>NC_133459.1:108917500-109530750 GCF_048565385.1 Saimiri boliviensis | reverse complement strand
TATAAATACTGTGATGACTTATATATTGACAGTCTTTCTATGCCAGGTGAATTAAAGCTGTTGTTTTGAGGACTTTACATTTAATAAAGCTTAGCTCAATTTTTCCTTGAATGTCGTGTATAAAAGTCATTTTTGCTTGTGATTTGCAGCATTCCCTAGGGATCCAGAAATTGAGATGAGTGGTCTCCTCGTGAGTGGGAGCCCTGTCACTGTAAGTTGCAAGATTTCTGGTGTGTACCCCTTTGACCGGTTGGAGATTGAATTACTTAAGGGGGAAACTATTCTGAAGAATAAGGAGTTTTTGGAGGATATGGATATGAAATCCCTAGAGACAAAAAGTTTGGAAATGACCTTCGTTCCTACCATTGAAGATAATGGAAAAGTTCTTGTTTGTCAAGCTAAGTTACATGTTGCAGAAATGGAATTCGAACCCAAACAAAGGCAGACTACACAGACACTTTATGTCAATGGTAAGTTTATATATGTGATATCTACAGTTTAGTATCTGTCTCTTTATCGTGTTTTCCAGGCAATAGGTAGCATAAGGTTAATCGTTAAAACCTCTGTGAAGAAAAAAACATAACTGAAAAGAAATGGCAAAATAATTATGATTGTAACAAATCATCCTCCCTAAACCTAAAATAGTATCTATTTACTGGCTTATGATTCTTTGAGTTGGCAATTTGGGAGGGGGCCAGCTAGGCAGTTATTCTGCCCAATATGGTATTAGCTGAGCTCACTCATTCATTTTCAGTAAGGTTAGCAGGGCTGACTGGTCTCAGATGACTTCTCTCACATGTCTGGAGTCATATCTGGGTGGGATGACTTGGCCTCTCTTTCTTTGCATGATGTCACCCTCACAGTAGCCTAGATTTACTCACCAGAGCTCAGTGTTTCAAGAAGGTATAAATGAAAGCAGCCTCTTCAAGGACTGGGTTTGGAAGCCCTACAGTGTTACTTCTTCTTCCGCATTTTATTAGTCAAAGTGGGTCATGAGGCCAGCCTAGAGATTAAAGGGTGGAAAAATAGATCACAGTTTTTCACAGGAAATTCATAGTCATGTTGACTCTACCATAAATGACAGTACACACTATATTGACCATCACCATTCTTTGGTTGCAAGGGAGTGCCTACTGAACTTATTTCCATTAGAAAACACCATGACTTGTCCACGTTCTACTCTGTCATTTGGTGTCAGCTAAAGTAAATGAGGATCTAAACCTCTTGTGGTAAATTATCAAGGTTTATAAACTGCTTGAGTCTGCTGAACTCATAGACCAATTTTGCAACATTATTAAAACTCTTGGGAACTCAGGGAATAAGGGGTCAAGCTAACAAGTCTCTCTGCCTTTTCAGTTGCCCCCAGAAACACAACTATCTCGGTCAGGCCTTCTTCCATCCTGGAGGAAGGCAGTTCTGTGAATATGACGTGCTGGAGCCACGGGCTCCCTGCTCCGAAAATCCTGTGGAGCAGGCAGCTACCTAACGGGGAGCTACAGCCTCTTTCTGAGAATGCAACTCTGATCTTAATTTCTACAAAAACGGAAGATTCTGGGGTTTATGTGTGTGAGGGAATTAACCAGGCTGGAAGAAGCAGAGAAGAAGTAGAATTAATTATCCAAGGTGAGTAGAGTGTGAATAATGAGTTATCCTTGCTAGTAAGTTATTTTGGATATGTTACTGATTATGAGGAAAGGCTTCTTTGAAAACAAAATGTTTACTACAAAAGTGTGTTGCGGGTTTTGAAGAGTTTATGATGTTTTCAGAGTGTGGAGACATCTCCTGAAATTGTCCTTTCTCATGAATTGTTACAAGTTTCTTATCCTGGGATTCTTTTAAACTCAAGTGAAATGCGAGCCTTCAGGGCCTGTGTCAGAAGTTTCTCTTACACTTAGGAGGCAATAGGTATTGTGTTGAAATAAAAATAGGAAGAGGAATATCTGGATTTGGAATTATGTAGGATTAAAGCCACCGTATCTAGCTAAATTGAACTCTGAGTGGTAATCTCACAAGAAGGTCAGTAGTATTTGCTTAGAAGCCTAAGCTAGCACTTAAACCTTTTGCAAATTCTGAGATTATGTGTAGCGGTGACTCTGCCCTCTGGTTCATCAGCCTGAGAGCATGGAACCACTAAAGTAGATTAAGTCAACAGATCTAGGCCCCTTCTCTCCAGGATGCAGACCCAAGATTGAGAACAAGACAATTTCTAGTTCACAGGTTTAAGCCATATGCAGTTATGAGCAAAATCATCAAGTGATCAATTTGGATTTCCTGCATCCCTTTCCTTTTGGGTATCAGGATCTTTTCTTTGCCAAGGCTGTCATTTCCTCTCTTATCCCTTGGTATTATTCCCACTAAAGTATTAGTGACTTTCTTATTATCTCAATTCAATAAGATTTGATTTGTATTTTAGAAGAAGAATCTTGGAAAGGCAATGCGCAACCTTAAAAACAAAAACAAAAACAGACAAACAAACAAAAAACACCTTTTAGGTGGTTGTCATGACCTTGGATGGGGAAAGAATTTCAAATCAACTTATAAAATAGAAGACCTTAATAAGGATTAAAAATTGGTGATATGGTACCTCCCTCCAAAGGTTCTTGCATTAATAGAGATGTTATATGTCAAGTAATTAGCCCAGTGCCTGGAACTTAATAAATGCCGGTAGTGTTGTTAAGGATAGCGAAAATGCCACATCTGTACAGCTTAACTTCTTGATTGAAGGATCAAACTCAAAACTCGGAAACCTGTAAAGGCCTTTGTACTTCAAGGAAATTTTTGCAAAACAGTATTACAAAAAATTAGTTTTCTGTTTCACATTTGAATTCTATAGCTCTTGATTAAACACTTTATTCATCTATTTTCACACTGCTATTAAGATGTTACTTGAGATTGGGTAATTTATAAATAAAAGAGGTTTAATTGACTCACCGTTCCACATAGCTAGGAAGACCCCACAAAATGTGCAATCATGGCAGAGGTGAAAGAGAAGCAAGGTATGTCTTAACATGGTGGCAGGCAAGAGAGACTGAGGAATTGTCACACTTTAAAACCAAAAGTTCACCATCACAAGAACAGCATGGGGAAAACAGTCCCCATGATTCAATCACCTCCCACCAGGTTCCTCCCTCCACACCTGGGGATTACAATTCAAGTTGAGAGCTGGATGGGGACACAGAGCCAAACCATATCAACCACCAATTCTCTGTGCTAGGCTGCATAAATAATTATATTAAGGAACATGAAAGAAGTATAAGCCATGTAATCTCTCAGTTAAAACATGATCATTTCCAGCAATCCAGCAATGCTTGACTTCTTTATTTGCCCTTCTTAATATTTAATGCAAACACTAAGCATGATTCGCTCTGTGGTAGCTGTTGCTGATGTTATTAAATTAATGTGGAATTGGTTTATACTTCACTCAATCCGAGATGCCTTTTAAATTCTCTTTACAGTTACTCCAAAAGACATAAAACTTATAGCTTTTCCTTCTGAGAGTGTCAAAGAAGGAGACACTGTCATCATCTCTTGTACATGTGGAAATGTTCCAGAAACATGGATCATCCTGAAGAAAAAAGCAGAGACAGGAGACAGAGTACTAAAATCGATAGATGGTGCTTATACCATCCGAAAGGCCCAGTTGGAGGATGCGGGGGTGTATGAATGTGAATCTAAAAACAAGGTTGGCTCACAATTAAGAAGTTTAACACTTGATGTTCAAGGTGAGTTTGTTTTGTGTTTTTGATTTTTGTTTTTGTTTTCTTGGTAATAGTTCAGAGGTTCCATGGATTACTAAGAGTTTCCAGTATTTGATGAATGAGTGGGCAAAATGGAGCTGTGGTTTATTTCTTAGTGGTTCTTGAAATAATCAAGCACAGCTGCTTTATCCTATAAAGTTCAGCCAGGAAGTTGACATTAATCATTGGTGAGTGAGGAATTCTTGCTTGCTTTTTTCAGTTTACAATTCGTCATTTGTCTCTGAGGTCTTGCAGCTGCTAAATATTTAACTATATATTCAAAGCTTTTCCCTGGAGGTTACAAGGAAACTGAAGAAGTAGGATTGGCACACTGAAAAAGAAGCGTTCTATCCAGACTCCCTTCCTATCAGAAGGAAACACTATTTGCTGAACATGGTGTAACTGCAATTTTCTGGACCGACTCTTTTCAGGATAATAATTGGGAATAGTAAACTTGATCCTGAACAACGTGAAAAAAAAATCTCTAGACTATAGAAAAGCCCCATTAAAACTACAAGCCCCTTCCCATCCTACTCTATTCTGATGGACAGAGAAAGAGAGGAGCAATATCCTCACTGGAGAAACTTCAGGGGCCCCTTAATCTCCTAAGCCGTCTTGTGAATGCACAGTAGGTAGGATCTACTGATCTTATCAGTGTAAGCAGGATACGTCAGCCTTGGCTGATAAGTCTCACAGCCCTTGCTCACCAATTAGCTGCGATTGTGTAATGGAAGCCATATTTGGCAGTGGAGTGCAAACAGGACTGCAAACAAATGCCAAGTCTTAAGAGGTCTGGCACTTGGCTATCGGAGTTAGCAACCACTTGTCAATGCAGAGAAAACTTGAATCTAGGTCAGAAACAGGTAAAATTTGTGTTCCTCTGACCAAATTTCTCAAAATGGCAAGGCTTACCATATATATGTTTTTGCAAACATGACAATATCTCTACATCCATCTAGAAATGTTAAAGAAGGGGAAAACTCTCGATTATATGTAAAACTTTTAGTCATCCACCTACAGTGATTATTCTGAAAAGAGTTGATCTAGCCATGAAGTTACTATGTGTTCAAAGAAGGGAATATTTATTTTGTATCATGTCATTCAAAATGATACCGTGTTATACGTAATCAGTGCTTCCAATGAGGTTGGAGATTATTCTAGACAGATTGCAATCTCAGTTATGAGTAGGCTGAAATTTATTCACCCCTATTTTCTTTAATCCTTAATGCCTCTAGGAGACCCTTAGTTAAGCCTAGCCCAGGAAATTGGTCCACTAACATTTCTCTAATTCTGTAATTAATTGTTATCTTTTAAAGACACATTAGACGTGCTTCTCTATTCTTTAACTCTGCCTCACACACATTGCTTTATTTTCTAATTGCTTTATTAGCCAAATACATAGTTGCTACTTTTTACTCATTATTTAAATGAACAATCAACGAATATTAGCCACTCAGCTAGAAACTCATGCCCCTAAACTGAATATAGTTTAAAATAGTTAAATTTTTAATGAAGACCAAAAAATGGACATTTTTCTGGGTATTTTGAACACTCTTCTTTTGTATTTGGCTGAATTTTTTATTTGTTTCATTTTGTCTTGGCTTGAATGTAGTCCATTAATAGAAATCACCAGGAGTTTTCAAAGATATTCAGTGTTTATACAATTAATAGAAAATCGTATTTGAAGGTTACCCTGGCAACCGCCGTGGCAGCAAGTTTGTGTTTTTCTGCAGATGCCTGCGGGGAAGATTGAAAGGCATAAGATAATATATATTACATTGAAAAGAGGGCAATAGAAATAGAAATACTGTTTCTCAGCCTGTCATCAATATTGATGCCTAACCATAATCATGTTGATGGACATCCTATTAAAATATTACCCTTATACTTTGACTAGCTCAGTTCTAGCAAAGGACAGTCAAAAAGTGAGGCAATTATCATTATGCTTAGGGTGAACTCTTTTTCTTCAATAATTTGAAAAAATGACTTCACATCATTTGATGCTGGTGATTCTTTTTTACTTTGTTGACCTCCAGTGATTAGAAAGCTCTGGAAAGAATGTAGTAACCAACAAAGTCAGATTTCTAGTTTCTGCCAGGACTCAGACAATGTATATGCCATTTGGTGAAACTTAATACTTGAGTGGTCACAGGATGCTGTGCAAACGAAGTATAAACAGAAGTCAGTCTTCAGAAAATGACACACTATCTTCTTCAGATGTTCTTATAAAGTTAAGATGTTAAATGGTATAGCAGCTGTCAGATGAGTTTTTTTTAGCAGATTAGAAAGGATACTAATTTTAAAGTTTTTGTACACTGTTACCTACTGTACTCCATTTACAACTAAATGGCAAAATGGCAAAATGTAGAGAGGAAAAAATGTTATTAGCATTTAAAAAATATTTTGGGGGGACCAACTACGCCAAGCAGTGAGTCAGGTGCTGGCTGTTGAGTGATGGACCAAAAAGAAAATAGACATACATGTATTGATGTTATTTACAGCCTAGGGGAGGAAACTAAACTTAATAGGTAATTATATGGATAAATGTTTAATTAAAAGCCGTGATGAGGGGTTTGAAGGGAAAATTAATGTGTTTTGGGACTATGTTGAGGTTCTTAATTTAGAATGAGGGAAATGTAGATCAGAGAATGCCTTTGAGTAAGAAACATTTAAACTATAGCATAATACTGTCCAAAGAACTCCAGTTTACCAAAAGCTGATATAAATGCTGAAGAGGAAAAACATTAATATGACCTATTTCTGACATACAAAACACAGAAACTTTTATATATCTCTGAAAAGGCCATTGGTAAGATTTGGTTTTTCTCTTTCTATCTTATTTGTGGAATTTAGCTATAATAGTCACACTTTGAATGTTATAAGGGTTTTCTTAGAGAACTGGTTAGTCATTTCAATTTATGGTCATCAGAGTCTCAGTTCTTTAGTAGATATTTTTATTTCCCAAAGCAAGTGCCTCTCTCCAATTCCTGTTCTTGTTAAAAGAGTGCTAAAATCTTTTGTACCTTCCCTTCCATTTTACAACTGAACTGAATCTATTTGAATCCAAGTTTGTGGAAACCAACAGCTATCATCTTGAGATCCATCGTGACTGTAGCAACCACCAGCTGGTTATTTGGATAATTCAGAGAAAATGCATCTTGAGTCCTGATGGTCCTTGTCACTGCTTTGATTCCCTTCTCTTTGGAGAAACAGTTGTATTGTTATAGTAAAAATGTAACTGTTATTATTAAATGCTATCTTTTTATACTAGAAATTAATTGCATCTATTTTGTTATTTTCCAGGAAAAGAAGACAACAAAGACTATTTTTCTCCTGAGCTTCTCATGCTCTATTGTGCATCCTCCTTAATAATACCTGTCATTGGAATGATAATTTACTTTGCAAGAAAAGCCAACATGAAAGGGTCATATAGTCTTGTAGAAGCACAGAAATCAAAAGTGTAGCTGATGCTTGATACGTTCAACTGGAGACATCATTTATCTGTGCACATCCTTGAAGCTACTCATCATTCCATGAGAAAAGCAATGAGCTGAGAAGTCAGACTTCCCTGAATGTATTGTACTCGGAAAGAAATGCCCACCTACACCCCTGGCTGTGAGCAAAAAGTCGAAGAAAAACTTGCTGCCTGAAAAGTAGTAACTGCCATCAAGATGAGAGAGCTGGAAGAGTTCCTTGATTTGTATATACAATAACATAATTTGTACATATGTGAAATAAAATTATGCCATAGTAAGATTGCTTAAAATAGCAACATTTTATATTTAGATAGTTAAGACAGCTAGCATTGCTTGGACTATTATAATTTAATGCATTTTAGGAAAATTTCCCATTAATATTGACTGACAGCTGACCTTTGTTATCTTTCTTCTATTTTATTTCCTTTAACAAAATTTTATTCCTATAAAGTTCATTGAGAATAATTTCAGGTTTTGTAAAGATGCCAGGGTTTTATGTTTTTTATAGACAAATAATAACCAAGGAGAGCACTGGGTTGACTTTCAGGTACTAAATACCTCAACCTATCGTATAATGGTTGATTGGGTTTCTCTGTATGGTACTGGCATGGTACGGAAATGTTTCACAATGTTCATTCTTCAGTCTCTTGTGCAGCTTTCTCAATGTGGTCTAAAAATGCAACTTCTGGTTTTCTTTTGTAAATGTTTAGATTTTTTGTAGTAAAGTCATAATTTCTGGAATTAGAACGGTTGTATGTTTATTTATTATAAACTGCCTCCTTTAGTCACATTGTAGCTCTTTCTGAAATGCCAAGTTATAAAGTAAAATATTCAAACTATGGAAATAATGCAGATACTCAAAATGTAACCCTCAGGCTACTTTTAATTAAAATTGCTGTAGGAACTTGATAAAAAAGTTAGATTTCTTTGTGCCATACTACGATATTGAATAGAAATATCTGGTTTTAGGTCCCTGAAATCTGTAATTTTTAATTTAAAAAAATACACAAAAAGATTTAATACAGATGAACATGCACATGCTAATAGGCAACAAATGAACACCTATGTATGAAACAATAAGAGCAAGAGATACCGTAACTATTCTTCAGGGCCTTTTATATGCCACATACTGATGGCAATGCTCTTCCCTCACTGAGCAGTAACCCATAAATATCCTGAATTATGCACTGATCATTTCCATGCTTCCTCTGGATGTTTTATACCTGTCTATGTACCCCTAAGTAGTACATTACTTAGTTTTGCCAGATTTTGCATTTTATATAAATACAATCCAATTATATATTTGCCTGGCAACTTTATTCTTTCACTCAAAGTTATGTTTTCTAACAATACATTCATGTTGTTGTGTAGATATAGGTCGTTCATTTTTCTCCACTTGGAATGGATTTTTTTTAACTTTTAAGTTAAGGGTTACAAGTGCAGGTTTGTTACATGGGTAAACTTGTGTCATGGGATTTGTTGTACAGATTATTTAATTGCCCACGTATTAAGCCTAGTACCCATTAGTTGATTTTCTTGATCCTCTCCCTCCTCCCACCCTCCACCCTTCTAAAGGCTCCAGTGTGTGTATTCCCCTCCATGTGTCCATGTGTTCTCATCATTTAGCTTCCACTTAGGAGTGATAACATGTGGTATTTGGTTTTCTGTTTCTGTGTTAGCTTGCCAAGGATAATGTCTTCATCCATGTCTCTGCTTCATCCATCCTCCAGCTTCATCCATGTCTCTGCAAAGAAGATGATCTCATTCTTTTTTATAGCTGTATAGTTGGAATGGATTTTTTTATACAATGCAATGTGGGCATACAATCTCATCTTTTTTAGATGATGAAACAATTGTCCCTATATTATTTATTGAAAAACTCATTTTATATATATGAAGAATATATATATTTATATTCATAAATTCATATATATTCTTTTTTACAAATGTGTCTTGACTATTCTAGTTTTTGTACTTCCATACAAATTTTAAAGTCATTTTGTTAAGATATAGAACAATAAATTAGGACTTTAACTAAAATTATGTTGACTATATAGATCACTTTGAGTAGAACTGATATTTTTAAAGAATTGAGTCTTCTGATCCATATATATAAAGATACATAAAGATAGAAATTATTTATCAAATACACATTTAGCAAATGTTTTCTTTCAGTAATTGCAGTGGCTTGTATTTTCATTTCTTTTAACAGTGGCTTTGCCTATCCCAAGGCAACAAAGATGTTCTCATTCATTTTTTTCTAGAAGCATCATACTTTTAGTTTTAAACTTATGTCTATGACCCAATTCAAATTAATTTAGTGTATGATATGAGGCCATGGTGAAAGCTCATTTTTGCATATGTATATTCAACCATTACAGCACAATTTGTTGAAAGGACTTTTTCTCTCACTGACATTTTTGCAAAGAATCAACTGGCCATATTTGTGTTGGGCTATTTCTGAACTTTCTTCTGTGTTCCATAGATTGATAGATCTCTTCATACACAATATGACACTCCCATCATTACCGTAGCATTATCATAAACCTTGAAATCAGACAGTGTGAGATCTCCAATTTTAAACTGCTTCAAAAAGTTCTGACTAGATTAGATCTTTTGCCTTTCCATATGAATTTTAGAATCTGCTTGTCGATTTCTGTAAAAAAAAAAAAAAAAAAAAAAAAAAAACCTGCCAGTATTTTGATCAGGATTCATTGAATCTATACATTAACCTGGGGAAAATTATCATCTTAATAATATTGAGTCTTCCAACACATGTACGTATAACTTCATCTTCTTAGGTATTCTTTAGTTTTTTTCACCAATGTTTTATTGTTTTCAGTGTGCAAGTCTTATACATTCTTAGCGAAATTTATCTTTAAGTATATCACGGTTTTTTGATGTGATTATAAATCATATTGGTTTTTAAATTTCCATTTCCAGTTGTTTGTTCCTAACATATGAATATACAATCAATTTTGTATATAGACTGGGTATTCTTCAACCTTGCTAAAGTCCCTACTTCAGTTCTAGTAGGTTTTTTTGTAGATTCTTTAAGATTTTCTGCATAGATAATCCTATCTTCTGAGAATACAGATAGTTTTACTTCTTTCTTTTCAACTTATACTTTTTGTTACCTTTATTTATTGCACTGGATAGAACTTCCAGTAATATGTTGAATAAAAGCAGATAAAACAGATAAGTCCTAATCTTAGGAAAAAAGGCGTTAGGTAATTTACATGTGTGATGTAAATGTTATGATGTAAAATGTCTTTTAATTATGATGTTAACTGTGAAATATCTTAGATGCTATATCAGGTTGAAAATTCCTTTCTATTCTTTGTTGTTGAGAGATTTTATCATATATAGATATTGAATTTTGTCAAGTACTTTGTATACATCTAACAAGATGATCATGTGGTTTTTTTTATTTCTTTTTGGGTCTGTTAATATAGAATATGGCATTAATTGTCAAATATTAAATGAACTTTTTCATTACTGAGGTTAGCTCATTTGGTCATGATGTATTATTCATTTTATACATTGCTGGATTGAATTTGATAAAATTTTATTAAGAATTTTTGGGCCTGTGTTAATGAAGAAAGTTGATATGCAGTTTTCTTGTAATATCTTTTGTCTAGTTTTGGTATCAGTAATGGTAGCCTCACAGAATGAGTTGGAAAAAATTTCCTCCTATTTCACATTCAGGGAGAGTTTCTATAAAATGGCTATTATTGGTTCCTTAAACATTTAATAGAATTCACTAGTGAAACTATCTGGGACTGGAGTATTCTTCAGGGGAAAGATTTTAGCTATAAATTCAATTTTTTTTTCAATTGATCGTGGACTATTTCAGCTTCCTATTTTTGCTGAGCAAGCTGTGGTAGTTGGTGTCTTTCAGGAAATGTATCCATCTCATTTCAGTTGGATTTACTGGCATTAAGTTGTTTATGACATAAAACATTATTATGCCTTTAATAACTGAAAGATCTTTACAAACCATTTTGATCTAAATGAAAAGGGGAACACATCTCATCAAAAATCTGTGATATACAGCTGAAGTATACAATGCTTAGAGGGTAATACATAGCATTAAATGTCTACATTGTAAATAAGGTCTCAAATCAATGATGTATAGCTCTACGTAGGAAACTAGAGAAAGGAGATATAATAAAACTCAATGTAATCGGGGAAAAGGAAAATTTAAAAACAAGATTAAAAATAAGAAACAAGCGAACAGTATGATTAAATAAAACCCAAAACCGGTTCTTTGAGAAAAATAGTAAAATTCATAAACCTCTAGCCAGACTGATATTGGGAATGAGAGAGGACATGTCACTTCAGATCCTATAGACATTTGAAGGAAAATAAGAAAATTATAAACAAGTTTATGCCAATAAATTAGACAACAATGGACAGATTCCTTGAAAGAAACAAATTACCAAAGCTCACTGAAATGAAACAGACAATGTGAACAACTCTATATCTATTAAAGAAATTAAATGTGTGGTCTAAAAAGAAAACTTCAGGCCCAGATGACTTTATTGGTGAATTCTACCAAACATTTAAACAGGAAATATTACCAATCTTACATAAACTCTTCCTGAAAGTGGAAGACAAGGGCCTTTTTTTAAAATATATATCAGGACTTCAACTGATTCAAATGAAGCTCACCTACAAACTAATGCAGAGTAACAAAAAGTAACAGATCAGTATTTGCTTTGGGGCAGGATTGGAGGTAGGGAGGGATAAAGTGTAAAGGAGCACAAAGAACATTTTCGAATGATGGATATTTTATAATACTAAGTGTGATGGTTTCATGGATTTCACATATGTCAGACATCGAATTGTATAGTTTAATATGTGCTGTTTATTATATGTCAATTATAAATCTATAAAGCTGTAAAAAATAAATGTTTAAAAGAATCTGTGCTATCTTATATACACATCTGATACATAAAATAGAATTATGAATACTGTGGATATATTCCCAAACACATTAAACTAGTATTTTAAAAATTGTGCCTTTTTGACAATAAGAGCTGGAAATGTTAACTTTTGTTCTTTTATGTCTTTGACTGTTCTGTCCTCTCTTTATGACAAATATCCATATTGCTATGGGAGATTTCAGATTGGTCTTAAAAATGCAAATAGAACAGTTAATAAACTTTTTTTAGACTTCAAAGATAGTTTATTGAACTATGACTACATGCAATGAAACGGGTGAATCTCACAAAAAGAATATTAAGAAAAAAAACCATTAGTAAAAGAGAACATACTATATCATTCCATTTATATATAGCTCAAAAGAAGGCAAAACTAATACGTGATGTTAAAAGTCAGGATATTAGTTACCCCTTTGGTGACAGTGACTAGAAGGAGTAGAAGAGCTCCTTTTGGGTTCTGTTTTCATCCCGTTGCTTGAACTGGGTGGTGGAATTTTTAACAAAAATATGCATTTCATAGAGCAAATTCTTGAAAATCAAGGGCCTAGAGGGATGAGGGGAGTCGAGTGTATGCACTGGAAAGGGAGCAAAGGGAGAAGCAAATTACCTTGCCCACCTCCCTCCCCACATTTCATCTTTCCTGGGGAATGCAAGGAGAGTGATGTGAAAAGACTTTATAGGAAACACTATAACCTGTGTTGAAATGTATAACGTGAGGAAAGAATGCAACAGAGAGACTGGCAAACAGCAGGAAGCCTTCTGGAAGCTGAGCCAAGGCATTCAGAGAGACCATACTTGCCTTTCACAAGAAACCATCACACCTTTGTGGGGAAGCCAAGTCACCTGTCCTCATCACTGCCTAGAGAGGGGTTTCTAGTAAATAGCTGCTGTAAACCCTTTTCATTTTCGAGTAAGATGCCTGTACATGACCTGAAGTTCTGCTAAGCCTTAGCCCTTGTCAATAACCCAGGGTGCTATAAAGTCCCCTTAAGAACAGAGTTAGATTCTTTATTCTTGCCGATTTTGGTTAGGATGGCCTTCGGGCTGGGTGCAGTGGCTCACACCTGTAATCTCAGCATTTTAGGAGGCCAAGGCACGCAGATCACTTGAGCCCAGGAGTTCAAGACCAGCCTGGGCAACATGATGAAACCCCATCTCTACAAGAAAGTACCAAAAAATGAGCAAGAAGTGGTGGCTCATGCCTGCAGTCCCAGCTACCCAAGAGGCTGAGGTGGGGGAATCACATGAGCCCAGGAAGTCGAGGCTATAGTAAGCTGTGATGATGCCACTGCACTTCAGCCTGGGTGACAGAGTGAGTCTCTGTCTTAAAAAAAAAAAAAAAAAAGATAGAAAAGAAAAGAAAGAGAGCCTTTAAAGAGATGTTAACAGAAATGAGATGGGTAAAGGAAGACCTGGCTGGTAGCTGACAACTTTGGTGAAGAAGAGAACTTTCTTCCCTGACTCTTCTGGTCTCTGAAGTGGGTGCAATTTCTGTTGGATGCTATTGTCAACTTTGCTGGCTGACTGTCATTAAAGTGAAGCATAGAAGATACCTGTCAGGGCTTTCCCTCTGCAGTAGATATCCTTGATTTTGCCTATTACATCAGCAAACGTTCAGTTCTCTCATAGGTTTCATTGTTTTTTTTTTTTTTTTAGAAATGGATTCAAATCTCACTATAAACTTTTAGTATTATTGGTTCTCAGCTGCAAGAACATTTTCTGAAATGTATGAGACTGTGAAACTTGCCACCTCTTATTCTGATTTTGTGTAGTCAAACCGTGACTAATTAACAGGTTGAAAAAATTCATGGCAGTCTACCTCATGTAACCATCACCATCACCTTTTCTGCTCTGGATAAATGATGTAGGAAAATTATGAGGTAGAAATCAAGATTGATTACAAAGAAAAACCCATACAGGCTCACGAACACTTCTTGAGGAAATGCATGTTCAAATAATGGTCTAACAAAGAAAGTTTAAGTCTGATTCCCATATAGAATCCTCAGAAATGCCTCTTTTGTTCTGCTAATTGCAGATTTGGTGAAAACTAATAGCAATTAAAGTGATCACTAAAATTACTGGGGAAGGTAATAACTGGGGTCAATCATCTTATATATTAAGGAGCTTCAATTTTCCTGTGTGTAAAATTAAGTTTGGCCAGTTAAACTTTAAGACCCCTTCCAATGGGTAACTTTTTTCCTCCACTTTATTTTAGAGAATATCTTCTGATATTTAGTCAAACAGAGACCTAGGGAATCTTTTTTGAATCCTTTGCTTAATTAACTTCAACAGAGTCTTAAGGAGAAAAATAAAACACTTAAATCCCAACACTAACACGTAGTTTCTGCTATGATTTCATAATGACCAGTCTTCCCTGCAGAGAGAAAAGGGACATTTGTAATGCCCTTGGAGAAAGCTTTTGTTTTGGTCACAATGATAGTGAAAATTTGTCTTCTGAAAGAAAAAAAACAGTGCACCATGGCTTTTCAGATGTGGCTGCTATGGAAGAGCATGTTTTCTCTCAAAAGGGGCCACTCTGTAAGGCTTGCTTAAGAAGAGTGTAACAAATTGAATGGAACGAAATGTCTGGATATTTTAGTGAAGAACAATGCTAATGAGAGATAGCATGTTATTGTTTTTAATTCTTCTTTGCATTGTAAGGGACTTGAAGACATTATGGAGCAATAAAACATTGCAAAGACAATGTTTCAGTCTTGAAAAGAAGAAGAATAAGGAGACGACACTGATTTTGAGGGTAAGGCGGCATGGTGAATCACCCCTAAATTGAATTGCATTGTGATGAATTTTAACTTACCTTCTCAAATGAAAGTTTTAGTCTATGTAAAAAGATTTTTTAAATCAGAATTTGTAATTAAGGCTGTTATGACTACTTTTCTTTAACCCAGCTTGCATGCAATTACAATTCATTCAATTACTGGGACATTGAATATTATTATGCTAAGTCTAACAAGAAGGACTATTAAATATAGAACCCTGAATGCATGATAAAAATGAACATTATTACTTTGGCTTGAGGTCATATTTGGTACTTAGAAATTTAGAAGTATTCACATGAATCCCACTTAAAAAGTAGCAGACTCAAGGAGTTGCTTTTCACTGGGACTTCTGCTGTTGTCTTGCCAAGAGAAATGCCAGATGTAGGTGATGGGGAGGAAGGCAGCAAATCACACTGCCATGTGTGTACCTATGCATCAATCTTTTATGTTCTTCACATGTACCCCCAAATCTAAAATGCAATAAAATAAAATAAAGTTTCATGGACGCTCTACATTTTTGTGAAAATAAGTTCATGCTCCCAGGCAGAAAACTGAAAAAGCCAGTTATTCTGCCTTGTGACAATCTCATAAGGCCCTGCTTCTTATTTGTTTGAGTTCCTCTTATTTAAACGGTCTAGTCATTTTTGAGTTAACCCTTAATGTTACAACCTTGCATATTCTATGGGCCATTTACTAGAATCCTGGCAATATTTCCCAAAGTCTCCTCGTCATGAGAATTGCATGGGGCATTCATTAAAAAGAGAGTCTTGTGCACTATTCCAAACCTACTGTCATTGTATCTCTTAGGTGGGTCCTGGAAATTAAATTTTTAAAAATATCCACAGTGATTTTTATTTCTATATTTGGGGAACCCTGTTCTAATAAAAGTATTTGCCCTAGCTAAGGCATTACTTGAACCCTGAGTGTTGAAAGGCTAAATTTTTTTTTTTTTTTTTAGATGGAATCTCATACTGTTGCCTAGGCTGGAGTGCAGTGGTGCAATCTTGGCTCACTGCAATCTCTGCCTCCCAGGTTCAAGCAATTCTCCTGCCTCAGTCTCCTGAGTAGCCGGGACTACAGGTGCCGGCCGCCATGCCCAGCTATTTTTTGTACTCTTTGTAGAGACAGGTTTTTATTGTGTTGGCCAGGCTGGTCTCAAACTCCTGATCTCAGGTAATCCACCCATTTCAGCCTCCCAAAGTGCTGGGATTACAGGCTTGAGCAACAACATCTGGACTCTAAACTTTCTTTCAAATCTACAACTGCCTCTTTTATTATTATTATTATACTTTAAGTTCTGGGGTACATGTGCAGATCATGCAGGACTGTTACATAGGTATACACATGCCATGGTGGTTTGCTGTATCCATCCCCTCATCAACTACATTAAGTATTTATTCTAATGTAATCCCGCCCCAATTCCCCAACCCCCTGCTATTCCTCTCCTAGTCCCCCCACCTCCCAAAAGGCCCCACTGTGTGATGTCTCCCTCCCTGTGTCCATGTGTTCTCATTATTCAACTCCCATTTATGAGTGAGAACATGCAGTGTTTGGTTTTCTGTGCTTCTGTCAATTTGCTGAGAATGATGGTTTCCGGGTTCATCCATGTCCCTGCAAATGACATGAACTCATCATTTTTTATGGCTGCATAGTACTCCATGGTGTATTTGTGCCACATTTTCCTTGTCCAGTCTATCATGCATGGGCATTTGGGTTGGTTCCAAGTCTTTGCTTTTGTAAACAGTGCTGCAATGAACTTACATTTGCATGTGTTTTTATAATAGCATGATTTATAATCCTTTGGATACATACCCAGTAATGGGATTGCTGAGTCAAATGGAATTTCTATTTCTAGAGCCTTGAGGAATTGCCACACTGTCTTCCACAATGGCTTAATGAATTTACACTCCCACCAACAATGTGAAAGCATTCCTATTTCTCCACATCCTCTCCAGCATCTGTTGTCTCCAAGGTTTATAATGATTGCCATTCTGTCATGAGATGATATCTCAATGTTATTTTGATTTTGATTTCTCTAATTACCAGTGATGATGGCCTTTCCTTCATATTTGCTGGCTGCATAAATATCTTCTTAATGAAAAGTGTCTGTTCATATCCTTTGCCCACTTTTTCATGGGGTTGTTTGTTTTCTCTTGCAAATTTGTTTAAGTTTTTTATAGATTCTTTGGAGACAACTTTGCCAGGTGGGTAGGTTGCAAAAACTTTTTCCCATTCTGTTGGTTGCCAGTTCCCACTAATCATAGTTTCTTTTGCTGTGCAGAAGCTCTTAAGGTTAGTTAGATCCCATTTGTCTATTTTGGCCTTTCTTGCTATTGCTTTTGGTGTTTTAGTCATGAAGTCCTTCTTGCTGAGCAGCACATTTCTGAATAAAGGCAGCAGCCTATCAGGGACTTATAAATAAAGGTGCACTTCCCTGGACAGAGCACCTGGGAAAAGGGGCGGCTGTGAGTTACATTTCAGCAGACTTAAACGTCCCTGCCCAGCAGATCTGAAGGGAGCAACGGAGTTCCCAGCATGGCACTTGAGCTCTGTTAAGGGACAGACTGCTCCTCAGGTGGCTCCCTGACCCCTGTATATCCTAAGAGACACCTCATACAGGAGAGTTCTGGTTGATATCTGGCAGTACCCTTCTGGGACAAAGCTACCAGAGGAAGGAACAGACAGCAGTCCTTGCTGTTCTGCAGCCCCCACAGGTGATTCCCAGGCAAGCAGGGTCTGGAGTGGACCTCCAGCAGTCCTGCCACAGAGGGAAAGGAAAAATAAAAAACAAAGAAATAGCTTCAACATCAACAGAAAGGATATCCACTCAGAGATCTCATGCAAAAATTGCCAACTTCAAAGACCAAAGGTAGATAAATCCATGAAGATGGGAAGAAGCCAGTGCAAAAAGACTAAAATCACAAAAACCAGAAGGCCTCTTCTCCTCCAAGGTGTCACAACTCCACACTGGCAAGGCAACAAAACTGCCTCTTTTTACATTTTCTGGAAATGGTCTCTCATTCAAACTTTTCCTGTCTTCAATCCCCTATCTCTAGCAGCCCTTATAAGACTTTAATCTCTTCCATCTTAAAAAAAAAAATCAAACAAAATTTTCTCAATCCTGTATCCTTTTCCAATTATGACTCTATTTTACCTTTCTTTTCACATGGTCATAATTTGATACATTCCAAAACTCAACCTTTCTGCTTCCTGAGATCTGTTGGTCATCTCCATAGATATCTCATAAGCATCTCCATTTCCACGTGCCTCAAACTATTCCCCTAGTTGTTCACAGAATGAGTTGGAAAGTTTTCTTTCCTGTTCAATTTTCTGTGATATTTTATGGATAATTAGTAATATTTCTTTCTTAAATGATTTGTAGAATTTATCAGTAAACAAGCTTGGTCTAAAACTTTTTGGTAGAACATTATTAACCAAAAATTTAACTTTAAAAACATATATAGGGTTATTTAGGGTATCAATTTCTTTTTCAGTGAGCTTTGGTAGTTGTGACTTGGAGACAATTTTCTATCCCATCTAAGCTTTAAAATTTATTGGCATTAAGTTGTTCCCAGTGTTCCCTTATTACCATTTTAATGTTTGTAATGTCTATAGTGATGCTTCTTCTTTTTTCCTGATCAGATTGGCTAGAGATGTATAAATATTATTAATGTTCAAAGAATCGGCTTTGATTTCATTGATTTCTCTTTTATTTATATGTTGCCAAATTTATTGATTTCTGCTCTAATTTTTATTACTTTTCTGTTTCCTTTGGATTTGCTTTTTAAAAAAGTTTCTTGAATTTAAAGTGGAGGCCATTTGTTTGAGATCTTTCTTTTCTTATGTAGGCCATTAGAACTAAATAGTTCTCTCTGAGCACACTTTAGTTGTATTCCAGACATTTTAGTAGGATATTTCATTCAATTCAATGTACTTTCTAATTTCCATTTGAATTACTTTTTTATTAATGGGTTATTTGCAAGTGTTACTTAGTAATCATACATTTTGTGTTTTTTTATATCTCTTTTTATTAATAATATCCAATTTAATTCCATTTTTGTCAGAGAACATATGATATATGAATTTAATCATTTTACATTTATTGAGACTCATTCTATGGCCAGAATATGATATATCTTAATAAATGTTCCATATGCATAAAAAGAATGTGTAGTCTTCTGCTCTTGGGTGAATTGTTCCATAAATATGTATTAAATTGGTTGATAGTATTGTTTAAGTCTTTATAGTTCTGTCCAACTTTTATATCAATTAATCAGAGAAGAATCTTAAAATCTCCAACTCTGTTTTTAGATTGATTTATTTCTCCTCTCTGTTCTATCAATTTTGCTTCACGTACTTTTAAGTTTTCTTACTAGGTAAATAGTTGTTTGGGATTTTTATATTCTCTTGTTGAACTATGAAAATTGATGCAAATATTTTCTCCAATTTCACAGGTGCCTTTTCATTTTGTTGTTTGTGCTCTTCACTGTGTGGAAATCTTTTAATGTGATATAGTCCCACTGTCTGTATTTTATATTTCTGCTTGTGTTTTTGGTGTTAGAGTTATAAATTCATTGCCAGGACCAATGCTATGAATTTTCCCCAATCTTTTCTTCTAGGAATTTTATACTTTCAAGTATTACATTTAAATCTTCAATTCATTTTGAGTTGATTTTTGTGTATGGTGTAGGATGAATCCCATCTGTTCTTTACTCCATATTTCCTCTTTTTTCTGCCTTCTTTTGGATAGATTGTGTGTATTTCTTATAATTATATTTTATCTTCTTTGTTAGCCTAATAGTTACTATTTTTTGTTTTGGGTGTTAGCAATTGCTTTAGGGATTATCATTCATGCCTTTAACTTATCACAGTTTGTTTTCAAATGATATTATATCACTTCACATAGAAGAATTTTACGACAGATCTTTTTTACACTTCTAGTTCCTTTAGCCTTTGTGCTGTAGGACATTTTAATTCTAGAGATGTATTAAACCCAACAACATATTGTTTTTCTTTTTACTTTAGGCAATCAATTGATTGTTAAAGATATTTGAAAATTATGAAAAAATTTATAGTTAACCACATATTTACCGTTTTCAGTACTCATTACTCTTTTCTGTAGATTTAAATTTTCCACTGCTATCTCTTTCTGTTTGAAGACCTTCCATTGTCATTTCTCTTGGTATATATATGTTCACTTGTCACTAATTCTTTCAGCGATTTATGTATGAGAAAGTCTTATATACTAAAAATATATATTTAAAAAAATAAAACTAAAAATAAATTATACATACAAAGAAAAATTCCATTGAGACAAAAAATGCAAAGTCAAACTTGTATACACATGTAAACAAGGGAGAAATAGTAAACAAATAAAATAGGCCATAAAATAGTACACAGATGCTACAGTTAAGTTCTAAGTTTGACAAACAATATTTTGGTGATCAATGCAATTCAGAAAACAGTGGAACATTTTCACAGGACTGATAGGAAAACTAAACTGTCAATCTAGAATGTATTTTGATACCAATAAAAATAGCATTCAAAATGAAACACATGGCCATTCTTCCCAACCATGAGCATGGGATGTTTTTCCATCTGTTTGTGTCCTCTGTGATTTCCTTGAACAGTGGTTTGTAGTTCTCCTTGAAGAGGTCCTTTACATTCTTTGTTAGTTGTATTCCTAGATATTTTATTCTCTTTGTAGCAATTGTGAATGGCAGTTCACTTTTGATTTGGCTCTCTGTCTTTTATTGGTTTGTAGGAATGCTTGTGATTTCTGCACATTGATTTTGTATCCTGAGACTTTGCTGAAGTTGCTTATCAGTTTCAGGAGATATTGGGCTGAGATGATGGGATCTTCTAAATATACAATCATGTCATCTGCAAATAGAGACAATTTGACTTCCTCTTTTCCTAATTGAATGCTCTTTATTTCTTTTTCTTGCCTGATTGCTCTGGCTAGAACTTCCAATACTATATTGAACAGGAGTGGTGAGAGAGGGCATCCTTGTCTAGTGCCAGATTTCAAAGGGATGCTTCCAGTTTTGGCCCATTTGGTATGATATTGGCTGTGGGTTTGTCCTAAATAGCTTTTATTATTTGTGATCCATACCATCAATACCTAGTTTATAACTGGCTAACAGAATGCAACAGTAAATCAAAAAGCTTATTCATCATGATCAAGTAGGTTTCATTCTGGGGATGCAAGGCTGATTCAACATACGCAGATACTGCAAAAACATTTCTTTGATGAATATCAGAGAGATGAGTCAGGGCAGTTCTATTCAAACAAAGACACAATGTGACAAGTGAATAGTATAATTGTGGATGCTATTTATTCCTTAGTGTGCACTAATAAAAACTATAATACTTAAAAGGGTACTGTGACATGAAAATGTCCAAAAACATTGATTCATAATCTAAGTGGAGTGATAAGATTGCCGTAATTTGAGAAAAGACGATGAATAGGTAGAGATAAAACTGAGGGGGTAAAACACTAGCTCTGGCCAGGAGGGACTGAAGTGATCAAGCTCGGCTCCATGGAGGAGGTGTTATTTGATCTGTGTCATGAATCAAGGGATAAGATTTAGACAAGTTAAGACAAGGAATGGCAGAGACATTCAAAGTAAAGGGGAAAGACTGAGCATAGGTATGAAGGTAGCAAAAGCCTTGGATGTCTATGTAGAGAAGAGTGTATTGGTCCATTTGGCAGAAACGTGAGGGAGTGTAAAAGAGTACAGTGAGAACTGAGGTTAGAAAACTGTAACGAATTGAAGAAGGCCTTGAACGGCAAACTTCAGAGTTGGGGTTTGTTGCACAATGGAAGCCATTGAACGGTACTAACAAGATCTGGATAAGGCTTGAGGAGGCTGGCACCTCATGCTGGGCTTGCATTTTCTATCCAGACCTCTACTCCCTGACTATTCCCACAGACTCTTCTCCCAGCTTCCTTCCTCTACTGCTAATTAACTTCTGGTTATTTAATGCCAGGGCTGCCACATTAGTAGGAAACAGGAGAACCACTTTTCTTATCCACACATACAACAGGATCTTATGTAACTATCAAGTAACATTCTCCAAAAGTATTTATAGACATCGGGAAATACCTATGTTAATAAATTAATGAAAGCAGAATAAAATTAAACATATATATAATTTGAAGGCATCATAAAAACTAAAGTTGAGAAACTTCATGTACATATATAGAGAGAAGAAATCTAAGTGTTAAAATTGATAGTGGCAATGAGCATATTTCAATTTTTTATTTGTATCATTCTCCTTTTACCAAATTAGAATATATTACAATTATAATAAAAAAAATTTTAGTGCATTAATCACAGCAAGTAAGTCTTCAAATAGAAACCAAGTAAAGCTAGCATCATACCTGAACTTGGAAATTGGAATCCTCAAAGACCCATAAGTATTTAGGGCTTTGAGATCCAGATATGGGGTGAGCTGCTTTGATGGGGTATTTGAATGTTTGCTCCAAAGAGAACAGAAAGGAGAGAAAAGTACTTCAATAACCTTTCACCACCAAGCTGCCTATGGGTTTCTAAAAAAAGCCTTGAGTGGAGGGAAGATGACACAAGGCGCCTGCACACCATCACTGCACACTCTCAGAGGGCTTGGAGTTGGGAAGGCCCAGCCGTAACTGTTCACTAAAGGGAAATACTGAGGTTGAAACTTCCAGGCACAATCGTGATGCCACCAGCTATCCAGCCTCAAAATGGTGCCTTATGCAAATTTTTATTTTTATCCCTCAAACATCTTTTGTTCTCTCTTTTCTGATCTTGCATAGTATATTATTATATTATGGGAATCTGCTTAGACAGAAGCAGATGAAGGAGGATTTATGGAAATCCAGGGAAAGAAGAAAAAGTGTCATATTATTCTAAATCACCATATGAGAACGAGATTTATTAATTCATTGTTTTGCTCAGCAGTTTTCAACCAAGCAGCTCTGAAATTTTCTCTTGACGTGAGAAACCTGTCCTCCTAGCTGTCTCTCCCAGATTTACTCTTCCTAGCTGAGGTCTGCTTTTCGACCCTTCTTCCTGCCGTGCCAAGGGAACATGGGCCCTTCTGCAGCTGATCTGAATAATTGGAGTCCTAGTTTTTCAAATTATCCAAACCAAGTCAAGAAACTTTAGAAGGCTTTTACAGGTATTTTTAGAGCTTTCCCAGAAAGATAAAGGAGAAATGTGAGTGATAGTAGCAAGGGAAGTCTAGAGAACTAGATCTTTCTGTTTCCTATTTCCTCTTGAAGAAAGATACCCTCAGCATCTTAGGATAATGAAAACATAAACCAGCTTGTTTCTTTTTAATCAATAGATGAGATCAAGACCAACATAATGAAAGAGGTGGGGAAAATAAGGGACTTGAAAATTTTCTTTCATTCGGTGGTCCCATTGCTCCGGGGTTGTCTCTGTTGTAATAGTTCTCAGGGCTGACCAAAGCTGAGGAACAAAAATCTCTATTTGATGTATCTGGAACATTTTTAATGGTCCCGATACAAAGAACTGCTAGCTAGTATTTATTAAGAATCTACTACACAGTTATCCTGGATTAAGTGCTTTGCATGAATTATTTTCTTTATCTGACTGATAGGAAAACTAAACTCTAGCTCTTAAGTAATATTTCCAAGGTTGGGACATAATGGAGCCATGGCTGACCACAGTTTGTCCGATTTCAAAGCCTGCACTATTATTTTCTATGCTCTGCTATCTTTAATTCATATACATTCATATACATGAAATAGATATCCGCAGGCTTAGATATCTTTGAAGGACAGATGGTAAGTAGTCCTAAAAAAGAAATTTATCTTAGGTCCTCAGTTTGTTATGGGAAGGAAGAAGGGCTGATAATATTGTCTAGGTAAATTTTTGCTGCGTGTTTGCCTGAAGAGCATACAAATCCCAGATTACTTATGCTAAATATCCAGGACTGTGCACTGGACACTTAACTTATTTCTGTTGAATTAAAAGAAACATATGAGTTACTATGTTTAAACAGCCATCTGCCATCATAAGCAAATTCTGGAGGAAATTGCTTGGGACCTAAAGTATAACACGTTTGATCTTTATGTATATTTGTACTTTTTCAGTTTGGAAGCTTTAAAATAAAGAGGTAAAAGGGGAGTGAGAAAGAAAATGGGGGGGGGGGATTTTCTTAAAAGGCAAAACAAGTGTTTTGCGGTATTCTGTACTCGTTGAGAGAAACAGAAAAAATAAAGCTGCCGAAATAGACACAACCTGACACTAGATCAGTGGTATTAACACCAAACAAAGAGAGAAGGCCATGGGATAGTAAAGAAAACTAAGCTGGAATTGATCGCTTTGGAAAAGAGAAGTGTCATTCAAATTTTATGGATGGTAGGCTGAATAATGGCCCCTCAAAGAATTATCCCTGGAATCTGGGGCTGTGTTAATTTATGTGATAAAACTGACTTTGCAGATGGGATCTAGTTAAGAATCTTGAGATGAGGAGATGACATTGCATTCCTAAAGTGAGTCCAAGGTAATCAAAAAGGTTCTTATTAGAGGAAGTTGGGAGGGACAGTCAGAAAAGGAGATGGCAGCAGAAACAAAGTGATACACTTTAAAGACAGAGGCAAGAGGCGAGTCAAGGAATGTAAACCGCCTCTAGAAGCTGAAAACGGCAGGGAAATGAAACCTCTTTGGAACCCCCAGAAGCAATGCAGTCCTGTGGATACGCTGACTTTAGCCTCATTAAACTCATTTGGTACTTCTTACTTTCAGAACTGAAAGATAATAAATAGGTATTTTTAAACCACTTAGTTTGTGATAATTTGCTGAAGCAACAATAGGAAATTAATGTAATACATATGATTCAGAGGATTCTAAGGATTCACAAAGCAAAAATAAAAACCTCCTCTAGTCATTGTATTCCTCACCATAATATCTAGTCTATCCCCCAGAACCACCTACTCTTCCTGCCTTCCTAAGCTTCTTTCCTTCCCACCCTGTCTCTGTTGGTCCTCATCCTTCACTCTTGAGTGACTTCAGAAAGCTGTCTCCTAGTTATTGTCCCCAATCCCTCCATGCTAACTGGAGTGTGTCCCACACCCATTGCCTGGCTTCACATTTATAAGTATTTCTACCAAAATCTTTGCTGGATACATGTTACTTAAATTTAAAAAGTCCCAACTCTTCACAATAACATACCAAACTCTCTACCCTTCCATTTTCTTACCATCTTCAACCATGACACAACTATAACCCTTCAATTCGCCTCATTCAGTCCTGCCTCTAGGCATGTGCTACTACTACAACCTCTGCTAAATTAGAAATGCAAAACAAGCCCTATAAAAATATAATTACGGTGGAAAACATTAATATACCATTCTCAGAATAGGTCATCTGTAACATGACAGAGGAATTGAATAGTTTTGTTGACAAAGAGAGAAATAAACTTAGAACACCTCAAATAGAGAGGACATATTTAATAGAATATTAACTAAATTTGCTGTGTATTTTGCCACAAAGAAAATCTTAATTCCAAATTTATAGGGCACAATCTCTGAACATAGTCCAACACAATTAGAAATAAATATGAAAACGTGAACAAAAGTTTGGAATTACTTGCAGATTAAGGATGCAGCTCCTCACCAATTCTTGGATCGAAGAGAAATCGAAAATGAAAAGAATAACTACCTAGAGAGGCATTCTACCAAAACCCACAGAGCATAGCAAACAGTGTTGGCAGAGGACAATGTCTTAAATGCCTCAATTATTAAAGAAACCAAAGGTCAAATAAAGCACTTAATATACATTTTAAGAATTTACGGGAAAAAAAGTTAAGAAAATGAAATTATTTTTGAAAAGCTTAAATTTATGCAAAAGCAAACAAAAAATGTAGAAAGCTATTTATTTATAAAGAACACTTAAAATAGAGAAGGCCCCTGTGAGCCTGATCAAGGAGAAAAGAGAAATTGCAAATACTTTTAAAAAGATTAAGAATGAAGATTTCAGCATAATAATATAAAAAGTTAAAGTCATTTAAAGAGAATATTACAGGCAACAAATCTTAAAACCTGAAGGAAATACTGATTTTATATCAAAATACAAATTATAAATTCGACTCAGGAAGACAAGATTGGAAACGTGATTCAAGATCTAAAACTGAAAGTCCCTAGCATCAGATGGGTTCTTGGCTGAGTTGGAAGGACTTGTGAAAAACAATTAATTCTGATGTTATTTAAATCAGTTGCTCTCAAGTTGGCTGCAAGTGAGAATCACCTGTGAAATTTTTAACTGACTCAGCGGCCAAGCTCTAACCCAGACTAATTAAACTATAATAGAAACTCAGAAATATACATATGCTGTTAATTCTCTCCTGTGTTTCTAATATAAAGCCAAGTTCGTGAACCATAATTTAAATTGTTCCAGGTTATAGGAAAACATATAGAAGGCACCCCAAGTCATTTTATAAAGCTATTAAAGGTGGTTTTATAGCAAAACTTAATTACTACAAAAAAGAAAATTATAAACTAATCTCATTTATTAATAAAAATATAAAATGTCTAAGTAAAATGTCATGTAGAATTCAGCAATATATCAAAAGAATACTTCATAACAAAATATCCCAAGAATCTGAGAATTGAAGGGTAGCTCAAAATCAGGAAATCTATCAATATGATCTATTATACAAACATTTTGAAAGAAATTTTTTTTAAAATATGATAAAATAGCTGTGACAAAGGCACTTTATAGCATCCTTAAGTAAAATTAAGTGACTAGGCAAGTGTATGCATTGCCATCATTATTAGTAAACATTGTCTTAGAAGTTCTAAAGAATGAAAAGACCTGGAACCAACCCAAATGCCCATCGATGATAGACTGGACAGGGAAAATGTGGTACATATACACCATGGAATATTATGCAGCCATCAAAAAGGATGAGTTCGTGTCCTTTGTAGGGATATGGATGAACCTGGAAACCATCATTCTCAGCAAACTGACACAAGAGCAGAAAATCAAACACCGCATGTTCTCACTCATAGGCGGGTGTCGAACAATGAGAACACATGGACACAGGGAGGGGAGCACTACACACTGGGGTCTGTTGTGGGGAAATTGGGGAGGGATGGTGGGTGGGGAGTTGGGGAGAGATAGCATGGGGAGAAATGACAGATACAGGTGAAAGGGAGGAAGGCAGCAAACCACACTGCCATGTGTGTACCTATGCAACAATCTTGCATGTTCTTCACATGTCCCCCAAAACCTAAAATGCAATTTTAAAAAAAATTTTTTTTAAATAAATAAATAAAAGAAAAAAGAAAAAAAAAGAAAAGAAAATTGGAGTTAAATTTAAAAAGTCTTAGATAATTCTGGTATTCCTTGAGAGAAGCCTTGAAAAATGAGATATGAAAGCTGTCATTTCATTTGCAACAAAATATCTTTGTGAAACAAAATTTTTAGTACTTGTAATTATCAAAACAAAAAATAAAATAGACTGAATATCTACCAAAAAATGCAAAACAGCAAGGACATAGAACATGAAAAACTTTTTGAAAAAAGATGAATCAAGTTATCTCCTTTTGCTTTCATAGTATGACTGATGACCTGTAAAACCAACAAGTTTGAGTAAAAACAACAAAAGCAGTAATAGTAAAATTGTTCGATACAAGTTAAACCGTGAAACATTAGTAGCTTTTCTTTATTATAGTAATAAGGGCCAGGAAATAGAAATAAGAAAAGTATCTTTTTCCCAATACTGAGAAACACTACAAAATAATTAGGGATAAATTTGCCAATAAGATTTAAAAAGAAAATTATGAACTCTCATCGAAAGGCAAAAAATGTTACATTTATGTAAATGTAATTTAAATTTTAATGTAAATTTCATTTCATATGTAAAATTAAGAAGTATGTGATAAAGTCAATGGACACATTATAGATGGTAAGAGTATTTGCAATGCTAATGTCAGAGAATAAACATAAATAATATACAAGAAGCTTATAAACTGATAGGAAAAGATAAGCAACTGAACAGAAAAATGAGCAAGATGTGTGAAAATCCAATGAGAAAATTCATAGAAGTGAAAATAAAAAGATTTTAAAATATATGAAGGTAAGGATAATGAACTATGAAATAGCGTGGTATTACCTTAAATACACACAACATCAAAGATTACAATGAGACACAAAATACCTACCACTAGAGAAGATGTGAGATAAGCAGTATTCTCATATATGACTGGGAGGAATGTATATTATAGCCTTTTGGGAAAGGCATCTAACAACATCTATTATTTAAAATACAATTAATTTCATTCTGGGGCTCTCTACCATAGAAATGAAGGCACCAGTATATAGGGGATATATATTAAGATATTTGTTCAGCAGTATTCATGACAGAAGAAACTAAAAAATTTTAAAGTGTTCTCATTCATTCATTAAGAAAGTATGCCTTGGCCAGGGGCGGTGACTCATTTCTGTAATCCCAGCACTTTGGGAGGTCAAGATAGGTGGATCACTTGAGTCCAAGAGTTTAAGACCAGCCTGTCCAACATTGTAAAATCCCATCTCTACTAAAATTTAAAAAAAATTAGCCAGGCGTGTGACGTGTGCCTATAATCCCAGCTACCGAGGAGGCTGAGGCAGAAGAATCACTTGAACCCAGGAGGCGGAGGTTGCAGTGAGCTGAGAACCCACCTCTGCACTCCAGCCTGGGCAACAGAGTCAGACTCTATCTCAAAAAAAGAAAGTATGTCTTTCCTGAACTTCCACAAGGTACTTTATTCTGCAGTAAATACTATGAAGTATAATAACAGGCTCCCACCTTAGAGACCAGAGAACCCTGGATATGACTGAGAAGTCAAGGCATACACACAGAACAGTACCAAGCAGGATATTTCAGAAAGGCAAAGGCAAAGGAGACAGAAAAGACCAGGTGTGTTCTGGGGATGGTGAGTGATCCCACCACAGAAGACAATCACATCCCATGTACTTAAAAAAAAAAAAAATTGCTAATTCTTAAGCAGTCCTAGTGAGTGGAGACAGATTGCCAAACAGCATAGAATAGGGAGCTTGGCATGGACCTTTGTTAAGACCCTAACACTTTAAAAATAAAAACGGATCCATACGAACTGGGATTTGAAAGGGAAAAGAAAGTTATAGCAAACTAAATAATTTTTATTTCTCATAAAGTCTCTAAATAAGGAGAATGTGATAGGAGGAAATCAGAATCTTTGTGGCAGATGTGGAACAGTTACAATGACTGAGTAAATGGCTGCACTTATGTGCACTGGGTGAAGGGTCAGTTGCTTAAGTTTCATATGTGGGGGAATCTCAGCTAGAGAAGATAGGCACACAGATATGTGTCAATCACTTGTCTGTGATAAGGAATCTGTCACTAATGCTGAAAAGTAAATTAACATATATGAAAGGTTTTCTCTTTACCATGTGTCCCACTCATTGACATTCAGATAGTTTAGGTGAATAAGATGCAAGGTATGAGAGTTATAATCAGCAGGATGAAATGTAGATAACCCTCAAATGCCCTTAACACATCTGGGTGTACTCACAGCAATGTGTTGTGTACCTGTGCATTGCTACAGAGAAAGCTGCTGCCTTCATGGTTAGAAGTATGGCTTTCTGTGATCCCAGTGTCATGATCTGGATCTGAGATGAGGCAGAAGCTGAAAGCAGCTGAACAAGGATTTTTAATGATCCCAACCAGTAACATGAAAAAAGAATAGGAAAAAGTTAATTGCAAATATTATAAAATCCTATTCTAGTCCAAATTGTTCAGAACATAATCAGAACATTGTTTTAAAATTCTGTTCATCAACCATTGTAAAAGGGGTAGTAATTATATGAAGCAAATCCAGAGGAAATCAATCAGGCTAGAGACGTTGATTAAAGAACTCAGATGTTTAGATTAGAAAAAGAAGGCTTAGGGATATGAAATCTGCCTACAAATATATGAACTACTATCATCAGAAATGGCAAAATAATAGAAAGAATTTAGAACGTTTTACTGTGATAGGGGTACTGTTAGGACTTTAGGATTCCTTTTAAACTTGCGATTCTGGGAAACCTAGAGTATGATATTATAATAAATCAGGAAGGCTCCGTTTAGAATGCCCAGGGCCTCCGGTATCACAGCCAAAGAACAGAGTAGAGCCCAAGTTGCTGGGTCCTTTGCCAGCAGGACTTCCTGCAGTAGTAATTCTAATGAGGGCATCCAGGGGACAAATCAAAGGGTTCGTTAACAAACAGGAAGGTTGGAGACATGCCACGATCAGGAGAAGACGGAACTCCAAAAAATAATGTGGTACAGGCAAGGGGAGATGCCAAAAAAAATCAGGCTGCCACCACCAGAGGGACTGGAGCAGAAGGGAAGTAAAATAACAAAGCAGTTGGGATGGGATGACAGAGTGACGGGGCAAGAGTCAGGTTAGAACAGGGCTTGCTTTAGGTCAAATCTGGTGGCCACCGCGTTAAGGATGATTTGTGCGTGGCACAGAGTTATCACTCAATAAACAAAAGATAGTGTTATTTGTAGCTTTTGCCCTGATCAGCTGAGTAAAACGGTATTTAAAATGACTAGGGCATCCTAAGGCAGGACCAGATGACGAAGGGCCTTGAATGCCACCCTAAGGAGTATGGGTGTTATTCTGCAGGCAAAAAGAGGCATACGAAGTTATTTGAATTGGGATATGCTTTAAGAGCATAACTCATTCAGCATTGTGAACTGTAGGTGGATATTACAAGAGAGGAAAACAGCTATTAGTTAACGCTTCTTGAAAAAATTTTTAAAAGTAAATGATGGTGGTATTAATGGGAATGGTAGGTTAGGAGTAGGGGATCTGAATAACAACCCAGAGCGGGAACCTAAGGACATATTGCTTAACTGAATCATGGAGCTGACTGTGTATACAGCCAAAATGGGAAATAAAAGATGGAGCATCATGTATTTATCCTTATTCAGGATATGACAGAACAGGCTGAGAACAACCAACCCCATTAAACTCACCCCAGCTGATCTGAAACCAAGAGAAAATCTTTAATCACTATGAAATTTCAAGCACTTGAAACTTAAGGCTTTGGTTCTTTTCATGGTTTCTTTCTTCATTCAAGTGCATGACAGAAGAAAGTTAAATTTAAAATTCTACTTGAATCTGAGCTGATCAGGTTAGTTAACAAACTAGAAGGCCTTGAAGCAGGGGTGAGAAAAACGTTTTCTCATAGAAGCTAAAGGTAGAGGGAGTGTCAAGGATGCAGTGTTCTGAAGTTTCAGATGCTACACAGTAGTAACGTAAGAATTGAAAAGTGGCCAAGTATTTAGCTTCAAGGCATATGGCCCACAGAGTCATATATTAATAGTAAGATCATAGGGAATAATGTAACCTTTTTTTTTAATGTTTCTTTTACTTTTATTCTTCATTTCTTTATTTACAAATGTTTTATTCTGTACAAAGTCAGGAAGAAAAAGTTATTTAAAAAAATATTAGAAACATACAGATCAATTTCATAGAATTGAGAGTCCAGAATAAACTCTTGCATTTAGGGTCAATTGATTTTTGACAAGAACGTCAGGACAATTCAGTGGGAAAAAGATCAGTCTTTCAAGAAGTGGTGCATATCCGCATGCAAAAGCATGCCTCACAGCATAGATAAAAATGAATTACAATGGAGTAAAAGACCTAGAAGTAACAGGCAAAACTATAAAATTCTTGGAAGAAAACATAAGCATAAATCTTCATGATCTTGGGTAAAACAATGGTTTCTTTTTCCCTTCCCTCCCTTTCCCTTTCCCTTTACTGATGGAGTCTTACTTAGTCACCCAGGCTGGAATGCAGTGGTGTGATCTCAGCTTACTGCAAACTCCCCCGCTTCCTGGGTTCAAACAATGCTCCTGCCTCAACCTTCTGAGTAGTTGGGATTATAGGCACGTGCCACCACACCTGGATAATTTTTGTATTTTTAGTAGAGACTGGATTTCACCATTTTGGCCAAGCTGGTCTCAAACTCCTGACCTCAGGTGATCCACCCGCCTCAGCCTCCCAAAGTGCTGGGGTTACAGGTATGAGCCACTGCACCCAGCCAGTAGTCTCTCTTTTTTTTTTTTAATTGCATTTTAGGTTTGGGGGTACATGTGAAGCACATGCAAGATCGTTGCATAGGTACACACGTGGCAGCGTGATTTGCTGCCTTCCTCCCCTTCACCTATATCTGGCATTTCTCCCCATGCTATCTCTCCCCAACTCCCCACCCACTGCTGTCCCTCCCCTAATGTAAACCTTTTAATACATGGTGGTAAATAAAGTCTTGTAATCATTACTGAGATTTGGACAGAATTCAAAATTAGAACATAATAAAGGAAGGATATTTTTAAACATTGTATGAAACTACTTAATAAGGAAGCTAAACTTCATTAATAGAGGAGAATCGGGGAACCTTGCCAAGAAGATGTATGGCTGAGTAGATACCTACGGACCTAAAGACAGAAGCGATTATGGAAAATATTTGGGTGAGTACAAAGTAGTTAATTAAATGAATGCAATATTCGCTCCTGACTCATTCTTAATAATATCAGGAGCTGGTATGAGACCAATTCATTCATTACTTCTTGATACATTCAAGAAATTGTGTCTGATGTTAAGGATTTTAGACAAAGTGTCCCAGAGGTGGTGACACCTGGGTTGAATACTGAAAGATTATTGTTATTGCAATGAAAGGAGCTAGAAAGAACCCCCTAATCAGGAGCTCTAACTTTAAAAAAAAAGTGATGGATGCCAAGAACACTCACTGGGAAAAGGACAAGCTCTTCAATAAATGATGCTAGGAAAACTGGATGTCTATATACAGAATAATGAAACTAGACTGCCACCTCATCCTCCATACAAAAGTCAACTCAGAATGATCAAAGACCTAAATGCAAGACCCCAAAACATAAAACTGCTGGAAGAAAATATTGGGGAAACACTTCAGGAACATTGGTCTGGGAAATTATTTTATGAATCACTTCCTCAAGCTTAGGCAACAAACACAAAAATAAACAAATGAGATTATGTCCAACTGAAAAGCTTCTGCATGGTAAAGGAAACAGTCAACAGAGTGAAAAGACAACCTAAAAGATTGGAGAAAATATTTGTTTGCTATTCACACAACAGGATATTAATATCTAGAATATATGAGGAACTGAACCGTCTCAAGAGTTAAAAAAAAGCTCTATTAAAAAATGGACAAATAAACTGACGTTCCTCAAAAGAATATATAAAAATGACCAACAAATATATGAGACTATGCTCAGCATCACTAATCATCAGGGAAATGCAAATCAAAACCACAATGAGGTATCATCTCACCTCAGTTAAGATGGCTATTATCAAAAAGACAAAAAAAATAAATACTGCCGAGGATGCAGAGAAAAAGGAACTCTTACACACTGTTGGTGGGAATGTAAATTAGTACAGCCACTATATAGAACAGCAAGGAGTTTCCTCAAAAAAATATATATATATATATGTAAATAACTACCATATGATCCAGCCATTCCACTATTGGACATTTATCCAAAGGAAAGGAAATCATTATATCAAAGACACATCTGCACATCCATGTTTATTGCAGTAGTATTCACAATAGCCAAAATAAGGAATTAAGCTAGGTTCCCAACAGCAGATGAGTGGATAAAGAAAATGTAGTTTATATACACAATGGAATACTATTCAGTCATAAAAAGAATGAAATTCTGCCATTTGCAACAACATGGATGAAGCTGGAAGACATGATATTAAATGAAATAAGCCAGGAACAGAAAATTGAACACCACATGTCCTCACTCACATGTGGAAGCCACAAAAAGTTGATCTCATTAAAGTAAAAAGTAGAACAAAGGATGCTAGAGGCTGGGAATGGTAAAGGGAAGGAGAGGATAGGGACGGATTAGTTAAAGGATACAAAATTACAGCTAGATAGCAGAAGTAACTTCTGGTGTTCAGCAGCACCAAAGGATGACTATGGTTAACAGTAATATACAGTTTCAGGTAACTAGAAGGAGGTTATTGAATGTCCTCTAGACAAAGAAATGATAAATGTTGAGATGATGGATATACTAATTATCCTGATCTGATCATGATACATTACATGTATTGCAACATCACTATGTACCCCATAATTATATACAATTGTTATATGTCAAAAATCAAAAAGAAATGGATGGTTAAAAGTGTGGCTATTATAGTTAGGCCTTTTTATGTTACAGATGAAAAGCCAATTCAATCTGGTGAAAGAGAAATTCTGTGAACCTACCTAGTTAAACCTTGGAAAGGGTAGGATAAATCTTTGGAAGCACAAACTCAGGACCCTTAATTTTTCCTTTTCTCATCTCTTCTGCTCTCTATGGGCCAAATTTTTATTCTCAGATAAGACCATCCATAAGGGACGGCTGAAAGAAGTTTTACTGACCTGAGAGGAAAGATATTCTCTTCCTTTAACTTCAGTTTGAAAATTTCTATGAGAGGAATCTGATTATAATATTATAATTAATTAATTAGCAATATAATTATAATTAATGGTAGATTATATTTATATATGAATAATATAATTATAATTATTAATTATATTTTGATTAATTAATGATATGATTATACTTAATCAGATTCCTTCCACAATTAATCAGATTCCAATTAATAAGGGCAGGATTAAGTAGCCTACTACACACCCAGGGTAGGTGCTATCGCCTACCCCTCCTGGGCTACAAAGCTGTACAGCATGTTTGTGCTGAATGCTGGAAGCAGTTATAACACAGTGGTCAGTAATTGTATATCTGAACGTATCTAAACAGAAAAGGTACAGTAAAAATACGGTATTACAATCTTTTGGGATAACAGTTCATTGGGATATGCAGTTCATTGTTTACTGAAACGTCATTATGGGGCAGATGGCCGTGTAATATAAGGAAAAAACCCTAAAATCTTACTAACACCAATATTTAATGAGAAAAGTTAGTAGAGTAAATGAATCCAACAAAGAACAATAAAAGGAAGTAGTAGGGAAACCAAAGCTGTAAGAATATACTCAGTAAATCAGGGACGGAAAATTTCAAGCAGGGAACATGGTCAATAATGCTACATGCTGCGGTGAAATTGAGTAAAATAATGACAGCGATGAAATTGAATAAAACTATGATTGCAGAGTGAACTTTGCATTTGGCATTTACTGAGGCTGTCAGTAAGTGTTGCTAAAGCAATTTCAGGGGAGTTATAAGAATGATATGTGATAACAGTGATTTGAGGAGGAAATGAGAGGTAAAGAAATGGTGACAGGAATTATGGATTAACCCTTTAGAAACTATGTTTATGAAAATGTCATTTAAAGAAGTCAGAACCAATGCTAACAAGTGTGTTTTCATTTCTCTTGGATAAAAAAAAACTAGGAGTGAAATTGCTGGGTCATGGGGTTGTGTATGTTTAGCTTTACAAGAAACTATAAACTTTTCCAAGTAGTCATGCCATTGCACACTGCCATCACCAAAGTATGAGAGTCCCTCTTGGGCCACATTCTTGTCAACACTTGGTATTATTGGTTTTATAAACTTTTAACCACTCTGGTATACAGGGAGTGGCATGTCATGGTGATTTTAATTTACATTTCCCTGAAGACTAGTGATGTTGAGAGTGTTTTCAGTGTTTATTGCCTATTAATATATTCTGTTTTTAATTGTCTCAAAATTTTCAGCCCAAGTTTTAAAAACTGGGTTGTTGATTTTTTTAATTATTATTACTTAGTATCATAAATCTCTATATAACTAAGAAACAAGTCCTTACATGTAGCAAATGTTTCCACAGTCTTTAGCTCCCATCATTGGTTTATTATCAGTGTTTCATTGAGAGAAGTCTTTAATATTTATAAATTACACTGTATCTTTTTTTATGCTTAATGCTTTTAAAGTTCTAAGAAACCTCTGCATATCAGAAAGTCTTGAAGATTTTTTCCTGTTATTTTTCCTAGAAGCTTTATAGTTTAAGTTTTTTAGTTTAGTCCAGTCATTCATTTCGCATTAATATTTATGTATTACATAACAGAGCAGCTAAGATTCATATTTTTTTCCTTGCAAAAATCCTGTTGTTACAGGGACATTTATTAAAAGACTTTCCCTTCTCCATTGAATTGTCTCGGTACCTTGTCAAAAGTCAATTGACTTTTTAAAAGTTTATGTTTATTTTTGGTGTGTCTATCCAGTTTTATTGACTTATTCATATTTTATCAATACCTTACTATTTTGATTATATAGCTTTTTAATAAGTTAGTAAGTTTTGGAGTCAGTATAACCACTACAATTTTATTCTTATTTTTTAAGATTATATTTTAGGTCCTTTGCATTTTCATATAAAGTTTGTTTTGCTGTCAGTTTCTACCACGTTAAAAAAAATTTAAAAGGCCAGGTGCGGTGGCTCCTGCCTATAATCCCATCACTTTGAGAGGCTGAAGTGGGCAGATTATCTGAGGTCAGGAGTTCAAGACCAGCCCAGCCAACATAGTAAACTGGTCTCTACTAAAAATACAAAAATCAGCTTGGCATGGTGGTGCACACCTGTAATCCCAACTACTCGGGGGGCCTGAGGCAGGAGAATCACTGGAAGCCAAGAGGAGACGGTTGCAGTGAGCCAAGATTGCACTCCAGTCTGGGCAACAGAGTGAGACTCTGACAGACACACACACACACACACACACACACACACACACACACACACACAATAATAATCTGCTTAGAATTTAAATGATATTGCCTCAGGTCTATACATCAATTTAGGGAAGAATGATGTCTTAACAATATTTAGTTTTTCCAATTCATATGTTCATAGACACAAAAATTCTTAGCAAATAGAACCTGGCAATATACAAAAATAAATCTATTTATTTCTCCTTTCGTTCTGCCAATATTTGCTTAATGTATTCTAAAATTGTATTATTAGAAGCATACATATTTAGTGTCATTAAACCTTCATGATGAATTGATCCTTTTATCGTTATGAAATAATTTTATTTCTGATGATATTCCTTGTCTTGAAGATTCATTTCTTTGATACTAATAGCAAACTGGTGTCACTATAACAGTCAATGTCTTTATTGCATATTTTTTCATTCTTTACTTTCAACCTGTCTGTGTCTCCATATTTCAAGTGCATCCCTTTTAAACTGTGTATAGTTACATCTTGCTTTTTGTTGTTGTTTAATCCAGTCTGCAATATCTGCCTTTTAACTATAGTTCATTTGCATTGGTTTAATTACTGATATGATGGGGTTCTAAACTATAACCTTGCTTTTGTTTTCTATTTGTTTTGTTTTGTGGGTATCTTTCCTCTATCTTCTCTGGACTGAGTACTTTTTAGAATTTCATTCTGTTTTCTTTCTTTCTTTTCTTTTTTTTTTTTTCTTTTTTTTTTTTTTTTTTTTTGAGACAGAGTTTTGCTTTGTCACCAGGAGGCACCAGGCTGGAGTGCAGTGGCGTGATCTCGGCTCACTGCAATCTCTGCCTCCTGGATTCAAGCAATTCTCCTGCCCCAGCCTCCTGAATATCTGGGTCTACAGGCACGCCACCATGCCCAGCTAAGTTTTGTATTTTTAGTAGAGACGGGATTTCACCATGTTGGCCAGGATGGTCTCGATCTCTTGACCTCGTGATCCACCCGCCTCGGCTTCCCAAAGTGCTGGGATTATAGGCGTGAGCCACTGCGCCCGGCCTCATTCTATTTTCTCTATCTGTTTTTTGAACTACTTCCTTGTATTATTACATTTTGTGGTTTCTCTAGAGTTTATATATAATATGCATTAGTTTGCCACAGTCTAGAATAAATATTACATTATATTTTATATATAAAATATCATATTATATTTTATATATAAAAACCTTACAGCAGTAAGGTATGTAATCTTCACTTATATCCCTTCCTGTCATTTGTGCTACTCTTGTCATACATTTTACTTCAACATCTATTTTCAACCCCAAATACATTTTTTACTATTTTTGCTTTAGTCAGTTAATTTTAAAGAAATTAAGAAAGAAAATCAAACCTTTATATTTACCCGCATATTTACAATTTCTTCTCCTTTCTTTGCTTTCAATTCAGAGTTACATTTTTATCATTTCTCTTCAGGCTAAAAAACTTTCTTTGGCATTTCTTTTAGTGCAGAGATACTGACAACATATTCACTTTGTTTCTATCTAAAAATGTGTTTTGTTTGCTTTAATTTTTTTACACTTCTCTTTGAAACTTTTTATTGCAATAATATGCAGTCATAACATTTGGCATTTTAACCATTTTTAAGTGTACTTTCAGTGGTATTGGCCACAATTAGAATGTTGTACAACCACTGCCATTATTTCTAAAACTTTTTATCAACCCACACCAAAAACTCTACAATCAACTATTAAGCAACAAGTTCCCATTCCCTTCTTCCCTCAGCCCCTGGTAACCTCTAATCTTCTGTCTCTATTCTAAAAATTTTCCATTAGTGAAACAATGCAATATTGGCCATTTTCGTCTGGCTTGTTTTACTTAGCAGAATGTTTTCATGGTTCATCGTCTTTGTAGCATGTGTTAGAATTTCATTCCTTTTTATAGCTAAATAATATTTTATTATATGTATATATATATATATATATGCCACATTTTGCTTATCCACTTACCTATTGATAAACGCTTGGGTTGTTTCCACTTTTTGGCTATTAAGAATAATGCTAAAATGGATATTGGTATACAAATATCTATTAGAGTCCCCATTTTTTATTTTGGGGGATATATGCCTAAGAATAGAATTGCTAGATCATATGATAATTATATGTTTATCTCTTCAAGGAAAGGCCAAGCTGTTTTCCACAGCAGTTGAACCATTTTATGTTCCCACCAGTAATGTATAAGGGTTGTGATTTCTCCACAACCTTGCCAACACTTCCTATTTTCCTTTGTTCAAATTTTTAAATTATAGCAATCCTAGGTAGATGTGAAGTGATACACTCCTCTGGTTTTGATGTATTTCCCTAATGACTAATGATGTTGCACATCTTTTCGTGCGCTTATTGGCCATTTGTATATATTTTAGAAAATGTCTTTCAAGGTCTTTGCAAGACTCCAAGATGTCTCAATGGGCATATACAGGTAAAATTTATGTGGTTTATTCCACGAAGGAATAAGATTTCCAATCATAGTTTCTATGTGTTGAAAACACACTGGCTTTAGAGTTAGAAAGCTCTTAGATCAGGTTCTAATTTCTTCTTTTTCTCTGTCATTGATATTTTGTGTATACCTAATATATTAACTCTGTGCATAGTTTTGAAATGTAATTATTTATTTTTCTGATGATAAAAGTAATTGTGATGGTTAACGATGAGTGTCAATTTGATTAGGTTGAAGGATACAGAATATTGATCCTGGATGTGTCTATGAGGGTGTTGCCAAAGAAAATTAACATTTGAGTCAGTGGGCTGGGAAAGGCAGACCCACCCTCAATCTGGGTTGGCACAATCCACTAAGCTGCCACCTCAGCTAGAGTATAAGCAGGCAGAAAAATGTGAAAAGAGAGACTGGCTTAGCTTCCCAGCCTACATCTTTCTCCCACGATGAATGCTTCCTGCCCTCAAACAGCAGACTCCAAGTTCTTCAGTTTTGGAACTTGAACTGGCTCTACTTGCTCCTCAATCTGCAGACAAGCTATTGTGGGACCTTGTGATCCCACGAGTTAATACTGCACAAACTTCCCTTCAAATATTCCATAAGTTCTGGCCCTCTAAAGAACCCTAATACAGTAACAGATGGCCATTATAGAAAAATTTGGAAAAAACAACAAAGGGCAAAAATAGTATTGAGTCTTCAACCCCTAAATAACTGGAATTAGCCACTGTTACTGTTTATCAATCCACACTTTCTTATCTTGTTAAAATCTGCTTATATCTTAAGTTTTCACCAAACATTATATTATATAGCCTATCCTATGTTAGCAATAAGAAGTTCCATAAACAATTTTAAAGATTACATAATTCTTCATGGCATGTATGTGTCATAACATAAGTGTATTGTCCCCTAATATTTGACAATTTGGTTCTAAATTTTAGATAGTCTGAATAATACTGAAATAAGTATTTTCATGAATAGATCTTATCAATAGTTTTGATTGTTTACTTAGAAGGTATTATTAAATTAAAATACTGAAAGAAAGCATCTTGTTACATATTGCTAAACTACATTTCAAATCAGTCCTACTGTATTATACTTCTAACAAGACTACACGCTGCCATCAGGACTATCACAAAAAAACAAATTTTGCAAATGTGATGGATAGCAGTGATATCTTGTTACTCTATTTTGATATTTATTTACAAAGTGAAGATATTTCTATTTTATTTAGTTTTCTGTTTAAAATGATATTGGTCTTTTGCCCATTTAGCTATTAGAAATCTTTTGCTTATAATTTTATAAGAGTTTATTTTGTCAAGAATATTGACCCTATTTCATTTTTCCTCAAATACATACCTCAATAATTTGTAGAATGTGTACTGTATTAATCACGTAGCAAAACAGAATATTACTTATCAACTAATGTAGCTGTATCTGGAAGATTAAAATTCGTCTTTTTACCTTCCTCAAATAGAAAATTCTTAACTAAGAATTTAACTGAATTATTATACACCAACTTAATTTTTAATTGCATAGAAAGGCACAGCCTTTAAGTGAGATTTTGCTCTTTGTTGGGTCCCTTTCTTTTCCCCATAGGTATTACTGGCTTAAAATCATGAGATCTACAAATTTCGAAGGGGCAGCTTTATTTCTTACCAAGGGCTGGAGCCTGCAGTGTAGCCTCTAGTAGAAACTGGGAGACATGGATGAAGCTGGAAACCATCATTCTCAGCAAACTCACACAAGAACAGAAAACCAAACTCCACATGTTCTCACTCATAAGTGAGTGTTGAACAATGAGAACATGAACACAGGGAGGGGAACACCACACACTGGGGTCTGTTGGGGGTGAAGGGCCTAGGGAAGGGATAGCACGGGGTGGGGAGACTGGGGAGAACTAATATTAGGAGAAATATCTGATGTAGGTGACAGGGAGATGGATGCAACAAACCACCACGGCACGTGTGTACCTATGCAACAATCCTGCAAGACCTGCACATGTACCCTAGAACTTAAAGTATAATAATAATAAAAAAAAACTACACTCAAATAAACAATGTCAATTTGTTGAGTTTATTAAAGAAAAGAAAAGAAGCTGAAAGCAGGCATTTCAAAGGAGAAAGGGTGAGACAGCAATTTATGCTGAATGGGCCAAGTATAAGTATTCACCAGGTTATGGGAGAAGCTATGAATATTCATGAAGGGGGCTTGTGCGTGATAGTAAGCAAGCATGCATATTGTATACATCCCATGTTTACTTTGGAGTGGAGATTTAACATTTAAATGTGTTAAAATTAGGTTCTGTATGTCAGAAAGTGAAACGAAAGACACAAGTTTGCTATGCACAGCTCCATGGACTGCCCAGAATCATTCTATGCTTGGTAGTCTCCTATCAGGAAGGAATCCTGGTCAGTTGTGTTAAAACCACAAACAGGAAGGAGAATATGGCTGCAGCATCAGGCAGTTCGTTGAAATCAGCAGTAAAGAAACTCTTTTGAAAGGGTTGGTTTCTGTTTAATGCTGAGAAAAGAAAGTCTAATGTTGGTTAAAGAGGGAGAGAGTATAACATGGGAGACTTGTCTGACCCTCCATTCCATCATGGCTGGGAAATGAGTTTTTCAGGTTTCTCTAGGGTTCCCTTAGACAAGAAGGAGTCCATTCAGTTTGGGGACTTAGAGTTTTATTTTTATTTTCCAGTTGAAGGAGCCCAATTTTGAAAGGGTTGGAGAATTAAGAGGATTTGAGAAAGAAGGAAAGCAGTTAACTTTGTACTACAAAATAATGTAAATTAGTAACTCCAGAGTGAAAAATACACCTTGCAAATTTTGAGAAAGTTAAGACTATTCTTCTGTTTCTCCTGGTTGGTTCACACTGTACAGTCTCTGTGAATTCACATTTTACTTGGAATGTATGTGTATGCTTCTGTGTGTGTGTGTATTGTGGGGGGCGGGGTCTGAATACTTAATGTGAAACTTTCCCTGTTAGTCTGTAATCAACTTATCTAAACCTGAATCATACGACCCTTTATTAATGAAAATTCATAAAAATAAACAGACATCGTTGATTTACATTGGTAATCTTGAAAGAGCTAAATTTGGAGTGCCCAGCTACTTCCTCTCCACCTGGCTTGTTGTGTGGGACTTTGTATGTTAACAACTATCACTGACTGTCCTGCTATGGCTTTCCAGAAAGCATTACTGTATAACTAAATCATGATCAACAACTAAATTGTAAGAGTATGACATTTTCCTTATTAAAACAAAAAAAAAGAGAATTCCATGGTGGAGGTTAGAAGAAGGTATTTTCAAGGGAGTTAAAATAAGAAGTTAAGGGAAACAGATTAGGAACTGAGTCTTGCATGTGAACAGAGTTCCTCGGAAGGTTTTGATTACCTGGTTGCTGCTTCCCCTAAGCCTTAGAGAAAGTTATATTTAGCACATAGCATCACACTTCAGTACCATCTACAACCTTTGCGGTAGCACTGTGGAGGATGAGGACACAGGGTAAAAGGGACATGTAGCCTACTCCACCTGAGTCCCTGTGTGGCTCATGTATGGAGGGTAATGAGCCTCCTGTTGAAGGTTATCTAAGGGCTCCAGAGCATGACTAGCAGTCACATGACTGTGCTCTAACTAGGAGCACAAGACATTAAGATACTCTGCTGACTGGATGTTTCTCTAAAATAACCTTCATTAACAAAAATCTCTTCTTCCTCTACATACACTGGTGAGAGGTCAGCCTTTGGAGCTGGGAGAGGGGTGTGGGGCTAGTAGAGAGACTTGAGGTATGCATGTTTATACCTGCACAGAACTGTTGGCAGTTTGGGTAGGGTATATTCTCTGTATCACTCAGATTTGTTTTTTACAATAAGCATTTATTAATTTGGCAATTTAGAAGTATATTATTACTGTAAACCCAGCACTCTGGGAGGTCAAAGCGGGCAGATCACTTGAGGTCAGGACCAGCCTGACCAACATGGTGAAATCCCATCTCTACTAAAAATACAAAAATTATCCAGGCATGGTTGTGCATACCTGTAATCTCAGCTACTCAGGAAGCTGAGGCACGAGAATCGCTTGAATCCAGGAGGCGGAAGTTGATCCAAAAATTGTGCCACTGCACTGCAGGCTGAGTGACAGAGCAAGACTCTGTCTCAAAAATAAAATGAAATAGGCCGGGCGCGGTGGCTCAAGCCTGTAATCCCAGCACTTTGGGAGGCCGAGGCGGGTGGATCACAAGGTCGAGAGATCGAGACCATCCTGGTCAACATGGTGAAACCCCGTCTCTACTAAAAATACAAAAAAAAATTAGCTGGGCATGGTGGCACGTGCCTGTAATCCCAGCTACTCAGGAGGCTGAGGCAGGAGAATTGCCTGAACCCAGGAGGCAGAGGTTGCGGTGAGCCGAGATCGTGCCATTGCACTCCAGCCTGGGTAACAAGAGCGAAACTCCGTCTCAAAAAAAAAAAAAAAAAAAAAAAAAAAAAAAAAGAAATAATAAAATAAATAGAAGTATATTGTAAAGTAAATTCTTCTAGCTTGTTGTCTTCTTTTGAAAGTTGCTTTATAGCTACAATAGTCCTCTACATGGTATTTTTATTGTTTTGTGTGTGTGTGTGTTTCTTGCATGACAATTAAGTTTTCCCTATGCACTGATCAAATTTTTAGTTCATATTTATGGTTATATGGCCTGCTGGGTGCCCTAGGGAGAGTAAAACATGCGGTAAAGTACCGGATGGGATCTGTCAAACAATGCTTTTAGATGTTGTATTAGCAATTCAGGATAAAATAAGCAAGATTTAAGAAGTGGACATTTGTGATTATAATTAATGGGTTTTTTGTGCTCCAGTGACCCTATGGTCCCAAAGTGCAATGAGGGTCGAGTGCTCCCCAGTGGAAGATCTTTTAAGGGCAATCTCAGAAAGTTTTTTTTTTTTTTTTTTTTTTGAGACGGAGTTTCGCTCTTGTTACCCAGGCTGGAGTGCAATGGCGCGATCTCGGCTCACCGCAACCTCCACCTCCTGGGTTCAGGCAATTCTCCCGCCTCAGCCTCCTGAGTAGCTGGGATTACAGGCACGTGCCACCATGCCCAGCTAATTTTTTGTATTTTTAGTAGAGACGGGGTTTCACCATGTTGACCGGGATGGTCTCGGTCTCCTGACCTCGTGATCCACCCGCCTGGGCCTCCCAAAGTGCTGGGATTACAGGCTTGAGCCACCGCGCCCTGCCAGAAAGTTGTCACATAAATCCGGCTCCCCCTTAGGAAAAGTCCTCTACCTTGCAGAAGCTGAAGTTAGAAAATTCAAACTATGGGCACCCAAATCTATTATCGGTTGTTTCTTAGTCGCCCCTAACTCAAAAGCCTTTTTATTGGGAAAAGAAATTAAAGTAAAAGAGGCAGCAGAACTCAGAAGTTAGCTTAGATGATGAGAAAAACAACTTTTTGGAAGAAAAACTTTGTTCCAACTATACATTCTGCAGAAGGACTTCCTGTTTCTCCAACCATATGCCTCATTGCAAAATTTATGAGAGTTCCCAGACCTGAGGTTGAAGACTTTCCTGATACTTTACAACTTTTCCTACCCTGTTCCTCTTGCCTTTTATTTTCCTTTCTTATGGCTTCCTTTCTACTTTTGTTTTTGTTTTCATTTTTGTTGCTATTGTTTTTTACTTTGCTGTTCCTTTTCCTTTCCCTCCCACTATCTATTTTCACACCGTACCTAGCAGTGTTCTTCCCTTTCTGATATTCCCTTCTTTCCTGTTTTTAGTCTGATTATTACCCATTGAGTTTCAGTGTAAATTTCCTCCTCTAATGTCCAAATTTTATTGTCAGTGTTTGTATTGTTGAGCCATCACTAAAATCAAATCTTCCTGGTTACTTTTGGACTGTAGGTTTCGCTACGCAGGCACTTTTTGCCATCAAATGGAAGTATTTCTAGTCGTCTGTTAACTAGAAAGCAATCTCAGGACCCACTACTATAAATAGGGCTGTAATTTCGTGCATTCATTATCTGAAAGATTTTATGTTTACTGAGAACTTCTATTAAAACTTCAGGCTTTTGATGAATAAGTCTATTTCTCTTTCCCGTGGAAACTGATAGCCCTGGTAGATAATTAGTCTTGATTAACTGCTTGATAATATACAAAGTAGAATCATATTTGACATTCATAGAATAGATACAGTTTATATACCTAAATGTACAGATCAAGACTTTGCTAATTAATCAAAATAGTCATACGTCAAAAAGAGTAAAGGTTTTTCTTGAAGGATATCATTATTTGACCTATTTTCCCATGCAAGCTACTCCAGTTTACCTGTGCATTTATCTCTAAATCAAAGTCAGCCCAATTTCTATTCTCTTTGCTTTGTCTACTTGAAATGTTTCCATAGATTGTCTGTAATGGATTTCTGCTCTTTGTCAGGCTTTATAAAGAAGGAGTCCCTCTAGTCTCATCAATACTCTCTCCCTCAAGACATTATGTGGTGTTATTTTATTTATAAAAGCCAAATAAAACAATATCTTCTTACTTGTTGTTTGAAAACATATCTTATGACCTTGATTTAACCGAGAAGTCCCAAAGAATATTACTCAGAAAAACCTCGTAGCAGTATAGTATTGAGATGCCAATCTCGGTTTTATTTTACCCTTCTCTTCTTCTTTCCCTTTCCTCTATTTAGTCTGATAACACTCCAGACTTCTTGGCCCCAGTGGAGGTTTATGACTGGCCATTTCTTTCCTACTTCTTAAACCAGATCTCAAACCAGACACCTCAGAGCTAAATTAGATATGTTTTATTGGGTTCATGTTGGTTTTTTTAAAACGTGAGCTAACATTTAGTAATTTGGCCCTTTTGACATAGATAGCTGGATTTCTGATTTATCTCGAAAATGAGATGTAGCCACACTGGGCTGCTGCTGTCATCCAGGCACGGGAAGCCAGAGCTGAGCAGAAGCTGCAGCCTCAGGTGGGTTTCACGCTCTCTAGTTCTCTGAGTTTCCACCACCATCCTTTCCTTTACTCACTTATGTTATTTGCCTTGGCCCTGTGGACACTGACGATGGGTTTAAACCCCTGAGTTAAACCCATTGGGGATATACAGCAAATGTTCAACAAACAAGCACCTATTACTTGCCCAGCACATTTTTAGGCTCTGGAGATAAAAACAATACACAATATGAAAACTTTTCCTACTCTTATGGGGTTTATACTCTAACAGAGGGTCTCAATAAACAAGTGAACCCATGAAAAAGATAATTGCAAGATAATATATGACATATGTAGAATAGGATGCAGAATATTCTATGTAGGATGTCATATACTTAGCTCTATGATAGAGAGATGAGTGGGGGTGGGACTGGAAATATTAACATAAATCATATATTAAGGGAAGGCATCTGAGTGATGATAAACTGGGAGCTGAATATGACATCTGAGGTAGCACAAGTTTTGTGAAAAGCTTAGAAAAATAAAACACTAAGCAGAGGAAACAGGAAGTATTATACAAGAACCGTGAGGTGGTCCTCAGTTTGATGTCTCTGAGGAATTTAAGGCTAGTGTGCTAGGGTCTTAGAGAATGAGGGGTGAGATATAGGAGAGAAGTTGGGGAGTTGGGTGGGTTCCACATCTTGTAAAGTTCCGGGGTCCACAGTAAGGAGGTTGGATCTGATTCTGCATAAGAAACTGTTAAGCATGTGAGCAGCAGAATCTGATTTCTTTTAAGGAATAATGTCCTACAGTGTGCAGCTATTATTAATATTTTAATCTTTTTTCAATTTTGAAATATAAAACATACAGGAAAAAATATATAAAGCAATATGAAGAACTTAGTAAATAAACATAAAGCACAGATCATGTCTTTCCCATCTAATCAAGAAATAGAACACTGTCGGCTCCCAGAAGAACTCATAGTTTGGGTTCCTTCCGGAGCACGATAGCTTCTTCCATCAAGAGTGACCGCCATCCTAACATTGAAAGTATTCAACTCCATGATTCTTTTTTTTTTTTTTTTTGAGACAGAGTGTCGCTCTTGTTACCCAGGCTGGAGTGCAATGGCGCGATCTCGGCTCACCGCAACCTCTGCCTCCTGGGTTCAGGCAATTCTCCTGCCTCAGCCTCCTAAGTAGCTGGGATTACAGGCACACACCACCATGCCCAGCTAATTTTTTGTATTTTTAGTAGAGACGGGGTTTCACCATGTTGACCAGGATGGTCTCGATCTCTTGACCTCGTGATCCACCTGCCTCGGCCTCCCAAAGTGCTGGGATTACAGGCTTGAGCCACTGCGCCCAGCCCGCTACTCCATGATTTTTTAAACAGTTTACCACTTAACCATGCAATATAGTTTACCGTTGTCTATTATATACTGTCTATTATTTTTAAACAGTTTACCACTTAACAATGCATCCCTATACAATATAGGTTACTGTTGTCTATTATTAAATTTTGTGTAAATATCATTTGATGTCTGCATTAAGATGGTCAATAGAAACTTCCTCACAGAATTTATCTTTCCCAATATGATATGAGAAAAAGCATTTTAAATCTAGCATATTTTCCACTTACAACAAATGAGAGTATACTCCATTAAAGTACATTTCAAAAAAATGACAACCAAGAGAAAGATAAAATTCTTGAGCAAAATACAAAGCACGGCAAGTCTCAATTTCTAACCTCACTCCCACCCCCAGAAGCCTTTCAGTGAGCAGAAAAAGTTCTCGGAATACTTACTAACACATCCAAATATGTAGAGACATAAACTGAGTGGGTATCTTTGTCTTTTTCCTTTTTGGATTGGGAAATAGTGGAACTATGTGCTGGGGATAAATAAGTGAAACAGGGAAATGAACATGAAGAAACTGTCTTAGCTTGTTCAGGTTGCTATAACAAAACACCATAAGCTGTGTAGGTTATAAACAACAGAAATTTTTTCCTCACAGTTTTGAAGGTTGGGAAGTCTAAGGAACTAGCAGATTGTCTGGCGAGGGCGCACTTTCTGGTTCATAGATGGCGCCTTTTCCCTGTATTCTCACACGGTAGGAGAGGCGAGCATCTCTCCGGGTTCTCTTTATGAGGACAACTAGCCCATTCATAAGGGCTCAGCCTTTATGGTTTTCTCACCTCCCTAAGCACTTATCTTCTAATACTCTCACCCTGGGGATTAGGATTTTTTTTGTTTTTGTTTTTGTTTTTGTTTTTGTTTTTGAAAGCCACTGACTTTATTGATCTAAAAAACTTTACAACGACAGTGACTGTTCTGCCAAAAAAGGAGCCACATGGTATCAAACGGACTGAAAGTGAGGGTGGGGGTGAGGGATAGGGCCAGGAATCCATTCAGGAAAGGCAGTAACTGTCACCAGGGAACTGGCAAGGGAAAAAGGAAGAGGGAGGCATGTAAGAGCGAGAATCCAAAAAAGTTGAAATGGGGAGGAAACTCCCAAAGACCCTGGAGTGCGTCGGAGGTGAGGACGGCAATAGCAATCTTTTCCTTTGCAGCGGACAGGGGAGGAGTCCCCACTCGGCTGCAGACTCTGGATGAGGGCTGGGGATTGAGAGCTTCCCAGAGAGCATCACAAGAAGGCGTCGCACCGCTCTCGAAGGCATCCAAAGCAGTCCTGGCACTGCCTGGCGTTGGCGCCGCAAGTGTTGTTCAGCCATTCCTGGAAGAGGTCTTCATCTTTCTTCAGCACCAAAAACTGGCCAAGGACAACATAGGCCTTGTCAAAGCCCCTTTCCTCCAGCTTCTTGCCCAGGACTTCACCAATCCCGGTGACACATAAATTTTGAGGGGATGCAAACATTCAGACCATACCAGCAACTAACAGCTTTATGAGGAATTCTTTAGTCCCAGAGGATGAGTGTGAACAGATGTTAAGCCTATTGTGTCAATCCCATTTCCCTAGCCAGTGATATGTGTAAATATTAGATATTACTCTGACGTTAAGATGCAAAGGAGGGGATTTAAGAAGAAATTAATTACACGAGTGATAGAAGAGTCAAGTGCCATAGAGGATGGAGAGATTTCCGAGAGATGATGTACTTATGGTGGAGGAAGGAAGTGAGGAAGTGACATTAACAGAGCCTGGAAGCCAAGGCCAGGTGGCAGAAACTGGAACATGGAGGCTTGGTCCACTGGGGGAGGCTGGAGGGGGAGCCACTACTGAGGCTCACTTAAGAAGCTTTTTGGGGCCAGGCGTGTTGGCTCACGCCTGTAATCCCAGCACTTTGGGAGGCCAAGGCGGGCGGATCATGAAGTCAAGAGATCGAGACCATCCTGGCCATGGTGAAACCCCGTCTCTACTAAAAATACAAAAATTAGCGGGGTGTGGTGACACACGCCTGTGGTCCCAGCTACTCGGGAGGCTGAGGCAGAAGAATCACTTGAACCCAGGAGGTGGAGGTTGCAGTGAGCCGAGACCGTACCACTGCACTCCAGCCTGGCAACGGAGCAAGACTCCGTCTCAAAAAAAAAGAAGCTTTTTGGAGCAAAGAGGGAAGAGGAAAATATCCTGGATTCTCTCTTCTTCCTTCCCTCCAATCTGTGCCAATGCTTCTGAGCTGGAAGTTGGCTGCCAGGGGACCTGGGAAAGTACAGCCTGCGTCGGTCAGCCTCAGTGTGATACAGAACAAAGCAGGAGAAAAGTAAGAACTGGATTTGAAGGTGAGCATGCAGAGACGTGGCACAAACAGGGTGAGAGAAGGACAGGAATCGAGCATGACTTCCACATTTTGGGCTCGTGAATGTGAGGAGGGGCCTTTTTCTGCGGTGGGGAACATTGGAGAAGTAGCAGTTGGGGAACCAAACTCAGGATCCTTGTTTTGTGTGCCTGAAGTTCAAGTGAAGCTATCACACGGGTTCAATCACAACATAAGGTTCCCCTGGACCAGAGAGAAAGGTGGATGACAGAAGAGAAAGAGAGAGAAGCAGAAGAGAGGAAAAGAAGAGAAGGAGACAGCTCAAGAAATTTATGCATCCTAGAGGCAGGATGGCCTAAATTCTGATTGCTAGCAGTGCTACAGGGAAGGTGGCAAGCCTCCGTGAAGGAAAATGGGCACATATTTTGCTTAACAAAATATTTTATTTTCTAGAAATGAGGCATGGAATCAAGAGACACCAGAAGGGACCATGCTGTAAGGGATGGTGAATAATGTCTTCAGCAACCACTCTAGTGGACAAATGACCAGGCACCTCTTCTCACACACTCTACAGACACAATAGCACCCCATAAACCTGAGATTATGGGCTCAGGATTATGGGATTTGAAGAGAAGGGAGACAGAACAGACTAATGCTAAATCAACTGCCACCTCAACTGTATGGAGATTCAGAGACAAAAACTGTTGCTTCAGGTTTCATCTCCTTTCACCGTAAGACAATTTGTGGGATATAAAATCCCCCACAATGCAGTCTCCAAGACTGATTTATTTAGTTTGATTTAACCCATTGGTGGAGCTTTAACAAGATGGTCTAGAGGGGATCTGGTTCTCTGAGTGTAATCCCCTTTGAAACCTCCCCATAGTGGGAGATTCAGAAAGAAACAAACCTTCCTGGTTGTCCAGTCTAAGTCAATGAACCAAACGCACACGCAGGCACAAACACCTCCAAAACACACATATTCCTAGAAATTGTGTAACCTAGTTCCACGTATTAAAAAAGAAACACTTTTCCTACATGCAACAGAATTCATTAAGACCCCTGCCTATAAAACGGCCTCTTACAGCAAAGCAAAGTATGAGTTATATCCACTTGCTCCTCATTTTGTTTACCCTCTAATTTCTAGGTAGTGCCCTTGGAAAAAATCTGAAAAACCAGTGGTGTTCATTTCAAATCCGTGTACCTATTAATGACCTTACAGAAACTCTCAAGTTTACCAGTTTCGAGCACTTCAGGCTAAGTAACATTTCTAGACAGGACATATTCACTGTTTTCTGTGACTTGAAGGAATAGAAAATGCAGGAGTGAGCCCTGTACATTCAGCACCCCCAGGGGCAGCTTAAGGGGAAAAATTCTGTTCTTCCTTTTTCTTGTGTATAAGTACAATCTTTCTGGCTCTCAAAGTGTTCAATGGAAAAAATATTAATAAATTAAACACCACTTGAGGTTCAATCCTCTTATTGGAAAGCTATGGATTTTTAGAAAGCTAAGGATTCCAAAATCTCACAATCTAGTTTCCCTGAACCTGTAGTGTAGGCATTCTGACTTCCCAGTCCTCTATTATTTTACTTTTAGTATAAAACTTGTTTTCAACAACAGTGGCTTTGGTAATTCAAATTGCATAGTAGGGTCTGATATGAATTTTTATTAGACAACAAAGATAAACTAACCATGTGTTTTATCTTTTTCACTATATAAAAGAGAACTCTTAAAAACGCACAATCTGGCCGGGCTCAGTGGGTCATGCCTGTAATCCCAACACTTTGGGAGGCCGAGGCAGGAGATCACTTGAGGTCAGGAGTTTGGGATCAGCCTGGTCAACATGGTGAAACCTCATCTCTACTTAAAAGTATATAAAAATTAGCCAGACATGGTAGCATATGCCTGCAATCCCAGCCTCTGGAGAGGCTGAGGCAGGAGAATTGGTTGAACCACAGTGGGCGGAGCTTGCAGTGAGCAGAGATCATGCCACTGCACTCCAGCCTGGGTGACAGAGACTCCATCTCAAAAAAAAAAAAAAAAAAAAAAAGGCACAATCTATCTTCCAATTTTGCTTAACAAGGAGCTCAAGCTGTCATTATGTGCATATATATGTTGTCACATTAAAACGCTGATGAGTCAGCACAGTATGGGGGCATGTTTTTATTTGCTGAACTGACTAAATGACCTCCAAATCATGCTTGCTGTGTAAAAGTATGAGTGCAGGAATCAAGAACCATAAACATAAAATAAACCATAATATCTGTTAGGATTGTGATAATTCTTTGTTCCCAAATATTCTGGCTCTGTGGGCAGAGAATATAATCAGCTATCTAATTTTAAGGTTTAATTAGACAAACTGTTGATTCTGAACTGGCTACAGCAGAGTGAGTCAATCCATATGTTCTTTGTCACTGGAATATGAGCTTATAAACAGACTTGTCTACAAGGGAGAAAACTCACAGATGACTGATGAGTGAATCTTGGCAGTGGCTTATGATCATAATTGGCAATAACTGGGGAAAATATTGACAATGGTAAATTTTGAACTCTTGGAAACAGTGACTCTGAGTCTATCTCACACTCCAACTGTGGTTGAACAGCACAGAAAGTCTCCTGGACCAGAGAGATTTTAAATTGTGCCTTTATGGATGGGAAAAGGATGATAAGTGGAAAGGAAATTTTCTAGAAATATGTCCAAAGTAAATGACTGTCGACATGTGTGGTTATCTTAGTCTGGCTGTATATTTCTCGTTCTAAGCAGAGATGGTGAGTGTTGATGTCGATGAATATTCATGCACCAGGGAAGGAAAGTATTCTGTTAACCTGGAGCTACAAAACTTATCTATCAAAATCCTACATGAGGACTGTGCCATCTGTCTTGATTTGAGCTGAATCAGGATGCCTTACACAATGCAGAGGGTCTTCTCAGAGGACTGTGGGTGACAGGAAGACAAACAGCAGTGGCAGCTCAGAGCTTAAATTCCTAAGTCATCAGTGCCAGCACAGAGCTCATTTTACAATTGTTCTGGAGGCAAGTGGGAGATGACAGGATGCCCAAAATAGCAAGCCTGCTTACCTAAGTATTTGTCTCAAAATCCTGCTGGAGAATTGCCTGCTTTGTTTCAATAGAACTCTTGCGAACATTCAGTTATCAGAAGCACAAGTTATTGTGATGAGGCCACTCTGTCTCTTATGATTGAGCTATCATTTTAGACTGACAATTTGTATACTCACATACCAGGAGTGAGGGAAGAAAACCTTTCTCCTTTTATCCAGCAAACATTTTTGAGAATTTTCTATGTGCCTAGAACTACACAAGTCACAGAAAATACAAAGATGCCTAAGATATTATAGGTCCTGCTCCCAATTTAGTAGAAAAGGGTTATAAGAGCAGATAAGTTATAACGAAATTAAGTTCATGCTATAAATGGGAACAAGTGCTTTGCTGATCCCATAAAAAGACTGATGAACTTGCTTGGGGCAGCTGAGAACGGCTTTGTGGAAGAGCTGACATTTGAACAAGGTTTGAAGAATATGTATGAGTTTTCTAGCTGGAGTAGTGAAGGGAATTGGAGTTGATGGATATCTTCATGGTACTGATTGTGGTGATAGTTTTACAGTGTATCCTTTCTTTAAACTCATCAAGTTGTATACACTAAATACATACAGCTTTTTATAAGTCAATCATTCCTCAATAAAGTGGTTTTTAAGAAGTCAAAGGGAAGGCATTCTAGCCATGTTCCAAATCATATAGACCTGAAAACTCATGAGATACTCTTTGAAGAGTGAGACATTCATGATTAACCTACCAAAGGGGAAGTGGGGAAACAAAAGAGTTTTTTTGTTTTGTTTTGTTTTTTAAGACAGAGTCTTACTCTGTTGCCAGGCTGGAGTGCAGTGGCCCAATCTTGGATCACTGCAACCTCCACCTCCCGGGTTCAAATGATTCTCCTGCCTCAACCTCCTAAGTAGCTGGGACTATAAGCGCACACCACCATTCCCGGCTAATTTTTGGTTTTTCTGTACAGCCAGGGTTTCAGCATGTTGGCCAGGATGGTCTCAATATTGTAACCTAGTGATTCACCATCCTTGGCCTCCCAAAGTGCTGGAATTACAGGCCTGAGCCACTGCACCCAACCAGGAAAGGGTTTTAGAATGAAGTGTCAGGAACAGAGGATCAAGAAGAAACCTGGACTGAATCACACAGTACTTGTATGTCAGGCCACATTCTTGATTATTTTCCCCCTTTGGGTAGCAGAAAGCCAACAAGCATTTATAAGGATGAAAGAAACATGATTAGATTTATACTTTAAGATGCAAATTCAGACTACAATGCCAAAAATGAAGTAAGGGGAGATGCTGATGAATGTGATGGAAAGCGGGGAGATACTGATAGAAACTGTGAGGGCTGAAATTAAGCAAATGGTGATAAGAATAGAGAAACCACTAAACTTCAAAAATAGTTGATACAGGTAGTTGCAGAAGGGTATACTTGTAGAAAGAGATATATTTGAGAAATATACTACTGAAAACTCAGAAGTACTGAGAACAAAAAAAAAAGGAAAAGATTTTCCCTCTGTCAAGAATGCATTCTTCTGTCTTTACAGTTCCAGAATCTCTTGAGTCTATATTCTAAATTACTACTGACTGAGCTCCAGTTGCTTGCTTACATTTTCTGGGCCTAATTAAATTAGGAGAGATAATCACCTGCAAGCAAAGATGATGTGATACACTTCCTGTACTACCAAAAAAATACTCTCAGATAACTACATTCTCAGTCTCAGGTACAAGTTAAGTAAATGAGAGGAAAAGTTCTAACGATACTGGATTAAGAGAGAATCAAGAATGGCTACAAGAACAACTTAGATCCTGTATACAGGAGGAGAGATGAAGGCAATTGGCCCTTCCCTTAGTTAATGTGTAATAATTGCTTGTTAAATAAAATTAATGGCTACCCATACCACTGACAAGATGCTATGGTTGGGGTCTGGCATGGTGGCTCACGCCTGTAATCCCAGCACTTTGCGAGGCCAAGGCAGGCAGATACCTGAGGTCAGGAGTTCGAGACCAGCCTAGCCAACATGGTGAAACTCCATCTCTACTAAAAATACAAAAAATTAGCTGGGTATGGTGGCATGTGTCTGTAGTTTCAGCTACTCTAGAGGCTGAGGCAGGAGAATCACTTGAACCAGGGAGGCCAAGGTTGCAGTGAGCCAAGATCTTGCCATCGCACTCCAGGTTGGAACAGATGAAAACTGGTAACTCTCAGAGGAATAGTTTTTTACAAAAGGAACTTACTGGCTATGTTTACTTAGCTTTGCCAGAAGTTTTCTCACTTTCACATTAGGAAACGTCTATATTATTTAGTCATCTTCCCAACAGATGCTGCTGCGTTTTGAATGTCTTCCAAATTTCATGTGTTGGAAAGCTCATCCCCACTTTCATATGTTGATTGGAGGTGGGGCCTTTCAGAGGTAATAAGAGTTAAATAAGGTTATGAGGGGCCCTATGATGAGACTAGTGGCTTTATGAGAAGAGGGAGAAAGACCTAAGCTGACATGCATGCTCTTGCCCACCTGCCAGGTGAGGCTCTCAACCATGTTATGACCAGCAAGGAGGGCCCTCACCAGATGCCAATGCCATGCTCTTGAACATCCCAGCCTCTGGAACTGTGAGCTGAATAAAATTCTATTCTTCCTACACAGTGGCACATGTTATCATATTACAGTTACAGAAAATGGACTATGACAGATACTGAATTCCTAATAAGCAATCATTTCATAGCACCCACCACAATGGTGAGTAATTGTAGACTTTGAAATTAGACCTGAGTACAAATCCTAAATCTGTCAGTAGTGTGTATCTTTAGAAAATTACTTAAACTCTCTGAGTCTCAGCTTCCTCTTCATGAGCTTGCTGTAGTAAATGAATAAGTCAGTGTATGTTAAGCACCTAACAAAACGTCCTGCACATAAAAACAACAAATTGCCAACATCACCAATTCAGGGAGATCATAGTGCTTGTCCTACAAGGTTTCAAAGATTCACTGGGGAAATATGTTTATTCATAGAATAATATATCAGAAAAATAAATGGGCTTTTTTACCCACAAGTTTGAGCTCCTGAGTATGAAGATGTCTTGTACATGATATTGTCTTTATCACTCTGCTAAATGTGACAAGTTGAATTAAATTTGGAAATTACAGAAAGTTCATTCCAAGGCATCCATATAATTTAACAACATTATTTTTAGTCTTTTCTATGTTATCTTATGCACAGAGCCCTACTGGGAAGCTATCTGAGAGGCAGTTGTTAGCGGCACAATCAGTGCTGACATATACCACTGTTAAAGGAATCTTAATGGGAGTTTGAGCCAAGTAAAGATTGTAAAATTGGAGGCAAGATGTCCAACAATCTCTGTGGCAAGATATGCACCACTCTCAGGTATTTTATTTCTCCTGTTACATCCAACCAGTGACTTACAACTTTACTTCTCCATAAACATAAATGAATTAGAATCATCTGGAAAGCTCAGTGGCTTAAAGCAATAAAGACATTTCTTTTCCATTTTATATATCCATTTTGAGGCAGTGGGGTCAGAATGGGAGAACTCAATTTATCCTAGTCAATCAGGAACGCAGGCTGATGGAAAAACCATTATCTTAAACTTACCAGTCACTATGCAGAGGAAAAGAGAATGGTCTGCGGGTCTCATCATGAAAAATTAAGTGTTTCAGCCCACAAGTGGCACATGTTATCTTACTCATAACTCACTGGACAGAACTTGTCACATGATCCCCTTCCTAACAGTAAGGGGACATGGAAGTGTAAGCCCGTAGTATGCCCAGAGTGAGACAGAAACAGAAATATCTGGCAAAGAGCACTAATAACTACCACTAACACTGAGTCTGAAACAGTATAAATTGTCTTGGGTGAACAACTAAGTTTGCCACTTACGACATTCTGTCTCTTTAACTAGTTTGCAGGCATCTGTATGTTTCTTCCATTGATAAGTAACCAGACTTCTGAAAGACTAGAATGTAAGACAGAGAGAAACAAGGCCCCACCTGAGATAAGCAGACCAGTAATTATTTAGTCATGCTCTTTCATTGTGCCGTTAGTAGTGACATGTTGCAGGGAATTGACAACATCTCCCTGGAAAACAATTCTGAAGAAAAGAAGTCTGGGAATAAAATACTGTCTACTGTGCATTCACTGAATATGCTTCACTTAAAAAAAATCTCTCTGTTAGGCCGGGTGCGGTGGCTCAAGCCTGTAATCCCAGCACTTTGGGAGACCGAGGCGGGTGGATCATGAGGTCAAGAGATCGAGACCATCCTGGTCAACATGGTGAAACCCCGTCTCTACTAAAAATACAAAAAAATTAGCTGGGCATGGTGGCGCGTGCCTGTAATCCCAGCTACTCAGGAGGCTGAGGCAGGAGAATTGGCTGAACCCAGGAGGCGGAGGTTGCGGTGAACCGAGATCGCGCCATTGCACTCCAGCCTGGGTAACAAGAGCGAAACTCCGTCTCAAAAAAAAAAAAAAAAAAAAAAAAAAAAAAAAAATCTCTGCTTACATTAAATATTTCCATTGTCAACAAAACCTACTTAGTAATTAACACAATTTTCTGTATTTCTAAATATTAAACCTCTGAATACTAAGACTGTTCTAGGTCTAAGATCCTCATAGAACTGCCAGCTAGCCACAGTAAAATGAACAATAACAAAACAAACAAATATCAACAACAAAAAAATACCTCCTGGCACCAGAAAACGAGAGAACAAGCAGCACCATAGAGGCAACTTGATATTTCATGAAGAAGAAGAAGGCTACCTAGGTCTGTAATCACTCTGGGACAGTGGAGGAATGCTGAGGTAAGGACTTTGGTGTTTGCAGCTCAGTTATGTAAAGTCAGCTAGCCTGGTTTATATTTCTCCATTCCTTTAACATTCCAAGCTAGAAACATAATATTTGCTATTGGAATGACTATTAGCTACAGTCACTTGAGAGATTTGTCAAATGCTGTGAAACAGCAATTTGTAAAGAGACTGATGGCCCTATGAACACAGTGATTCACAGTAAGCACCTCAGACCAAGTTTCTAGGTTCTCAGTTTAGTACTAAGGAAGAGAAAGGGTCTCTGGACTAGCATGCCAGGTAGTGTAACAGTCACTATGTCACTTCATCCAGATGCCTGCAGTTCCCTTTATGGATTCTGAGTATCTATCTCCCAGCTTCTGCATGCTTTATTCCTAACAGCTGGCACAGGCAGCCTTCTTCAGAGAACTGTTGGTGGGCTGATGAGATCCCTCTGCCCAGCTGCCCTGAAACCAGAACGTGCCCAGCAGCCGATAGCCAATGACTGCCTAGTGCAGGAATAGGAATAAAGCTGAGTCCACGTGTTTTTAGAAACAAGAGTCAGGTAGATTTTTAACTTCCTATAGGATGAGATAACAAAATGAGTTTTTGCAGCTACCAGCATAGTCAGAAGATCAACTACCCAAAGAAAGGATCCATGAAAAGGAGGTTAAAAAATGCAGAAATAGCAGGATAATCCCTGTTAAAACATGCACGCACACACACACACACCCCAAATATATATACATACAAAACACTTATACATAGAACACACGCATACAAAGCATCGAGGTTGAGAATAGGCAGGAATTAGGAGTGTGCTAGGTAAAAGTTCTGAAATTCAGAAAGACATGTTAGTCAAGCCAACAACAGTACAAAATGAACCTGACGCTGAAGCTGGGCCCTGCTTATGTCCTTGACCACCACAGCAGGAGCACAGGCAGGACAAGTGAGAAGAGCTGTCCCACAAATCTTGAACTCAACTCCTGAGGGGGCACCTCAAAAAGATGTTCCCCTATCCCCCACCTTTCCACTAATGAAGATGTGAATGATCACTGAATTGCTGGAGATGTGAGAGAAACTCTGGAGAGCCAGGACTATTACGGAATTTCAGTATCTGTTGATATCTGAAACTACAACTGTGTGCCACTAAGCATTATGGAGGAATTAGTACAATATACTGTTTGTCGGTTGATTTGTATGATCATGTTTTTATCTAAGTAATCTATAGTTACATATTTCATTTATTTATTTATTATTTCCAAGCAGGCACTTTAGTGCCTAAGTATTGTAAAGACCAAATTAGTACTAGTGAGAGTTATATTACTTGTGATAATGAGCTAATTCCTGTTTAAAATAATGTTATACTTGTCACAGGCCTACATGCAAAGATACCAACATATGCAGTCTTTAGACACTAGTGTCCTTTTGTGAATTGGAAGTCCATATAGGAAGGGTAAATTTAGCTAAGTTCAAGGTCTGTAAATTTAAAATCAACAAGAGAAAGAAATAAAATAGACCATACAAAAAGATAGAGTGAAAGAAGGAAGAAAATGTGCTCAAGAAAGTAATTACCATTGTTATAGTGATGGCAACTGAATAGAAAAATAAGAAAATTTGACCCATTGTATGTAAGATTGAAGTCATATGTAATTGTCATGAAGAAAACAACTTCAAGGAGCTGACAAATATGTACAGAAAATAAAGTTAGGCTACTTTTGCTTCTATTAATAGGTTTGGAATAAATTGAAAACTGATTTACTGAATCAATTTTTTAATGAATGGATTGGAATAAATTTGTTAATAACCTAGCTTCTGTATAAAACATAAGTAAAAACGATATGGTTACTGATTGGTTTAGATGATATTCTGTTTTGAAACATGTTAAAAACTATTTAAATAAGCAAAAGAAAATGGTGATCTAGTATATTAAATTAGAACAAGACTAAGTAAACTGGCAAATAGACCAGACAGAATACAAATATGCAGTCCGGTATGAAGAAAATTTAGAATACCAGGAGAAAATATTGAGACAATATTTTAGACCACCAGGTTGATTTCAAATAAACATTATTTCAGATTTGATATCTTCTAGCCACTTGATTACAAATGAACAATATAATTTTATTTATTTATTTATTTATTTATTTATTTATTTATTTATTTATTTGAGACAGAGTCTCACTCTGTCTCCCAGGGTGGAGTGCAGTGGCATGATCTTGGCTGATTGCAACCTCTGTCTTCTGGGGTTCAAGCGATTCTCCTGCCTCAGCCTCCCAAGTAGCTGGGACTGCAGGGATGTGCCACCACATCACTTGTTTTTGTCAGGTTTGTGAAAAATCAGTTGGTTGTAGACGTGTGGTGTTACTTCTGAGGCCTCTGTTCTGTTCCGTTGGTCTGTATCTCTGTTTCAGTACCAGTACCATGCTGTTTTGATTACTGTAGACTTGCAGTATAGTTTGAAGTCAGGTAGCATGATGACTCCAGCTTTTTTTTTTTTTAATTAATATTTTCTTGGCTATGTGGGCTTTTTTGTTTGTTTGTTTCCATATGAAGTTTAAGGTGGTTTTTCCCCAATTCAGTGAAGAAAGTCAATGGTAGCTTGAAGGGATAGCACTGAATCTATAAATTACTTTCAGCAGTATGGCCATTTTAATGATGTTGATTCTTCCTAACCATGAGATGGAACATTTTTCCATCTGTTTGTGTCCTCTTTTATTTCCTTTAGCAGTGGTTTGTAGTTCTCCTTGAAGAGGTCCTTCACATCCTTGTTATTTGTATTCCTAGGTATTTTATTCTCTTTGTAGCAATTGTGAATGAGAGTTCACTCATGATTTGACTCTCTGTTTGTCTGTTATTGGCATATAGGAATACTTGTGATTTTTGCACATTGATTTTGTATCCTGAGACTTTGCTGAAGTTGCTTATCAGCTTATGGAGTTTTTGGTTTGAGTAGATGGGGTCTTCTAAACATACAATCATGTTGTCTGCAAAAAAGAGACAATTTGACTTCCTCTTTTTCTAATTGAATATGCTTCATTTATTTTTCTTGCCTGATTGCCTAGGTCAGAACTTCCAATACTATGTTGAATCGGAGTTGTGAGAGAGGGCATCCTTGACTTGTGCTGGTTTTCAAAGGAGATGCTTCCAGTTTTTGCCCATGCAGTATGATATTGGCTGTGGGTTTGTCATAAATAGTTCTTATTATTTTGAGATATGTTCCATTGAGCCCAAGTTTCTTGAGAGTTTTTAGCATAAAGTCCTGTTGAATTTTGTTGAAGGCCTTCTCTGCATCTATTGAGATAATCACCTGTTTTTTTCCTTCGGTTCTGTTTATGTGATGGATTATGTTTATAAGTTTGTGTATGTTGAACTAGCCTTGCATCCTAGGAATGAAGCTGACTTGATCATGATGGATAAGCTTTTTGATGTGCTGTTGGATTTGGTTTGCCAATATTTTATTGAGGATTTTTGCATCAATGTTCATCATGAATATTGGCCTGAAATTTTCTTTTTTAGTTGTGTCTCTGTCAGGTTTTGGTATCAGGATGATGTTGGTCTCATAAAATGAGTTAGGGAGGATTTTCTTTTTTTGGGTCATTTGAAATAGTTTCAGAAGGAATGGTACCAGCTCTGCTTTGTATGTCTGGTAGAATTCAGCTATGAACCCATCTGGTCCTGGACTTTTTTTGGTTTGTAGGCTATTAAGTGCTTCCTATATTTCAGACCTTGTTATTGGCCTATTCAGGGATTCAGCTTCTTCCTGACCTAAGATGATCTGCCCACCTCAGCTTCTCAAAGTGCTGGGATTACAGGCATGAGCCACTGCAGCTGGCAATAATTATTTTAATTTTAATTTATGAATGGCTTTGTATTTAAGTGACTACTTTTACACAACATATAGTTGGTTCTTGCTTTTTCATCCAATCTAATAATTTCTGCCTTTTAACTTGAGTAATTTAAGCTATTTTTAATGTAATTATCTGTATGATTGCTTTTAAGTTTATCATCTTGCTATTTGTTTTCTATTAGTTTCATCTTCTTATTGTTCTTTTTTCTCTCTGTTTCTGCCTTATTTTGGATTATCTTTAATGATTCCTTTTTATCTACACATTAGCTTATTAGCCTTATTTCCTCTTTTTCGGAGATTGCTCCATGGTTTACAATAGATATTATCAATTTACCACATTCGACCTTCACATGTAGCATTAGAAACTTACAGTAGTCTCTTTTATTCTCCCACATTTCATGCTATTGTTATAATATATTTTACTTCTTCATATGCTGCAAGTCCCACAGGAAGATATTTGTGCTTCTTTAAGCATTTATCTTACAAAAAAATTAAAAGTTAGAAAAATGCATTTTTTATATTTACTAACAAATTTACTATTTCTGACACTTTTCATTCCTTTATGTAGATCCAAATTTTCATTAGGTATCATATTTTTACTCCCTAAAGAGCTTCCTTTAATATATGTGTGTGTTTATATTAAAATCGGTTTCTTGTAAACAACACAAAGTAGGGTCTTTGACATTGTTGATTCATTCTATCAATTTGTCTTTTAATTGTTATATTTAGACCATTGATATTTAAAGTAATTATTGATATTGTTGGATTTATCTGCCATGTTTGCAACTGTTTTTTACTTGTTGCCTTTATTTTTTGTTCTTATTTTTTCTTCCACTCCTTTATTTCTGCATTTTGTGGTATTAACCGAGCATTTTATGGGATTCCATTTTCTCTCCTTTCATAGCGTATCAGTTTTACTTCTTCTCTTATTTTTTTAGTAGTTTTCCTGAGTTTGTAATATGCACTTACAATGAATTCAAGTCAATTTTAAAATAACAGTGTATCTCCCATTTTATCATTTAAAAAAAAAAAAAAAAACTACCAAGGTCTATTGCTTTGGTGTTTGCTGTCACATTGTATTATGCCAGAGGCCATAATTCCAGAGTTCCCTGGTTTGAGAGAATAAAGGCTGAACTTTACAGAAAAGCAGAGCCTGGAGTTAGAGAGAAGGGGTCCTCAGCTTGATATTTCTGTTCTCTTTAGCAGTTTGATTAGATGAGCCTCTCCTTTTGATTTAACTACTTAGAACCACTAATATGGTCTCTATACTAAATGAGCTTATTCTTTAAAATAAGTAACAAGGAAAAAATGTTAGAGCTACACATAAATACAATAGAAAACTAGCTTATTTCTAACATTTGTAAATTGAACTTTCAAGTTTATGTATACTTTCTTATTATAAAACAATGTTGCTTCTCTGCTAACATTTTTTGTGATACTCCTTAACTTAAAAAATAAATGGCATATAAGGCCTTTAAATCTAATTCCAACCAAACTTCCAGTGTGTCTCTAGTTATTCTATATACTTTAAAATGATCCCCATCAGACTATTTCATGGTTCTAAAACATGCCATAAAATGTTTTTGTTTCAACTTCTGGGATATATGTGCAGGATGTGCATGTTTGTTACACAGGTAAACGTGTGCTGTGGTGGTTTGCTGCACTTATCAACCCGTTACCTAGGTATGAAGCCTAGCAATCATTAGCTATTTATGCTGATGCTCTCCCTCCCTACTCACTCCTCTCCATGGACAGGTCCCAGTGTGTGTTGTTACCCTCCCTTTGTTCATGTGTTCTCATTATTCAATTCCCATCTATAAATGAGAACATTGCAGTGTTTGGTTTTCTGTTCCTGTGTTAGTTTGCTGAGGATTATGGCTTCCAACTCCATCCATGTCCCTGCAAAAGACATGATCTCATTCCTTTTTATGGCCACAGAGTATCCCAGAGTGTATGTGAACCACATTTTCTTTATCCAGTCTATCACTGATGGGCATTTGGGTTGATTCCTTGTCATTGCTATTGCAAATAGAGCTGCAATGAACATACACATGCAGCATGCCATAAATGTTAATTATCAGTGCTAAAATAGAGTAACTCAAATATAGACATGCAATATTTTCTAAATATTAACTGATATTAATAAACAAATGAAGAGTAATTAAACTTTAAAAAGTTCTGTTACTTGAAGAAAAGTCACTGTTAATTTTAATGAGTAAATAAAGAACTGCAGATATTCTGTAGGAAGTATCTAGGTATTTTCAAGGTCTGCAGTAATAAAGATTTTTTTGTTGTTGTTTTTGATGTTGTCAAAGCTTACATCAAAACTTAGTACTTTCATTATTCTTGCTATAAGTAATTTTTAAATACATATGAGTAATATGTAACTAATGCTGTATTTCCAAGGCTATCCTTTTCCCAACTCTGACACTACATACTTTGAATACTCTGGATTTTTTCAGAAGCCATTAGAGTTAATACAGTTTAACATGGAGGCCTTAGAGTAAGAAACAGATTTAAACTCTGTGTAAATTCCAACTCAATCACCTACTAACTGTATAATCTTGTACAATTTATGTGGTTACAATAAACCTTTTCTTACATGTAAATAATCATTGGACATACATGATTGCATATCATCAGTGACAACATGTCACATTTTTAATGAGAAATCATAACAAGTTAGTGTTAAACTTCTCACCTTGATGAATGTAATAAATATGTTGTAACATCTTTATTCACGGCACTTCATTGTGAAATCTAAAGCTTTATCTAACTGTATGATCTTGCATGATTTACATGGTTACAATAAACCTTTGTTTTATTATATGTAAGTAATCACTGGACCTACCTAAGAGAATCATTGTGGAGAGTAAATGGGTTAATACAAATTACATGCCTAATATGCATTATGTTTAAATAACTATGAGCAATTATTATACAGATTGATGATAGCATCAGTCTCCTGATGGAGTGGAGCTGAAGCCTATGACATGCTTTAGATGTTAGGGATCTCTGTGTAAACAGTTTGGCCATGAACAAAGAGCAAGACAGGCTCATTCCTACTGCTAGATTCATCAGATTTTTAAAAATTCGATGCATTCTAATAGCCCTGGAATGACCAAGAGAGTAGAGCCATGGATGAATGCATAACCTGACTCAAAATTAAGAAAAAAATGTTATGAGGGCCCTTTCTTTTACCTCTCCCCCTCTCTCAAGAGAGCTGAGGTCCTGTCCTTTCAGAGGATGCTAACCTGTTCATCTGTACAGCAAGAGAGATGAGCATGGGTCTGAGTAAGTGCTAAACCTCAGTAACTCCCAGATAGCTGGTCCACCTACCAGTCAAGCAAAAGTTTAAGGTTATCAGAGGTAGTATTAGCAGAACATGGAAGAGAAGCCGCAGCAACTGCCATTCATAAAATTAAGACCCTGATGCTAGTGGCCTTCAGTACAGAAGAGGCAAGACTGATTCCAATATTTGTGTATTAATTAGGAATTCTTGTAAGGACATACTGAAGAAATACACCAAGTATTATAAATTATACCAGCAAAGAGCCCCTACAAGATTAATGGAAAAAGACTCAGTATTGGTTACTGCTAAGAAAGAGAAGATATGAAGAGATAACATTCCTTCATATAAATTTGTAGATATCTTGCTCATAAGCCTTTGGCAGAGGTCACGGGTATCACTCTCCTGAAAGCTGCACATATACACAAGCATTATTTTGCTTGCTGTTTCAGCAGAGATATTAAACCACCCAAACTCCCCCTTCACCAATGGATCTGGGTTTGGATGCTGAACTCCTGCTCTTCTAGTACAGAAAACTACTTAAACTTATTGATAGCCCTCTGAAAACTCAGTTTCTCATCTCAACATGTTTTACTTTTTCTCCATCACTACTCTCAGTTATGTCTCAGAGATAAATTTTGCACATTGTACCCCTACTCTTAATAACAAACCAGTGGAGAGCACAAGAAAAACCTTCTTTTCTGTTTTACTGTGCCTGGTCTTCTAGCAGAACATTAGCCCAAAGTAACAATAGCTCAGCACTCTCACAGTTGGGATTAGCTTTCATCTTAAAACTAATTACCACATTACAAAGGAATAGATGAATATAAGAACAAAGACATGCTGAGCACCATCACACCACAGACAGGAAAGAGGCTCAGAAGCTTGAACAGAGAGAATTGCTAAAGATAAAGCTTTAGATTTCAGAATAAGATGTGCACAAAATTTTTATTATGTTCATCAAGGTGAGAAGTTTAACACTAACTTGTTATGATTTCTCATTAAAAATATGACTTGTCACTGATGCTATGTATTTGTTAAGAATATACTAAAATTAAATTATACTAAAGTAAAAAAGTAACACTAATAAATAATATTGGTCATAGCATGACACAGCTAATGTTTCAAGCGTTAGGGTTTTTGCTTTGTGCTATTTTTTTTAATGGGCTGACTGACTATTCAAAGAAACGTACATTCATGTATTACTGATGGTAGAAGGCTATGGATAAGACATTAGACTATCTGGGAAGAATTCTGCAAATATAATTGCTTATCACCAGCCTTTGTACTGTGCCCTCAATTACCCATCTTTAATAAGAATTTTTGTACACAGGCCCAGGCAACTATGTTTATTGACATTTCCTCAGGCAGTTCTAATGAGCAGCCAGAATTGGGACCATACTGTAGATCTTCTGTATCAAGTTTGGATTTAAATGTAGTCATTTTGATGCTTTCTTTAACTGGAGCCAGGGATATACCTTTTAAGGAAACTGGCAAAAACTCAATCTAACACCCTTGTTTTCATTTGAAAACAGAGTAATGATTCTGAGCCATCTTGCAAATATGTCCTGTTATAAAGATTATTATTATTTTTTAATGTAGGGTATCATTTATTGATTTGCACATGTTGAACTATCCTTGTATCCCAGAGATAAATCTCATTTGATCATGGTGAATGATTCTTCTAATGTGGTATTGAATTTGATTGGCTAGTATTTTGTTGAGAATTTTGCATCTGTGTTGATCAGGATTATTGACCTGTAATTTTCTTTTCAGTGTCTTTGTCTGGCATTGAGAGAAGTGTAATATTGGCCTAATAAAATGAGTCTACACGTATTTTCCATCTTTGATTTTTTTAATAATATATATATATATATTTTGTTGCACTTTAAGTTCTCTAGTACATGTGCAGATCATGCATGATGGTTGCATAGGTACATACACGGCAATGTGGTTTGCTGCATCCATCCCCCTGTCATCTATATCTGGCATTTCTCCCCCTGTTATTCCTCCCCAACATCCCTACCCCCACTATCCCTCCACCTCAACAGACTCCAGTGCATGATGCTCCCCTCCCTGTGTCTGTGTGTTCTCATTGTTCAACACCCACCTATGAGTGAGAACATGCAGTGTTTGATTTTCTGTTCTTCTGTCAGTTTGCTGAGAATGATGGTTTCCAGATTCATCCATATCCCTACAAAGGACACGAACTTATCGTTTTTTATGGCTCCATAGTATTCCACGGTATATATGTGACACATTTTCCCTGTCCAGTCTATCATCGGTTGGCATTAGGGTTGGTTCCAGGTCTTTGTTATTGTAAACAGTGCTGCAATGAACACACATGTTCATGTAACTTTATAATAGAACGATTTATAATCCTTTAGATATACACCCAGTAATGGGATTGCTGGGTTGAATAGAATTTCTATTTCTAGGTCCTTGAGAAATTGCCACACTGTTTTTCACAATGGTTGAACTAATTTACACTCCCACCAACAGTGTAAAAGTGTTCCTATTTCTCCACATCCTCTCCAGCATCTGTTGTCTCCAGATATTTTAATGATCACCATTCTAACTGGCATGAGATGGTATCTCAATGTGGTTTTGATTTGCATTTCTCTAATGACCTGTGATGATGAGCATTCTTTCATGTTTGTTGGGCTCATAAATATCTTCTTGTGAAAATTGTCTGTTCATGTCCTTTGCCCACTTTTAAATGGGTTTGTTTGTTTTTTTCTTGTAAATCTGTTTTAGTTATTTGTAGATTCTGGATATTAGCCCTTTGCCAGATGGGTAGATTGCAAACATTTTTTCCCATTCTGTTGGTTGCCAATTCACTCTAATAATTGTTTCTTTTGTTGTGCAGAAGCTCTGGAGTTTATTTAGATCGCATTTGTTTATTTTGGCTTTTGTTGCCAATGCTTTTGGTGTTTTAGTCATGAGGTTCTTGCCTCTGCCTATGTCCTGAATGGTTTTGCCTAGATTTTCTTCTAGAGTTTTTGTGGTGTTAGGTCTTATGTTTAAGTCTTTAATCCATCTGGAGTTAATTTTAGTGAAAGGTGTCAGGAAGGGGTCCAGTTTCTGCTTTCTGCACATGACTAGCCAGTTTTCCCAACACCATTTATTAAACAGGGAATCCTTTTCCCATTGCTTGTTTTTGCCAGGTTTGTCAAAGATCAGATGGTTTAGATGTGTGGTGTTGCCTCTGAGGCCTCTGTTCTGTTCCATTGGTCTATATCTCTGTTTTGGTACCGGTATCATGCTGTTTTGATTACTGTAGCCTTGTAGTATCATTTGAAGCCAGGTAGTGTGATGTCTCCGGCTTTGTTCTTTTTGCTTAGAATTGACTTGGCTATGTGGGCTCTTTTTTAGTTCCATATGAAATTTGAAGTGCTTTTTTCCACTTCTGTGAAGATGGTGATAGGTAGCTTGATGAGGATAGCATTGAATCTATAAATTACTTTGGGTAGTATGACCATTTTCACGATATTGGTTCTTCCTAACCATGAGCATGGAACGTTTTTCTATCTGTTTGTGTCCTCCGTTATTTCCTTGAGCAGTGGTTTGTAGTTCTCCTTGAAGAAGTCTTTTACATCCTTTGTTAGTTGTATTCCTAGTTATTTTATTCTCTTTGTAGCAATTGTGATTGGCTGTTCGTTCTTGATTTGGCTCTCTTTAAGTTTGTTATTAGTGTATAAGAATGCTTGTGATTTCTGCACATTGATTTTGTATCCTGAGACTTTGCTGAAGTTGCTTATCAGTTTCAGGAGATTCGGGGCTGAGATGATGGGATCTTCTAAATATACAATCATGTTGTCTGCAAATAGAGACAATTTGACTTCCTCTTTCCCTAATTGAAAACGCTTTATTTCTTTTTCTTGCCTGATCACTCTGGCTAGAACTTCTAATACCATATTGAATAGGAATTGTGAGAGAGGGCATCCTTGTTTAGTGCCAGATTTCAAAGGGGATGCTTCTAGTTTTTGCCCATTTAGTATGATATTGGCTGTGGGTTTGTCATAAATAGCTTTTATTATTTTGAGATATGTTCTGCTGATACCTAGTTTCTTGAGAGTTTTTAGCATAAAGGACTGTTGAATTTTGTGGAAGGCCTTCTCTGCATCTATTGAGATAATCATGTGGTTTTTGTCTTTGGTTCTGTTTATGTGGTGAATTACGTTTATAGATGTGTTTATGTCGAACCAGCCTTGCATCCCTGGGATGAAGCCTACTTGACCATCTTGAACATGAGGGATAAGCTTTTTGATGTGCTGTTGCAATGGGTTTGGCAGTATTTGATTGAAGATTTTTGCATCTATGTTCATCATGGATATTGGCCTTAAATTTTCTTTTTTATTGAATCTCTGCCAGGTTTTTGTATCAGGATGATGTTGGTCTCATAAAATGATTTGGAAAGTATTCCCTCTTTTTGGATTGTTTGGAATAGTTTCAGGAGTGATACCAACTCCTCTTTGTATGTCTGGTAGAATTTGACTGTCAAAATGAGGGAATGTGTTCTCTTTCTGGGTCCACGAGGGGGCGTAGTTTTAAAGGCAAGAATTTCCCAGCACCACGCTCCCCACCCATCTCTCTCCAACCAGGAGATTTAAAGGTTTATGTTTGAATTTCGGGGGTGCAGGAAGAAACTAAATGTCAATCAACCCAGCGGAAGTTTAAAGGAACTCCTTTCATTGGCCAGAGGAACTTGGGAAGGTGGGAATTTCTCTCAGGTTAAATTCCCCTGCTCCTTCAACCAAGCCAGATTTCCAGCTCTCTGGAACCCCCTCCCACATGGTGGGAGCTCCCTTTCTCCTCTGGGATTTCCCCTCTGGAATCCCCTTCCACACTCTTCGTGGAAGTCTTTCCCTTCTTCTCTGCAACACTTCTTGGGTCCAATATTTAATTTTACTAGCATACGGTGCACCTGCAGTGGTCCCATCACTTATTCGTTAAGAGATTGGAGGCCAAGAACCCACAGCATTCTCTCGGGGGAGCTGTGCCTCACCAGCACCCAAGAAAAAACCCAGTTACAAACCCATCTGGGCCTGGGCTTTTTTTGGTTGGTAGGTTATTAATTTAGTTTAGGGCCCATATAAGGAAATCCATCTATTTGCAGATAAAAAATGTTTAATCTGTATGAGACAAGTCCCAAACTTTATCTTCAAACTTTATCTTAGCTAGATTTTGCATATGACAGATAACTTGTGACTTAGTTGATATTCCAACAACTCTGTTGTCCTTCTTTAGCACGATACACTCTTATCTTCCCAGGTTTGTCTCTGTCTACCTGTGCCCTAATAGATTCTTACTATGTGGTTTGTTTTCCTATCATTTCTATGACATTCCCCTTTACATAAAAGAAAAATTGTTCTTAGTCTTCATTTATGAATTTCCTTTAAACTCTTTCCTGACAGCATTTCGCCTGCCTTTCATCTCAACCATGTGATTCTGTTTCAAAAACATCCTACGAGTTAGAGTTAAGCATCTGTCTTAAGTACTTGATGTCTATTTAGTACAATAATGTACCCATTATCTTTGACTGATTTGTGAAGGCCAAAGAAGTCTATGCTTTGGAGATGTTCAATGACTTACTCAAATGAAAAATTAAGGTTTCTGTTAGAAAGAAACTATTTTCCTCCAGAGTACCATTCACTGAATTAACCATAGTTTATAGCTTATGATTAATGACATTAATAATAGGTATAATTGAAGTATCTTCATCACCAATTAAGGAGGTAGAAAAAGCATCACACTAGGAATTGATTGGATTTCAAATTCCAGTCAGCCGAAGGGAGGAGATCTCAGCTCACACTGTGTCTTTTGTCCTTGCGGTAACTTTGATCAAGTTACTTAACCCTCTGTGATCCTGTTGAGAATAATAGCAATCTCATCTCACTGGGTTGTTATGAAGAAAACTGAGATAATAACAGAGTAGGAAGTCAGTAAATGTTTCAGGCTATTTTAAGGCATAATTTATTTATTTATTTTTTAAACAAACATGGAGTAGTAAAAAGCAAACAGCTTTGAAGTTCAGGAGACCTGGACAGCTGTGTGACTTCTGGCAAGTTACTTAACTTCTTTGTCTTCTCTGACTGCCATGAGGATTAAATAAAAGCGTTATGCATATAATTGACTATCTTCCCCGGTATCATCAGCGTGTGGAAATGAATGCAGTAAAATTAGAAATGCATTTTATCAGCCCTTCCCCCTACCCTCTGCTTACAGCATCCATACTTTTTGGGGCTGAGATAGCAATGCTTAGCAAGAGTGCCATCTGTTCCTCCATGTTGCCTTGCCAAGTTGCAGTTCAACAGAGCCATGAGGCTTCTGATTATTGAGTTGTAAGTAGAAGCAACATGTCTTTATGACAACCTAACTTCTCTTCACTAATACATCCATCTCATTGCCTAAAGGCTTTTTAGAAGTAAACGTGAATTTCTCGAAGCACCAATGAATATACTGACAGTTAACAGGGGAAATCCAGGAGACCCCCTCCGCTCCTTCTGAAGTACCTGCTAACCACCAGGGGGCTGTCCTCACCTCTTTCTCCCTTAAGATATGGTTTGGCTTTGTGTCTCCACCCAAATCTCATGTTGAATTGTAATCCCCAGTGTTGAAGGAGGAACCTGGTGGGAGGTGATTAAATCATGGGGGCAGATTTCTCCCTTGCTTTTCTTGTGATACTGAGTTCTCACAAGATCTATTTTTTTTTTTTTTTTTTTTTTTTTGGCAGTGTGTGGTGGCACTTCCCCTTGTGCTTTCTCTCTTCCTCTTGCTCCAGCCGTTGTGCAGGACTTGCCAACTTCTGCCTTCTGCCATGACTGTAAGTTTCCTGATCTCCCCCACCCCCATCAGCCATGATTCCTATACAGCCTGTGGAACCTGAGATGATTAAACCTCTTCCCTTTATAAATTACCCAGGCTCAGGTAAGTCTTTGTAGCAATGTGAGAGCAGATGAATACATGCGAAAACTATTTGCCAGACTGTCATAAAAAAGTGGGTATGCCTCTTTCTTCTGCTTTATGTTACATTGAAATTTATGTTACATTAAATTTTATATTACTTTTATGCTAATTTACCTTATTAGCAACAGTGCTTTGGTAGTCTGATCCAAATCAGACTACCTCCTGATCCACAGACTGCCGTCTTCTTGATGTGTCTTCACATAAACAAGGGAGCTCCCTGGTGCCAATACTACTGAGTTTTAGTGGAAATTCCCTTTTATTGCTCGCTATCTCTCCCTGGCTGAGACAGGGTCCATGAGCAGGAGACAACTTCAAGTGGCACAGTATTATGAGGACCAAGTGAACTCAGAAGTTGCCCTCTCTTCTGATGACGAAGGCTTTCATCTTGGGTTAAATAGATGATGTCTGACTTTTTCTGCCCTTAAGGTGAGTTATTTTCCAGGCGGATCTCCTCAGCACCTTCATAAAATGGATTTGCCCAAATCTGTTCAGACATGCCTGAACTGCTTACATGGATGCACTTAGCCTCAAACTGAGCTATGCTTTCATGAGTGTGTGTGTACAGCACCCAGCAGAGCACCAGGAAACAGGTCCTACAAGGAGTGGTACTGCTGGTGGGAAAGGTAGTTACCATAGCTTACATGGTAAGTTCTTTTTTTCTTGTTTTTAAGATTTAAAAGAAGTTATTTTTCCTCTTCTTCCAGACTTCTCCATTTTTCATCCTTTGATTCACTATTATCAGAGAGTTTGATTAGCTTTCACTTTTATGCAGAGCAGTGCAGTCTTCCTGGCCACTGGGTTGGATTTATTTTTATATCTGATAGGAATCAGGTCCCCGAATGTGGTTTCAGAATGTCTCACATCCGGCCCACGTCACTCACTAAGATGTTAAGCTTTGTTCTTTTAAAATATTGATAAACACAATTGTTAATGAATTTTCCTTCAGTTTTCATCTGATCTGAATATTTAGACTTTTGGAATTTCATGAATCATGGGAAGTTCCCAAGGAAAATGGGATCCTTTGGTACTACAAACTTTTTAAAAGGTTTTGATTTTTCTTTCAAGGTACTCTTCAGGGGAAAATGTGTGTCAAAATTTCACTTAGCTGATGTATTGCTACTAAAAGTGAATTGTTTCATTTCCTTTAGAGGATACTAAAGGGAATGTTTTCTGCTGCTTTTAAGTGATAAAAATCTATAGACAATAGGTCTTAGTATAATAAGCACTTGGGTGTTACATTTTCCTCTGTTAAGAGAAAAAACAACCCCATTTATAAACTGTTTTTAAATCAAAGTATTAATCCCAGTGGAATTTGAAATTCAGTAACAAAAATAATTGATGTAAGATTACTTTTTCTAATTTTCCTGGGCTTCTTTAGTCATTGGAATTTGGTAAAATTAAAGCCTAAATAGTTAAATTTTCTTTTTTAAAGACAGAGTCTCGCTCTGCCGCCCAGGCTGGAGTGCAGTGGCACGATCTGAGCTCACTGCAACCTCTGTCTTCATGATTCATGCGATTCTCATGCCTTAGCCACCCAGATATCTGGGATTATAGGTGTGCACCACCATGTCCAGCTAATTTTTGTATTTTAGTAGAGATGGGATTTCAACATGGCCAGGCTTGTCTCAAACTCCTGACCTCAAGTGATCCACCTGCCTCAGCTTCCCAAAGTGCTAGAATTACAGGCATAAGCCACTGTGCCTGGCCAACAATTGAATTTTTGAACTGGGAGAAAACCTGTTTAACTAAAACACTTCTATTTATATAAATTTATATTTACCTCTCTCTCTCTCTCTCACCTTCTCTCTGTCTCTCTACACACACACACACACACACACACACACACACACAGAGGTCCAAAGAGTTTACATTATTTACCCAATCGTACTGCCTTTGTCCATTCAAAATACTATAACATATATAGACAGGGTGACCTAAACAACAAACATTTATTTCTTACAGTTCTGGAAGTTGGGGAGTTCAAGATCAAAGCACCTGCAGATTCAATGTCTAATAAGGGTTTACTTCCTGATCCACAGACTGCTGTCTTCTCCATGTGTCTTCACATGGCAAAAAGAACATGGGATCTCCCTGGGGTCTGTTTTATATGGAAACAAACTCTACTCAAGCGGCTTAACTCTCAGGACCTTACCCTCCAAAGTTCCTGCCTCCCATTCCATCTGTGGCAGGCACAAAGCTAGTTAATGAAAGATCTGATTACATGATAGTTTCTATTTATTAGTATAAAAATAGCTCTTCCTAATAGGCATTGATTTATGTCAAAAATACTTATATTTAGGCAAAATGTAAGCAAGAAGTTTGCTAACATTGTGCACATACCATCAATGCATACTTAGCTCAGTCTACTTTTTTCCTCATCATTTTGATACAGCCTCAAAAATCTCCTTCTGTTGCTAAATACAAGAAAGAAAGAGAAGTCGTATATAATAAAGTGTGGAAAAACTACATTTATGAGAGAAGTGCTGGTAATTTCCTACCTCCCCCCCAAAAAAACTTAGTTTTAAAGACTCCAGAAGGTCTTGTGCTGAAATCACCTTTGCAAAAATTATGACAGTGAGAAAAATTTGACATAGAAAAATTATGATAGTGAAAGAAATCTGACCAAACTGACTCCATCTTGATTCTAATCTCCAAGCTGCCCTCGTTCATTCCTAGGTGAAGGCCATGCTAACTATGGGAGGAATTTACTTTATTGTTTAACTTTGAGGCGAGAGTCCCTTCCCACAACAAACTTATTCCTTGTTTGGGGACTAGACTGCCTTTGTGAAACTAACAAATTAGCCATGAGATTAAAAATTGTGGCTCAGGAGTGATGCAGCCAGTGGCCACGAGATTCCTAGCCTCCCCAGTTGCTCCTGTAAATAACATCACTATTGTAAAACCTAAGACTTGCATTTGAGGTATTTTTCAGACCCTGCAATCTGATGGACTAGCTAGCATCGTCTATACCAGTAAACTGGCTCATCTGGTCTTGTGGCCCCAACCAAGGAACAGACTCAGAACAAGAAGACAAGTTTTGACTCCCTATGATTTCATCCCCAACCCAACCAATCAGCATTCCCCATTCCCTAGCCTCCTGTCCACCAAACAATTCTTTTAAAAACCTAGCTTCCAGTCGGGCGCGGTGGCTCAAGCCTGTAATCCCAGCACTTTGGGAGGCCGAGGCAGGTGGATCACAAGGTCGAGAGATCGAGACCAACCTGGTCAACATGGTGAAACCCCGTCTCTACTAAAAATACAAAAAATTAGCTGGGCATGGTGGTGCGTGCCTATAATCCCAGCTACTCAGGAGGCTGAGGCAGGAGAATTGCCTGAACCCAGGAGGCGGAGGTTGTGGTGAGCCGAGATCGCGCTATTGCACTCCAGCCTGGGTAACGAGAGCGAAACTCCGTCTCAAAAAAAAAAAAAAAAAACAAAAAACCTAGCTCCCAAATTTTCATGGAGGCTGATTTGAGTTATAATAAACTCCTGTCCTTTCACTTGGCTAGTACTGCAATTATTAAATTTTTTCTCTGTTGCAAAACCTACTGTTCTCTGTGCATTCGTTTTTCTGGGAAGCAGACAAGATTAACCCTTTGGGGGAGTACAATGCTATCATGTTATGAACTTGGTGTTTCACACTACCAAAATAGGAACATTGAAATTCCAACTTCATGTCAACAAGCAGCATGTTTTTACAGCAACAAAAGCATCAGCTTCCTTACCCAATATGGATATTCAATTTAAACTTGAAATAATTAAAAATTAAGGTAACAACCTGTAGTAATATAAAGAGAAGTTTACAATTACAGTAGTAAATGTGATGACATTTATTTGAGGACACTATTCTGCTGGGACACAGAACTGTAAATCTTTTCCTTGAAATCCTTACCTTAATTGAATTAGGCATTTCCCTTGTACCCCATACATACCTTTATTATAGAATACTGTAGTAGATATCTCTGACACACTACTTAAAGTCTTTTCAGCCTCACTTCTTATTCCAGTCACTGCTGCAGCTACTTGAATAATACCTGCTTCAGTCAGTTTCATCCAGCAGCATCCAGCAGCAAACTGACAGTCTCTCCCTATATGCCTCTCACTGTCTACTTTGCCTGGGGCTTTTTCTGATGGCTTCAGAAAAATACTTGTATAAGTCAGAGTTCAATCAGAGAAGCAGAACCATTAGAGGCTCAATTTATATTTATATTTGTTACCAGCATTCACCTTAAATAATTGATTGCTGGTTACACAATAAGTGTAAAGCCATAGTTTTGTTTTATTATTGTATTTTTTACTGTAAATAATCACGTTTTATTTTCAATTCAAAGTTCAGTGGAATATTTGGGTTTTTTAAATTACACTTTAAGTTCTGGGATACATGTGCAGAGTGTGCCAGTATGTTGTATAGGTATACATGTGCCATGGTGGTTTGCTGCACCCATCAACCTGTCATCTACATTAGGTATTTCTCCTAATGTTATCCATCCATTTGCCTCCCCACCCCCTGACAGGCCCCAGTGTGTGATGTTCCCCTTTCTGTGCCCCTGTGTTCTCAATGTTTGTCTCCCACATATGAGTGAGAGTGTGTGGTGTTTGGTTTTCTGTTCCTGTGTTGGTTTGCTGAGAATGATGGTTTCCAGATTCATCCATGTCCCTGCAAAGGACATGAACTCACTTTTTATGGCTGCATAGTATTCTATGGTATATATGTGCCACATTTTCTTTATCCAGTCAATAATTGATGGGCATTTGGGTTGGCTACAAGTCTTTACTATTGTGAACAGTGATGCAATAAACATACATGTGCAGGTGTCTTTATAGTAGAATGACTTATCCTAAAACATACATGTGCAGGTGTCTTTATAGTAGAATGACTTATCCTTTGGCTATATACCCAGTAATGGGATTGCTGAGTCAAATGGTATTTCTGGTTACAGACCATTGAGGAATTGCCACACTGTCTTCCACAATGGTTGAACCAATTTACACTCCCACCAACAGTGTAAAAGTGTTCCTGTTACTTCACATCCTCTCCAGCATCTATTGTTTCCTGACTTTTTAATGACTGCCATTCTAACTGGTGTGAGATGGTATCTCAATGTGGTTTTGATTTGCATTTCTCTAGTGACCAGTGATGACGAGCTTTTTTAATATACATACATTTGTTGGCTGCATAAATGTCTTCTTTTGAAAAGTATTTGTTCATATCCTTTGCCCACTTTTTGATGTGGTTGCTTTTTTCATCCTTGTAAATTTGTTCTGAATATTAGTCCTATGTCAGATGGATAGATTGCAAAAAATTGTTTTCCTATTCTCTAGGTTGCCAGTTCACTCTGATGATAGTTTCTTTTGCTGTGCAGAAGCTCTTTAGTTTAATTAGATCCCATTTGTCAATTCTGGATTTTGTTGCCATTGCTTTTGGTGTTTTAGTCATAAATTCTTTGTCCATGCCTATGTCCTGAACGGTATTGCCCAAGTTTTCTTCTAGGGTTTTTATGGTTTTAGGTCTTATGTTTAGGTCTATAATCCATCTTGAGTTAATTTTTGTATAAGGTATAAAGAAGGGGTCCAGTTTCTGTTTTCTGCATATGGCTAGCCAGTTTTCCCAGTATGATTTATTAAACATGGAATTCTTTCCCCATTACTTGTTTTTGTCAGGTTTGTCAAAGATCAGATAACTGTAGACATGCAGTGTTATTTCTGAGGCCTCTATTCTGTTCCATTGGTCTATATATCTGTTTTGGTACCAGTACCATGCTGTTTTGTTTACTGTTACATAGCCTTGCAGTATAGTTTGAAGTCAGGTAGCATGATGCCTCCACTTTGTTCTTTTTGCTTAGGATTGTCTTGGCTACATGGGCTCTTTTTTGGTTCCATATGAAATTTAAAGTAGTTTTTTCTATTTCTGTGAAGAAAGTCAATGGTAATAGGGATAGCATTGAATCTATAAATTACTTTGGGCAGTATAGCCATTTTCACAATGTTGATTCTTCCTATTTGTAAGCATGGAATGTTTTTCCATATGTTTGTGGAATTCCCTCTTATTTCCTTGAGCAGTGGTTTGTAGTTCTCCTTGAAGAGGTCCTTCACATCCCTTGTAGTTGTATTCCTAGGTGCTTAATTCTCTTTGTAGCAATTGTGAATGGGAGTTCACTCATGATTTGGCTCTCTATTCGTCTGTTATTGGTGAATAGGAATGCTTGTGATTTTTGCACACTGATTTAGTATGCTGAGAGTGCTGAAGTTGCTTATCAGCTTAATGAGTTTTGGGGCTGACATGATGGGGCTTTCTAAATGCCCAATCATGTCATCGGCAAAGAGAGACAATTTGACTTCCTCTCTTCCTATTTGAATACCCTTAATTTCTTTGTCTTGCCTGATTGCCCTGGCCAGAACTTCCAATACTATGTTGACTAGAAATGGTGAGAGAGGGCATCTTTGTCTTGTGCCAGTTTTCAAACAGAATGCTTCCGGCTTTTGCCCATTCAGTATCATGTTGGCTGTGGAGTTGTCAAAAACAGCTGTTATTATTTTGAGGTATGTTCCATCAATATCCAGTTTATTAAGTGTTTTTAACATAAAGGAGTGTTAAATTTTATCAAAGGTGTTTTCTGCATCTAATTTGCCAGTCTGTGTCTTTTAGTTGGGGCATTTAGGCCATTTACATTTAAGGTTAATATTGCTATGTGTGAATTTGATCCTGTCGTCATGATGCTAGCTAGTTCTTTTACATATTAGTTGGTGCAGTTTTCTTCATAGTGCCACTAGTCTTTGTATTTTGTTATGTTTTTGTAGTGGCTGCTTTTGGTTTTTCTTCTCCATATTAGTGCTTCCTTCAGGAGCTCTTGTAAGGCAGGCCTGGTGGTGACAAAATCCCTCAGCATTTGCTTATCTGTAAAGGATTTTATTTCTCCTCTACTTATGAAGCCTGATTGGCTGGCTTTGAAATTCTGGATTGAAAATTCTTCTCTTTAAGAATGTTGAATATTGTCCCTCACTCTCTTCTGGCTTGTAGAGTTTCTGCAGAGAAATTCGCTGTTAGGCTGATGGGTTTCCCTTTGCAGGTAACCTGACTCTTCTCTCTGGCTGCCCTAACTTTTTTTCCTTCATTTCAACCTTGGTGAATCTGATGATTATGTGTCTTGGGGTTGCTCTTCTAAAGGAGTATTTTAGTGATGTTCTCTGTATTTCCTAAATTTGAATGTTGGCCTGTCTTTCTAGCTTGGGGAAGTTCTCCTGGATAATAGTCTGAAGTGTGTTTTCCAACTTGGTTTCATTATCACTGTCACTTTCAGGTACACCAATCAATCATAGGTTTGGTCTTTTCACATAGTCTCAAATTTCTTGGAGGGTTTGTTCATTCCTTTTCATTCTTTTTTCTCTAATCTTGTCTTCTCGCTCTGTTTCATTAAGTTGTTCTTCAATCTCTGATATCCTTCCTTCCATTTGATTGGTTTGGCTATTGATACTTGTGCATGCTTCACAAAGTTCTTGTGCTGTTTCTCGACTACATCAGGTGATTTATCTTCTTCTCTAAACTGGTTATTCTAGTTAGTAGTTCTTGTAACCTTTTACCAAGGTTCTTAGCTTCCTTGCATTGAGTTAGAACATGCTCCTTTAGCTCGGAGGAGTTTGTTATTACCCACCTTCTGAAGCCTACTTCTGTCAATTTGTCAAACTCATTCTCCTTCCTATTTTGTTCCCTTGATAGCAAGGAGTTGTGATTCTTTGGAGGAGAAGAGGCATTCTGGTTTTTGAAATTTTCAGCATTTCTGCACTGGTTTTTCCTCAGCTTCATGGATTTATCTACCTTTTGCTGATGACCTTTTGATGCATTTTTTGCATTGACCTCCTTTCTGTTGCTGTTGATGTTTCTGTTTGTTAGTTTTCCTTCTAATAGTCAGGTGCCCCTTCTGCAGGTCTGCTGGAGTTTGCTGGAGGTCCTCCACTCCAGACCTTGTTTGCCTGGGTATCACCAGTGGAAGCTGCAAAACAGCAAAGATTGCTGCCTACTTCTTGCTCTGGAAGCTTCATCCCAGAGGGGCACCCGCCAGATGCCAGCCATAGCTCCTCTGTATGAAATGTCAGTTGACCCCTGCTGGGAGGTGTCTTTCAGTCAGGAGGCATAGGGGTCAGGGACCCACTCTAGGAGGCAGTCTGTCTCTTAGCAGAGCTCAAGTGCTGTGCTGGGAGACCTGCTGCTCTCTTCAGAGATGGCAGGCAGAAACATTTAAGTCTGCTTAAGCTGCGCCCACAGCCACCCATTCCCCCAGGTGCTATGTCTCAGGGAGATGGGAGTTTTATCTGTAAGCCCCTGACTGGGGCTGCTGCCTTTCTTTCAGAGATGCCCTGCCCAAAGAGAAGGAATCTAGACAGGTAGTCTGGTTCCAGTGGCTTTGCTGAGCTGTGGTGGGCTCCTCCTTGTTTGAAGTTTCCATTGGCTTTGTTTACACTGTGAGGGGGAAACCGAATACCCAAGCCTCAGTAATGGTGAATGCCCCTCCCCGACCAAACTAGCTCATCCCAGGTCAACTTCAGACTGCTGTGTTGGCAGCGAGAATTTTAAGTCAGTGGATCTTAGCTTGCTGTGCTCTGTAGAGATGGGATCCACTAAGCTACACTACTTGGCTCCCTGGCTTCAGCCCCCTTTCCAGAGAAGTGAATGGTTCTGTCTCACTGGTATGCCAAGCACCACTGGTTCATGAAAAAAACACTCCTGCAGGTAGCTCAGTGTCTACCCAAATGGCTGCCTTGTTTTGTGCTTGAAACCTAGAGGCCCAGTGGTATAGGTACCCAAGGGAATCTCCTGGCCTACAGGTTGTGAAGACCATGGGAAAAGTGTAGTATCTGGGTCAGAATGCACCGATCCTCATGGCACAGTCCCTCACAGCTTCCCTTGGCTAGGGAAGGGAGTTCCCCAGCCCATTGCCCTTCCCAGGTGAGGTGACAGCACACCCTGCTGTGGCTCACCCTCCATGGGCTGCACACACTGCCTAACCAGCCCCAATGACATGAGCCAGGTATCTCCAGTTGGAAATGCAGAAATCACCCGCCTCCTTCATTGGTCTTGCTGGGAGCTGCAGACAGGAGCTCTTCCTATTGGGCCATCTTGCCAGATCCCCGCTATTATTGTCTTTTTTCTTTGCTAATCTATAAGCTCAACAAAGGCAATGTCTTTGTCATGTTTTTTTTAATGTATTCATCAATATATCTCCACCATCAAGAAAAGTGTCTGGTAAATGAATGTCTGTTAACTAAATACATGAAAATGTTTGATTGGTAAACTCATCTAAAGATCACAATTTAAGATTTAAATAAACACTAACCTGAAAGAGGTACAAACAGTGGTTTCTCTAAGGTTATAAACTGGAACTGATTTTCCTTAAAATCTTAAGAACTATTTTGAATAAAAGACAACGTAGTGAACTTTTCTGGATTTTCAGAAGACACTTAGGTCTTCCTAATAAAGAAATGAAAACCCAACAGAAATAAAACAGCATGAAATATTTAAGACTGCGTATGCGAGAATTAAACCAGCCTAGTTTTTCATATGTCATGTGCCACATAGTGCTGTAGAGAAATACGATGCAAACTATACACAAAAAGGATCACTGGCCATCCGGGGACACAGTGTTGCTTGAACTGCCAAATAAGACATTATTACAGCATGCTCTTGTTCCAGAAGAGCAAAATAAATGTTCAACTTGGTTAAGAAGGAAATTGGAAACTGTGATATCCTTAACAAGCTACTTGAATTATTCTGATTTCTCTCCAGAATAAGAGCTTAGTTAAGGGTGATGAACTGCTTTGCACCATTCTTCAAGCTCTGTGTTATTCTCAGCAGAGAGATGTGTTTGGCAAAAGAATATGTCCTCAGATAAGGTCAGGCCTAATGATTCCAGTCTCTTCCATCTATCTGCTGGCTTACTATGGATGATTATGTGTAAACAGTACCATTATGTGTTTGAAGGAACTCTTCTTTGATTTAGTGTGGTCTGAAAATAATCTTACCAGTTTCCTGGTCATTCAGCTTACACACAACCACAAGCTGAAAATTTTCCTAGATACTGAACAAGGAGACAAAGGAGAAGAAAAATAAATTTTATATTTATTAAGCTCTTGCTAGGTGCCAGAAACTGTGCTAAAAATTTAACACTCATTATTTCATATTGCTCCCTATGAAGTGATATGTTATTATACCCACTTTACAGATAACAGAGGTAATGCTATGGAGCTGAAGAAACTTGCCTAGGTCACATACTAGTAATTATGAAACAGAGTTTCCAACGTAAGTAGCCTAATTGCAAAGTATTTTTGTCAAGCTTATTTTTTTAATATTGAAAGTTTAATTCCAATGACTTTTTCTTTTAAATGTTAATTTTTAAAAGACATCGAAAGTTTAAAAAATAAATGAAAGTGTAAACTAACAAACATCTCTATGGCAACCACCCAGAATGAACAGGTGTTCGTTCATTACATTTAGAACATTTTAGGCCTCTATTTTCTCAAATGTTGTTCTGTGTACCTTGATCTCTCTCTTCCCTTCTGGAAATTCAATTACATTTATGTTAGACCATTTGATATTATCCTACAATTCCTGATACTTCGTTCATTTTCTCAGATCATTTTTATCACTCTTCTTCAATTTAGACTATTTTTATTAACCTATTTTAAAGTTCATTGATTTTTTTTCTATAGTGCCAGTCTGCTGTTCAACATACCTCATTCAGTTTTTATTTCAAATATTATACTTTCAGTTCTAGAAATTACAAGGGTTTGGTGGTGTTTTCATTTTTTTGTTCACTTGTGATCAGTCTAATTAACATCCTCTCATGCCTCTGCCAGTTTTATCCACAGCTGAACTGGGAGTCAATTGTGCTGCTTTTTAAGATACATTTGGTTCGCTTTTTGGACTCAATGTGGCGGGCCCTAGAATCAAACAACCACAAGAATGCTAAGAACTACATCCCTAGCCCCTCAACCCTTGCTGTGTTCTTAGGAAAAATTCACAATGGGGTTAGAGAATTGTCAGGCCTAGCAATTTGTTTAGTATTTGAGGCTCTTCTTGATGCCATTCTGTCTCATCAGAGCACATTGCCATCCAAGGCTAAGGTGTAGCTGATTTATCCTTATTCACGCCACTTCTCTGGATCCATGACAGGTAAGCTTCTCCATCGATTTGTACAGACCAGGCACATCCCCCTTCACCCTAGTATGGGAGCAGCCACAGCTCCTTGAAAACACATAATGGGCCCATTTCTCTCTGTAATTTAGTTTCTGAAGGCTTCTTGAAGTGCCCCTTTCTTTTTTGGCCTTCAGAAAATTATGATTTTTATTTTGCTTGAGTTTTTTTTCTTGTTGTTACTGTAAGAGCAAAGTTCTTTCAGATCCGGCTACATCCTAACAAAGTGGAAGTCTCCTCAGAAAGTTTTATACCATAGCAGCCACTACAGATTGCTGTTAGCTGGAATTTGAGATTGAATTCATTTGCTACCTTGACACCCATCTGAGAATTATGACTACAGGCCAGAGCATTTTTAAGGCACCGACAATAGGTACTGAAAATTTCCCAGTAAATTTTTCAGCCTGTAAACTAATTATGTAATATCTGAGACATCCAATCATTTTAAAATTTGTATATACTCAATTTTGTTTCAGAAAAAATATGTGGTATTAATATAGTCATAGTAATACCTGCCATTTTTTGAACTTATGAATCAGACACTACACATGGTTGTTTATATTTCTTTAAAATTTATATAATTCTTGTTACAACTTTTTAAGACATTATTAAGTATTTTAGTGTTAAGTATTGATATGGGAGTGCTGGGAAGGGAAGAGTGTGGACCCTTTAAATAATATGGAAGCAGGGAAAGGAAGTACTGAGTAGAAGAGGGCACGGTCCCTGGCTAGGGCTCCGCCCCCACAATCCTGCCTTTGCACAAAAATATTGCATTTCCCAAGATCACCCTGGCCTGCCACACCCCCATCCTGTGCCAGTAAAATCCTGAGACCCTAGCAAGGTAGAGATAGAAGTGGCTGATGTCGGCCGGGCGCAGTGGCTCACACCTGTAATCCCAGCACTTTGGGAGGCCGAGGCGGGTGGATTACGAGGTCAAGAGATCAAGACCATCCCGGTCAACATGGTGAAACACCGTCTCTACTAAAAATACAAAAAATTAGCTGGGCATGGTGGCGCGTGCCTGTAATCCCAGCTACTCAGGAGGCTGAGGCCGGAGAATTGCCTGAACCCAGGAGGCGGAGGTTGCGGTGAGCCGAGATCGCGCCATTGCACTCCAGCCTGGGTAACAAGAGCGAAACTCCGTCTCAAAAAAAAAAAAAAAAAAAAAAAAAAAAAGAAGTGGCTGATGTCGAGAGGAGCACATCAATGGAAGAACATGCAGGCAACCGGATGTGGAGAGTACGGGCATGCCAGAAGGCCACTGGCCAGCAGAATGGTGCAGAGTGTGGCGGGAGCAGTTGGAGGGCAGCCCGGGCCACCAAGCAGCCCGACTCCAGGGAAAACCATCTCCCTTCAGTGGAGACCTACTTCCACTCAATAAAACCTCGCACTCATTCTCCAAGCCCATGTGGGATCAGATTCTTCCAGTACACCCAAGCAAGAAACCCTGGCATACAGAAAGCCCTTTGTCCCTGCGATGAGATAGAGGCTCTAATTGAGCTAACACAAGCCACCTGTAGACAGCAAACTGAAAGAACAACTGTAACGTACACCCGCTGGGGCTTCAGGAGCTGTAAACATTACCCTTAGACACTGCTATGGGGTTGGAGGTCCACAGCCTTCCCGTCTGTATGTCCCCCTAGAGGTTTGAGCAGTGGGACACTGAAGAAGTGAGCTACACCCCCACCGCATGCCCTGTGACAGGGGACGAGGGAACTTTTACTGTTTCCACTGGGGGCTCGTCTGGGGTTGAGGAAGGTAAGTGTGAACGAATGCAAAACTGCTGGATTTGCCTCTCTTCCAAAACACTGACACCTCTCTCTTTCCTGCAAGAAAGAGGCTCAGAGACTGCCCTAACCTGCTAGTCAAAACCCCCAGACTTTGTCTCCTTTCTCTCACATCGTTTGAAACGGCTCTCATCTCTTCCTTTATAATGTTAAGAGTTTTGCTACAGACCGTGGCAATGTTGCTTAGTAAGACGAGCATTGGGCTCAGCCACCAAAGGTGGGAATTAAACCAACTCTTCCTAGAGGCGTCGTGTATGCCTCCACCTCCACAGCCGCAAGCATGCGGGGCTAAGGGACCTCTCTTCATCCTTTCCTTCCCAGCTCAGGTGCCTGGGTGTGCCTGCAGCAGGCAAACGCCAAGCCCAACAGCCACGAGTGGGGACGGGAGGAGGCCACAGTGGTAGCCACAGCCCCACAGGGCCAACAGATGGACGCTTCTCACTCACTGTGCCAGTGGAACCTTTCCTTCCCTGGCCGAGAGAAAGGCCCAGCTGCACTAAGCAAGAGGTTCTTCCCCCAGAATCTTTCCCTTTTTTCGTTCCTTTAAACTATTTTTCTCTTTTTTTCCTTTTCTTTATTCTTTTTTTTTTTTTTTTTTTTTGAGATGGAGTTTCACTCTTCTTACCCAGGCTGGAGTGCAATGGCGTGATCTCGGCTCACCGCAACCTCCGCCTCCTGGGTTCAGGCAATTCTCCTGCCTCAGCCTCCTGAGTAGCTGGGATTACAGGCACGTGCCACCATGCCCCGCTATTTTTTTGTATTTTTAGTAGAGACGGGGTTTCACCATGTTGACCAGGATGGTCTCGATCTCTTGACCTCGTGATCCACCAGCCTCGGCCTCCTTTTCTAAGTGAGCGCCCTCCCACCACCACTCTGTTTCTGATAGGGAAGTTAACAGGAGCGACCCCTGCTGGCTGAGGAATGCGAGTTTGGCGGGGCTTATTTGGGACAGTAGACAGATGTGAACAGCCTCTAAAATATTTTTTCATTCCCACCCTTGACTCCAAACTTCAGGCTGAGGCCTTAAAAAGAAAAACCAGGTCTGAGAGATCCAAAACCAGGCAACAGGCACAACGTCAATGGGCAGGACCAATTCCTGCCAACCAAACCCCCCACCCCATGGAAAGAAGCCATGCTTCAAGGCATAAACAGACCCAAAGAACTCAAAGTTTGCTAACAGCAGGGAGAAATGTATGTGAGGGCGGTTAATTCCTATTCTGCTTCAAGGTTTCCCCTGCTTCGTGGGTACACACAACTTTGGTATCCATGGCTGGTGCCTGCCAAGGTCACCAGGGCTCAGGGATGAGGGGTGGAGAGTGAAAGGCGGATGCTTACTTTCTCTCTTCATCACAGCCTGAGTTTTCACTGAAGGAAGGAGATGAGGGGCACCTCTATTATCTGTTTTCAGAATGAGCAACCAGCTCTCTTCACCTTCCTAGACTATTATACTCCTCTAGAGTATATCCTGAACCATTAGGACTGCTTTGATCCTCAGAATCTGGAGGAAAAATGCCTCACAGCCTGTGCATGAATGAGTGGCCTTTATGGTTTACAGGAAGAACTGACTTGGCCTCAGGAAGGAACCATTCATTTTGTTACTGTCTGGCACTTGTAATTTTTCCGTAGACATGAGGAACAGATGGTCTGAGGCCCATACGTGCAGGCTTTCTGTAACCTGCAGGGTAGTCTAGACCTTTGCGGACGAGCTCTGCTCCTCTGGACGCACCGCAACCTCTCTACCCAGCTTCAGCCCCTCACTTGCCCCCTCCTAAAAATCCTTGCCCTAAAGAAGCCCCAGTCTCACTCTTGCCTTCCAACAGACGCCCAGTGACTTTGGGCCTAGTAAGATCGAGGCTCTCTTCTCCCTACAGGACTTAATGCAACTTAAGGGGGATCTTGGCAAGTTTTCAGATGACCCTGATAGATATATAGAGACCTTCCAGAATTTCACTCAAATATTTGAACTCTCCTGGAGAGACGTTATGTGACTTCTGAATCAGACCACGAAGGACACCGAGAAGCAGCCTTCTCTGCAAGTAGCAGAGAGATTTGGGGAGGAGCTTTGTATCACAGATAGCATCAGGGAGTGGGGCAAACATTATCCAGCCAGAAGAGAAACAGTACCAATGGAGGACCCTAAATGGGATCTCAACGATCAGATGGAAGACTGGAAGAGGAGACACTTGCAGGTGTGCATAATGGAAGGCTTACGTAGAACTAGGACCAAGCCTCGCAGTTATACTAAGTTGTCCATGGCAAACCGGGGATTTGATGAAAATCCCACGGCCTTCCTGGAAAGACTATGAGACACCTTGATAAAGCACACCTCTCTGTCTCCTGATTCATTCGAGGGACAACTAATCCTAAAGGATAAATTTATTGCTCAGACAGCTCCTGCCTCAGGAGGAAGTTGCAGAAATGGGCTCTGGGACCAGGTGATAGTACACTAGAGGACCTCCTGAAAGTGGCTTCCTCATTCTTTTATAATATAGACAGGGAGGCCTGGGAAAGAGAGAGGAGATACAGGTATTCCCAGGTGAGCCTGTTCACTGCTAAAGATATGGCAAGAACACGTATCTCTCTTCTAAGTTTATCCACTCCCATACAAGGATTAATTTGTTTCACCAGGGTGAAACAGCTCGGGTACAATATTGTTGTCAGTATATTTTACTTCTTGTCTCTGTAATCTTTGGCACTAAATTCTTTCCTTGCATAATATACATATTTAACTCATGCATACTTAACCTTATAAAACTTGATTTTTTTTTCTCTCATACCTAGAAGCCATCAAACTTGAAATGGTTAGGCAACCAGAGCCTTGGAAAATGGGTCTCGTTTGCTAGGAACCCTAAACCTCTGGGAGAAATCTAACTGCTATTTCCCCAGAACAATGTCCCAGTCAGCAGGAAGCAGCTAAGACTGATCATCAGCCACACTCTCACAGCAGTTAGATGGACCTGTTGGCAGATGGGAACAATACAGGACTGCTGGGAAGGGCAGAGCGTGGTCCCTTTAAGTAATATGGAAGTAGGGAAGGGAAGTGCTGTGTAGAGGAGGGCCTGGTCCCTGGCTAGGGCACCACCCCCACAAACCTGGGTGAGGATAGGCACTCCTGCCTTTGTGGCCAAATGTTGCATTTCCTAAGACTACCCTGGCCTGCCAGGCCCCCTTCCTGTGCCTATAAAAACCCAAGACCCTAGCAAGAGACAGAAGTGGCTGGACATCAAAAGGAGCACATAGATGGAGAAACGCACAGGTAGCTGGACGTCCAGAGAAAGCCACTGGCACAGGCATGCTGGCAGGCCACTAACCAGCAGAACAACGCAGAGTTTGGCTGGGGCTGTTCGAGGAGAGCCCAGGCCTCCAACTGGCCCAATTCCAGGGGAAAACCACCTACCTTCTGGCTCCCCCATCTGCTGAGATCTGCTTCCACTCAATAAAACCTTGAACTCATTCTCCAAGCCCACATGTGATCCAATTCTTCTGATACACTAAAACAAGAAACCCTGGGATACAGAAAGCCCTCAGTCCTTGTGACAAGGTAGAGGGTCTCATTGAGTTGACTAACACAAGCCACCTATAGACACCAAACTAAAAGAGCACAGAGTAGCACACACCCAGTGGGGCTTCAGGAGCTGTAAACATTCACTCTACACACTGCTGTTTGGTCAGAGTCCCACAGCCTGCCCATCTGCATGCTGCCCTAGAGGTTTGAGCAGTGAGGCACCGAAGAAGTGAGCCACATCCTCATCGCACATCCCGTGAAGGAGGACAAGGAACGTTTCCCGTTTTATTATTGCAACCAGTTTTTATACATGAGAATTTTTTAATAGACTGCAATTAACTTTTTTAAGGTCACGCAGAGCTCAGATTTTAACTTCAGTCAGTTGTAATCATGATATTTTAACTCCTATAACTCTGTAGAAGACTGTGTTAGTCCATTCTCACACTACTATGAAGAAATATCTGAGACTGGGTAATTTAATAAAGAGGTTTAATTGACTCACAGTTCTGCAGAGCTAGGAGGGTCTCAGGAAACTTACAATCATGGGGGAAGGGGCAGCAAACACATCCTTCACATGGCAGTAGTAAAGAGAAGTGCTGAGCAAAAGGGGAAAAGCCCTTTATAAAACCATCAGATCTCATGAGAACTCACTCACTATCACGAGAACAGCATGGATGTAACCAAGCCCATGATTCAGTTACCTCCCACCAGGTCTCTCCAGTATCATGTGGAGATTACAAGAACTACAATTTAAGATTCAGATTGGGATGCAGTCAAACCATAACAGAGACACAGTGATGCATTTCCCAGATCTCCTCTTCAGGGCATACACTTTCATCTTCTAGCTGCTGGGATAATCTGCTATTGATAGTTTATAACTTTGTCTCTCTTTAGCTATTGCTTTGCCCAGGGTTATACCTCTTAGAGAGTAATCAACCTCCAGTGACTACCCCCTTGCTCTGATTCACTGCCCCTCTGATTGGCTATTCTAGTTTTACAGCTCTTCCCGATATCAGCTGAGACCCCAGTTGCAAACATATTTTCTGGTCAGTTTCTCTTTCTGCCCAGTCCTCAGCCTTCGCTTCCTTAAAGGTATAGCTCCAGAAAATACTCCTCAATACTCTTTGCACAGCATTTGATATGGACTGAATGTTTGTGTCCATCATAAATTTATATGTTGAAACCCCAAACATCGATGTGGAGATGGGGTCTTTGGAGGTCCTTAGGTTTGGATGAGGTTATAAGGACAGGGGCCCCATGACGGGATTAGTATCCTTATAAGAAGAGACACCAGAAAGCCCTCACCAGAACCCAATCATACTGGCACCCTGATTTTAAACTTCCAGCCTCCATAACTGTGAGAAAATAAATTTCTGTTGTTTCAGCCCCTTGGTCTATGGTGTTTTGTTATGGCAGCTTGAGTTGACTAATGAATCCTCTGTTTCCAGATAGCCCAACCTAAGATTTGCCCATAAATCTTGCTATTCTAAATAGAATAAACTATTCAAAAATAGTAACAAAGTCATAAAATTGTATCTTACGTGAAATAAAATAGCAATCTAAAGAAACAATGAAAGTCTTTCTTAGCCATTTTAAATTACGTGGGCTAACTCCCTTGTCCCATGCTCCGTCCACTTGCTTCTTTTAGAAAACATTCATATTTTAATTTAAAAAGACTTTATGATGTAATAGTTTATGTGCATAAAAAATTATAATATAACTTTTGCTAGCTTAAAAAGCAAAATGATAAAATAAACACCAGTTACTCCATCACCCAACCTCAGAAATTTAATATCACCAGTGTTGTTGAAGTTTGTTCTTCCCTGAGCCTAGTGCCCTCTTTCTCCTAGGCGTTAACTACTATCTTCAGGCTCGTGTTTACTTGCAGTCTTTCTGTGATTTCATCACAAAATCAGCACTGTATTTTTTTTTTGGTTTTGAAATTCATAAAAGCAGCATGTTACACAACATGAAGGGCTATCAGCATATCCTCACTAGAATGTAAGCTCCATAAGAGCAAAGCCTTTTGTCTATTTCACTCCCTGAAAAATCCCAAGTAACTATAAAAGGATCTGGCATATGGAAGGCGCTCAACAAATATTTGTTAACTAAATTAAAAAAAAAATAAGGCTTCCAAATAGTCTTGTCCATTTCCGCATATCTGAAGCTTGACAGTTAGATTTAGTTGCTTAGCAGATTGAACGCCACGATTGTCAGGTACTATTTTTGGTAGTTTATTATCTTTCCTAATACAGCTATTTCACTCATCTATGGATGAACTAAGCTCTTGTAAATAAATCCATTTCGAAAATGTAAATTTTCTTTCTGCTTTTCTCCACTGTCTGATTATAATTAGCCCAAACAAGAAATACTTCTTTAATACAATGATTTTTTTCCTCAGTCACAGAAACTGTAGGATAGGACAAAAGTATAGATTTCCTTCTTTCTGCTGCTGAATCTCAGATTCTCCTATGTATGGAATACTTACTTAATCCAACATCTCAGGGATTCATAGGTCTGACCAAATATTAGATTTCTTTGTTGTCTTTTAATAAGTATGCAGTTTTGCTATATATCACCATCAGCATACTTTACACATTTTAATGTAATTTACACTGCACAATTCCTTGAGTCAAATGCCTGCACTGATAACATTTTCAAGGATTAGGTTTTTTTAAATGTGCATTTCTTATGTTTACTATTTCCTTAATGTATCTTTTTAGTATTCCTACTGCTGTCATGGAATCTTTGCTTGAGGTCCTTTGTGATAAAACCTCCAATATGCGGAATGTTATTAACATTTGCTACAGACCTTCGGATGCAGTGCAGAGCATTTTTCATGAGAATTGTGCAGTAGAAGAGAGAAGACTGCTTTGTGATCATAGCAGTTCTTTAACTGAATTAAGGGAGGCAATCATTGGTGTTTCTACTCTCCTGCCAGGGACTTTTATTCATTATCAAGGCATTCCTTTTTATTCTGCTTTGTAAAACTGGAAATTCCCTGAGAAATCTCTGAGAAAGCTGAATGCCACATAAAGGAAAAGAAAACCGAAACCAAAATCAAGGAGGACAATATGTGCGGGAAAAAAAAAAAACTAAGACCTTAGAACTGTGCTAGTTCCTGAAGATTAACATGTGTTTGAAAGATATAACAATGTTAATTTTTGGATATAAACATACACATTGTTTGTACTAAGTGTTGCTTTTTCCTAGTCTATAATCAATGAACAAGCATCTCTTGAATATACAGTATTTACTTAGCACAGTTTGAGACACTGTGGGATATTCTACAGAATAATCTGCATGGCCCTTGCCTTTCAAGAGCCTACAATTGAGTAGGTGGAATACATGCTTAAGCCATAAGGCAAGACAAGATGCCACTTAATTTCTATAACTACTAAATTATGAGGTACAGACTATTATTACTGTAAAATATATTGGGTTCCAGATGTACTCTGCTTCCTATCTGAGTGGTAGTTACATGGATATTCTTTTCACGACCTGTTTTAACATTGTACATGTGTTTTCACCTTTTTAAAAATCATAATTCACAATCAAAATGTTAAGTGAGAGAAAGCAAAGGAAATGCATAAGTTCTGGAATAACTGGGATAAAAACTTGTGGGGGAAATATAACTTAAGAATTGGCACAGAAGAGAAGGCAGATTAACATGAATGCAAATGCAGCATAGCTGTGGATGAGTCGGGGTGCAGATGGGTTGCAAGGAAAGAGGGTACCAATTAGAGTGGGCTTGGAGTTTTGGGTGGGTTGTATGGGGTGGCACAGTAGCTAACATGAGCCTGGGCAATTTGAGAGTCAAGCATTGTGGGGTTGAACAAAGACCTTGAGATGGAAGTAGAGGAGCTTAGACTGATGTACTAGGTCATCCATATGCTTGGGTTTTAAATTAGGTGAAAGATGGATGACAATGGAATTAAAATTTTTTTTTTAATGTAGCCATGCTGTCTTTTCCATGAAAGCAGGCTAGAAGCTGGAGTGAGAAAGGGAAGCAGCAAATGAATCACACAGCGATGAGAGACTCCTCATCATTACTGGAGAGGAAGAAGTAAATGTGAGAAAGACTGCAGGGGAGAAATGCTCATGGCTGCATAGCTGAGAGGATGTGAGGATGAGCAGGATAAATGAACCGTGTATTTTATCTCCTGGGAGAATACAGTGCTAGTGAGAGAGTAGTTGGTAGAAGCAGTTGGTCAAGAGGAGGAGGTAATTCTGGTCTTTCAAATGTAGAATTTGGAGTGACAATGACAAGTAGGAAGTAGCTGTATGGGCACAGAACGAGGGCACATAAAGAAATTTTGATGAGCATTTTCAAATGCAAAGTATCACAACCAGAAATGAATCCCCATATTGTGTGATATGACAGATATTATAAAGCACCTGAGCAATGCTGCTCTCACATCAAAAGCTAAAAATCAAGGTAATTTTTCCTCCTTGAATGTAGCCAAACCCACATTTTCCTCTCCCTTTCCATTTTTGACAGTTCTAAAATACGTAAGTGTAAAGCAAAGCCTGTTTGTTTTATTGGAGGGAAAGCAGACATTCCAGCTGTTGGTGACTTCTATGTGAGAGGAACCATCCTTACTATATTTTAAAACATTTTGAACTTGTGTCTTTTTAGCAGATTTACAGAATTAGACTATAGAAATGGAAATCTACAAAACTCCAAAGGGCAGACAGAATTAAGGAGGCAGATTTTGATTCAATAAAGAAAAAACTTTCTAAAAATGTGAATGATCCATAAATGGAAAAAACCTAAGTATATTCCCTCTTCTGGAAGTATTTTAGCAAAAACTTGACTCTGTAGTGATTCTATATATAGGATTCTTCCTTTGAGTCAGTGATTGGACTAAAAGACTTCCGTGACGTTTTATATATTTATTTTCTCCCTCTCATGTATTGAGGCTTGGTGAGGAAAATTTTGAATAATACCATTAAATGTGTTCATTTATTCATCCAAGAAGATTTGTTTTTCCTATGAGCCAGGAACTGGATGAGGCACTGGGGATAAAACAGTAATAGAGACACTGATCCTTGTCCTCAGTAATCCTGTAGTCTAATACGGGATAGAGTGAACAGTGTTCAATGCTGTCATAGAAGTAAATACCTGGCACTCAAGGAATGCATAGCTGGCTCCCAAGGAGTCAAAGGAGACCTTTGAGAGTAAATAACATATAATCTCTAACATCAACTATTGAAGCAAACTGGACTTCGACGACAGAAGAGGCTTAAGTCATTTCTGTCAGTGTACTTACCCAGTATTCGCTAACTGTACACAAAAATTCTATAGCAAAGTCCATTGCCGGAAAACAAAGCCAATATGACAGAATGAACTACAATTTTAGAAATGCAATCTGGCTTTCTAGAAAATATAAATCCATTTGAGTCTAACATATTTTAAAACCTAAATAAAATCCTTATGCCATGTGATGGTATTGTAAAGTATTAATTGCTTTCTCCTATATTACCTTGACCCTGAACCTCCCATATCCAGGCAACTAAACTGGATTGTTCCATTGGCCCAAGCAGAGACGTGAGGAAGAAGGGAAGGGGAGGCAATTGCAGCACATTCAGAAAATAAGTATAACACGCTCTTGGCTTTTCAGTTTAAAATACCCAGCTATGTGATAGAACGATTAAATCAAATACTGCTGGGGCATTTTCCCCTCGCAGAAGGAAATAACTTAAACCTTTATCTGGACTAAGGGAAGGAAAGGGATATAGAGAGATGGGAAACAAGATTGTTAAGACATTATGAAACTCTCTATGAAAAGATCCCCAGACCCTGCTTCCCTATGCCTCTCCCTCAGTAACTAGCCCCTCAGGGAGATGAGAGCAATAGAATCCTTAGATGAGTTCAGTGTTCTTAGAGTAAATTTCAACTCTACACTGTATCTTTGATCAGTGTTTTGCAAATTTTAATGTGCATAAAAATTACCTGAGGATTTTGCTAAAATGCACTTTTAATTGAGTAGTTCTGAAATGTGACCCCGGATTCTGCATTTCAAGCACATTCCCAGGTGATCCTAATGCAGATAATCCATGGTCCACACTTTGAATAGCAAGATCATGGGGAGTTTCTGAAGACAACATTGTCTCCGGAAATTCCCTCTACCAGCATGGAGCTGGCTTAGTAGCAGATGTGGTTGTACGTGTGGGTGTGGGCGATTAGAGCCCGAGGTGGCCTTACTGAGCTTCCTAAGGGCCAATAGCAATGTATGAGAGGAATTAATCTCATGCTTTTCAAAAGGGGTGCAGACACTAGCCAGAGAATTGTCAAGAGGCTCATTGTCACCATGACGGGACTCGACGATGAGGGGGAAGCAGCAGGGACCACACCATTTGGTGCAGGTAGGAACAGGGACACCTCTGCAGTTGCCATCAAGAAGGTATGTGCAAGACTGCACGGGCTAGAACATCTCCATGGGAGCCAGTCTGAAGGACAGAAGACAAGCATGAGCCAGTTACTCTTCTACCATCCCCATCAGAAACCACAATTCCGTCAGCTCCTGGAAATTAAATTGCACATCGGAGAAAAGGAGAGAAGACCATAACAACTGAGTTTACCCAGAATTGATCAAATCATTTTATCTGCTACTGGAGCGGGTGGGCAGGAGGGCCGGGGGGTTGGAGGGATAAGGAGATCTTAAGCTTAAGACCAAGTTGTTACATAAAACCAAAGTTATTTTCTTAAATGCTTATATTTATGACCTGAGAACTTCATACTCACTACGTAATATATATAAGAAATCTGATGGTTAATGCTACCAAATAGTAATTTACATGAAAATTAAAACTACCAATATACTACAGGTTTATTTTGAGGGGAGAACTGATGTTTTATAGAGTCCTGTATTCCCTGTAGGCCCTCAGACAGTATTTTAGACACCGGAGGATTCAAAATGTTACTTATTTTGGAAAATACAAATTTGAGATGTTGTGGAAAAGACAGATTAAAAGTCAGTTAAGAATTTTATCTCAGTTTTTTAAAGAAATAAGTTAATGCACAAAGTAAGAAATGAGAAAAGTCAGTTCATGGAGAGAAGGAATTGCTATATTTTGTTTAACCAATATGTGCCAGGCATTGTGATGGGCACACACAGTAACAGAAAATTGCCTTACTGCTGTCAACAACCCTGCCAATAGATTTAATTCTCTCCTTTTGCAGATGAGTAAATAAAGACTAAAGAGGTTCTGTGGCAGAGCCAAGGTTTAAATTCAGGCTCATCTGGTTACAAAGAGTCAAGTTTTGGGATTTATTTGTAAATGAAGATGAAAGATCCAAAGAATAATAAATGTCTTGAGATCAAAGATATGGGATTAGCAGTGCCAAAAACTTATTCATAGCACAGTAATAAGAATAACAACTGTCACGCAGAGACATGAATGGAGAACATAGAAGGGCACAGAAGAAAAGAAAAGGAAAACTGGCATTTATTGACGTCTAGAACTGAACCAAAGCTTGAATGTTCATTAATGCTCACAGCAGTAAGAACCTTCACTGGGCAACCATTCTGTGCAGATCACTTTGGAGCAATAGCTTTAGAAAAGATGTGTATTCAACGTATTAAAGAAAAGTGCTCTATCTTAGCACTTCTATTCCCAATGACAATAGCTAATACAATTGAATGTTTGTTATATGTTGGGTAATATTTTAAATACTTATATGTATTAATCACTTAATGTTCACAAAAATCCTATGAGGTAAGTATAATTATTATCACACAGCCAATACCTGAGAAACTGGGGCACAGAGAATTTATGTCATTTGCTCAAAGTCACACAGCTTAGGAATAATGGAGCAAGGATGTGAACCCAAGCACCAGGTTTCAGTTTCTACGTGTATTACTGATGCCCTCACTCACTTTGAGTCATTTATCCAAGTATGGAGTGTCAACTATTTTCAAAGATCTGCATTAGGCTCTCTGAGGCATATAGAAAAGCACAAGATATGTTTTCTGCCCCAGCTTATAAAATAATAAAATAAACTCTATTATAGATTTGGTGTACCTTTAAAACGTGTGTGTGTGTGTGTGTGTGTGTATGTGTGTGTGTGTGTGTGTAATCATTTCAATGCCTGAAAATTCACTGTTGTGATTACATAAGGCCATTTTATGCTGTTCATGAGATAAGAGTATTGTAGGTCCCAATACAAGACTCAATAGGTCAGTTCTAGCAATTGACATTCACTGAATAATTTATTTTGAACACATTCAATATGATCTTATATTAATTATAATAGTTAAATGTGTTTCCTTATACATATAACCAAATATATTAGAAAAAAGATAATTGAAAAATATTTTCCAAATATAAAATAATGGTAAATCAAACAATAACAATTGGAACATAGCCAGATTCACTAGTCTGGCTTTAATTATAATATATTCAGGGACTTTGTATACATATTTACTAATCCATTTAAAATGAGTTTTGAAGAATCACTGACTAGATATAACCCAGATGACTAGAAACAATACTATAGCTTCTTAGGAAAGAGAATATCCTTGGTAATTGCTATCCTTCTATGGATGCCACTGCATTTGAGATATGTCATTCCAAAATATATATAAATACATATATATGTGTGCATATATATACACACATACATATATATGTGTGCATATATATACACACATACATATATATTTATGCAGCTAACTGGTGATGGAAATATGAACAACAGAAGGAAAGTATATCTTTTACAGTACAGGTCATACTGCACAATTAACAATTTCTTTTCAAAATTTAAAATGAATAGGTAAAAGAATGAAGTGGATGTTGATCACCAAACTTTAGTTATAAAATAGTGCCTCTCAAAACATCATCATGCAATTTTTGTGTGAATTTCGATGGAAAATAACAAAAGAAAATAAAAATATATCCAGTGGCAGGCCTAGTAAATATATGTGAAGACAAAATTCGATATGAAAGATACATTTTCTTTAACTTTTAACTCGGTTTTTTCTCCTTCTTTCAAATGATTTTTAAAAACTATTTTCATACACAGATCCAGGTAAACTTAAGAACTTTGTTTAAATTCAAACAATTCATTGTTTTTACACCATCCCAAATATTCCTCAGGACAACATCCAATTCCCAAGAAAAAATTTTTTTTTTTTTTTTTTTTTTTTTTTGAGATGAAGTTTCGCTCTTGTTACCCAGGCTGGAGTGCAATGGCGCAATCTCAGCTCACCACAACCTCCGCCTCCTGGGTTCAGGCAATTCTCCTGCCTCAGCCTCTTGAGTAGCTGGGATTACAGGCACGCGCCACCATGCCCAGCTAATGTTTTGTGTTTTTAGTAGAGACGGGGTTTCACCATGTTGGCCAGCATGGTCTCGATCTCTCGACCTCGTGATCCACCCGCCTCGGCCTCCCAAAGTGCTGGGATTACAGGCTTGAGCCACCTTGCCAGGCCACGAAAAAATTTTAAAGGGTATACCTCATTTACCTTATGCTTCTGATGAATGGCATTCTAGAATTTTCTAAAGTTATATCAACCTTACATTTTTGAGATAATTCAACTTGATCATGATGTTTCATAACCATTTTATACATTGTACATTGACAGTTTTAATTTGATATTTTTTAGAATTCTTACATCTACATTCATTAGTAAAATTGGCCTGCAATTTTTCTTTATTCTACATTCTTTGTCTGGTTGTTATCAAGGTTATACTGAACTCACAGAATGTGGCAGAAAATGTTTCCTCTTTTTCTATTTTTTGAGAGAGTTTGCAAAAGATTAGAATAATCTTCTCCTTAAAATCTGACTCTTGAGCCTGATTTCCTGATGGTAGATGGTACCAGCTGATAGTCTCTCTGCAAATCCTGTTGGACATGAGAGGTCAGAGTGAGAGAGGGTAGGCAACATCATCTTAGAAGAGAATGGCCAAACGATTCCGTAGGCCATGTATTTTCTCTTTTTGCTCCATTCTACTTTTCAGCTAGAACTATTTTACTCTGTGTAACAATTGACGTGCTTGTTTCCTTCCATTCCCTGAGAACATCGGCCATTGCTTGTCCTTCTTTGTATCTTGAGCACCTGACACATTGCTAGGAAGTAGGTGCTTAATAAGTACTTGTGGAATGCTAAAAGATTATTTAACCTGTTTCCTAGAGAGGAAGACCCAGATTCATAGGGACTTAACCTAGTGCATGAAAAAGAGAGATCTTAACACAACCATTTGTCAAGCAGGTTACCCCATCCTAGTCAGTATATTTTTCATCATGACAAATAAGATGACAAAATAAACTGTTAAATTATATACATTGTTCAAAACAAAATAAACTAAATGGATCAAAACTGCTGAGTTTTAATTGATTTTTGATAAGTATTGAGATAAATATATCAAAAAAGTTAAAAGTTATTTTTTAAAGAACAGCTTTTTAATAACACAGTGATTAATGGCAAGTGGTAGGTAAATATTACTGAAGCAAAGAGATACAAACTAAATCTGACTTTTGATGTGATATACAACTATATCAATAATGCTATATGCAAATTCATCAGAGCTAGAAATTTTCTGGTTCTGTCCTCATCTCTTCTTCATCCACCATCCCTGAAAAAAAAAAAAAGGAAATAAAAAACCCAAGCAGTTTCTAAACTTTTAAAATTGTTATGAAGAGGGAAAGACTTCTTTTCCTCATAAAGACTATGGCTGAGAGCTGTTTAAAATGAGGGAAACTCAATGGAGCACAGAGAACTTTGCTTTGGACATTGTATTAGTTTCACTGCTATAAAGAACTACCCGAGACCAGGTAATTTATGAAGAAAAGAGGTTTAATGGACTCCACAGGCTTAACAGGAAGCATGACTGGGAGGCCTCAAGAAACTCACAGTCATGGTGGAAAGCAGAGATGCAAGCACCTTCCTCCCATGATGGTGCTGGGGGAGAGAAGAGGAAAGTACCACATACTTTTAAACCATCAGATCTCATGCGAGCTCACTCACTATTATAAGAGTAGTAACGGAGAAATCTGCCCCCAAGATCCAACCACCTCCCACCAGGCTCCTCCTCCAATTCGACGTGAGATTTGGGCGGGGAATCAAATCCAAACCATATCAGGTGTTCTGACTAGAAGGACCTATTATGTTTTGCATTTAATCTGTAACTCTGCATCGTGTCAGGAATCACATGGCTACCAAGAATGTGTAATGAGCTGAATGCATTGTAGGAGTCAAATTACAAAGGAAAATCTCCTTCGTCTACAGATACTCTCTTGAGGTCTTACATAACAACCTCTTCTCAACCCTCACATCTCCATTTCAACCAAAGGAGATGGAAGGAGGAGCAGAATATTTTCTCAGTACAAGCCATTTTAGTCCTTTATCTGAGCTCGAGACTGTCCCACGGGAGGTGGAAGCCGAAGGCAAATCACACTCTGCACCTTGGTCCTCCAGTACCTTGTTCCAACCCCACTTGCCCTTCCCTGGCCCATTTCAGTAAACAGGTAACACTGAATTTAAGTGAGCCTCAAGGAGAATCTTGCAACAGAAGAATCACAAAGCAGTCAATTGTAGCAATTAATTACATGCATTTTTAATGAACCTTGGGTGATTTCTTTTAAGCACTATCTTCATTTATTTCCACTACTACTTCCAGAATTGCTAGTATCTTTGGCTTCCTGAAGAGTTAGAAAAATTACAAAGCCCCGGTCAGGACAGTGGTTTTTATTAACAGTTGCCCGAGTAGGATATATTATTAATAGTTAAGGATAGCCGAGCGCGGTAGCTCAAGCCTGTAATCCCAGCACTTTGGGAGGCCGAGGCGGGCGGATCACAAGGTCAAGAGATCGAGACCATCCTGGTCAACATGGTGAAACCCCGTCTCTACTAAAAATACAAAAAATTAGCTGGGCATGGTGGTGCGTGCCTGTAATCCCAGCTACTCAGGAGGCTGACGCAGGAGAATGGCCTGAACCCAGGGGGCGGAGGTTGCGGTGAGCCGAGATCACGCCATTGCACTACAGCCTGGGTAACAAGAGCGAAACTCCGTCACACACACACACACACACACACACACACACACACACACACACACACAAATAGTTAAGGATATAAGCTTTATAACCGACTGACTCAGGTTTGAATCCTGACCTTTTACTTTGTGGCCTTGAACAAACTACTTAACCATTTTAATTCTTAGTTTTTAAAATCAGTTAAATAAGGCAATAATACCTATTTCATAAGGTTTGTTTGAGAATGTTAAATAAGAACATTGTGTAAGGGACGATGCATGCTACATTGCAAATACTATTACTATTATTATAATATTTTATTCATTCAATAGAGGTTATTGATTTATTATGAATCCAGAAATTGTGCTGACCGGACTCACTTTAAATTTGTAACTACGAACCTCAAATGAGTCAAAACAGTCTTAGATGATTCTATCTCTTTGCCCTGGTAACTTCATTTTCTTCCTTTCCAAAAAAGCTATTTCACAACGTTCTCTCCTCTCAAATCCCCATACCTCCCACATACACAGACACTCACACTCAACTGATACTCATACTCAGAACTTCGTCACAGACAATAGATGTCAACTGCTGAAAAATGCCCTCTTTCCCGTCACAAAACCCACTCTCCTGCCTGTATCGCCTGGTTATGAACTTTGTCTTCCCTCCTTTTCCAGGAAAACAGAGTTCCTGCCCCTTAGGCCACCCTCCCCTCTGCCTGGAGCACATCTTCTCCACCTTCTCAGAGGCCTCACTTCTGTGCTCATGTAGAGGCTTCTTCTGCTCCAACAGAACTTCAGTTCTGGAGTGTCTCAGGCTCTGTCCAGCCTTTTCTCTTTTTCTATTTACACTATCCCCCTAAATGATTCGACTAACTCTCACCGCTCTAAATATCATCTATGCTTTAATGATTGACCTCCAGTCTTCTTCATTTCAGTAAATATTACCAACATCTACCTCATGTCTCCAGCCAAAAACCCAGGAGCCCACATCTAATCTGTCAACGAGTCTTGTATGTCTTTCTGGCTAACTCCAAACATACAAGTCTAACTACTTCTGACAAGTATCATTACTACACCTTGGTCCAAACTACTGTCATTTCTCTCTAGACCAGGGTTTCTCAACCTTGGCATTACTGACATTTTGACCACGTAATTTTTTGTTCTGAGGCCGTCCTGTGCACTGCAGGCTGTTTAGCAGCCTCCCTGCTAGATAGTGGGTAGACCCACCCGATGCTAGGCACACTCCCACTCTACAGTTGCGAAAACCAGAAAAACTCTCTCCAGAGATGGCCAAACGTGCCCTACAGAGGTTGCGGGGGTGGGTGTTGGAATCACTCCCAGTGGAGAGCCACTTCTCTGAATTAGCGCCAGCAATCTCTTAATTTGCCCCCCGGTCCCACTCTTGCCCTTCTAAAATCTACATCTTATTCAGCACCCAGAGTGGTCTTAATAAGAACATAAATCATCGTATCTCATCCCTCGGGAAAACACTTCAATGGCTTCCTTTGTGCTTAGTGCACAGCTCAAGACTCCAACATTATTTCCTTCTAGTCTCACCTTCAGTCACTGCTCTACTGTCACTCTGGCATTCTTGTCATCTCCCAAACTTGCCCCTGATGTTCTCTCTGCCTGAAATTCTCTTCCCGCAGAGCATGCCTTAACAACTCATCATTCAAACCACACCTCACATCCTCCTCCAGCTTTCCCTGAACCCCCAGCCAAAGAAGTCTCCTGTAGCTACTCTCCATCACATGATTCTATTTTCTTTATCAGGGCCAGAGATTATATCACTTATTTTTACCTGCGTATTGCCTTCCTACTAAAATGCTTACTCCACGAGAGGAGGGGCGTTATTTGATCTTGTTTGCCACTTGGCACTTTAACCTTAATTTCCTGAAAAGTGCCTGAGCAAATTAAGATCTGGAAACTATGAACTAATATATTTTTGTCTGATTAATTCGCTGATTAAACACCTATGTGATTCAGGTATGGGGCTTGGGGGCTGTGGCTGGAAAAATAAATAATGAGACACGGTTCCTGCTCTCGAGGAGTTAGGTCCAACGGAGGTTTCAGAGAAGTGAAAAGGAAATTCAATTACAATACAGAACATGAAGTACTGTAATAGAGGGAAGCTTAACTCGGATCTAGGGCTTCAGAGACTTCACAGAGAGGCCGACATGAGCAAATGCATCCAGAGGAGTGAGTGACAGTTAGCTGGGTTAGTGGGTGCTAGGGTCTGAACTGTGTGCCCTCCCGAGTTCATATATTGAAGCTCTAATCCCTAGTACCCCAGAATGTTACTGTATTTGGAGATGGGACCTTTAAAGGGGTAATTAACTTGAAACGAGGCCGTTAGGTTGGGCTCTAACCTGACTGATTTCTTCGTTATAAGAAGAAATGTGGGTACTCAGAGAGACACCAGGGTTGTACACACGAAGGGAAGACCATGTGAGGCACAGCAAGAAGGCAGCCATGCATAAGCCAAGGGGAGAGAACTGGAACAGATCTTCCCTCGTGGCCTTCAGAAGAAACCGCCCCTGCTGACGCCTTGATCTTGGACGTTCCATCTCCAGAACGGTGAGAAAATCAATGTCTGTTGTTTCAGCCACCCAGTCTACGGTCCTTGGTTACAGCAGCCCTGGCAAATGCATGCAGCAGGGTGGGAAAGTGAGACGTGTGGGTGGGGTGGGAAGCCCCTAGGTGTGGAGCACAAGCTGTAGGTGGTAAGAGTGGAGGCTGGAGACGCTGGCAGGGATGAGCTCATGGAGGCCAGGATAGAGTGTGAGCACTATGGTGAAGATTCTCAAGAACACTGAAAAATCACAGGCAGCACAGTACGGGGATCAGACGTGCCGCTGAGAAGAAGAATTTTAGTGGTAATGTGATAAATAGCATGTAAGTGAAGAACACCAGAGATCCCGAGAGCAAGGAGGAAGCATGTGGCTTTGCAGTCCAATGGACTGAGGTTCCCATCCAGGCTCTGCCATTTAAAATCCCTGTGACTTTGGACCAGTTCTTACCCTTCTTTGGCTTCCATTTCCTCATTTGTGATTATAGGTAGGATTCTTACCTCAGGGGATAATATGAGGATCAAATAAGACAGTATGTGTAAAATACTTGGCATAATACCTGACAAATTAGAGTCGATGATTGCCAGTAGCTGTTAAAATGTCCAAGACTGTAACAGCAGAGCTGGGAGAAGGACGAGCTTGAGACATCTTAAACATGGATAATCTTTACAACTTGGCCATTGATTTTGTTTGGTGGTGTGAGAGACGATGAAGTAAAACAATAACATCTAGACTTTTGATTCAACCAGATTTGGGATTGTAATGTCACTTACTGAAGTAGGAAATGAAAAAGAAGAAGCAGGGAGGGGAGGAGGATGAGTGTAATTTTGGATATGTTGAGTTTGAGGGATTCTTGGTACATTTCAGAATAATATGTCATAGATAGTTGAATATAGAGACCTAGATTCAGGAAAGAGGCTTGGACTACAGACTACATTGATAAAGCGTTTCGGAGAAAGTGTGCAGAGTGAGAAGATAAGCAAAATAGAAAAAGTCCAGGGACACATGCACAGTCAGAACAAGAGGAGATGGGACAGGAGGCTAAAAGGAAGCCTCCAAAAAACAGGAGGAAAAGGAAAAGTTAAGCCAAAAGAGGAAAGACATTTTAAAAAGAGAGTAGTTAACAGTGAAGAAACCAAAGAGAAATCAAATAAGGTAAGAACAAAGCCATACCCGGTGGACTGTGTAATGCCTAGACATCAGGCAAGACTTGGGGAAGGGTGGTTTTTGGGAATGACAGGGATATAATCCCTATGGCAATGAGGCGAAGAATAAATTAGAGGTGAGAAAATGACTCTTGTGAGCTTTATTTTTCTATGTTTATTTTAGTTTATTTTTTTTAGAGATAGGGTCTCACTATGTTGCCCAGCCTGCTCTTGAACTCTTAGATCCAGTGATGCTCTTGGACTCCAGTGATCAGTGATTCTCCTGTCTCAGTCTCCCAAAGTGCTGGGATTGTTGGCATGAGCCACCACACGTGGCCAATATTGTGAGCCTGAGAAGAGAGAGAGAGAGAGAGAGAGAGAGAGAGAGAGAGAGAGAGAGAGAGAGAGAGAAAGCGCCTCTGTCTATAGAAGAAAAATCCTTTTCTTCTCTCATCTTTCATAAATCCTTGTTTTCCACCATCTTAATTTCTATTCAGCCCAGGGGTTCTTAACCTTGAGTTCATAGACCTCCCACCTCAAGTGGCTCACAAATAGAATTTAAGGGGTTTATGTAATTTCAGAAAAAAATTACCATTTTAATTTCATTTGACTAAAATCTAGCATTTTCACCAATTGTGAATTTAGGCAAAAACTACAGAAGATCAGCAGTATCTGTGACTGTCAAAAATATTTTTTCATATCATGTTACAGTTGTCGCAGATTTCTCAAAATATCATTTACACTCTTCACTTTTATGAAATTATAATAGTTATTTTAAGTCTACTGCTAGATCTTACAAATAGTTTTAAATAGTTTGATAACTATATTTAAGTTCAATTAGTTTTCTTTGTAATCTTATGTGCTTTATGTTTTAAAAAACATTATTTGGAGAAAGGGTTGATAGGCATCCTCAGATGTCTGTGGCACAAAAACGTTAAGACTTCCTGCTAGTTCATTCCATACGCCATCTACCTGCCCCATTATCTCAAATTTTTGGATTCCATATGCTTCTGCCTGTACTTCTTTCTATAAGCCGCAATTATCCCAAATGTTTTTCCAGGGAAAAAAGGCATGCGTGGCTATGCGTTTTTCAATTGATTTCACCTGGTCATAGAAACACCACCTGTTTTGAGATGGTAAAATTATTTCAAACATTCATTTACTTTTTTATTCACCATGAACCAACATTATTGAGCACAAGATTCTATGCTGCACGCTTGGCTACACAACACTGGTATAACCCAGGAATTTATGGTTTGGGGAGTAGTCAAAAGAGATGAGAGGTAGATTTATACATAAATAGTTATAAGACAGTGTAGAAGTTGCTTTACTTAGGATACATACAGTTTTATGGTATTGAAGACTCCAGGGGAAGGCTTCATGCAGGGAGCGACGCTGACAATGATAAGAATGCTGTTTAAGGACTGAGCGTGCCAAGACTGGGTAAGTAATGTTCATAAAGTCATTGCTTTGCTTCCTAAAAGTCTTCGAAACATTAAACATCACGGAGTGAAAGATACTTTTTTTCCATCTTGATACATAGGTTTAATTAGCATACCTGATGAGGGCTAAGAAAAAAACTGAGCACCTGATTGAATTTCAGGATATCTTCCTTCTTCCAAGCATTTATGCAGACAAACAATGTTCATAGTCGCCTCAAATGAAAATATTAGGCAAACATTCATTTAAAGAAAGCGCTTGGACTTGAAGAATGATGAGTTTTTCGTAAATGAGTGAATGACACCTGCTGGCCACATTGTGTAATTACCCTCTCTTAAGGAATGGTAAGAGCTGATAGTAAATACTGTGAACCCCATCTCCCTACCAAAGCAATTACGTGTGATACTTGGGCTTTTCTTTCATGACCAGCAAAAAGGATAATTTTTGGAACACTGAACATCATCCTTTTTGGGGTTTGTTTTTCTAGCTTTCAATACACGGTCATAAAGTTCAAGAAGTTTAAAGAATTTAGATATGTAATAGTAAGTTAACTGAGAGTTGGAGAGAAGTAATGCCTCACTCACGATCACATTGGCAAGCTAATACTGGAGCCCCGGTTTCTGTTCTCCTACCTTCCCAGCCTGGGCAAAGATTTGGGTTGTTTGTTAACTTTTCTTCTATCTCTTATTGTTTGACTCAACTCTTCAGAAATTTTATTAGAGGTGACATCACTAATACTTTCTATATTTCTAATGTCTTTCACTTTTAAAAAAGTCTGCTTTATTAAAGTAAAATTTACATAAATTAAATTCACCGATTTTAAGTGTACAGTTCTGTGAGTTTCGACAAATGTATACAGTCTCGTCACCACTCGCCACATCAGATCTAGAATATATCTATCATCCGTAGAGATTTCCTCCTACCCTTTCATAGCCAATCCCCTACTTCTACCTCCAGGCCCTGGTGATCACTGATCTCTTTTCTGTCCCTGGAGTATTGCCTTTGCCAGACTGCCATATACATGGACTCATATGGTATATGGCTTTTGGTGTCTTTCTTCTTTCACTTGGCTTATTGCTTTGCAGATTCAGCCATGCTATTGCATGTAAAGGTAGCTTGTTTTTATTGCTGAGTTTCATGCTACTGTATGGATAAACCACAATACATTTATCTTCTAACTAGTGGCTGGAAATTTGGGTTGTTTTCAGGTTTTGATGATTATGAACAAAATTCTGATAAATATTTGAGTATAGGTCTTTTTGTGGATATATATTTCATATGTCATAGGTAAATACCTAGGCATGGGATTGCTATTATATGGTGAGTACATGTTTTACTTTATAAGAAATTATGGCTTTTGATTTTTAAAAGTAATTGTACACACTCTCCTTTATTTTATTCTTGATGTACTTCTAGTTATGTGCCATATCATTGCTGTGGAAATATTTTGTATAAAATGTAGCTTTAGCATTAAGTATGATGAAACAAGTGATATAAGGCTTTTTCAATACACGGTCATAGAGCGTTTTTAAAGGAATGGAGTATTGCATGAAGGGAAGAGTACCACCTTGGAACTAACTGAAGTTTGTCGTTTTGGCACCTGTGTAATTTTTATTAGAAAAATTACCTAACCTCTTTGAATGTTAGTTGCTTTATCCTTGAGATGTGGATGACACAAGCTTCTACGCTGCAGGGTTGTTGCAAAGATTACATGGAACAGCATAAGCTAAGCGTTCAGCACATAATAAGTGCTGCTATTATTATAGTTACGGTTTTTGCCAAAAGCAAAATCCTGCATTATAGAAAACAAATGATATCATGCTACTGATGTTTAGTGTTCTTTGGGAATTAATGTGTTCTTCCAAGGCTTTGTATATGTCACCCAGAGACAATTAAGTTACATTTGGCTCAAGTGTTCACGATATGTGAGTTTTTAAAATAACGTGCTATTCTAACACTTCACCACAGATTAACATTTTGTGTTTAATTAAGGTCACATCTTCCATATGTCACTGAGAAATGCTATTGTCACATAAATTATGATAACCACGTGTTATAACTTATATAATATGATTTACCTAGGCAAGGACCCATATAACCTAACTTTTGAAAGATTGATATTTTCTAGAGCTCTACTTGAAAAGATATTCTTAATCAAAAACAATGGCAGCAGGTTTTTAACTTTGCTATTTTGAGACTAGTTCACTTAGTTTACTAGCAGGTATTTAAACTACTAAAATGTTAGTCGGTAAATTAGATTGCACTGACACCTGCTGGTCAGACAGTAAATTCCATAAAAATCATGTTTCACTAGCTTAAATGAAATCAAATAATTTGACTGTTTTTACAACTGCTATTTGCACTGGAGTTGTAAAATTAGCTAATTTAACAAATTAGCTGCTGTATGTGGTAATTTTTATGATTTATAATTCAATTTGACTGAAGTGGTTTGTTAGCCTCTGTAACTCTCTTGGAGTTCTTCATAATGGCCAGTGATATCTATTAAATAGCTTCGTTAAGAAGTAAAATGTCTGTGAAATCGCAACCTCTTCCAGTTGGCATTTACCACTGAGTGATGACATCATCATCATCATCATCACGTATTTTGGTCCTAAAAAACTGCGAACAATTAGTGATGTTTATTAAGTTAGAATTCACTTGCAGACAGTGCTCCTGGGGAGATAGGCTTAGGATGTAGGGGAGGTTTCAACAGAGCTAAACTCTATGGGATAAGTTTTTCTTGCTGGGAAATAAAAAATTCCTACTTTAAAACCTACTAATTCAATACTCACATTTAGGGTTACAGAATTTTACAACGGGAAATAAATTTACTGATCATTTAGTTCGTCCCTCTCTTTTGTAGATGTGGAAATTGAGACCAAGATAAATTTAAATAACTTGGTCACCTAGCTTACACCAGAAAAAAGTTCCCTGATAATCTCATTCTCTCATTCTCAATCTTCTTCAAGATTCTTTCCTATATAAATTGTCTTCACTAGATGTATATTATTTATTGTTTAAACCAAAAATATTTGGACACACATAAATATTCATACATAACTATGCTTACTTGAGAATTTATATTTAGCTTATGTTAACTCAACCATGCTGACTTTAACTAGAGACATTATTAAAAGACACAATCTATTATATAGTATTTCTCTGTGGTGCTGCAGAAATATATATCCATTCATATGTTCCCTCCCAGAAAATCAAGCTCCACTGTCCATTTCTTCAATATGTGAAAATGAAAAGAGGTATGTGAATCAGAAAAAGAAAATGAATGAAAAATAAACCTTAACCAGGGAAATTTCTGGCTCTTTGATCAGGTTGAGGGCCATAGAATCATGTATCAGATGTCTTATCAGGAATATAAGCACATTTTTCCTTAATGTTCTGTTCCAATAGGCATTGTTATGCAGGATAAAACTGTAAAAATGCAACTTTCATTGTGAGAAAGTGTGTGATATAAGACTGATTAAATATTCTCTGATATGTCAAATATGTTTTTTCTCAACTGTAGCGCTACTGACATTTGGGACACTTAGTTCCGTGTGGTGAGGGCCTGTCTCGTACACTGCAGGATGCTTGGCAGCGTCCCTGGTCTCTACTCTCCAGATACCAGGCGCAAGCCCTCCACTGCCACAACCAAAAATGTCTCCAGTCATTGCCAGATGTCCCCTCGGGGCAAAATCAGTCCAGGTTAGGACCTACTGCTGCAAGGTAAGACTGATTTCTTCAGATACATATGTATTTTTTAACTACTCAAAACTTTCCAATCAAGAATTTGATTCTTTTTCTTTTCAGATAAAAAAAATTGACATAGGAAAAGGAAAAGAGGCTCAAGGCATCTCTAGAGTAAATAAATACTTCATTTACATGTTCCTTCTGAGCTGGAGCTAAAGGGGGCTCCTTAAATTGTTTTCAGTATTTGCATATTTACTCTCGCTTCTTTTTATACTCTAAGGTATAATTATGACACAGTTACTACTTCACAACCAAGCTTTCTTTTTAACTGTTGGCCATGCTGCTCTTTATCAGTGATGGCTTTTACCATGTTCTTTAATTTTTTGGATATTGCAAAGTTCTCTCTACACATTATGGCCTGCGAAAGCAAAAGCAACCAGTGAATCTTAGGGCAGATATTTTCATCCCCATTTTGCAGATGAAATTAAGTCAAGCCAGGACTCAGTGCATGTTTCTAGCTTATCAAATGGTCTTTTCATCTATGGTAACTATATATTTGAAAATGTTTGAGTTGTAATTAAGAGGGCTTTCAAGGAGTGGAAGAAAGGAAAGAAGAATGGGGAAGGAGAAGAAGGCAGAAAAGGAGAAAGTGAACAAGGTTGAAAGCACCCTAGTAAAACAATAAACAATAAAAGCTGGTGTGGGGTAGAGGATGATCTAATCTCACCATGTAAGTCTTCCTAGCAACGCTTGAGATTCAGTACCTTCATATTCCTCCTTCGTAACAGCAATATCCTCTACTACCTCTCCCACACTCCATGCCCTGTCCCTCCTACCCCCTCAAGAGTATGCATTCTAGCATGCACAGATATCCCTTCCTGACCTCAGGCTCAAAGCCCTAGGTATTCCCCAGGGAAAACAAGTGTGACCATTTCTGTTGCTTCCAAATGGTTTATTGCTGGTACTAGGAAATTTTCAGTTTATACTGTCACCCTTGGAGTAAAGTTTTTAGAAGCACGTCAAATGCTTCCTGAAGCTTACATTGTCCTCCAATGTTTTGATCGTTGTTTACCTTTTCAGTCTTCTCAATACAGAATTCTATGAATGAGCATTCTCTCAAATCCGGCACCATTGGAATATTTTATACACATAAAAAATATATAAAAGAACTTTTCAAATAATATTTAATGTTGGGAAAACTTAGGAGAAACAGATGCTCTCAGATGGGGTATTAATAGGGTAGCCATGTCAACACCTCTGGAAACATTTAACAGTATGTAGCAAAAATCCTAAAAGCACACGTGTTACTAGATTGACCCAAGTATTGAACTTTGTGGGACTTCATTTTAAAGAAGTAATTATAGATATGCTCAAAGATGTCTTTTCAAGACAAAGATACTTATCCAAATATTTTTATAATAGTAAAAAAGTCTAAAATAAAATGGTAGCATGATTGAGTACCTAAATTATGGTTTATTCATATAATAAAATACCAGATAAACTATGCCAGTAAAATATATGCCAAAAAAAGTCTATGAGAATACATATGAAAATGCCATTGTTAATTGGGGTCATGGGCTTTTAATTATTTCTTGATGCTTTCCCGAATATGCCAAAATTGCTAGAATGAATATATACGGCTCTAATGATAAGAAAAAGACTGTCTAAAAAAACAAAACAAAACAAAACAAAAAAACAAACAAACAAAAAACAGTATTTGAAATAATGAAAAAAAGGTGAAATTGCCATGGTTTCTTGCCCATAGTTAAATGTAAATAATTTCCTGAATGTCTCACCTGTCGGACCTAGGAGCTTTCCTAACATCAGCTGGTAAGTGGAAGGATTAACTCTGCGCTTGCATCAATGACACTTTCATCCCAACAGCTTTCATTTATTGAACATATAAAATGAGCAGAGCACTGTGCTATATCTACGCAAGTTATCTCCTTTATTCCTTAAAACAAACCCCAGACAGATATTCTTCTTATTTTGCAGATGAGGAAACTGAGTAGTTAAGAGGTCTAGCAAGGATTTGAGCCCAAGTATTCTAATGGCAGAGTGTGCACAGCTGATCCCGTACACAGCATTGCTTCTTTTACAAAAGTTTAAACCTGAGCATCTCTTCTCTGGATCATTTGGGGCAAGAAAGAGAGGTGTTCAGGGAAAAATAGCTTTAGTAAGAGTCTAGGTACAATGCAAGAGTCTTTGTAATATAGACTGAACTGCATTTTGGTTTCATATTATTTGCTGTATAATAACTGAAACCGTGATATGATTAACCTATGTGATGCTTAAGACAAGTTTAAAAACACAAGATGGCAAATAAAATCTGGGATTATTTTTTCACAGATAATGTGACAAATATCTCTACCTTATTCTCAGCAACATATTAGAGTATCATATATAGAAATGTGTAAGAACACCAAGCACAAAAACATGAGTCTGCTTAGCTAACATAGAACACATGGATGGCAAAAGTTTATTTTATTTATTTACTAGAGGAATCATAAGAGGCAAAAAGTACTACCAATATCAGACAAAACAGATAATTGACATTATCAATTTTTAGTAAGGTTCTAACTTTCTTTGTTTTAGTTTCTTTTTAAATCTGAATGCATTAAGACACATATACTCTTCAAAGTAAGAAAAAAAACCAAAAAACAAAAAACCATAATACACTGAACTAAATGCACAAAGACCTCATTATTGGAACATTAGCCATAATTATTTTAATATTCTTACAGCTTTGCAATTTTGAGAATATACTGGCATTATATAAGAAGAGGAGAAGGAGGAAGAAGAGTGAAAGGAGGAGAGAGAAAAGGTGGTAAACAGAGGCCTACTTAAGAATTCCTGGCCCCAGTTGTGAACAAGAACTAAATACAGACAATGAGTGGAACACAGATACTAATTCACATAACAGAGAGTGGGCAGCTCAGCAATGAACCGATGTAGACTCCTTATAGAATTCCTCTGTTATTGCTCAGTTCTTATTTTCTCCTCTTTGCATGTAGTTGAAATTTAATCATGATGAATAATACCTTGGATCTTTCTTTCTTTTAAGTTGTGACTGCAAGCGTTTGGCTTTGCAATACAACTTATTAGTATCTGGAAGATAACCAATGTTCAAACAATAAAGATCTTTTAATACAAAGGTTTTAACTTCTGCCAGTTCTTACTCACAGTTTCAGAAGGTTTTTTTTTTTTTGTACACTTCTTAAACAACACATACATTACATAGAACATAAGAATTAATGTTCATTCACAAGGTCTGATTCAGTGACAAAACACACTACCCGAATCTAGTAACATATTTACTCTTTGCTGCATATAAGTTGCATATAAGAAACATAAGCTATATTGTTTTGTGATCCGTGCAGTAAATGTTCACAAAAATCAAGCAAACAACTAGACGTTCTTCGCTACTAAAATTAACTGTCCCAGTCACAAAAGACTTAAGAAAAATAAAAGCACTGATGGTTACATCAAAAACATGCTGCACTGAGTTAGTCCTGGAAGAGCTGGTTAGCAGGGACACAAGGAAAGCACTGGTAGCTGCAAATTTTCCTCTTCATATGTGACTGAGACTATTGTCTTCTCACATGACTTTACCCCATACTACAGGCTTTTGCTAAAGAGGCATTTCAGGCTTCAAATTAAAACAATTGACCGTTAGTGAAAAAGCAGAGAAATGCCTCTCTTGAGTTTCTGATCCTAGAAACAGCTTGCTATAGGTCCTTAAGGCAAATGCCAGGAGTCAAAGACACTGTAGAACAGTCTCAGGATGTAAACAATAAAATCACTGACCAAGGAGTTATATCCCTGGATGAAAACTCTTCAAAAGAAGACCTAACTGGATAAGCCCAAACTTCTTGGCTTTCAAAAGTAATGTGAATTTTATATCCTAGAAGCACTGTACTTTTTTTTCTATTGTAGAGACTTCTGGAGTAGATAAAAGTTCATGATGTTGGTTAAAAAAATACATAGCATGGAGAAGCTACCCAAATACCAAGCAGTTTTCAGGTTTGTTTTTGTTTGTTTCACTTTTACATTTTTCTTTTGTAGTTGGCATATGGAAAACCAAACTGGGAAATCATAATGTTGGAGTATTTTAAGGGCATGCTATCATAGATATTAACAAGCTTATTTATACAATAAGACCTCTGCAGAGCATGCTCAGCTCGATGCCACATTCCAGAATAGCCACTGTTGGTTTCTTTTTCCAAATTGTCCATGTTTACAGGCTTCACAAATATCCCTGAAGTCTTCCCAATATGCTTGGCAATGATAAAATTCATGGCAATATCATCACAGTTTTGAGTATCATCTATCAAAGCATGGACAGCTGCAGGTTGCCTCTGAAAGAGTTCAAGATATTTGCTATTGAAGAATGAGGCTCCAATCAGCACCATAGAGTACTGGTCACCATTTCCAGACCCTGGTGCTTGCATTTCAAAACTTCCGTAACTGTAGATACCTGATGAAGTAGGGACGTGCTTTCTAGGAACAAATCCTACAATTTGATCAGGAAATTGCTGAAAAGAAGGAAAAAGAACAACTAAGTGTCACATACTTTTACAGAAGACATAGTGAAAAAGGCAATGATTTATTATTACAGAGAGAACAAAACTGATTTGTCAACGTTTCCTTTCATCTAACTCCACGTAACTTCATAAATCTATGTTCTGATACGTTTACAGGTCATATTGCATCACAACCCAAATTTCTCTGAAAACAAATATTCCACCCTTACAAATGTTCTCCTAATTCATACATTATCTGATATTAATAAATTCCAGTCACCAGAGTCCAGTCCTTCAAAATCTGCTGCGGGAAAAGTTGACTGCCTGAATGCTATTTATTTTAGGAGATAAGAGATAATGGGATCATTTTGAAAATTTGTTCTAATGTCTTAGGAGTATATAAATTTATGGACCTACATGTGTGATAACCTCTTTCTCATGTTGATCTCAATGTTCATAAAAGTTACAGCTGATTTTAAACAATGTTATATTTTATCCCATTTCAGCTTGGGTGTTTCTGTTTTTTAAGAAAGGGATAATATAAATAAATGTTTCTATTAATCTATATAAAATAAATGTTTATATTATATATATGTGAGAAAGATACATCAGAATCTTTGATGAAAGGATAGATGGTAGATGAGTGGGACTAAAAATAAAACAACAATCAACAAACAAAAGAAAAACACTGAAGCATGGGAAAGAGGTAACTTACAGGGTGGAAAGGTTTCATTCACTCTCATAAATAATTTGAGTTTCATTCATTTATTGAACAGACACAGAACTAGGGACACACACACATGCAAATTGGGCTGAGTTAAATCCTATTTCAAAGCACTTATAGTCTAGAGAGGGTAGAGGGGGTACAACATGGATATGCAAACAAGGAATTACAATACTGTGAGAAAGTTGTTAAGTGCAGCTGGGTAAATCTGATGGGAACCTTGAGGGTAGAATGACAACTGTGTTGCTGGGAGGCAAAGGGAAAGGTCAGGGAATGGGGGATAAAGGCTGGGAGGCTTCAGAGAAGATGAGCTATTTACACAATCTAGGAGAATGAAAGAAATTTCACAGTTGGCTAGAGGGGGAAAAGGGAAAATACTGAAAGCGGAGGTAATGGGCAACTACAAAGACACAGATGAATGTCTACTCTAGTCTTGCTTGCTTACATACAAATCTCAGATCATTATGCTATACAGGGTTTGGGTTGGACTGAATTCAAGTTGGTCAGTGGATTGAAATTGTTTTTGATATTTTTAGAAATAAACCCTGAAATCATGTTTTTGCATCTTTAATTTATAGTTGACTCAGATGGTTCCAATTAACCACAGTCCCCAAGTTCTGCCTCCATTTTTACATTTTGGACAAATTGATTTTTAAGCTTCAATAGAAGTACTACATTAGAACTTTTTGCCCAAGAAGCTTTTGTTTACAGGGCTGGAAAAAAAAAACTGCTGATATAGAAAAATTTCAATTTGTTGATCAGCACGCTAGGGATGAAGTTAAAAACTGGAGTTTTTAAAATGCTGATATCTGCAGAGTATTGTGACCACTTGCCATTAATATCTAATGCTGTTATATCCCAAGAAGCTAATTTAAAAAGTTACCATGGTGCCAATTAGATCATTTATTGGGTAGCACGGTGTTTAATTATTTGACACGGCTTCCAAGTACTTCTATGAAGTTCTGGTTTCAGGTAATGGTAGTGCAACTTGTAAAAGTTAGCTATTACTAACGCATACTCAATAGGAGAGAGCTGCTTTTATAGGACACTGAGCAATTTATGCCTGCTTATTCAAGCTAGGATTTAGGAAAGAACAAAACAAAATGAATCCCTCCTACCACAATGGTACATGTGGAATCATTACCGTAAAATTTCTAAACAACGGTCTCAGAACCAGGATTAAATTTTGTGGAGGTAATAAATAACTTCCTTTTATAAAAAGTTATATACAATATTAATACAGAAATCCCCTTACCATTTGAGACACATGTCTGTGGCCTGTGCAAAATATCTCCTCATTCTAGTTTTTGCTAAACCACATCATTTCCTCATTGTTCTCTGCAAGGTAGTTCTAGCTCTTTTCCCAAAATACACCAAAGTATAAATTAAATCTAGATAAAAGACTTTCAGGTTGGCTGAACTAAGCTCAGGGGATCTTGATTAGCCTGTAACAAATTCATCCGTCTTTTAGACAAATATTATCTACGGTATTTTAGGTAACCTTTATATTAACCATGTTGCCTTGATTAAGTACTAGTCAAGATCTTAAAAAGATGGTTTCATAAAGGAGATGGCAACATTACCTGCCAAACCGAGAAAGCAAAAACAAGGTCTGGGGTGCTGATGAGTGTGTCGTCATCTACCATCAACACTGCTAAAATAAAGGACAAAAATTTAAGTTGAGTAGTTTGGAAATGAAAACAAAAGTAGTAAAATACAATCGTGTCTGCATAGATCATTCAAATGAAGTATTTTCTGACCCACTAAGTAAATAAGCAATGTATTCTAGGGGAGATTTGTCCAGTAGAAAAATAATTTTTTTTGGTATCATAACTGGTTATATAACTGCCTGAAGGGAAAATAATCAAGTAGTTATCATCCATCATCCTAGAAACTATTGAACCTATCAATAAATAAAGCCAAGATTCTTTTAAGCAAATTGCAACCTCATGAAACCGTCAGCAATGGGAGCAAAAGAGGAGTGGCAAGAAATATTTTAAGCATAATCTAAATGGCATCTCACTATCAGCTGTAATGCAATAATATGGAATTATAACATATCCTCTATTACAACGATAACATCTTTACCAGGAAACTGCTTCTTGACGTCTTGGAAATTGTCCCCAAGCTTTCCAAAGTGCTTTCTTAGGACTATCTTCCTTCATTTTTCTCCAGTTATAAGACAACCAGAAGGCCAGAAATTCCCCTGCCTGTCCCAGCTCTGGATAGCAGCAGCCCTTCCAGGCTGAGAACTCCACTGCAACTCACCATTGGTTTCCAGTTCAGGAAAGCCCTGGAGTCGATTTCTCATCCTGTTTGCTGTCTGTTGTTTGAAGATCACAGGGATAGGGTGGGGTCCTAGAGAATTCCATAACTCATCTGGTGCCTTCTCTCCAATATTGTTCCACACCACAATCACTTTGTGCAGATTTGGTACAGCCTGATAATGATTTAAAAGTTTCAACAAGAGATCTGTTCTGTTGTACGTCTGCATTATGAGAGTAAAGGAGTCCAGGGTGGACTTGCCCCGGGATTTTATTTCCCTACGCAACATGAGCATCTTGTCTTCTTTGACGGTGGGAAGTAAAGCGGTCAAAGCGCCAGCTACTAGCAGTAATACGAGGATGACCACCAAAGAGAATCGAAGCACTCGAATCCCCATTACTCTCCCAGGAAGTTTGCAGATGTGGTAACACCTAGAGGAGAAATGGACACAACATAGAGAATGTTAGCATTCTTACTAGTCCCTGTGTTTTCACGGCTTTTTTTTCAATGAGGAGAGATATCAATCTTATTTTAGTTGATTCAAATTCCGTTCTCCCTTCCTCCTCAAAAAGGCAATTTGGCCTAAGAGATTTTTAAAAACCAGAGTGTAATACTCCTCCTTTCTTGCCCTGCTTGTTACGCAGTTGCTGACAAAAGACGTTATATACCCCAAAGTGGAAGAGTTAAGCATTTAAAAGTTTGCCCTCACTTTATCACGAAATCTCCAGAAGTGAGAGTATTTTTCAACTGGGATTATATTTCCCTTAGTAATATATTAATTTCAAATTTACACTTCTGCAGTAGCAGACTTTTTTCCCAAATAAAATCATATAGAGAGCCATAACACATGAGGCAGCAAACAATTATGGTAGGTTTATTACTTATCAGTCCCTGTACTATGTGCTTCATATGCCACAGTATGTACTTATTCATTCAACAGATAAGTTACTGAGCACTTACTTTGTGCCCACACTGTTCCAGGTTCTGTGGATACAGCAATTAATCAGATAGAAAAGGTGTCTGCTGTTAGTAGCAGAGGAGATGATAGGGAGAAACAGCACAACAAACAAATTCAAAAGATAATCTGGGGTAGCGGGGATGAAGAGAATCTCTTCATAAAGAGAATAAATCAGAATGATAAGCAAGGGCCAGATTATGTGGGACCTCTGATCCTCATTAAAGAGTCTGGCTTTTACTATAGGCCAGATAGGAAGCCACTGCATGTAATTTATTATTTATTATTATTACTATTCCCATTTTATAGTTTAGATGCTTACAGAGAATAATTAACCTTCCCAAGATTACCAAGTAATTTAAGTAATGGTGCTAGGATTTCCATCAGGAAAATCTGCCCCCAAAGTCCAGGCTGTTCATGGGCCTGGGCGTGTAATGCCTGGTGCTAAATCCAGGTTGAACTGAGGCACAGCCCTTGAGCTTCCGCAGCTCCCTCTCTCACAGTACAAATCACAAGGTATTACTATCAGCTATGTACTGTCTCATCTTCCTTAGTGTACCTAAAGCATCTTCCAGAGATAGCCATAGAATACTAGAGAGCAAACTGATAAGTACAGTCTAGCTATCCAATGGTCAAAAATTTTTGTGTAATCAGATCCCTCGCTTATATGAGAAAAGATTAAATCTCACAGACAGATTTATGTTTTGTTTTGTTTTGTTTTAGACGGAGTTTCTCTCTTGTTGCCCAGGCTGGAGCGCAATGGCGTGATCTCGGCTCACTGCAATCTCTGCCTCCCGGGTTCAAGCCATTCTCCTGCCTCAGCCTCCCAAGTAGCTGGGATTACAGGCATGTATCACCACACCCAGTGAATTTCATATTTTCAGTAGGGATGGGGTTTCTCCATATTGGTCAGGCTGATCTCAAACTCCTGACCTCAGGTGATCCACCCACCTTGGCCTCCAAAAGTGCTGGGATTATAGGCGTGAGCCACTGTGCCCAGCCTCACAGTTTTACAGATACTTAAAACTGATTTCTTGGATTCCAATAACATTTCATTGCCATGCTTGCTGACTCCTACTGTAGCACTGCTGGCTTTCAATTATCTCTGTCTTTCAGTCTTCCGCTATTTCTGCTTCTGATTCCACGCTACTTATTCTTCCACAAGCCACCAGAAGCATTTTGGGTATGGTCCTTGTTTTGTACTTTGGCAACTGAGTCTTCATAGTCATTTCACCATATCTTGGATCTATTTTACTACTCTATTCAAGTACAAAGCCAGAAGTGCGGAAAATGAACTATTCAAAGAAATTTACTTACGAAAAAAAAGACTGGAAACAAAAACCAATCCGAAGTTTCTAAACAACATATTTAAAATACCTTTAAGAAAAAAATAGATCTCTTAGAAAGAATAGATGGGATATTACTCTTGATGACCTTAATTAATCCATAGTCTATCCCTTCTCATCCCCACTTCTGATATAATTTCTCTTCTTAGGCTATATGATAAATCGTTACTATCATCTATTGCTTAATACAGACAGATGTAATACAGCTGGAAAAGACTTCTCACTGCTAACCACAGCTGAAGTATACTAACTGTAAATAGCTACGGTTACTCTTCTTTATAACACTGCTCCTGTATATTTCATTTTTGGTACTTCCCCTTTTCTTGGAAAAGTGCACTGTATGTATACTTACACAATAATATCTCAGCTATTGATTTCATGTCTTGGGATAAAGTTAGGCAATTGAAGCGAGGCCATCATTCCATAGGCAATCCTAAGACTATAGTCTAAATTTAGTTTGGAATTGAACAGAATAGTTTTGGAATATGCTATTTCAAACAAAATCTCACTTTACTTTCGAAGTGAAACCTACTCAACATTTTGTTTTTCACTGGGGAGACTCGGCAGTGGTTGGGTTGGTGACCATCATACTTCTGTAACCTTGTTTCATGCTGTGAGGTGTGTTTTATAATTGTAGAAAGTTTTCTCTCTATAGTTCAAGGATGTAGAGACATCATACATAACAGTCTTTAACATCTTCCTTTGAAGTTTATGAGAATGAGGAATAGAGAATCCAAGAAGGACAGGGGCATACTCTCCATGACGGGACAGTATGCTCAGACATGTGCAAGCAAAGGAAGCGTTTGTTCACAAGGACAAGGAGAAGATCACTGCCATTCAGCAGTCTCACTTTTCAACAGTTCAGATTTGAAAAGTGATATCACCTTTAAAGTAAGCTTTTCAGAGTGCTTTCAAGGGTATCTCTCTTGGACTTTCTCTGCGGCTTGTTCTATTAAAAAGAGCAATTTTGTGTTTCTGCTTCTGTCGTAGCCTCAATCTTAAGGTATAAATAAAATAAACTATTTTCAAGGTAACCTTGGCTTTTCCATGTTTATTTTACAAGGATGGTAATTTAAAGCTTTAGTGTACCATGTTTCCATTTTATGTACCTTCTTGCTGAAACAACATATACCATTAATGTGGTCAAAGACAAATCATTATGAATTAATAATCTCGGCTCAAAGTCCTTGAAAATCCTTTTAATACAAATGAAAAGTAGGTCCCATAACACGTATTTTCAGTTCTATATAAAAATGACCAGTTATAAGTACTGAGAGTAAAGGATCATTTTGACTAACTGCATTGCAGTATACCATGATTAAGATCTTTATACTCATTTTTTTGTAGCAGAGTAGGAATAGCATATTTTAAAACTTACATAGAAGTGTTTCTGATCTCTAGACATTAAAAACTTACTGTCTTGCAGTTTCAATCCAGAAAAAGTAATGAAGATTAATTACGATAGCTTACTATAAATATACACTATTGAAGATGCTCGTGAGTGACTGCTCCCCTCTCATGTATTCTTTTAAGTAGGAGTTTATCCCCTGTACCATCGTAGAAATTTCCTTTCGGATAGCTTCTAATCCCCCAATTTTACCTGTATCAGAAAGGTTTCAGGAGATATGAATCATTTATATCTTTAGAAACATAGTGTAAATATTTCATGTATTTATTAAATAATGCAGTCTAATAAAATTATGTAAATTTTTTAGTTTGCATAATAAAGTATGAAGAACAAGTACTTTACAGACCGTCGTGCGAGTGGCACACTGCACTTTGAGAATAGCTGAGGTCTACAACTCCATCACAGGCCCATGAGAAGCAGCTCGAGCACAATTTGGAGAATAATGATGACTTTACGGCTAAACGGATTTCAGCTTTTAGTGCTCTCCTGTTCTTCTTTTAGAGAAAGAACCTATCATCTAATTTGCAGCTCTGAGCTTTCAATGAGAGATATGAGAAAAGCACATCTGGAAGACGTACGTCTTAGGAAGAAGGAAGAAGTAAACATAAGCACCTCTCAGTTCCCTTGCCCCCAATTCCCAAATTTTCCCTTTAGGTTTTGGTTTTTCCTTTTTAAAGTCATGTCTGTATCCGTTTGCTGACATCCTGCCTCATTCCAAAAAGGAACTGACAGCACTTAGTCTATTCTCTTTCTGTCCTCCTCCCATCCCCATGACTACAGTAAACATAACTTTGATAAATAAGAGTAAACGTCAGCAAAACAAAACAAAAATCCTTCCTCTTCTCCTTATTATCTAAAAAAGCAAAGACTCCCCCATGAGATTTTTTGTACATATTAATTAATTAGTTATTTACAGATAGAGAACACATCCTTTTAGTTACTTTAATACACTGTTACTTAACGTCTTCTACGCCAGAGGTCCCGAATCCCCAGGCTACACAGCAGTACTACTCCACAGCCTGTTAGGAACTGGGCTGCACAGCAGGAGGTGAGCGATGGGTACGCAGCGAGCATTACCGCCTGAGCTCCACCTCCTGTCAGATCAGCTGTGGCATTAGATCCTCACAGGAGTGCAAACCCTATCATCAACTGTGACCTGCGCATGTGAGGGATCTAGGTTGCGTGCTCCTTTTGAGAATTTAATGCTTGATGATCTGAGGTGGAATGGTTTTATCCCCAAACCATCCCCTATTACCCATCCATGGAACAATCGTCTTCCACAAAACAAGTCCCTGGTGCCAAAAATGTTCAGGACAACTGTTGGGGATGATTTTGCTTTCCAGGGGACATTCAGCAAAGTCTGGCGATATCTCTGATTGTCACAACTGGAGGGGAGATACTATTGCTATCTAGTGGGTAGATGTTAGGGATGCTGCTAAATATCCTACGATGCATAGGACAGCCCCCCATGGCAAAGAATTAGCTGACCTAACATGCCAATAATGCCAAGGTTGAGAAACCCCCATCTACATATAATTTGCCTAATAAGACACACTTAAACATCATGGGGAGGACTACTAGAGAAGGGGCTTCTGAAAATCCTACTTCTATTAGTTAGACTCAAACACTAAGAGACAAAGCCCTGTCTCTACAACTGCCCCAGGAGGCCAAGCATGGTGGCTCACATCTGTAATCCCGGCACTTAAGGGGGCCAAGGCTGGAGAATGCCTGAGCCCCAGAGCTTGAGACCAGCCTGGGCAATGTCATGAGACTCCATCTCTACAAATAAATTTAAAAATCAGCCCTCTATAGCGGTGCATGCCTGTAGTCCCAGCTACTCAGGAAGTTGAGGCAGGAGGAGAGCTGGAGCCCAGGAGGTCGAGGCTGCTGCAGTTAGCTGTGGTTGCATCACTGCACTCCTGCCTGGGGACAGAATGGGACCCCATCTCAAGAAACAAACAAACAAATACAACAAACCAACTAAAAACTACTGCACCAATAATTACATAATTACATGACTTATTGCACAAACACAGAAACTCAGACAACTTAAAGGGACTTCAGAGCCCTCCTTAGCCTACTTCATTGTTTCACAGATAAAGAACTCAGGGTCCCGGGATGAGGAACTTGCCTAAGGTCCTGCAGCTGCATGTGGCTAATCAGCAGGACAGCCAGGGCCAGACTCTAAACCTCCCGATGGCACGGTCCACATCTCTTTCCACTATGTTATGGTAAATTCTGCACAGATGTGTCAAAAAATTAATACACAAGACTGTCACTAAGGTACCGTTAAGATAATATAAAAATGTATACTTGTTATATTGAAGGGTTTTTTCTTAGTAGCTTTAAGGAGAGATCACATACCATAAAATTTACCCATTTAAAGTATACAGTTTTAATATAATCACAGAGTTTTGCAGCCATCACCACAATTTAATTTTAAAACATTTTCAACATCCCAAAAAGAAACCCTAGACTCATTAGCAGTCACTCCTCATTTTCACTTCCCTTAACCCCTCACCTCCATCCCAGCCCCAGGAAACCACTAATTTATTTTCAGTCTCAATGGATTTACCTATTCTGGACACTTCCTATGAATGGAATCATACAACATAGGACCATTGTATCTGGCTTCTTTTACTTAGCATAATGTTTTTGAGGTTCATCCATGCTGTATACATCAGTACCTCATTTATTTGTTGCCAAGTAACATTCCATTATATGATATAGTACATTTTCTTAATTCATCAGTTAATAAATGTTTTAATTGTTTCCAAATTTTGGCCATTATGAATAATGCTGCTATGAACATTCGTGTACAAGTTTTTAGGTGAACACATGGTTTCATTTACCTTAGGTATTTACCTAGGAGTAGAATTGCTGGGTCATTACGTCAGTAATATTTAAATATCTGAGAACTGAAGTAGCTTTTGAAAGAGCATTATTTGAAGTTATAAGTAATTTTCTTAAATGTGGACATAGTATAAGAAAGTAAATTAATACATAGTCTATTAAACAACAGTACAAAATTCTATCACAGACATTTTAAAAAGGACCAGGCAATTTGAATTTCCAAAGATCTGCTACTCAGTTATTTGCTACATAATCTATCAAGATTCCCTAGAAGAAACGCTGTTGAAGGATTCTTTTCTCAAAGCTAGTTCCTTCAGACTGGAAAGCAATAACTATCCAGAGAGAAGCTGAAAACAAATATGCCAGTGTAGAGCATGAACAAAGATTATGTTCTCTGACTCATAAGGTAGAAAAGCAAGGAGCAACATGGTCTTGTACAATGAGAAGCTGTCATTTTTATTTTGATGCCACAGATGGTAGAAGAATGACAACGATTCTGCTTTTCACTATGAGATTTGCCTCATACTATACAGATTGTTTCTCCTCTGGCTCATCTTCCAGAATATGTACTTGCCTATAAACTGATGAATACAGAATTGTGAATGCTTAGACAAGAGGCCTCAGCTGTCAAGAGATAAAGTCATTCCAAGGTGGAATACAGAGGCCAATGCAGAACCTAGGCTGACACATGTAAGAACGTGCAAAAACAAAGTTGGAAGAGACAGCTGTACAACCAATGAGCAGTTTCTGACCAGGTTTATGGCATGCAGATGATCAACACTGTTCAAACTGAGGCAAAGGGGCATGTGGTGCCAAATTCCAAAAAGACATTTCCCCTTAATGGCACCTACATGTAGTGAGCTAATCCACAACTCCGTGTATTGGTACATGCTCTTTTCTCTACTTACAAACCCTTCTCTCTTTCTATTTGACAAACTCCTATTCCCTGCCCCTCAAGTCTCTTTCAAATATCACCTCTCCTGTAAATGCTTCCCTCACCACTCTCCATCCTGAATGTTCCAGCCAACTCTGAATACTGTGTTTCTAGTCCTTGTTATCTGGTATTTCAACTATCGACTCTTCTCTAGCTGTTTTTTCAGTCTTAATGTATCTTTCTGTCATTCCTTATAATCAATCCAGAACAGTGTCTGACCCATTTTTTGACTAAGTGCTCGCGACACTATAGTTGAATGAAATGAGGAAATTTATGTCTAAATTATCCTAAACATCAGTGGATGCCTGAAACATTAACAGAATAAACTCAGATTAAATGCAAATTAAGGCCCAATTAAGACTAGACAGTACAGAAGCCACCATCCCCTACACAGAAGACCTCGGTCATCACCCATCTGGTGACAAGAATATGTCATGAAATGTGGCCTTAAACACAGACCACATAGGCCCCCTTGCTACGTTCAGTTCTGTGGCCAGGCCACTTGAAAAATAAAAGATGTCTCAGATCTCTGATTTTTTTTTTCACATCTTTTCAAAGATATTCTGCATTAAAATATATTTGAACATCCCTGTTTCTATGAAAGCTCTTGGGGAATGGGCTGATTTGCCTTAGGGGAAAAACATCATTTGTTGGATAATATCATCCTTATAAATTTCCCCAAGGAAGTTTAGCAGGTCATAATAACCAGAACCTATATTACTAATCCAGCAGGCGGCCTACACGAGTTAAGCAGACAAAAAAATCTAACTTGGTTGAGAAAAGAAAATTTAGTTTGGGTTCAGAAAGTGACAAAAACTACAGACTTCATGACAATTGGTGGAAAAAGAAAACTAAGTCAGAACACCACACAACTCAATTCAATATTGCCCGTGGTAAGCTTCCTCCATTAAAATTATAAGCAGCATAAGTTAGAATTTATTTCATTGTAAAATACAAAATGGCAGAAATGGTACACGAAAAGGTCACTTTTCACAAGTCTTTTCCAGGTGCTATACAAGCTTCTGGGAAGAGTTTTTGACTTTAGGGTTTTACCCACATTCAGGAAAGTCATTCTTTCACTGTTGTTTTAGAAATGCCATATAGCTCTTCTCATGTTCTACCAATTTTAGGCTCTCCTTCCTAAATGATTTCCCTTCCCTTTTTCCTAAGGAGCTCTTCTACTCTTACAAAGTTCTTCTTAATTCTTGTTACTTTTTTCACAAGTCTAAAACAAAATAATTTAAATTATTTTGTATTAATAATAAATACAGCAGTAAAGACAGGAATAGTAATATACAATAATAAAAGAGTCCAAGCAGTATCACAGATTCATCTTGTGATCTTGTGTTTATGGCCAATTACAGTGATATGAATGGATCATTTAGATGAGTACAATCTGGATCAACTGTGTTATGAACTAGTTGTTAGGGAAGAAGTGATCCATCTTTTCTATTGACATAGAACTTGCTACACGTATATATGATTATTGATAGCCAATTTAAACCTCGTTATTTAGAAGGCCTACTCCTGCCCTTATTATACTTTTTAGACTACAGTTCGTAAATAATTCCTAAAATATTGAGAAGTAGCTACACGGACTTCAACATCACATTTGAATAGATTGCTGCTGCTGCAATAGGTCATTTAGCACTGCAAGCTGTGAAGAAAGCATCTGTGTGCTGATTACATTAAATATCGAGTCTTCTTTCTGGCAGCCAGGTTGAATGAGCCATTTCTTAACAGGTAAATCAGGTTAGAATGAACAAGGGCAGCACTGAAAACAGGACATCAGACACCAGGTGCTCGTGTTTCTATTTCCTTCCTTAATCCTAACACATGCATTGCAAAAGCTGCTCATCGGTCCTGGTATTTTCTAGTTTTCCTCTTCCTCTTTCCTATACAAAGTATCTTATTCCTTCTTAACAATGCTTCAGGCAGCTACTATCAATTAACTAGAGTTTGCTTTATTATCACGGATATACAGGGAAGTAACATAAATATTATGCAAAAACTCGTTTTAAAGCAACACTTGCTTCCTTCAATCCAGCTATCTGCTACTGAGGTAGACAATAAGGTCCTTTTTACTTTCAAACTGTGCAGGTCTGAATTATGCTAGATTAAAGTTCTTCCTAGCTTTGCACCGATCTCCTGGAATAGTCAATTAATTGTAGCTATTGATGATGATAATGATGATGATGATGTTTGGAGATGACCAATCCCATGGACATATATTAGAGCAGAAGAGTGGCCCTGTTCCTAAGAGGAACATATCCATGACTCATAGGATCCAAGGAGTCAACACATCCTAAGAGGAGGGCCTAGAAATAGAAAAGCATTTTTAGCTCAGTACAGTGCCATGCAAAATTAGTTCTAGAAATGGGTCAAAAGGAAACAAAGTACATCTGCAAATATTGTACTTTTACCATTCCAGGGTACTGGAGCTTTTCATTTGAATCTGCTTTGTCTGGCAACAGACCCCTGTTCTGTTCTATAGAACCCTTTCTTTTTTATCCGGTATTGGTTTTCAGCGATAAACTCATTTCCAAAATCACTCTGTAAGAGAAAGGGATTTCACACAAATGAATTATGACTTATCAATATTTTTAGGTATTGAACCTAAGATGGACACAATCCCATTTCATGTGAGCTTTCTTACTTTATTAGGGGAAGGTCAAAATATCCAGGGTGGTCCTTCAGACAGCAATTATTTATAGGTATTTACCATGTGCCCAGCACTGCAGGTGCTAGGCATGGTAGTAAGCAAGCAGACCCAATTCCTGCTCTCACAGAGCTGAGCATTACTAATGAAAGTTGTCAGAGCTCTCCCTACTTAATGTTATAGAGTACCTCATATTGATAATGTTTCAAATTTTCAGAAAGAAAGAAAATAAAGCATATCCACCCCACTTTGTAGACAAGACATCTGAGATTGAGAATATAGTATTAAATGATTTTTCCTTAGCCACAGAAAGAGTGGCAAGTCCAAATCAAACTCTCTAAACTCTCTCACTTGAGCTACTTTTTATTTTGTAGGTCTTCTGACTAGTCTCTATTTCCAGCTTTGTTCTGGTCTACAAAAATATTCAACTCTATATGTATTGACTTCATTCTATAACCTGGACTACTATTTCAATAGACCTATGAGAGATCTCAGTATTGTCCAAGATTTTGGCTTAAGTAAGAACTATTGTTTCCAAGGAAATAAAACCAACTCTATAAGAAATAATTTTTCTCAGACAAAAGTACTGGTACTTCACCCATGTTCACTGTAGCCTTATTTGCAAGCACCAAAAGGCAGAAGCAACCTAAAGGTCAATTGACAAAGGAATGGATAATACATTTAGAAAATGTGATACATAGGTACAAAAGAATATTATTATTCCATTTTTACAAATTAGAGAATTCTGATACATGTCATGACATTGATGAATCTCGAAGACATTACGAAAATTGAAATAAGCAGTCATAAAAAGACAAATACTGGATGATTCCATTTATTATGAGTTACCTAGGGAAGTCAAATTCATAGAAACGGAAAGAAGAATAGCAGTTGGACTGCCAGGGACTGGGAGTAGGAAGAAATAGACAGTTGTTGTTCAGTGGGTATAAAGTTTCAGTTTTGCAAGATGAAAAAGTTCAGAGATCGGTTGCACGACAATGTGAAAACAGTTAACACTACTGAACTATATACTTAAAACAATTAAGATGATAAATTATATATAAATGTACTTTACAACAATTAAACAAAAGCCAAAAAATATTGTACTTACCTCATTGTGCTGAAGTTTAAATTTTTAAAAAAATTTCCTTATGTCTTCAGTGATTGACAGAAGCAGGCTCTCTTGTCACTATTAAGAGAAATCAAAGAATTTTCTGTGATGTTTCTGTCAGTCAGCAGGAAATTAAAAAAAAAAAAAAGGGTTTTCAATGTCATTGTCCAGAAGCCTTCGGTTATTTTAGAAATTAAAGTTTGTTATTCTGTCTTCTAAAAATTAGATTTAGGCAATCAGGTAGATGATGGCTTCCAGTGAGGTTGGTGCTATATTTTGGTATTCATCTTTCTATTGAGGGTTGTATTAGTCTGTTTTCACGCTGCTGTAAGAAATACCTGAGACTGGGTAATTTATAAAGGAAAGAGATTTAATTGACTCCTTGTTCCACATGACTAGGGAGATCTCTTACAATCGTGGTGGGAGGCGAACCAGGCACCTTTTTTACAAGGCAGCAGGAAGGAGTCAGTAAGCACAGGAAAAATACTGCCACTTCTATAACCATCAGATCTTGTGAGAATTCACTCACCATCATGAGAACAGCACAGAAGAAACTTCCTCCATGATCTAATCACCTCCCACTGGGTCCCTCCCACAACATGTGGGGATTATTGGGATTACAATTCAAAATGAGATTTGGGTGGAGACACAGCCAAACCATATCATTCCACCCTGGCCCCTCCCAAATTTCATTTCAAAACACAATCATGCCTTCCCAATAGTCCTCCAAAACCTTAACTTATTCCAGCATTAACCCAAAAGTACAAGTTCAAAGTCTTATCTGAGACAAAGCAAGTCCCTTCTGCTTAGGAGCCTGTAAAATCAAAAGCAAGTTAGTTCCTTCAAAGATACAACGGGGGTACAGGCACTGGAAAAATGCTCCCATTCCAAATGAGAGAAACTGGCCAAAGCAAAGGGGCTACAGGCCCATGCAAGTCTGAAATCCAGCAGGGGAGTCATTAAATCTTAAGGTCCTTAAATAATCTCCTTTGATTTTGTGTCTCACACCTATATCATGCAGATACAAGAGTTGGGCCCTTAGGGTCTTGAGAAGCTCTACCCCTGTGGCTTTTCAGGGTACAGCCCCATTTCTGGTTGCTTTCACGGGCTGGCGTTTGAGTGTCTGTGGCTTTTTCAGGCACATGGTACAAGCTGTCTGTGGGTCTACCACAGCTCACAGCTCCACTAAGCAGTGTCTCAGTGGGGACTTCTGTGGTGGCTCCAACCCCACATTCCCCTTCCACACTGCCCTAGCAGAGATTCCCCATGAGGGCCCCACGCCTGCAGCAAATTTCTGCCTGGCCATCCAGGCATGTTGATACATCCTCTGAAATGTAAGCAGAGGCTCCCAAACCTTAATTCTTGACTTCTGTGCATCCATAGGCTCAACACCATGTAGAAGCTGCCAGGGCTTGGGGCTTGCACCCTCTGAAGCAATGTTCTGAGCTTTTGTCCCCTTTTAGCCATGACTGACACACAGGGCACCAAGTCCCAAGGCTGCACGGAGCAGGAGTGGGGCCCTGGACCCAACCCATGAAAACGTTCTTCCTTCCCACACCTCTGGGCTTCTGATGGGAGAAGCTGCCATGAAGCTCTCTGACCTGCCCTGGAGACATTTTCCCCATTGTCTTGGTGATTAACATTAGGTTCCTTGTTACTTATCCAGATTTTTGCAGCTGGCTTGAATTCCACCCCAGAAATGGGTTTTTCTTTTCTACCATATAGCCAGACTGCAAATTTTCCAAACTTTTATGCTCTGCTTCCCTTTTAAACATAAGTTCCAAATTCAGATCATCTCTCTCAAGTTTAAAGACTCACAGATCTCTGGGGCAGGGGCAAAATGCCACCACCCTCTTTGCTAAAGCATAGCAAGAGTGACCTTTACTCCAGTTCCCAATAAGTTCATCATCTCTATCTGAGACCACATCAGCCTGGACTTCATTGTCCACATCACTGTCGGCATTTTGGTCAAAACCATTTGACAAGTCTCTAGGAAGTTCCAAATTTTCCCACATCTTCCTGTCTCCTGCGCCTTTCAAACTTCTCCAACCTCTACCTACTACCCAGTTCAAAAGTCTCTTCCACATTTTGGGGTATTTTTGTAGCAATGCCTCACTCTCTGAAGTACCAATTTACTCTATCAAGTAAAAAACTATGACCTGCTGAGGTTCTTGCTGAAAGCAAAGGTAATACAGAATGGGTAGTAGAAGAAGGCAGTGATCAATATCTGCTATGAACATGTGATCAGTTGCAGAAAAAGGACTCTAATTGTCATGAGTTTTCCTCCTTATTTATTAAGAATATGTTTATGCATGTGTACACTTGTACTAAGAAAATATCTTAATTTTATTTCCCCTCTTTTTCCTGTATCATGTTACATTTATTGACATCATACCAACATTTAAGTGTTGTTAATTTTATGTAATAGCATTTAAGTTAAGGATTAGTGTGCTTCTGGTTGTACAAAGGATAGTTGTATTGTTAGGCACAATTACGACTGTATTATTGCTTTTATGTAACCATGTAATGGGTTCACCTTGCCTGCTGCCTAGACAGAACGGATTTATCAAGACAGGAGAATTGCAATAGAGAAAGAGTAATCTACGCAGAGCTGGCTGTGCAGGAGAACAGAGTTTTTATTGCTACTCAAATCAACCTCCTGTAAAACTTAGGGATCAGAGTTTTTAAGCATAATCTGGTGGGTAGTGGGCCAGTGAATTGGGGGTACTGATTTAGCTTGTGGATGAAATCTTAGCCCTTTCATGCTGCTCCAGGGTGGGGGCCACAGATCTGGTTGGCAGGTCCAGGTGGGGCCATTCAGTTATGAGAAATGAAAAACCTGAAAAGACATCTCAAAAGGGCAATCTTAGGTTCACAATAGTGATGTTATCTTCAAGAGTAATTACAGAAGTTGCAAATTTTATGACATCTGGAATAATGGCTAGTAATATTTAGAATTTCACCCCTCTCATCCTAACTTGGTGGCTGCTGGCCTTTCAGTCGTTTTATAAGAACAGTTTAGCTTTTGGGAAGGGCTTTTTTTTTTTTTTTTTTTTTTTTTTGAGATGGAGTTTCACTCTTGTTACCCAGGCTGGAGTGCAGTGGCCCGATCTCTGCTCACCGCAACTTCCAGCTCCCAGGTTCAAGCAATTCTCCTGCCTCAGCCTCCTGAGTAGCTGGGACTACAGGCACGTGCCACCATGCCCAGCTAACTTTTGTATTTTAGTAGAGACGGGGTATCACCATGTTGACCAGGATGGTCTCGATCTCTTGACCTCGTGATCCACCCGCCTCGGCCTCCCAAAGTGCTGGGATTACAAGCGTGAGCCACCGCGCCCGGCTGGGAAGGGCTATTATTTAAACTATAAACTAAATTCCTTCCAAAGGAATGAACAAGGACAGTTTAGAGGTTTAGAAGAAAGATGGAGTTGGTTAGGTCTGCTATCTTTCACTCTCATAATTTCCTCAGTTATATTTTTTGCAAAGCAGTTTCATTTACTTGGAGATTAGGTATGATTTCAAGAAATGTGTATGGGTTTAAGTTGACAAGGGGTAGACTTGTGATGGTTAATATTAAGTGTCCACTTGATTGAATTAAAAGATGCAAAGTATTGTTTCTAGGTATATCTAGGTGTTACTGAGTGCTGCCAGCAGAGATTAACATTTGAGTCAGTGGGCTATGAGAGGAAGACCCAGTGGCCACCATCCAATCGGCTGCCAGCAAGGAAAGGAAAAGCAGGCAGAAGAAGGCGGGAGAAGCTGACTTGCTGAGTCCTCCGGCTTCATCTTCCTCCTGTGCTGGATGCCTCTTGCCCTCCAACATCAGACTCCAAAGTTATCTGACTGTTGGATTCTTGGACTTACACCAGTGGATTTTCAGGGGCTCTCAGGCCTTTGGCCACAGACCGAAGGCTCCACTGTCGGTTTCCCTACCTTTGAGGTTTTGGGACTCCAACTGAGCCACTACTGGCTTACTCCTCAACTTGCAGATGGCCTATTGTGGAACTTCAAGTTGTGATTCTTTGAGTCAGTTCTCCTTAATAAACTCCCTTTTATGCATACATCTATGCTATCAGTTCTGTCCCTCTAGAGAATCCTAATTCAAGGGTCCAGAAGCGAAATAAATGCACATGATCCCAACTACCTAATGTTACACCACATTTGAAACCAGAGGATATATGGCATAAGCAAAACATCTGAACGTGTTAGCGATTTGTATTTGTATCCAGTTTCTAGATTCATAAGAATTTGTTGTCTTACGTACCTTTACAATTCCTTTTTTCACCAACAGTTCCCAGGGCACTCAATTTGAAGTATCTAAAAGGGGAAAACAGGGTTGCAGATAAATGCCAAAGCTGATTACTGAGGAAGGACATAGCACTTTTCCTATTCCTTGCTGACCATTGCCCAAAAGGAGCTGGAACCATGACTGAGTTGAGCTTCTGCCCCTTAATTCTCTCTGCTTTCATTTCTCAGAACCCTCAATCACATGTCTGAGCAGCTGGGGTTTTTCCACCCATAGAGTCTGCATAGCTAACCTAATGTAATTAGTTGGTAGGAGATGATACAAAAACATATTTAAAAGTTCAGGGTAGAAATCCATTTTTTAGTTTTAAAATGTTCATTAGTATATCTATTTTATGATCCCATAAAGTATTCAATCTTGTAACATACAAAAGAATTAAGAATTCTGATTGGCGACTTGCAAGATACTGACCATTTGAACAGAGCTGAAGCATCATTTTTGATTTTCCAATACAACATATTGAAAGGGCAAAAGGAAAGGCTTAGTATATATAGAAAGACTTATTGACTGATAGCTGTCCCTCCACACTGCTCCAAGGGCATCCCTTGAGTAAATTTTAAACATCACACAGTTTTAAAATACTGGGCTGATTTGCCTGTCACAACACCCCTCTCCTCACAGCTTCTCACCTCCACAAAATTCCTCCAGGAAAAGAACTTTGACTTATCTGGCTTTGTATCCCCAGTGCCCAGCATGTAGCCTGGCACATAGTAGACATTCATTAAATGACTGTTGAATGAATGAAACAAACTTTGATATGACAACACAGATAACATATATGGGACAAACAATATTTCACAATGACAAAAGAAGTGAGGCACAGCCTAACGTTTTTCACTTATAGAACTTTTCCTGATTTAAATAGTGTCCACCTACACTTTTGTATTGCAAATAAACTGTCTTTAGTTTTAAATTTGGTCATTATGCCCTTCAAGACTGAAAGATGTGAAGACATCACTGTTACTTTTTGAAAGGAGAAGGTCCTCATGGGAATACCTATCATATATCTTTGGGGGTGGGAAGTGGGGGAATTTGGGAGTCTCTGGAAACTGCTGTAACTGAAATTAAACTTCAATTTCTTGTACCTGTTTCAAAACTATTTGAAAAAGGGTAATTTAGGTTTCTCCATAAACCAGTTAAGCAATTTCTGATTTGTAGCAATACGGTATAAAATATAGAATTTATTTTTAAAGGCAGAATACAAAAACCTAAGTTCAAAATGCAGCTGACCTTGATGAGTTAGGATTATGCTGGAAATCAGTTGCTGAAATTTATTTCTATGTACTTCCCCTTCTTTCCCCCAAGTTAAATCATATCGAATAAAGGCGTTTGGGAGAAAAATGCAATTACCATAGAATTACTTATCTTTAAACTATCTAGTTTGCACCCGATTATTTTTTCCTCAGCAGTGCAGCAGAGTAAGATTCAAGGTCTACTGCTAACACAAAAACTTCCTTCCAAAAAAGAGTAAACGCTACTAATATTAAGCATTTCTACATTTAAATTAAAATAATGAAATATACGCTAACAAAGGCAAAGAGAAAATACTCTTCTCAGAAGTTACTTCTGAAACCTAGCTGTTTTTACACAGCAGTTTTAATTAACATGAACATTTTTCAAAATTGTAGAATAAGTACATATTTTCAAAAATAAAACCACTTAATTACTACCCCACACAGGCACACAAAGTTCCAAGAACGAGAGCAAACCATGTATATATCCTCATTGCAAAAAAAAAAAAAAAAAAAAAAAAAAAAAAAATATTAACACTGGAGAATTTTGCTGTCTTCTTACCTCGAGTGCAGTAGATTGCAGTAGGGCCAGCCGATTTGTTTCCATGCAGCTTGGTTATCATAAAACGGAAGGGGCGTCTCGTTTGCTCATTTTTGTTTTTTTTTTCTTCTAAATCAAGCAGCTTGCATCTACCCTTCCCTATTCGCTGGATTAACAACCTGGAAAAAGCGCCGCCTGCAAAGTGAGCGCCTGGAGCAGGGGACAGTCCCCGAGTGGCCGCCCCTCCCTTTCGGTGACGCTCCACTTCCTGTTAGCCTAAAAGGCATTCCCAAGAAGCTCGGTTTTGTAGTTTCCAGCCCACCTCCGAACGCCAATCCTTTCCCCCATTTCTTCTCCAAGGTAACAACTTTTAATCACTCACGTGACCGACCACCTGCCCTCAGCCAAACCACTTCCCGGAAAGGTGCCCGAAGGAGTGTGCCCATCGACCGCGGGTGCCCGGGAAAGGCCAGCGGGGCTCCCCTCCCCGCGCTCCGCACGCCCTCACATCCGACAGAGGCGCCGGCTTCTGCCTTCACCTTTCTGAAACTGGCCCGGAGGTTCTGACAAGAATTAAAGCGGCGGCCTCCGCCCCGGCGGTGACCTGGAAGCGAAAGGGACCTGCACGAATTCTAAAGTTTCGGGATTTCCGCGGGTTGAGATTGTAGACGATGCATTAACCAAATAAAGATTGTAAACAATGCATTAACCAAACCTAAAAGTCATGCACGTCTCGTAGGACCTACCAGTAAAAAGCTTCTTTTATATAATACGTTTAACAACCTTTATTTTGAAAGACATTGATGGATGCCAGGCGTGGTGACGAGCGCCCTGGGTCCCAGCTACTCCCAGGCTGAGGAGGGAGGATGACTTGCGCCCGGGAGTTCCAGGCTGCAGTGAGCCTTGGTCTTGTCATTGCGCTCCAGCCTGGGTGACAAAGCGAGACCCTATCTCTAAAAAATAAGGAAAGAAAGAAAAACGTTGATCGCCTCCTGCGTGGCAGTCCAGGAGGTCAAGCGCTTGTTTTGGTGGTAGCATGTAATGGATTCCTAAGATTTGGGCGCCCATAGAGTTAACGCAGCAAAACGATCACTTGCGTTTCCTGCAGACTGGCGGCAGTAGAACACGTGGCTGTCTAGACTTTTAATCACTGATATCTACCACACCAGGATTTAACGCCAGTGGGGGGAAATGGCGAAAGGGCAGGCGCTGGAACACATGCATCCGGGAACACGGGTGGTAGGCGGTCGGGTGGGCGTGAGCGGGCTCTCCATCCCCCGCCAGCCCAGTCTGCAGGTCGCCACCTCAGGATTTTCTTCCTGAGTCCGGGTGGCAGGACTCCACCCCAGGTCACCGCCTCACACCTCCTGGTATTTGCCACCTAGCGTCTCTCAACAGCTCCCACCCCGCTCCCACCCCGCCCCCGACGCAAGCCCCGCCCTCCGCCCCAAACCCCGCCCACCGCCGCGCAGGCCCCGCCCGCGACCGGCCTCCCTCCTTTCCAGTCCCAGGACGCGTTGCGCGGCCCGGGCCGGAAGTAAGCGAGTTCCCGGGTGTGTGTCTGGGTCTGTCTGTGTCTAGCAGCGGCGCGCGGGCCGGGACGAGCGCTGGGGATTCCCGTCTGAGGCGTCTCAACTATCACTGCCATCACCCCACGGAACCTCTTCGAGAAGGGAGTAGACCCGGCCCTTCGCCGGGCAGAGAAGATGTTGCCCCTGTCCATCAAGGACGATGAATACAAACCACCCAAGTTCAATTTGTTCGGCAAGATCTCGGGCTGGTTTAGGTGCGGGGTGCTGTGTTTGCGGGGAGGGGGTGTCCGGCAGAAAGGGAGAAGGCCCAGACCTCAGGGTGGCCCGAGGTCCAGGGAGGGTGCTTCAGAAACTCTCCTTCAACCCCTAGATGTGAGGAAAGGAGCGTGTCAATTGGGAGGGTCTTGAAAAAGGTACCCAGTCTTGGGGTCCTGGCACCTCCTTAACTCTCCCGGCTCTTTTCCACGTGTACCATGCCCAGGTCTATCCTGTCCGACAAGACATCCCGGAACCTGTTTTTCTTCCTGTGCCTGAACCTCTCTTTCGCTTTTGTGGAACTACTCTACGGCATCTGGAGTAACTGGTAACCCAAGGGGAAAATGGTTTGGGCGGAAGCAGGGTGTGGGGGGCGGGGGGGAACGAAGCGCTGTTTGCTTAATGCCACGTCGCTCCTCACCAGGAGGTTCAGGTCTTACCTTTGGCACCTACCGCTGCTGCTGAGTTGCTTTCTCATACCCGCACCAATCTGGTAGGGCTACATTTCTTGAGGAATATCTGAGGCCTATCCTGTGGAACCTCTCTTGTCACCCTTCCCTCCAGCTCCATCAGACAAGACTGACAAAGCCCTCTTATTGTTTTAGCAGATGAACAGAATCCTTCATTTCTAATTGCAGGCCTTAGCTTTACTCACTTTGTTGGAATTGGGAGAAACCTGTTTGCTGCCTCTCTCAGGGGGGAGTGGCATTTGGATTTCACTCTTAAGGTTCTGAGAGGGTGTATCTGAGATGTTCTACTTGGTTTGTTATTTGGGCTTGGAATGGGTTTATAAAGGGATATCTGGAGAAATAATTGTCATTCTCTTCTCTCTTTAATGCTGAAACTGACTCATGATTTTCCTGTAGTCTTAACTGCGATGGAAAAAATCCCATGTAGTTTTCTAAAACCTTAGTATTTCTGGGCTTTTGGTGGCACCTTTGGAGGTTTTTGTTTTTGTTTTTGAAACATCCTTAGGAGTAGGAAAATCTAGGGTATAACTCTCTGGCAGTGAAGTTACTATTATTCAGGTATTTGCTGTTGAGTAACTTAAGGTCTTATGAAGTTGTTCTGTTAATAGTAAGACCTCACTCCTAGCTGTACTAACTCTTTCTTGAGATCACATACTCATTCAAAAATCTGATGAAAGCCAACACTCAGAACTGTACCTAAATCTTCAGGATGTTGTTGGGTTCCCTGTACTAAATCTTGGACTCTAGAGTAAGGGCCTATTTTCTATTTATTAAATAGACTTAATCTCTGTTCTTTAAGACCCATTTTCAGAGAAAATTGCTGTCCTTGATCTTTACTTCTGTTGAGATCAAACATTGACAGGTAATATCACCAGGTATTGTGACATGTATACTTTTTTGTAATACGTGGGCTTCTTTCAATTCAACCGTCAATTCAGTTTTACCAAAAATAATAAACAGCAGATCATGAAGGTTACTGGTTTAGTTAACACTTGGGTATAAAGGGATATCGACACAATGAAATCTTAATATTTGTAATAACCATTTTGAATCCTTTGGGAATCAGATATGTTTATCTGAAGGATACCCCATCATAGATTAATTTTTTGATCCCATAATATTAACACACTGTAATATGTTGTAGATGTTGGAAACACTTTTACTTGAAATCACACTTTATCATAAATATATATTTACAATATATTTTACATTTTTCTTTTCCTAAATTATGCTATAATTTTGACATATGTGCTGACTATCAAGAGTGTATCATAGCTTATATATGCATATTTTGCTACAGATAGTTTATATTTCAATATTTCACTATGGCTTTCCGCTGCATGTCACCCTGTGAAATATCTGGTTCAAGAGATTCATACTTGAAGTTGCTAAACCACCTTTCATGGAAAGTTGCAGCTGTAGTAACTTCTGATCTGTAGAGATCTATTGGAGAAATTACTAAAACCATTGTTTAAGTTAGTATGCAGCAGTGCATAACAAAGACATCAGTTGTAGGTGACTTGTTCTTTTACCCCTAGGTGACATGTTCTTCTTTACCAGTCCAGCTTATACTGTTTGTCATTGTGTTATGTCTTCTAGTTAGATTTGAAATCTAGCTGCCGTGTGTGTTGTACCTAGATCATTTAGCACGTGTCCGTCATCTCATGCCCATTTATGTCAATCTCCATATTTACAACCAATTATTCTTAAATATTAATTTTGAGTACAGATCTCATTGATATTTGGGCAGATTTAGAAATTTCTCTGGACTTTTTATAATCTGACTTTCTGTGTTTTATTTAGACACCCAAATTTTTAGCTCCTTTTGTTGACTGACCAATAATTTCTTTATAAGACCAGATTATCTCTATTCCTGTAGGTTCGATTAGCTTTAGAGTTCCTTGATTATATTTCTTCCAAAACTCATTAGGTGTGTCATTGTCAATTCTGTGTTGAATTTCATTCTGTAAAAATAAAGTTCAACTTGTTGGGAACATGAAATATCAGGAATTTTTTTCCTATAGGGGACTAAAACATGAATAAAACATTTCACAAATAAAGGTTCATAGAAACAGTGTACCTAATTTTAACAGATGTTAAATTGTTCTAGTTCTTGTTCAGAGCCTTCATTTTAATGAAAGAACTTAATTATAGTTGATTTATATTTTTGATGATGAGTAGGTATCTTCAGCAGAAGAATAGGTAGTTGTTATATATATATGTTTCCCCCTCATTAAATATCTGCTATCTTTCATCTTTCCACTGGAATGTAAACTTTATTCATGTAGGGATCTTTTCTATCTTATGCAATTACTTTTGTACAAAGCACATAGTAGATGCTTAATACATATTTGCTAAATGAAAAAATGAGGGAATAATTAATGTATAGAATGACACTACCTATACTAAACATGCTAACTACCCCTGTTAAGGGAAAACAACAATGACAAAACATTAAATCCCTTTCTCTCACTCTTAGAAATTGTGAAGAAAATGGTAAAAATACTGTTTGTGATTTTTCCCTTCCTTCTAGGATGCTTTTCTTCTAGTATTTTATTTTTCATTTACTAGTTTGTTGTTGAGTAACTGACTAATTTCAAGGTAGTGTAAGAATGTAGTTTTGTACCATCTAGGGTTAAGTTTGTTTTAAAGTTACAGAGAAACTGCACACCTGTAATCCTAGCTACATGGGAGGCTGAGGCACGAACATTGTTTGAACCTGGGAGACAGGTTGCAGTGAGCCGAGATTGCACCACCACCCGCCAGCCTGGGCAACAGAGATAATACTCTATCTCAAAATGAAACAAAACAAAAACCTAAAATAATGATTGCTTAAACAAGATAAAACTTCATTTCCAAGATGGCTGCTAGTGTTCTAGCCATCCCTGGCAGCATAATGTCTAGAACGCAGAGAAAAAGAGGCAAAAGGTGTGCATGTTATTTTTTTAAGATTTATCTGGATGCTAACACACAATGCATTCACTCAAACTTTATCACATGGTTATGCCTACTTGCAAATGTAGTCTTTATGAGAGAAACTAAGCTATGATCTAACCTATTGAGGCCTAGAGTTTTTTTACTTCCCAACTGAGCAGCAGAGCCTACAGCACCTATTGTCCAAGTTGTCAATCCCATCATGCTGTTTTTTTCTAGTATCTCAAAATAGTTGCTGTGTTTTTATGGTTTTCTTTCATTTTTACCTCATTATTAGCAGATTTAATTTCAGTAGTATTTCTTACCAAAGCTGTTGGAACCATTTTTCCCTTAGACATAGAATATACTTAGGTAACTCTAAAGGTTAATGTCTTTGTGTTAGCAAAGTAAATATTTGTTCAAGAAATGTTTAACACAATATGAGACATTTATTTGGTTTTACTTCAATATACTATTTCACAGCAGATGTTTGTAAAGTAACTCCTCAGTGAAGAAGAATGCTAATATCAATCACGTTTTTCTATTCAAATTTTCATATATCTTTGTCTTTTAAAATCAACTTTGGTGATGCTTTTTGCTTTCCTATAGTTTTATTTTCTACCTTAAAAACATAGATAAGTATTCCATGTTGCTGAGAATATTTTTAAAATAAGGGACTGTATAATGGAATGTAGTGGAGTTGTGGGTTATTTTACTGTAACTCACTTAGTTTATCGAGTTTGCCAATGTCAGAATTCTAAGAATTTTCTAATTTCCTGATAATAAATTGATAGTTATTATCAATATCTCCCCCCCCATCTTTCCACATCATAGAAACTAGCTGGTAAAGGATTTGTGAATTATGATTCCTTATTTTCAATTTTGAACACATGTTTAACAAACAATATATACTGTTAGCTTAGTTACCAGTAGAGCTTTAAAAAATTTTTTTTATCATGGGATATTTTAAACATATATACAAGTAGAGAGTTTAATGGACCTCATGTACCCATCACCCAGCCTTAACATTTATCAGTACATGGTCTATCTTATTTCATCTGTTGTCCATGTCCCACCACTGGATTGATTTAAAACAGACAGAAGATGTAATTTCTTCCATAACTATTTCATTATACGTCTCTGAAAGATAAAATCCACTCTCCTTTAACATGACTCAAAACCATTATCACCTGTGAAACTAATGATTCCTTAATAGCAGGTAGTGAGTATTCAGGTGTTCCTCATTGTCTCATAATTATTTTCACATTTGGTTTTACAGATTAGAAATCAAACAAGATCCATATGTAGTATTTAGCTTATATGTCTCTTAAGTCTCCCTTAGTTTATAGCTTCTCTTCTCCCTTTATTTTTACCTCCAATAGATGGTAAATAAAATTCTTTTCAAAAGTTTCTTTTGCCATATGTTCTGTTGACATTTATGCTGTTTTTGCTTCCGTATTCAGGTTTTTCCTTTGTACACTAATACGTTTTCTTTTTTTCTTTCTTTTTGAGACAGTTTTACTGTGTTGCCCAGGCTGGAGTGCAGTGGTGTGATCTTGGCTCACTAGAACCTTCCTTTCCTGACTTAAAACAATTGTTCTGCCTCAGCCTCCCAAGTAGCTGGGAGTACAGGTGCATGCCACCAAGCCCCACTAACTTTTGTATTTTAAGGAGAGAGGGAGTTTTGCCATGTTGGCCAGGCTGGTTTTGAACTCCTGACCGCAGGTGATCCACCCGCCTTGGCCTCCCAAAGTGCTGGGATTACAGGCATGAGCCACTGCACCTGGCCAGTTTTCCATGTTAAAATCTCTTTAGAAGGTAGTCATTTTAATAAGTTTACAAATGCATTTTAGAGAAACTAGCATTGTTTAAAGAGGAGTGTACAACAAGTATACAGATTTTCACAACCAGTTTTTCTTTATCATGGTTTACTGAAGTTACCTTTGGTGTTTCAATCATATAACCTTAGGTATTTTCTATGCTACCTTTATTTTTTAAGGAAATTTATGCTGTATAGTTTAAATATCTCATAATCAGAAACATATGCTAAGATTGAATATGAGCGGTAAAATTGACATTCCTTATAAGCAGTACTTTTACATGTGATAGGTGAGCAGAGAACTAAAAGTAGACTGTTTCTCACATGGGTTTGTGTATATATTTGCAGCTGGTAATTTTAAATCATGACATCAGGTTTAAGGGAAACTCATATTGCAGTGTTTTAAGAGAGCATAATGTTCTTCCATCTCAGAAGAGGGAATAATTTTTCAGGTAGTCACATTTTATTAAGTACTACAAATAATATTTTAATGCTAATTAAATTTACATAAAATATAAATAAAATTTCATTTTGATGAGTATTAAAATTACCATGCTATAGCCACACCTCTTTAAAAGGAACTTGACTGCTATTGTATGCAAAATGAATTTTTTTTTTTGCATTAAGGTAATGTTTGGTGTGTTGGATATATATAAAATAAATTTGTTAAAAAAAAAAAAGTAGTATGTATTAGTTTGCTAGGTTGATGTAACAAAACACCACAAACTAGGTGGGTTAAACCACAGAAATTTATTGTCTCACCGTTCTAGAAATTAGAAGTCTGAGATCAAGGTGTCATCAGGGTTGATTTTTTTTCTGAGGGCTCTGAGGAAGAATCTGTTCCATGATCTTTCTGTAGCTTCACTTGGTTTGCTGGTAATCTTGGACAACCTTTGGCTTATAGGAGCATCACCTGATCTCTGCCTTATCTTTGCATGGTGATCTATGTGTCTTCTTCCAGATTTCTCTTTTTTACAAGGACACTGGATTAGAGCTCACCTTAATGATCTAATCTTAACTAATTACATCTGCATTGAAGCAGTTTCTACATAAGGTCACATTCTCAGTTATTAGAGGTTAGGACTTTAACATATGAATCTGGGAGCAGGAATACAATTCAACCCATGACAATGTCTTACTAAATATATACTGAAATAGATAGTAGAATAGATCAATAAATTAGTAAATGTTTATTTAGAATGAATGCCCTGCCTTCTAAAACTGATTACAGTAATTTAAAATAAAAATCATATATACTAATAAAACATGTTAAGAAATTAAAACATTTAAAAAACACACCTATGGAGGAAAAAATAAACCTATTAAATATGTAGTCTAATTTAGTTCCCAAAACTTTTAAATTTAGTTACAAGAAATTCTATAAAGTGAACACAATTATGCCATTTTATCAGAATAGAAAGATAGTTTTCTGAAATCAAATTTTAACAGTATTTTGTCATATTAATCTTTTCTTGGGGTATAGAAACAAAATCATAGACAATGTCTTTATAGTTGTTTTATCATAGTATAGAAAAATTGTTCACGAGTCTTTCATACTTCAAAATAAAGGTAAATCATTTTCCATGTTACAGAGATGTTGTGTTTGAAGTGTGTAATTTTCAGTAATCTAACTATCCAAGAAAAAAATCTTAAAGTATTAAATCTAAGAGAATTGCATGAATAACATGCCCCTTACCTTGTCCTCATGTATCAGTTTTATCATTTTGCTTTTTCATGTATTCACAGATTCTCATTCTGCTTTGAGTTAGGTATCAGTTGAGAAGGTTAAAATACTATCTGCACTTAAACTTTCTAATATATCTATCTATGTTTCAGTGGAATAAATAAGGTCCATGATAAAAGTTTAAGACATTTTCTAAACTCTTTTGTAATGATTTGGCAGATATCTATGAATTAGTGTGCTTTTTCTTGTGGGTAAATAATGTGCTTTGACTTAGTTTTGAATTCTGTAATTATTCCAAATTATGAAAAAAATTTAAAACTATACTTTAAAACCATGTAGAATGTTTTTGATTTTAGTTTGTAGCACTTCCAACTGATGAAATGTCTAGCATCTAGCCAAATACTAAGAGGTATGGGTCGTGCTTGGGAACACCAGACATTATAAGCATTAGTAATAGTTAATAATAGTAATTTATTAATAATTAGTAATAGGAAAATTTGTATGTCTTTAATGTGACAAGCATTGTGGTAAATGTTTCACATATATTAACTCAATTATTATAACAATTATGGCACTTTTATACTATTACTCTGTTTAAGTGATGGCTAAATTGAGGCATAAAGAAAGTAAGCAACTTAGTAGTCACAGAACTAGTCAATATGGAGCTGAGATTTGAACCCAGGTACTCTGACTTCAAAAGCTTGTTTTTAAAGATTAAAGCAATGATGGCTTTCAGAAAATTTTTATTAACTTCTCTTCAAGTTCACTGATTTCTTTCCTCAGCTGTGTCCAGTCTGTGATAAGCCAATTAGAAGAATTATTTATCACTGATACCTTGTTTTTTGTTTCTAGCATTTTTATTTGATTTTTTTTTTATATTTCCCAGTTCTCTACTCAAGTCCCCATTGGCTCATATATTTTGTCCATTTTTTCTATAGATCCTTTAATGTCTTAATTACAGTTTATAATAGCTCCGGTATTTCGGTCAGTATCTTGGTCTGGTTCTGTTAACTGCTTTCTCCACAGTGACTTTTTTTTTTTGGCTCTTTTTGTGTATCTTGAAATTTTTAATCAAATACTGGACATTATGAGTAAAAAACAGTAGATACTGAGGTAATAGCATTTATGATCAGAAATAGGTATGCCTTGTCTGTCAGACCATTAGTTGGTTAGACCTTGTGCTTTTCATAGATCTTGTATGGTGCCTGTGCCACAGAAGCTCATTTCTTCACCCTCTTGCCCCTACCCAAGCTGTAGACTGCTGTTGCTTATTATTCAGTACCCAGTTTATGGTGAATTTACTTGTTAACTTGACCCAGCCTTCATCTTTGGTAGATTCTGTAAGCCTAAACCTCAGGGGTATGATTTTTGTCAACATTTTTACTCCTTCTATGACAGCCAAACTCTACTGTGTGTTTGTGTATGGTCCTGGATGGAGACAACTTTCCTGCTGCATCGCCAGTGATAGCAGAACATCTGCTTTGTGTTGGTAGAGGGTTTCTTGTCCTTCCTTCGGTGGCTTTTCTTAGTGGGTACTTTAGTGTGTATAATATTAATCTTTAAGTTATCAAAAATAATATGTCATTTCATGTGTCTATCTGATAAGAATCTTACAATGATACGCTTTGATTTTCTTATTCCATCCTGTGTGTTATTACTGTCATACATTAGGTTGTTGGCAGTAGTTTTTTTCTCTTTCAGTACTTTAAAGATGTTGCTCCATTGCATTCTGGCTTGAATAGTTTCTGATGAAAAACATGCTATAAATTATATCTTTATTTTCTAAATTTAGTTTTTCTATTTTTTCCCCCTCTGGTTTTCTAAAGTTTTTTCTTTCTCTTTGGTATTCAGTGGTTTGTGAAGTGTATAGGGTTTTTTTGGCACTCGGGAGTCATTAAGCTTCTTGGATCTGTATGATTTCTTTTATGAATTTTGGAAAATTCTGAAACATTTTCTCTTTAAATACTTTTCCTACCCCTTTCTTTTTTTCTTCTTGGCTCCTGAGACTCTAAATACATGTATTTTAGTGTGTTCAATACTTCCCGACAGGTTTGGGCTGCTCTGCTTTCTTTCTTTGTTTCTACTCCCTTTTCTCCATGTGTTGCACTTCATATAACTTCTTTTGACCTAACTGATACTTTCTCTCCGTGTCAGTCTGCTCAGAAGCCCATGAATGTTATTCCTCCATATTGTAATTAAAACAAGTTTATCATTTCTATTATATTCTTTTATAGTTTTTATCTGCAAAAATTCTTCATTTGTTAATGAATTTTCTCTGACTTCATACCATATCCTTTGACATATTAATTACATTTGTTTTAAAGTCCTAGCTAATAGTTCCAGCATCTGAGCCATTTCTGGTTCTGATTCTGTTGACTGTTGTAGCTCTTAACAGTGAGTCTCTCTTTTTTTCTTTCATGATTTTGTCATTGAGTGCTGGCCATTGTGTTTAAAAGAATAATAGAGACTGTATATGTCCAGAAATAGGCCCACCTATTTGTCTGTCTGGCCACTAGTGTGGGACTTTTGAAACTATCTGGTCAATAGTTGAACTGAAGTTGAGCTGGGTTTTGTGTTTTGTTGTTGCTGATAAACCACAGTGTTTAAATTTTTCCAGTGGTTTCTACTACTTTGTGATTAGTATTGGATTTGGAGTACTGGAGGATTTTTTTCAGGGTTCTTGCTCTACTTTCAGCTTTCAGCAAGTTCTGCACATATCTCAGTGCTCTCACTGGTAGTTTGCTGTTCCCTATACTTTATTCAAGATTTAGTGGGAAGGGCGGGACCAGGTTATCTTGTTGTATCCCTAGTCAGGCAAGCCTGTGCACTGGAGTGTCAGGGTAAATAATAACAATCCTGCAGCTCTCCCTCTCTCCCAGCCTGTCTCCACTGTCCTCAGCCTGTTCTCAAAAGGGAGGAGCAGGACACACAACAATAGCAAACCTTTGCTTTGTAAGATCCTAGGTGCAAGTAGGTATCAGCCTTGTCCCAGTAGCAGATGGCATTTTTTTTTCCTACCTCTCTTTCAGTGGCATCTGACCTTTGCAAGTGGCTAAGGCATGGTCAAATTCCTACCCCGTACCCAGCAGCAGATGTTTTTGTTTCTACCTCTCTCACAGCAGCTGGGCTTTTCCTTGTGTGGGAGTGTAAGGGTTTACTTTTTAGATACTTAAAACTTATCCTTGATAGCTATCTATATAGCATATTTAAATTGTTGTTTTAGTAGATTAATTCCTGATGAACAAAGATTGAATCTTAGATTTTCAGAGAAGGATGCCTAGTATTTGGTTTTTATTATAATTTATCAATGTGTTTGTTCTTTTTCAGCTTAGGCTTGATTTCCGACTCTTTTCACATGTTTTTCGATAGCACTGCCATTTTGGCTGGACTGGCAGCTTCTGTTATTTCAAAATGGAGAGATAATGATGCTTTCTCTTATGGGTAAGAAGAAAAATCTGCTTGTATGTAACATATTTCTTCTCATATGCTTGCTGGACAGTTAATCAAATATTTGTAGAGTAGCTTTACGCTGAAGGGACTACACTGGATCGTCTTAGAGGCATCATTTGATTTTTGCCACCTCTGATTGGAGGAAGCAATGGATTTTTCACTATTTGATGACACTGCCTGAATGTTTCTTTTTTTGAGCTGACAGAATATTTCACAGTGTGATTATATATGTGTAAGCAGAGCTCAGGATGCATACTCTGTTTCTTTCTCTTCCCCACCCCTCTGTCTTCCCTATTCCCTCTCTCTTCTACTTTTTTACTGATTCTTTCCCTCTGTCCTTTTCCTCCTCTTCCTTTCCCCTGTGAGTGCTCTTTTACATTCTCATCCTTCATCTCTCTCTCTCATGTTTTCTTTCTCACGCTCCTGTTCCCATCCTGCTCTTACTTTCTCTTATCTTCTCCTGAGCTTCCTTTTCCTTCTCTTATTCTTTGCCGCTTGTCACTTGGGCTTGTTGTGCTCATGATCTTTTTTCCTCTCTCTTTCTCCTTCTTTCCCCCTCTGCTTTTCCTGTTTTATTGTTTCTTTCCTCCCGCTCTTTTCTTCTACCTTTTGACCCTTTATCTCTCAGGCTCTCTCTCCTCCTCCCCTTCTGTTGACCTCTTTAGCTCTGCTTCTTTTTGTCTCCCTTTCCAAGTCTTCCTTTCCTTCCTTCACTGATTCTCCTTCCCTGAGCTCTCCCTTTCCTGTGCAGTTTCTCTCACACTCTCTATCGTTTTTACAACCACCTTCTTACATGCACTGTCTTATGCCTCTTGTTCTGTCGTTTACTCTTGTCCCTTCACTACTTCCTCTTTCTCTCTGGCTTTGCTTCCTTCCTTTAGCAAGTACACACTCTTTCTTTCACATGCTCTTGTTCTTTTTAGATATTTGTTGAGGGTCCATATCAGTCAAATACTTTTCTAGTTTTAATGATATAAAGATGAATAAGACATGCCTCCTGACTTCTAGGAACTTGTGGTGTCATGGGGAAACAGTTCTGTAAAAATACAGTAATAGCTATATATTGTGATGATTGCCAAAAAGGAGATATGAAGTTCTGTGGCAGAACTTGCTGATTTTAGTTATACCCAAGGGATATGGTTATTTGTGAAATTATAAAAAGAGCCAAAAAATACTAATTTTACCTTTTATAGTATAAAGCAGTAGATCCTGTATATCTATAAACTCAAACAGCTTGACAGTTCAGATAAAAACACTTTTTATGGCATGATATTGGTGATATGCGAATAATTTAAACAATAGTTACTAAAAGATTAAGTATATTTTAGATTATTAAAGAAATATTATCTCCAATTATACTTTTTGTTGGAAAATTAGTTACTTATATATCAGGAATCTAATTGAATACAACAGTCTTTCTGAATAAACAGTAGCTGACTATTAAAAATTCTCAGTTCTTTAATGCTTAGAGTTTCTATTGTTTCCAATTTAGAATGTACTGTCTCCTGCTCTAAAATGGTTTTTAGAAATAGCTTTGAATACCTTCACTACCACAGCAGATTTTAATATTCAGCTTTAGCTAGTTGATACAAGAGAATAATATTCTTTCCACTTTTAATTTAATCCTGTCTTCTCCTTATGTGTGTGTGTTTTCTTGTGGGAAAGATTAAAGAATAAAAGCTGGTACAATCTTTAACACTATGAATGATTGCTGTAGTAATAAGTAGCATCATTTGTAAACTACTGGTGTCAGGACATCAAAATGACACTGATTAATTCATGTTAAACATAGGGCTGAATTCACACAACCCACCCCCCCAACCCCCCGCCAATTCAGGATGACCGCAGTAGCTGACTGACTCTGCAGTAGAAGAAGGAGTTGTGGAATATGAGAGCAAGCAAGGACTTTTAAGTATTTCTTTATATAAAAGTCATCTTTGTATCTTGCCACACTCTTATTTTTTAAAGAGCAAAGCTGGCATAAAAGTAATACACATCCAGTAGGTAGATAGATACATACATACAAGCGTATATACATGTGTACTTACACTTAAATTTTTTCTATTTTTCTTCCTGGCTCAAGAATCTAAATACCAGTCATACTGAATTAGGCAACAGCACATTCATGAATTACATGTTCTAATTCTAAGACCTATTCAATCTGTTAAGTAAACACAGTTATGTGTAAAGGCAAGTGTGTTTAGTTTTTCCGTGTTCTTAGTTTTGAACCTACAACCAAGTTTAACAAATGTGTGTTAAGCTCAAGCTAATTAAATCACTCCAACAGTTTATCTGAACTTAGAGAGCACACCTACTAAGCTAGGAATTAGAAACAAAAAGATGCCTGAAAAACATTCTTGCCTTTGATCCTGAAATCTGGTAGAACTCAAGCACAAAAGGCTTTCAGTCAAGCATTAGTTAATGGGACTACAAGGGTGGATTAAACAAAAATACTTTTTATTTTTGGATAGTAACCCTGCTGATTGATTAGATAAATTCCTAAGTGTAGGTTATGGAAAGTTGGCTGCAAATTATTTGAATTTAATGAACTTTTCACCAGAAAAACAAAAAAATTATGTTTTGACAAGTAACATGTTATTTGGATGTGTTAGAAATAGGCATTATTTCTGGCATAGAAATACATGCTGTGTTGGATTGCACTTGACAGCATAAACTCCAACATAACTTTATAGAAGACATTTTCAAGAATTCTCTTTAAAAATATTTTTACAGTAAAAATCATATTACCTAGAAGTTAACATAGAAACCTAGGAAAAGCACAAGTTTTGATGATCACATTATACTGTTTAAGGACCAGAGTGGTTAACTGCTGTTAGCACCCTTTGAATGGTGTTTGAACATGTTGCTAAGTTAAATGCTTAATTAAAGTTGAAAATGCTAAGTTAAAGTTCTTTCTGGTAACTTTAACTAAGCCAAATATACCATATAGAAAAGTAAAATCTTTCCCCAATGCTTCATACAGGTAGGAAGCAGAAAGCTTCAGAAGTCCATGGAACAAAAGACAGGTATTTTTAAAATAGTTTAATTAGAATTATGTGAAGCTAAAATAGATTCTAAAAATAGGTAATTGAAGGTTTATGCTAAACTTATTAATCTTAGAAAAAGTATTAGAAATAAAAATCTCAAGTTGTCTCTGGGATAAGTCAGAAATAATTTCATTTTCCTTCAGAAGCAAAGCTCTACTTTCCAAAGACTTGAAAGCTAAACGGTACAAAGCAGAAAGCATAAGGAGTTCTTAGAAAAGGAGAAATTATTAAGCTTAAAAAACCCCGTTTTCCAGACCCCCTTTTCTACTTTTTATCTCTGAATCCTTTCTTTCTCCACTTACCTGGTTCTGTTTTTTCTTCTCCAGTGGCAACTTGAGATTTAAATTTTTGTGAAAGGTCTTTCTAAAACTACTTACTCTAAGAAGGTCTTTTGATTGGCTTGTAAAAATCTGTTTTGTGGCATTCTGCTTTTAAACATAATTCATAATAATTCATTTCCACATTTTATATATATATATATATATATATAAAATAAAATACACTGTACTATAAATACTAGGACTTTGCTGGCCACTTATAACCATATCATACGATTTAGAATCTCTGAATTTATGTAATTTTATGATTTAATTTTTAAGAAATAATGTAATAATTCAGTTATTTATTTTTTTCCTCTGTAGGTATGTTAGAGCAGAAGTTCTGGCTGGCTTCGTCAATGGCCTGTTTTTGATCTTCACTGCTTTTTTTATTTTCTCAGAAGGAGTTGAGGTATAGTAGATAATCATTTAAAGTCAGTAAATTACATTTCTGTAATGAAGATGTTTATTAATTAAAGATATACAACAGTTGTTTTCAACTATCATTAAATATTGTGGACAGTCTTGGATTAGAGAAGATATTATGTATGTACAAGAGGAGCTTACAAAATAGTAAAAAAATTAAATATATATGAATCTTCTTGGAATTCAAAACAATTCAATGATCGTGCTTACAAGTTATGGGTGAAGTGTTAACACTAAGAAATGTAGAGGCATAATCTGGTTAGTGAGGTCAATAAGAAATTAGAACCTGAGAGTTTTTCCAGTGAATCTTTAACATGTGGCATATTTTTTAAAAAGGAAGAAAACTAAAAGATTAGTGAATTTAAAATGAAAAGCAATTTTTTTTTTTTTTTGAGATGAAGTCTTGCTCTGTTGCTCAGGCTGAAGTGCCGTGGCACAATCTCGGCTCAGTGCAACCTCCGCCTCCTGAGTTCAGGCAATTCTCCTGCCTCAACCTCCCGAGTAGCCTGGATTACAGGTGCATGCCACCACATCCGGCTAATTTATTTGCATTTTTAGTAGAGACGGTGTATCATGTTGGCCAGGCTGGTCTTGAACTCTTGACCTCAAGTGATCCACCTGCCTTGGCCTCCCAAAGTGCTGGGATTACAGGCGTGAGCCATGAAAGACAGTATTTTAAGATACCAAATAAGAACAAGTTTTGGAACAAATATTTATACTTGTAAATGTTTATATTTATTTAAAAATAGTAATTGTTACTTTTTCTATGGTGTGTGAGCACTGCTTTTATTTCTATGAAATGTTTTGGCAGATTTTGTTAGTGCTTTTAATTCTGAAAATAATTGAAAGTGTGTAATATTGCCTTATGATTTTCTTAGTTGATTAATCAGAAAGAATATCAATGCTATTTGTTTGGATTATGTGTTTTCTAGAGAGCATTAGCCCCTCCAGATGTCCACCATGAGAGACTGCTACTTGTTTCCATTCTTGGGTTTGTGGTAAACCTAATAGGAATATTTGTTTTCAAACATGGAGGTCATGGACATTCTCATGGCTCTGGTATGATGGTTAGAACACTTTGTTTCTTCATTTTCTGTTAGTTTTCTGTCATAATTATTTACTTGAGAGAATTGTTAATTTTTAAATTTAAACTATATAGATTTCCGATAACAAAAGTACTATATCAACAGACTATATGAATGTCTTCCTGAATTACCCCTCCCACTTCTTTATGACCCTCCATCTCAGTGCCTTCTCAGAGTGGTAAGTGTTATCATGGATCCTACCAGACCTCAGTAGCTTATCTGTTTGGTGTGATACCATTTATATATAATAAATATCGGAAAACCACAGAACAAATCTACTTATCAAAAAGTTTTGTGTGGGCCAGGCAGAGTAGCTCACACCTATAATCCTAGCACTTTGGGAGGCCAAGGCAGGTGGATCACTTATGGTGAAACTCCATCTACAGAAAAATACAAAATTAGCTAGGCATGGTGGTGCATGCCTGTAGCCCTAGCCACTTAGGAAGCTGAGATGGAAGAATCACTTGAGTCTGGGAGGTGGAGGTTGCAGTGAGCTGAAATCGCACCACTGTACTCCAACCTGAATGACAGCGCAAGACCCTGTCTAAAAAAAAAAGGTGTGTGTGTATATTAAATGTACTGTGTAAATATGTCTTGGAGATCCTCATTGTCATGGTTTTTTCATATGGTGCAGTGCTGGATTTAATTTACTGGTATTTAGAATTTTTGTAAATGTAAGTGGTATTTTTGACTTGGATAGCATCCACTCTTTTTCTGTCCTTTAAAGTAGCTTGTATAAGATGGTTCTTGTTGGTTTAGTTGTTTTTAGGTATGCTGTGGAGAGATAATTCTGCATTCTTTTGCATTTAGCTCTTTCTACCTGCTTTAATGTGATTTTACTGATTCTGTTACCAAATGCGGCAGCTTTCTTGTGTCTTCCTTAATGTGAGCATTTGCATATGTCTTGTTAATCTTTGTTAGTGTATGTAATAGTACTTTGAAATTTGGGGCCAAGAATTTTGTCTTTGTTGTTTACTGCCTCATCTCCCATGCCTAGAATGATTCCTATAACATAAAACACTATAAATACGTATTTCTCGAATGAATAACATTAGATAATGTTATCTTTGGATATTTCTGTATACGTTCAGGCAGTACTTATTTTCATTTCCAGTAAGGTCTATCACTTTCCTCTATGCTTTATTACCTTCTGGTACTCCATAGCAGGAACTTAGGATTGTTTTAATAAATCTGTAACACTTTTTACAAGTAGATGTTTCTTGAATTGATCTGAGTTTAGAGCTGATTCTTTGCACTAGTATCAGTATAATTGTAACCATTTATATATTTTTAAATACCTTCTGTGCTAACACTTTTTTTTCTAGGCCATGGACACAGTCATTCCCTTTTTAATGGTGCTCTAGATCAGCCACATGGCCATGTCGATCATTGCCATAGCCATGATGTGAAACATGGTGCTGCACATAGCCATGATCATGCTCATGGACATGGACACTTTCATTCTCATGGTGAGTACAGCCTGAAGACAAAATGGGCAGCCTCCAAATAAATGAAACTTTTATGGATTATTTTTCCTAGTTGAAATAGTTTATTAGAAAGATACGCAATCAACTTCTTTTCTAATGAATCAGTCTAAATGGTTCCCAGGGCTAGTTTACTTTTAGTATAGCATGAAATTAATTTGGTATAAGGCAGTGGATGTTAGCTTTTTACTAGGGGGTATATCATAATAAAATGCCACTCTTTTATGTATTTATTTTTAATTTTTAATTTTTGTGGGTACATCGTAGTTGTATATATGGGTTACATGAGACATTTTGGTATAGGCATGTAACACATAGTAATCACATTAGTGTAAACGGGGTTTCCATCCCCTCAAACATTTGTCCTGTGTTATAAACAATCCAATTATTCTCTTAGTTATTTTAAAATGTACAGTGAAATTATATTTGACAGTAGTTACCCTGTTGTGCTAGCAAATACTAGGTCTTATTCATTCTTTCAACTATTTTTTTGTACCCATTAACCATTCCCTCTCCCATTCTCCCAAATGCCACTATATTAAATGAGTGTTAGTGCATGAGGAACAATCGCATTTTAGGAAATGAAAATTCTAATTTTTTAAGCATCACAAGGCCTTCTGTGCTATATAGGCTTCTAAAAATATGGTAGAGGTTTTCAATTTTCCCACTTGTATTATAATTTTTGATGTCTGTCACCTGATATTTATGTTAGAAATATTTAGATGCTAACTTATATAGCATTGAGTACTAAGTTATGAGGTGTTTATCAACTCAGTATTTCATTTTGAAGTATATTTTATATAGTTTATAAAATATAGCGCCAGGCGCAGTGGCTCACGCCTGTAATCCCAGCACTTTGGGAGGCCGAGGCGGGTGGATCATGAGGTCAAGAGATCGAGACCATCCTGGTCAACATGGTGAAACCCCATCGCTACTAAAAATATAAAAAATTAGCTGGGCATGGTGGTGCATGCCTGTAATCCCAGCTACTCAGGAGGCTGAGGCAGGAGAATTGCCTGAACCCAGGAGGCAGAGGTTGCGGTGATCCAAGATCGTGCCATTGCACTCCAGCCTGGGTAACAAGAGTGAAACTCAGTCTCAAAAATAAAATAAAATAAAATAAAATAAAATATAACTTAATAGAAGCTACTTAAGTGACACAATTTGATTAGTCTCAATAGAGTGTATGCTTAAATATTATCTCGTATTTGCAACATAGACAGAACCCTAAAGCTTTAGATTTGAAAATATGAAAGGGATCTTGGAGAGTGAGCCTTCTAAGCCGTTCATTCTTCAGTCTTTGAAATTTTTCCTTGAAGCAGGAGAATGGCTTGAACCCAGGACTCCAACCTGGATGACAGAGCTAGACTCTGTCTAAAAAAAAAAAAGTCTAACTATTGAGATGTGATTGACATATGAAAAGAGGTAACTATGTATACAACTTGATGAGTTTGGAGATAAATATGCAGGCATGAAACCATCACCATGATTTCTTCAGTAAACCTATCCATTCCCACTGAAAGTTTCCTCCTACACTCAATTCTTTCTTCCTTCCTTTCTTTCTCCTTCCCTCCTTCCTTTTCTTCCTTTTTTCTTCCTTTTTTTTCTTACTTTCTTTTCTTCCTTTCTTTCTTTCTCTTTTGCAGTAAGAGCACTTAACATAAGAGCTACACTTTTGGCAGATTTTTAAGTTTACAAAACAGTATTAACTATGGGCACTATGTCATACAAATCTCTAGGACCTATTTATTTTGCACAACTGAAACTTTGTGGCCTTTGACTAATATTTGCCCATTTCCAACTCCCTCCAACCACTGGCAACCAGTGTTCTACTCTCTATTTCTATGAATTTGACTATTTTAGATTCCTCATATAAGTAGTATAAATGTAGTATTTGTCAATCTGTATCTGGCTTATTTCACTTAGCATAATGTCCTTCAGGATCATTCATGTTGTCAAAATTTTCTTTCTTTCTTTAAGGCTGAATTATATTCCATTGTATGGATGTACCACATTTCTTTATCCATTCATCTGTTGATGGACATTTATGTTGCTTCCATGTCTTCGCTATTGTGAATAATGCTGCAGTTAATATGGAAGTGCAGATATCTCTTTGAGATCTTGATTTCAATTCTCATGGATATAATACCCAGCTTGCTGATTATATGGTAGTTCCATTATTATTTTTTTGAGGACCCTCCATACTGTTTTCCATAGTGTCTGTACCAGTTTACATTGCCACCAGTAGTATACAAGGGTTTCCTTTTCTCCACAGCTTTGCCAACACTTGTCTTTTGCATTTTTGGTAATAGCCATTCTGACAGGTATGATATGATATATTATTGTGATTCTGATTTGCATTTCCCATATGATTAGTGATGTTGAGCATCTTTTCATGTATCTGTTGGCCATTTGTATGTCTTCTTTGAAGACCTGTCCATTCAAATATTTGGCCATTTAATTTTTTAAAAAAATTTTATTTCATTTATTTTTTTATAATTTTTTTTTAATTTTTAATTTTGTGGGTACATAGTAGACATATAGTCTTTATTTTTTAAATTTTTTTAAGATGGAATCTTGCTCTTTCACCAAGGCTGGAATGCAGTGATGTGATCTCAGCTCACTGCAACCTCTGCCTCACAGGTTCAAGCCTCCTGAGTAGCTGGGATTATAGGCATGTGTCACCATGCCTGGCTAATTTTTTGTATTTTTAGTAGAGATGGGGTTTCACCATGTTAGCCAGGATGGTGTCAATCTCCTCTGCCTACCTTGGCCTCCCAAAGTGCTGGGATTACAGGTGTGAGCCATTGTACCTGGCCAATAGATATATATGTATGTATGTGTGTGTGTCACACACACGTATATATAACACACACATTTTTTTTTTTTGAGATGAAGTCTTGCTCTGTCACCCAGGCTGGAGTGCAGTGGCACAATCTCAGCTCACTGCAACCTCTGCCTCCCGGGTTCAAGCAGTTCTCCCACCCTCCCGAGTAGCTGGGATTACAGGCGTCTGCCACCACGCCCAGCTAATTTTTTGTGTTTTAGTAGAGACTGAGTTTCAACAGGTTGCCCAAGCTAGTCTCTAACGCCTGACATCGTGATCCACCCTCCTCGGCCTCCTAAAGTGCTGGGATTACAGGCATGAGCCATTGTGCCCAGCCAGGTGTATATTCTTATGGATACATGAGATGTTTTGATACAGGCATGCAGTGTGAAATAATCATATGGAGATGAGGTGTCTTTCTCTCAAGAATTTATCCTTTGTATTACTAACAGTCCAGTTATACTCTTAGTTATTTTGAAAGGTACAGTTAAGTTATTATTGACTGTAGTCACCCTATTGTGCTTTCAAATAGTAGGTCTTATTCATACTTTCTATTTTTTTGTTTGTGTGTGTGTGTGCACCCATTAACCATCCCCACACCCCCCATAACACCACACTACCCTTCCCAGTCTCTGGTAACCATAATTCTACTCTCTGCGTCCATGAGTTCAATTGTTTTGATTTTTTTATACTCCACAAGTAAGTGAGAACATGCACTGTGTGTCTTTCTGTGACTCTCAGACCATTTTTAAATTAGGTTACTTATTTACTTTTGCTGTTGATTGTGAGTTCCATATACATTTTGTCAGATACATAGTTTGCTAATATCCTCCATCATTCTGTAAGTTGTCTTTTCATTTTGTTATTTGGTTCCCTTGCCTCGCAGAAGCTTTTTAATTTGGAGTAATCCCACTTGTCTATTTTTGCCTGTGGCCTGTGTCAGTCTCTAAAATATGCTGTATTTTTATAACAGTTACACAGGTATGCTTTAAAACCTTGCTTCTCCAACTTTTTTGCTCACATGCATGTCAAAATAATATTGAAAACTGCATATTCCTCAAGCTTCTGGCTATCAGCTGGATTTTTTAGGGTAGCTACTTCGTTCCCACACAGCAGTATAATATCTAGATAGGAAATATTATGTGGTATTATGCTTTTGTATTTCTTTGTTACATTATTGCAGAATATTATTGCAATACTCTACCAAAACTTTACTGATAAAGATACTTTGACCTCTTTGGTGCTGTGGGCCATGAATAAATGACATAGCATATACTTTGTTACTGTGATCAGAAAGCTAGTCAGTCTTCCTGATGCTCTGTTTAAACAAATATTGGTAATCTTTTGTCTTGTTTACCTGTATTTTCTGCTTTAGTGTTAAAGGTGATTAGTAATTTTCCAGATATTTAAGGATAGAAGTTATAGCATTTTTTTTTATCATAAAGGCAAAATGAAAAAAAAAGTAGTGTTTTTATCTCTTCTGTATGAAGAGTTTGCCACATTAAGCTAGAAGCTGTTGAAAAACTACTATTACCGTAGTCGGGTTATCTTTCTGTCCTGGCTTCATTTCTTGGGCCTTATAACTTCAAGCAGTACATTTGATTTTCTCTGAATTTTCCAGTTGTAAAAGTATTAGAAGATATGAGTATTGGAAGATTTTCATAGTGTTTTTTAATTTCCTGTGCTTTTAATCTTTTTTAATACAATAATTCCTGAAATACTCCATGCCTTTGATGAATTTTAAAATTACCTCCACTAAATTTACTTCCACTGAGTTATTTTATTACATTTAAAAAATAAATTTGTAATTTTGATATGGCTATATAGCCATGCATTCCTGATGATGCCTTTAAATGAAAAGGACTTTGAGTTGTAAACATTTGAATGGGGAATTGAAAACATGTTTTAAAATAACTTAATTCTCTACAGATGGCCCCTCCTTAAAAGAAACAACAGGACCCAGCAGACAGATTTTACAAGGTATGACAAGCGATTTTTATGTTTCTTAGTTTTTTGAAACCGCTTTTATAGTTTTTGAAGTTTTCGTTGTCTGAAGTTTTCCTTTAAGAAAAATGTATGACATAGTGTTTGTGTTTAGAATGTTAGCCTTTCTGGTGATCTTTTAAAATATACTAGTAGATATATTAGCAGACATTCTTTTAATGATCTCTGACTGTTTTCTCTGATTTAATAAGAAAAGTAAAATATTGAGCTGGGTACAGTTGGCATGTGCCCCAGAATCCCAGCTACTTAGGAGGCTGAGGTGGGAGAATTGCTTGCGCCCAAGAGTTTGAGACCACCTTGGGTAACGTGTGAGACTTCCATCTCAAAAGAAAAAGATTCAGAAACTATTCTGCTTAAATATAAGTAATGGCCACGCCTGTGACTGTAAACATTGTATAGATCTTCTTGATTTACTGTGGAGTTATAGCCTACTAAACCTGTGGTAAGTTAAAGATGTTGTAGGTTGAAAATGCATTAAATACACCTAAGCTACTGAACATAGTAGTTTTGCCTTGCCTGCCTTAAATGTGCTCAGAACACTTGGCATCTGCCTACAGTTGGGCAAAATCATCTAACACAAAGCCTATTTTGTAATAAAGTGTTGAATATCTCATGTACTTTATTGAATACAGTCCACTGTGAAGTGTAATATCGGTTGTTTACCCTTGCGATCACCTGGCTGACTGGGAGCCTGCTGTGGCTGCCCAGCATCACAATGATCATAGCACATTATTGCTAGCCCAGGAAAAGACCAAAATTCAAAATTTGAAGTTCGGTTTCTACTGAACTTCGCACCATCGTGAAGTTGAAAAGTCATAGCTGATCATTTTAAGTCGAGGACTGTTTGTAGTTGTGTGTTTGCCTTTATAAGATTATTACATAGTTTTTCCAAGAATAATATTTAATATATTTTTATGTTGTGGAAAAATTTAGAGCTAAAAATCTAATGCAGATTGAGAACTCCATCATATTTGTAGGCCATCCATAACTAATACCTGTAAGAGCTTACATGTTGTATAAAATTGTATATTGCAAAGTTATACAAGCCAGAGAAAATCAATCCCGTCTATGAATTATAGTAGTTTTTTGGGGGAGGGGTCGGGTTATGAACCAATCTCTGGATCTGTGTTTCTATTTAGACTTTATTGTCAGAGTTTCCTAATTTTCTGCTATCTTCTTGCCTTTATTAACTTTTGACTTCAGTCTGACTTTTCTGATTGGTTTCTGATTCAATCTCAACTGCACCACTATTTCTTCATATAACTCTTGTTTTTTATTTTTTCACTGTGAATATATTCCTTCATACTGATAAATTTATTTTCAGAAGGCTTAAATGTGTCTTCCAATCACAACTTTTCCATTTACAAAATATATGGAATTGTTTTAAAATAACGTTTGCCGAAATAGCTTATAATCATGCATATTTGATGCATCTATATCCAGTACTATAAATTAGCCTTGATAATAATAATTTAATTTTGAAAATCATCACAAGTTGGAGGAAAAGAAGTTAGATTTGTCTTCTTCATTTTCTTTTGTATAACTTACTATGAAAATAAGTTTATATTTTCTGAATATTCATCAGTTACTGGTGGCTGAAGAGCCTAGTAAATAGCTGAAGAACAGAGGTATCTACTTGGTATTAAAAACTTATTGTAAAACGACCAGGTAGATAGATACTCATGCATGAAAAACTTGAATTAACTAAAATTTTCAATTATTTGCTACATCTTGACCCCTAGCTTACTAAGTTCTTGGGGAGTTAGATTATCACAATCCTACCACGTCTTCTAAGGCTTTTAACTTGGATAAGTTAAACATCCTAGTTTATATTTCTTTCTTAGTGATTTTTCTTAAATAGTTTGTATAGTAAGAAGGGCTTAGCTAGTTTTAATGACACTTACTGATAAAATCAGTTTTCAGGTTAGCAAATAAATTGTAGCAGGGGACTTTCAAGTCTAAGGAAAATCAGGAACAAATCATTATTTTCTTTTTCCTTTTATATTTAGAGTTATTTTCATTTTTTTATTCTACCAAAACACTGATTAAAGAATGTAAAGGTTTAAAAGCATGTATCATATATTGGAGTTTGTAGTTAGTGACCTTCAATCTCCTTTGATGTATATTTTTTTTTCAGTTTTAGTTTTAAAAGTAAAGTGGCCCAACATTATTAACCTATTTCTCCAGTAGATAACGTGTTCTTTTTACATTAACTTTTTCTTTTCAGATAGGGCAGATGATGGTGTTGAAGAATGTTCTATTTTTAGTAAGGCATGGTTGAAGTTTAAGAATGTTTTGCTATATAGAAATTTTGTATTAAAGATGTAAATGTTGAGTAATTTGTCTTAGTTGAGATTTTTTTTCAGGAAATATTGTACATAAATCATTGCTATTTGAAATAGCTGATAGGAACTGAATATTCTATAAGTATATCTGACTAAATTCTTTTGTTTTGGAAGAGTTTTTAAGAGAGTTGTTTTTTTTTTTTTTTTTTTTGAGATGGAGTTTTGCTCTTGTTGCCCAGGCTGGAGTGCAGTGGCACGATCTTGGCTCACTACGACCTCCACCTCCCAGGTTCAAGTGATTCTCCTGCCTTAGCCTCTCGAGTAGCTGGGATTATAGGCATGCACCACCATGCCCGGCTAATTTTGTATTTTTAGTAGAGACGGGTTTGCCGTGTTGGACAGGCTGGTTTCGAACTCCTGACCTCAAGTGATCTACCCGCCTCAGCCTCCCAAAGTGCTGGGATTACAGGCATCAGCCACCACACCCGGCCGAGAGCTGTTCTTAAAGAGCAGTTCTTTTTGAAGAACAGTTATAATGAGTCAAACTGTATATAAGTGAAAAGTTATATGTAGGTAGTGAGGGATAATTTATATTTAATGTAATATTTCATACAAATTTCCATCAGTGGCAGAAAATTTGATTTGAACACAAGATTTGATTTGACTCATTACCAATTTTTAAATTATGAGAAAATTTCTTGAGTTTAAGTTTGTGTTTCTATACCTAAAAATAATTATAGTTAGGCCACGTATGGTGGCTCGTTTCTGTAATCCCAGCATTTTGGGATGCCGAGGCAGGGGATCAGCTGAGGTCGGGATTTCGAGACCAGCCTGACCAACATGGAGAAACCTCATCTCTACTAAAAATACAATATTAGCTGGGCATGGTGGTGCACACCTGTAATCCCAGCTACTCTGGAGGCTGAGGCAGGACAATCGCTTGAACCTGGTGGGCAGAGGTTGCAGTGAGCTGAGATTGTGCCATTGCACTCCAGCCTGGGCAACAAGAGCAAAACTTGTTGTTTTGTTTCAAATAATAATAATTATAGTTTGCCCTTTATTGTGCAGCAAATAATAAAAAGGAAGAATTATTTCTTAAATAGATATGTGCTTTTTATGCATTAACTTTTTCTTTTCAGATAGGGCAGATGATGGTGTTGAAGCATGTTCTATTAGCAAGATATGGTTGAAGTTTAAGAGAATGTTTTGCTATATAGAAATTTCATCTTAAAGATCTAAATAATTTGTCTTAGTTGAGCTTTCTCAGGAAATATTGTACATAAATCTTACTTCCTGACATTTTAAGTTGTTTTCCGGGTAACTCTGACTTACTAAATGTTATTATGTTTAAGTTCTTAGATTCTATCAGTATAACATCAGTATTCTACCAAATTAATATTTAATTATTAAAAGTTCAACATGTATTTTATATTTATTTTAAAATATTCAAATCTCTGCCTTCTTTTACATCACCTTTGAGTGTAGTATGTAACCAATTTAGGTGGAGCTTTTAGGGTAATAACAGGATAAATAGAGTTACGGTTTATAGGAAATTGTAGTCCCAAATGGTAATAATTCTAATCACCAGCAGAGGGCTCTGTAGGTACGTGTATCTATAGTTAAAATGTTTTCTTGACCAGTTCTTTTAGCCTAATGCAGTTTCCTTCCCCTAACAAATTACTAACTTTTGGACTGCTTTTAGCCAGAGGTGAATGTTCACAAACAATTTTAAAAAATCACCTTACTTCTCTACTTCATTTATACCATTAAGGACAAGTATAATTTACCAGTCAGATATTTTAATCACTGTTGATTTGAAACAGAAAAATGATTTTAATTAAAAAATGTGATTACTAAACAGTGAATATACATGCTTACTTACTTTTAAAATTGATATCTAGTTTTTTATATATAAAATTAAGAGTATAGTTCTAGGATATATTTGTATTTCCAATTACAAAAGATACTGTTTTGATTTTTATTATGGTTTATTTCTAGGTGTATTTTTACATATCCTAGCAGATACACTTGGAAGTATTGGTGTAATTGCTTCTGCCATCATGATGCAAAATTTTGGTCTGATGATAGCAGATCCTATCTGTTCAATACTTATAGCCATTCTTATAGTTGTAAGGTAAGTGTTACTGTTACTTTCAAGTATTAAAATAAGAACTAGGAGATAAATATGTTACTTAAATTACAGATCTAAAGTACAAATAATTATGTTGTTTTCCTTTGCTTTTTATGACATTACTACATAGATTCTCTTTTCTTTTCTTTTTTTTTTACATGGAGTCTCGCTCTATTGCCCAGGCTGGAATGCAGTGGTGTGATCTCAGCTCACAGCCATCTCTGCCTCCCGGGTTCAAGCAATTCTCCTGCATCAGCCTCCTTACTAGCTGGGATGACAGCCACCTGCAACCAGCCATACATTACTGCCTGGCTAATTTTGGTATTTTTAGTACAGATAGGGTTTCACCATGTTGGCCGGGGTGGTCTTGAACTCCTGAACTCAGATGATTCACCCACCTCTGCCCGACAAAATGCTGGGATTACAGGCATGAGCCATTGCACCCAGCCAGATTTTCTTTTAGTCTTCATATGTTTTCTGTGTTTGCCATGTATTTCTTACCTACAGTCTGTTTCTTTTTGATACTTGGCAGTTAAACTTTTTGGTCATAGTTCAAATCAGTAGTAATTTTCTTGAATCCAACATTATATCTATAGAGTAAAATTATGGAAATATAAAATATATTCACTATAGTTAGTGTATTATTCCTTTGACATCTGCATCTTACATTATTAAATGTAAAAGAATATCAAAGTCTCTACTAGAACCATTTTTATTCATAAAGTCACATTATCATTTCAGAAGTCTTGTAAAAATGCTTCCTGAAATGAATTATGTCTGTCTTCCTATCTGGCTTACAAAATTTTTGAGGAAGCATCTGTCTCCTAGCTCTTTATCTTTCTATTGCCTACTTTAGTGCCAGTGTATACGGAAAGATAGACTTGTGTAGGTGTATAAATTCTCAATAAATGTTTGTTGAATTAGATTATATTGTTATCTTTTAAGTTTAACTCACCCTGAGATATATTTTATATTGGTTTAATTTTTATCATAATGATAAGACAATATGTTATATTATTTTAAAGTCTTCAGTTATTTAGAAATGTCCATATACACTGTATATGTCTTAACTGTTTTTATTTTTTCATTGTGATTTTACTGTCAAGAAAACTTTTTTGTAATGATAACAGAGAGCTACTAGAGACCAGACCCTCATGATTCTTATAGCTAGTAGTTTATTAGAATCGATTAATAGAGTATGATGGAATCATAATATACGGTTAGTCATAAATGGAGATTTTTAGAGTTTCTGCCTAAAAAAATAAGATATATGTTTTAAACACACAGATTATTTTTTAATTTCTTCAAATTATTTGAACAAGGAAATAACCCTTTTATATTAAAGTCTGTTATAGGCTCAGCACAGTGGCTTACAACTATAATCCCAGCACTTTGGGAGGCTGAGACAAGAGGCTTGTTTGAGACCAGGAGAGTGTAAGACCAGCCTGGGCAACATAGTGAGATCATGTCTCTACAAAAAAATTTAAAAATTAGCTGGGCATGGTAGTTGTGTACTTATAGTGCTACTTGGGAGGCTGAGGCAGGAGGATCTCCTGAGCCTGGGAGTTTAAGGCTGCAGTTAGCTATGATGGTGCCAGTGGTTCCAGCCTGGGTGACAGAGTGAAAGCCTGCCTTTATATAAAAAGGAAAAAAATGGATTTCATATAGTTTGAAGTACCTTTTTTTCTTTGGAAATCTTACTGTACTTCTGGAAAGTTCAGCTGAGATGTCCCATATTCTGTGAAATCTGATTTTTGGTAATTTATTCACTGTTACAACTGTACTTCTTTATTTGTGCTTTTAGTGTTCACCTAATTGTTTAAATACTTCTCAGAGTAAGATCTTAATATTCATTTATGTCTCCACTCTTAGTATGCTAATTCAGGCTACAATTATGTCTTGCCTGGAAAACTGTAGCATTCTCCACATTGACCTCTCTGTCTCCCTCTAAACACTTCACATTGGCTAAAATTATCTTTTATTAACGAGGGCTATGTTACATATAAAAATTACTTAAATCCTCTAATGACTCTTACCCTTAGGATAAAGTCCGAACTCCATAATAGGCCTTCATAATATTACCCTTGCTGACCTCTTTGGTCTCTTTCAGTACTTCTCAGTTCATACTTTGCTCTTCAGCTACAGTAAGTTATTTTTAGTTTCCTGAGTATATTATCAGTTCTCTGGATTCTGGGCTTTGCTCATGTTTCCTCTGTTTAAAATACCCTTATACTTCATGCCTTCCTTTCCCCACCCCCACCCCTTCCCACCAACACACGTGTATGTATCACAACTACTCATCGTTTAGATCAGATTCAGTTTAAATGGCACTTCTTTGGGAAGCATTTCCTGATGCTTTACCTCCCAGGCTCAGTTAAGTGTACCTATAGCACCTTCTACTGTAGAACCCTTTTCATGGCATTTACTTGCTATAGCCTGTTTATTATCACTCTGGAGCTCCATTAGGGCGAATGTTTTTTCATTGTTTTAAAGTCAGCACCTAATCTCCCTGGCCAAAAAAAAAAAAAAAAAAAAAAAAAAGTTGGTACACTTTGAATTTGAATCAAAATAAATTTGTGGGTCTTTTTCAACCTCAAAGAATCACTTTAATTCCAAATTGGGAATTCTTAGTTCTGTTTTCATTCATTTATTTCTCTAATTTAACTAAATAAACACACACAGACACCACAAGAGAAACTTGTTTTACTGAATATAACACACATTAAGAAAACTACACAAATTGTCTTCACCAAATATTTATTAAGTAGGCCCTCTCACCTACCTAATCTTAAAAAGACAAGATCTTCACTGTCTTGATCCTATGTTGTGATAGGGGAATGAGACAACAAACAAATTAATAAATTAGACTACTCAGATGTCAAATAGTTATTTGTATTGTGTAGATTTAAGATATAATTATATGATAGTGATTGAGTTCTACTTTAAATTGAGTAGATCTGGAAGACTTCTGAAGAAGAAACCTTTAACCTGAGATCTTATTGTTGTAAGAAAAGCTTGTCAGAGGAAAAACATTCTAGTCTAGAGATCAGTTGTTAGAAAGGCCTTGTGGTGAAAACAGCTTTGATACTGAAAGGAGGCCAGTATGGTTGAAGCATAGGGAGTAAGAAGAGAGTGGTTTGAGATAAAGTTGGAAAAATAGGCTGGGGAAGATTACCTGGGTTAAGAGTTTGGATTTTTTACAAGTGCAATGGAACACAATAAGGATGTGACATTATTTGATATTCATTTTAAAAAATGATTTTGGCTGTCATGTGGATAATAGATTATAAGGGGGAACAAGTGAGAACAGGCCGACCAGCTAGAAGGCTATTAGATTAAAGTGGACCAGATGAGAGGCCATGGTGGCTTGGTCTTAGGTACTAACCTTAGATCTGGAGAGACACAGATAAAGTTAGAAAATGCTTTGGGGTACAGCTAACAAGATTTGCTTGAGAATATGAATGTATGGGTCAGCGTTGAGTGAAAGAAGGGAATTAGGGATAGTCTCTAGAGTTACCTGGATAACTGAGTGAATGAGGTGTCATTACTGAAAGAGAGGGAACTGGGAGAAAGGTAATGTTTTTGTTTTTGAAGGGGACTATAGATCAGAAGTTCTTTCTTGGATGTAAGTTTGAGATCTCTTACGTTTATATGGAAATTTCAGGTAGACAAAGAGTGTACAAGTAGGCATTCTTGGGAGCAGCCAACTGAAAAGAAAGGGTTGAAAATAGTCCACACCTGGATTTTACGTCATGGAGTGGCATTCATCTGGCATAGGAATTCATCTGTCATGAATGCCACTATTCCCACTCCTTCTGTTTTCCTGGAAAATGTTCCTCATTATGGTACTTCTGCCTGCTAAAACTGACTTAGCTTCAGGGTCCCTTTTGACATAGTGCTTCAAGCAACCACAACCAGCCAACTACAGCTGACTTCCAAGGTAAAACTTATTTGTAATCCTTGTCTAGGTCCTACTGACCTACTTATAAACTTTTCTGTAACTTACATAAATACAGTTTCAGGTCATATAATTGGATTCCTTTTTGTTATTGTTAAGCTTTAATATTTTTATTATTTGCTCTTTTTTTCCCTGATAACCAAAGTAATACATGTGTATTAGTCAGTTCTTGCATTGCTATACAGATATACCTGAGACTCGTTAATCTATAAAGAAGAGAGGTTTCATTGGCTCACAGTTCTGCAGGCTTTACAGAAAGCATAGTGCTGGCATCTGCTCAGTTCCTGGGGAGGCCGCAGGAAGCATACAGTCATGGCGGAAGGTGAGGGCAGAGCAGGCATGTAGCATGGTGAGAGAGAGAGAGAGAAAGAAAGAAAGAAAGAAAGAAATAAGAAAGAAATAGATATGGGGGAAAGAAGCCACACATTTTTAAATGACTAAATCTTGAAAGAACTTAGTAACTATTGTAAACACAAGCACCAAGCCATGAGGGATCTGTCCCCATGATCCAAACACCTCCCACGCGGCCCCACCTCCAGCGTTGGGGATTGCAATTCAACATGAGATTTGGGCAGGCACACATACCTAAACTATATCAACATGCTTATTGTAAACATTTCAAACATTACTGAAATGTATAACTTACCTATTGAAAGGTTTTCATAATCCTTTGGAGATAACCGAAAAGTTTCATATATCTTAAAATTCAACAAATGTTTTAGTACCCACTTTGCCAGGCAGTGAACAGCATGGGCAAATAGGCTGCCCTCATAGATCTTACATTTTAATAGGGAGGCAGCCAGTAAAGCAAATGAACATGCAAATAAATAATGGACTGTCAGTTGGTGACAGATGCCATAGAGTCAGGTAAGAAGATGCTATTTTAGAAGGGCTTGGAAAGTCTTCTGCATAGGATAACAACCAGAGACTAAATGGTGGAGGAAAGGGACATGGGATTGTTCAGAGGAAGAATATCCCTGGTGAGGGAACTTCAAATATAAACACTGAGGCAGGATATGCCAGACACGAGGAACAACAAGAAGGGCAGTGCAACTGGAGCGCAATGAGCAGGGCAGAGAGTGGTAGATACATGCTTATATCTCTAGAGTTCAGGGAGCAGGTTGGGGTAGAAGATAGAAATTTGGGTGTCATCAGATTATATATGTTATTTAAAGTCATATTTAATACACAGTTTGCTCAGAGACTGAGTATTGACAGAGGATAGGAGTCCTGAGAACTGAGCCCTTGGGGTGGTCAGGAGGCAGATGCAGCCAAGTGGAGTGGCCAGCGAGGTGGGAAGAAAGATACAACCATATGCTGTTTTAGAAGCCTTGTAAAGAAACCTGCTAAACAGGAAGGATTCATCAACGCTGCTAAACGCTACTGGGACTGAGGGTAATGAGGATGAAAGCCTGATCAGACAGAGTAGCTTCAAGAGAGAATGGGAGGGGGGGAAATGGAGACAGCAACGAAGTCAACTCCTTTTCAAAGCCTTTTGCTGTGAAGAGGAGCAGGGTGATTGCCTGGCAGCACAGAGGGCCCGCTTTGAAGTTTGTGGTCATGAACTTAAAGTGAAAACAACCAGAAAAGTTGTATGTTTTTCTTCAGTCTTGTTCAGTTACTTGGTAAGAGTTACGGAATAGACAGAGAGTTGGATTTAACAGGTTTGGGGTTTTGTCAGGTGAGTACTGACAGTGAGAAAGGAGCAAGGCAGGGATTAGAGTGGTGAGAAATTAAGATTTAAAGGTAATTGATACATGCTTTAAAAAAACCTGTTAGGTTCAGTGGTCTAATCTTAGTGGTCTAAGATAGGGTCAGTCTAATCCACTGACCCTATCTTCCCTGTTTGGGAAGAAGTATTAAGAGTAGAGGTATTAGGGGAAGTGATCCAGAAATAGGAAGGGTTGTTCAGATTATAAAATGCTTGGGATTGAGATCTGAAGGCCTAAAGTGTAATTATAGAAACAGAAGATCAGCTTAGCTTACCAGATGTTGGGTGGATTGTTAATTTAAATCAAGAATAATGGAAAGAGTAGAGGTGGAAAGATAATAAGTCCATTACCAAATTTTTCAGTGACCGAAGGGAGACAATTAAGAATTGTAACCCTGGTAATCAAGATAGGTAAAGTGTGGAATAATCTGCTGACACAGCCTTAAGGAAACTGTGCTGTAGGGAAGAAGTAGGAGGCACTGTGATAAATGGTGGTAGTGACAAGCAAGAAGGACATCTGCCTCACCACAAGCCCCAACAGTACTGGAGTGTACGAGAGAAAACAGCGCTTCTTCATAGTGCTCTAGGGAAGGCAGTGCCCTCTGCCGATGGTCAGTTTTCAGGTAGAGCATGAACATGCTATATGGCTATTTAGGGAAGAGGCTGAGGATTGAATGAAATTGCATATTTAAAAGTAGTTTTTTTCAATTACAGAGATAATTATTTTGACAAAGAAACTTGGTATGCTATAGAAAAAGATAAAGGAAAAAATTACCGTAAGACACCCATGTTAGTATTTTTGTGTGTTTTCTTTTGGATTTTTTCTTTTATTCTGAGATTCTTTTGTTGTATTTTATTTTGTTTTTCATAATACTTTTGTTTGTATTATGCATATGAAATTAGATTTTTGGTAAGAAAAATTTTAATAGTTTTCTGATTATAAAATATGGTCCAAAATTTTGAAAATACTGGAAAGCATATAAAGTAAAGAAAAATTAGGATCACAACATGCAGAGGTCGCATAACCACTGTTAGCAGTATTCTTTACAATCTTTTTTAGGCATATTTAAAAAACACTTTAAGTTCTGTATGTAGATTGTTAAGCTTGGTTAGCATCAGAGAGCTTTCACAGGTTTCAGATGAAAGATAATAATAGAGTCATTATTTTAAATCAATATTAAGTGTTAGGTGATTGTCAGCAGAGGCTTACATTAAATGGTAATAAATGACAACAAGATACAGACTAACATATCAGGAAAATTCATTCTTGTAAAAGGTCTGTGTCTAACCTATACATTATCTTTACATGTATGAGGGAGAAACTAGAAAGAGAGTGTGTGTGTGTGTGTGTATGTGTGTGCACACGTGTACACACCAAATCCCAATTAGCATTCATATATATATATAATATAATTCCATGAATGTTAATTGGCTCTCTCTGGGTAGTGTAATTTTAAAATTATGTTTCTTGCCTAATTTCTCTATGGTAAGTCAATATTTTTGACTTAGACCTTAAAAAAGTATAACTTTTTAAATGGAAATCAGTTAAAAAGTAGCTCCAAAGTACAAAGTGAAGAAATTCCAGTTCAGTCTTTTTTTCATTTAAAAATGAAAGCAAACTGAGTTTATTTAAATGTACACCTGATAATGAACTATTTGCAAGGAGATCACTCTGAGATGTTTTTCAAATTGGTAAAAATTTGCCTGATTTTAGGAAATAGTGAAAACTCTTTGAAAAATCAACTGAATAGAGTATAAAGAAGTATTTTTCCCTACCATTAATTTTTATATATTCAGTATTTACAGCTCATCAATAGCAGAAGAAATAGTGGCACTCTACATATTTTCTGGGTCTACTGTTGCTCTGTTGAAAACGTGCCATGGAAATATATGTCTATCCCTTCTAGGTTTCCCAGTGTTCTATTTTCACTTCCACAGTGAAAGTGATTTCTTAGAAAAAGACAATTGTTTTTTTGTTTGTTTGTTTGTTTTGTTTTTTTTTCTCAACACTTTCTAACACAGGCAAAGAGTAATAATAAATTTTTGGGTAAAACTGAGTTGTATTGTGATGACTTTTGTTTCTCAGTGAAAAACAGGAGAATGAATATAATATAAGAGTGTGATTTTTTTTTTTTATTTCCTGAAAATGTAGTTCCTATAAGAGCTTTCAGAGTAGTTCTGCTCCTTTTTTCCCTAAGGCGAGTTGGGATAGAAAGTGAATTCATATCTTAGAATGATCTGAGCAATTAGTTGTAGATTTGATTCTCACTGTAATTTAGAAATGAGGCCATTTACATAGATCTGTAGCTTGATTTTTTTTTATTCACCTAAATAAAAGGGGTACTTATGTATGATGGAAAATTATAAAACTAACCAGGATACAGGAATATACTTTGTTACTGGTGTGGTATTTCTAAAGCCTTACTAGATTTTTTAATTTATTTTCTGCAACTCACCAGTTACTATCCTGTGGTACTTTGTACTTTTTTTTTTTAATCATAAAATCATTTATAAATACACACACACAAAAAAAAGCTGTTTAACCAAAAGAGTCTTTTTGTTAGGTCTAAAAAGTTTTGAAATACCATGTTAATTTTAAAGGAAACAATTTTTAAGAGGCAAACTAAGGTACAGACTTTAGAAATGACAATGGTCATAAATACAGGTATGAAATAGAAAGAATATGCATTAATGGAAACAAAATTATAAACTTGAAATTCTAAATTGTAAGAGATCATCATTGTTCATGAATACAGGATTTGGTCCCTATACTGATTTTAATAAATCTTATTGATTTCATGTTTAAATAGAATAAAATAGAATAAACTTGTGTCCTGTATTAAGTAAAAAGTAAGCATTTTTTTTTTTTTTTTTAATATGTAGGAAGTTACCATATGACAAATTGTGGAGTTTTACTTTTTTCAAAATTGCTTTTGGGTGTTCCCTAACAATTTCCTTTGTGGTTTGCCTTTCAAGTGGTTATAATTTTTGAACTATGCTTTTGGGTACTAAGATAAATGTAACCAGTTTGCCAAGATTTTAACTTACTGCTTGTATATGTACCCATATTGTAAAATTGAACATATGGGACTATTATTGCATAGTTATTGTATTCTTTAGTCACATATAAAAACATAGAACATTTATAAATACTGACTAGTCTAACAGCCTTTCTCAGTTGGGAAACAACACCGTAATACTATAAAGGCTCAATTTGTGTGGAATTATTGACTTCTTACCTATGTATCTAGATAAGTACAGCAATGTATTATCCTTGGGGGAATTGAGAAATAGTCACTAAGATCATTTCCTCTGTTCATTCGTTCAGATGAGAAACCCTAGTTAAGAAAGGCTGGCAGAGGGTTTTATAATACTGAAAGGAACGCAATGAGCATAATGGTAAACAGAATTTTGAATTTAAGAACTGAATTATGTAAGAATATCATTTTGCAAAAATGTAGTAGTTTTTATTAAACCATCTGCTTTGTTTTCAACACTTCCTTAGGTTCTGAAGATACAGTATCAGGTATTAATTCAGTTCTCACAACCACCAATAAACCATCATTAAGTATATTAAAAAATTCCTGACTTAAGGAAAATCTGCATTAATTTCCTCTTTCTGCCATTACATTACTACACACACAAACACACATATGCACAATTCATAAATATGCCTTAGCTGTCAATGCCTCCAAAAGGTTCTAACTGCTAGTATTAGAGGTGAGGTTATCTTCTGGCTGATGAAGAGGGAGCAGGTTTTTTGGTTACTAGGATCGCATACTGGGTTGTATTTTCCATGTTCTTATTTGAAACTCACTGTTTTTTTGTTTTGTTGTGTTAACTGTTCAGTTACCATACTTTAGTACCAGAATTTAGTAGTGTGCTCTTATTAAAATATCCACTGTAGAACCAGTCTGCTGTTTGCATTGTTTCCTGTGGGAAATTGGTGATTTTCAAACAGCCAACTCAAAAATACCCTAAAACACAACGGATTTGTAAATTAGGAGCCACTTTGACTTCAGTTAAAGAGTTCCGAGATACCATCTTCCAATCAGAGTTATTCAAGACTTCATCGTTGAAATGTATTTGGTTCCTTTTTAAACATCATGCATACTGTATTATTTTTTCTTTTACCTTAAAGCTAAAACCTCCAAATATCAAATAAGAAGAGCTAAGGACAAGCAGCAGAGTGTGCGATTTCTGCTTTTAATCTAAGCCCACTACTTTTCTTGTTGCTATATTTAAACTGTAGTTTTTTAAGGAAATGCTGTATTTTCTAAGGAAATGCTGTATCTCATCATTGACTTTATTGGAGTATAATAGCTAAAATGAAGGAAGAAGTTTAAAAATCAGAGTATTACTCTTTTTCCACAAAAGTTTTAATGGCTGTGCACATTGCCTCATGCCTGTAATCTCAGCACTTTGGGAGGCCGAGGCAGGCAGATCACCCGAGGTCAGGAGTTTGAGACCAGCTTGGTCAACATGGTGAAACCCTGTCTCTACTAAAAATACAATTCTTACCTGGAATAATGTCTCTCAGTCTCTGTTTTTGTCTAGGTCTCTCTCTTGTAATTTCAGCTTTTATTTTAGATACAAGGGGTACATGTGCAGGATTGTTACGTGGGTATGTTGAACCCAGGTACAGAGTATAGTACCAAACAGTTAGTTTTTCAACCCATCCCCCAATCCCTCCTCTCTCTAGCAGTCTATGGTGTCTATTGTTCCCATGTTTATGGCCATGTGTAAATCAATAGATAATTCCTTAACATGATAAATTACATGCATTACTGCCCTAAAGCCTAAACGCCTTTCTTAAGGTGTAACACTAGAGGCATTACTACCAAAATCTGGAACTAGACAAGGATTATCTCTGTTGCCTCTGCTATTTAACATGGTATTAGTGATCATTAGCTGGAAACATTAGGCAAGAGAAAGTATTGGAGACTTAAAACTGGAACGATTGTTTTTTCAATACAAAGAATATAATATGTCTGTAAAGCCCATAGAAGTTGATGGGAAAACTATGACAGATAATTAAGCAAAGTACAGATATAAGATTGATATGCAAAAATCAGTGTTCTTTATATATAAGCAAATTCCCATTGAAAGATGTAATTAAAGAGAAGATATGTTTTCAGTAGCAACAACAAAGGTAATGTAGAGGTTAAATGAGTAAAATTTACGTGAAGAATTTAAACAACTTTAAAAAACACAAAAGTAGACTTGAACTACTTTTTTGTCAACTAGGACATTTTTAAAAATCAGTGTCATGAACCTGTCAATGCATTTTATGTTTATTTATAAAAATTTTTAAATATTCTAATAAAAATGCCAATAGGTCCTTTTATTCTGATGAGGAGGTAGAAAAAATTGATTTTAAAGCTTATAAGGAAAAATAAGCAAACAGGATGCCTAGCCAAGTAAATCCTGGAAAAGATGATGTAAATTGTAAGGCCTTTATAATTAAAATGATGAGGTACCTGAAAGAGCAAGAAGACTAATGGAGCAGATTAGGAAATCCAGAAACCAGTTTATGTATATGTAGTGGTTTGCTAATGAAAAAGGCAGCACCTCAAATCAGTGGGAAAAAAGATAGCTTTCCTAAAAACTGAATAGTCATTTGGTAAAAGATAAATTTAGAGCTCTATCTTATACTACATACCTGAAAAAATTTCAAATGGATTAGTGCTTTAAGAGTAAACATGATTCCAAGTCTTTGCTATTGTGAACAGTGCTGCAGTAAACGTACATGTGTATGTGTCTTTGTAGTAGAATGATTTGTAATCCGTTGGGTATATACCCAGTAATGGGACTGCTGGGTCAAATGCTGTTTCTGGTTCTAGATCCTTGAGGAATGCCACACTGTCTTCCACAATGGTTGAACCAATTTACACTCCCACCAACAGTGTAAAAGTGTTCCTATTTCTCCACATCCTCTCCAGCATCTGTTGTTTCCTGACTTTTTAATGATTGCCCTTCTAACTGGTGTGAGATGGTATCTTATTATGGTTTTGATTTGCATTTCTCTAATGACCAGCAATGATGAGCTTTTTTTTCATATGTTTGTTGGCTACCTAAGTGTCTTCTTTTGAGAAGTGTCTGTTCATATCCTTTGCCCACTTTATGATGGGGGGGTTGTTTTTTTCTTGTAAATTTCTTTAAGTTCCTTGTGATTCTAGATATTAGCCCCTTGTCAGATGGATAGATTGTAAAAATTCTCTCCCATTCTGTAGGTTACCTGTTCACTCTGATGATAGTTTTTTTGCTGTGCAGAAGCTCTTTTTAGTTAGATCCCATTTGTCGATTTTGGCTGTTGCTGCCATTGCTTTTGGTGTTTTAGTCATGAAATATTTGCCCATAGCTATGTTCTGAATGGTACTAAGTTTTCTTCTAGGGTTTTTTATGGTTTTAGGTCTTGCATTTAAGTCTTTAATCCATGTTGAGTTAATTTTTGTATAGTAAGGAAGGGGTCCAGTTTCAGTTTTCTGCCTATGGCTAGCAAGTCTTCCCAACACCATTTATTAAATAGGGAATTCTTTCCCCATTGCCGGTTTTTGTCAGGTTTGTCAAAGATCAGATGGTTGCAGATGTGTGATGTTATTTTTGAGGCTTCTGTTCTGTTTTATTGGTCTATATCTCTGTTTTAGTACCAGTACCATGCTGTTTTGGTTACTGTAGCCTTGTAGTATAGTTTGAAGTCAGGTAGCATGATGCCTCCAGGTTTGTTCTTTTTGCTTAGGATTATCTTAGCTATGCAGGCTCCTTCTTGATTCCACATGCAATTTGAAGTAGTTTTTTCTAATTCTGTGAAGAAGGTCAGTGGTAGCTTGATGGGGATAGCATTGAATCTATAAATTACTTTGGGCAGTATGGCCATTTTCACGATATTTTTCCTATCCATAAACATGGGATGTTTTTCCATTTGTTTGTGTTATCTCTTATTTCCTTGAGCAGTGGTTTGTAGTTGTCCTTGAAGAGGTCCTTCATATCCCTTGTAAGTTGTATTTATAGGAACCAACCCAAATGCCCATCAATGACAGAGTGGATAAAGAAAATGTGGCACACATACACCATGAAATACTATGCAGCCATAAAAAAGGATGAGTTCATGTCCATTGCAGGGTTGTAGATGAAGCTGGAAACCATCATTCTCAGCAAACTAACACAGGAACGGAAAACCAAATACCACATGTTCTCACTCATAAGTGAAAGTTGAACAGTGAGAACACATAGACACAGGGAGGGGGTACATCATATACCAGAGCCTGTTGTGGGGGCAGAGGGTTAGGGGAGGGATAGCATTAGGAGAAATACCTAATGTAGATGATGGGTTGATGCAGCAAACCACCATGGCACGTGTATACCTATGTAACAAACTTGTACATTTTATACATGTACCCCAGAACTTAAAGTATATTTTTTTAAAAACCAGAATAATGGAGATACCATTAGGAACATTAGAAGGAGAGCAAATTTAATTTCAGATACACTGAATTCTTAATGTCGAAGATGTCAAAAGAGATTTAAACTATACAATCAAAAATAAGGTCCCAGAGTGTAGAAGTCAGTGCAGCAAGATATAAATTTGGTTATTATCCGTATGTATTATATTTGAAAACACTGAAGTGAATGAGTGTCAAATGAGAGTGTCAACAAAGAAGATGTAAATAGATTTAAATTTTTAGATGGTAGACATTTAATAAATGTCTACAATTGGTAGATTCATTCTGATCTCATAGCCTTAAATACTATTTATAAAAATTCCAAAAAATAAAAAACGTAAAACACGAAACCATGCCAGTATTAAAAGAAGCCATGACTGAATTATATATGGTAGCATGAGAGTATTAAGGGGTAGCTGTGGCTCAAAACTAGAAAATCAGTAACAGAAAAGTTTCATGAATTAAGCTACATTTTAAAAAAAGAAGAACTTCGGCATAGAAAAAAAGCCTCATAAGGAAAGTCACAAGACTTAATAAACTAGAGTAAATATTGGCCACTTAGCTCATGATTGGCTAACCTTTCTAATAAAGAGAGAGCTTCTAAAAATAAAAATGTAATTTAACTAAGAGACCAACTTCCTGATAGAAAACTTGGCAGAAGTAGAAGTTCATTTGGTTTACAGGGAAAGAAATACAACTTTAATATGTAATTAGTTAATTAATTTTTTAAAACACATTCAGCATCATGATCAGACTATAACATTTAGCAATCAACTGCATGGATGCAAAAAATATTTACATTAAAACCTTTTGGTGGAATGATTTACACTTTCCACAGATCAAAAACTAGAATAATCTGTTATTAATTGTTATACAATTGATCACAAATATAATCCTCAAGTTTTTTACCCATACACATAAATAGTTTCTAAAACATGTCTTCTTTGTAGCAGCTAGGCCTTGCAACCACTGTGCTTGGCTGAATTCACAAATCCCTTGTAACCCGTAGCTTCCCTGTCACTTCTCTGGCTCTTCTCTCCTGCTAAGCTTTATTTTCTGACAGTAATTAAAATCTTCTGCCACTGCCATAGGTACTGCAGCTACTGGAACTGCCACAGCCACCTTGGTTTCGTAGTTTAGCAAAGAATCTGCCTCCACCACCATAGGGGCCAGATCTTTCACCGCCAAAATTTCCTCCCTTCATGGATCTAGAATTTGAAGACTGTTGTAATTGCCAAGATCACTGTAGCTTTCACCACCTCCAGATTTGCTTCCATTATTGCAAAATCCATTTTAGCCATCCCCCTGCCACCATATCCACTACCACCATGGCTACCACCAAAGCCACCATGACCACTGACGTTTCCACCACAGCCAACATTGTCATTCCCACCAAAACCACCTCCCCAACCACCACCAAAGTTTCCAGAAGCACTTCAGCCTCTTTGGCTAGATGAAGCACTAGCCATCTTTTGATCTGACAGAGCTTACTTGACTTCACAGTTGTGGCCATTCATAGTATGGTATTTCTGAATGACAGTCTTATCTACAGTCATGGTTAAAAGGGCAAGGCCTTTTTTCTTGCCACAGCCTTGGTCAGTCATGATTTCAGTCACTTCAGTTTGTCGATACTATTCAAAATAATCTCTTAGGTGATGTTCTTCAGTGTACTCTTTAATGCCAGCAACAAATTTTTTTTTCACAGTTAAGTGGGCACTGGTCTTTGAGAGTTTTCTCTTGAGATAGCTCTCTGGTTCCACAACTTTTCCATCCATCTTGTGTGGCCCTGCATTCATGGCTGCATCTACCTCCTCCACAGTGGCATATGTGACAACCCCAAAGCTCCTGGAGTGGCATATGTGACAAACCCAAAGACCCTGGGGTGTTCCCATTACCACACAGCCTGTGAGCGTTCCACATTGCCCAGAATGGCTCCTCAGATCCTCCTCAGCTTTGTTTCAAAGCTCAACCTTCCAATGTCAGTGAAGAGCTTCCACAGCTGTTTGGGCTCTTTAGGAAACTCTGATTGCAACATGACGGCAGTGGAAAGAGAGGGTTTAACAATGCCTCCTCGGTGGTATCCTCTGGCAGGAAGCACAAACAACTTTTAAGCATAGAAAAGCAGTTCAGCCCAACTTACAAGGAAGAAATGGAAATTAAAAACTACACTGAGACACCACTTCTCACCTATAAGTAGATAAATATCCAAAGTTTTGCATAATTTTTTGGCAAGGCTTTGGGTAAAGTAGGCACTCTCATATTTTGCTGATAGGAATGAGAATAGTATTAACTCAGAGAAATTTGGCAATGTCTAGCAAAATTAAATATACATATACCTTTGATTAAGCAATCTTACTTTTAGGAATGTATCCCAAAGGCAAATTTGCAAAAACCCCACAAAATAACATATCTATAAAGTCGTTCTTTGTGCCTTTATTTGTGATAGCAAAAGACTGGAAAGAAGACAAATGGCCGTCTCTATGGAAAAAACACACTTGAAGTGCTTTTTCTGTTCTCTAACCCAGCAACAATCAACACAGTAGACTTCTGTGAAATGTGTTGTTTTTTTTTCTCCAGAAACCAAGCAAGTGTTAACCTGAAATAATCAAACAGATCAGAATCCAGCTTTATTCAAGTGAAAAGCTGGGAAACATGAACTCCAGAGAAATGGAGTCTGTGCTCCCAAATTAAAAGTTAAGGTCTTGGTTATATAGGCAGAAAACAAATTTATTAAGATTATAGCATTTTCTATACAAGGCTGGTTTATGAGTTACAGCAATCTGATGAGTTACAGTTTGTTTACATTTCCTTTTCAATTTAAAAGAGTGTTTTTGCCGGGCGCGGTGGCTCAAGCCTGTAATCCCAGCACTTTGGGAGGCCGAGGCGGGTGGATCACGAGGTCGAGAGATCAAGACCATCCGGGTCAACAAGGTGAAACCCCGTCTCTACTAAAAATAGAAAAAAATGAGCTGGGCATGGTGGCACGTGCCTGTAATCCCAGCTACTCAGGAGGCTGAGGCAGGAGAATTGCCTGAACCCGGGAGGCGGAGGTTGTGGTGAGCCGAGATCGCGCCATTGCACTCCAGCCTGGGTAACAAGAGTGAAACTCTGTCTCAAAAAAAATAAAAATAAAAAATAAAAAATAAAAGAGTGTTTTTAACATTTCATCTTAGACATGATAGTCTATGTGTAAGAAAGGTAAGAGGGCAGTTAATCTACAGGGAAGAGGGAATGGGTCTTCCTACATGCCCTTTAATCATTTACATTTTATAAAACTATTTGGGTATAAGAGAAGGCAAATCTAATAAGAGAAACAAAGGTTACAGCTATGTTAGGTGACTGAGGTCCTATAACACATTCCTTTCAGGCTCAAAATATTTTGAAGTTCCAACAGCTTAGATTTTGAATTACTTACTTTCACGTAAGCAGTCAGTTATCCAGCAGACACCAGCTGAAAATCCTCTAATTCACTTCGATTCTGACACTACCTGGAAATTCTGACACTACCTGGAGACAGTGTGAGATCTCACAGGTTGAGGGATCCCACTTCCAATGCCATTTGCAGTCCCCAGGTTATTTTGTCTGTGCTTCTGACTGACCACCTATAAGCTGGGGATCCCACAATCCCATCCTTGGATATGATTAATTTGCTAAAGCAGCTTACTGAACTCAGGTAAGCATGTTTACTGGCTTATTATAAAAGTTATAACAAAGGATACAGATGAAGAGAGGTGTGGGGTGAGGAAGGACAGACCATCCATGTCCTTTCTAGGCAAGCCACACTGCAGGAACCTTCATGTCTTAAGCTGTCTAGAAGCTTTCTGAACCCTGTCCTTTTGGGTTTTTATGGGGTCTTCATTACATAGGCATGATTGATTAATTGGCCATTGGTGATTAACTTAACCTTCAACCCCTCTCCCTATCTGGATCTTTCTAATCATGCCTTGATCTTTCTGCTTGACCAGCCCATATCCTGAAGCTACCTACAGGCCGCCAGCCATCAGTCAACTCATTAGAAAGACATCACTTTAGAGATTCCAAGGATTTTAAGAGTTATATGTCAGGAAATGGGGTCAAAGACCAAGTATATATTTTGTAATATTACATCATCAATAAAGGAGTTCTGTACAACCTTAAAAGGAGAATAAGGATGATCTTTATGTGGTAACATATGATTTTCAAGAACATTATTAAGAAAACAAGATAGCACTTAATATGTAGCACATGATATATAGGTTTATAGCATAAGCTATTTAAAAGAACTGCTACCTTTTATATAAGAAGAGACATGCATATAATATACATGTTTTCATATGATTTTGCAAAGAAACGCTGGAAGAATAAACCAAAAGCAAGTATAGTTACCTTCTAGGCAGAGGAAAGGGATTAGAAGTGAGACTTTGAATTTTTATTTTATTTTATTATTTTATTTTTTGAGACAAGGTCTGGCTCTGTTACCCAGGCTAGAGTGAGGGCCGTGGCACAATCTCAACTCACTGCAACCTTCACCTCCTGGGCTCAAGCCATCCTCCCACTTCAGCCTCCTAAGTAGCTAGGACTACAGGTGCCCAGTGCCCACCACCACACCTGACTAATTTCTGTATTTTTTGTAGAGATGGGGTTTTGCCAGCTTGTCCAGGCTGGTCTCAAACTCCTGGACTCAAGCAATCTACCCTCCTCAGCCTCCCGAAGTGCTAGGATTACAGGTGTGAAACACCGTATCTGAACAGAATATATTTTTAAGTATACTTTTGACTTTGGAATCATCCACATTTTTAGCCCTTCAAAAAAATAAAAGTAAATCAAAAAAGTGAAAAGCATATTAAGATTTTTTAACTTAATTTACTTGCTGCAGAAAAAAAAAATGGCTCTTTTGGTTCTTTAGTTTTAATGGTCACTCTTAATCCGTGTGTAATTTCAAACTCTCCACCACTAGGTATAGCCTGCCCTTAAGTTAATCTGTTCTTTTCCTTAATTAATCCTTTGGAAACACGATTTCTAGTCATACCTCAGCAACTAAATATTTTAATATAGTCAGCGTCTAATGTAATATAGGAATTAACTTACTTTGAGATATTCAATAAAAAATATATTCTCCCAGTGATATTTAACATTTTGTATTTTAGGTAATCAATCAATTAAGAGTTCTTTTTGTTTTTGTTTTACATTTTAGGATTGCTTAAACATGTAACTTTGGAAGTCAGCATGGAGTATGGGCCCAGAATGGAAATTAGGTGTCAGGGATTTGTTTTTGGTCATGTCATTTGACTCTACCAGTCAGCTCTCTGATGACAGAAAACTTTCACGTTGTTTGCTATCACTGCCTCTTGCCAAGGTCTACTGTGTTTTTTTTTTTTTTTTTTTTTTTTTTTTAACTGTTCATGTTTTCCTGAGATTTTGTGTTTTTTTCCTGTGGGCTGGTCCTTTTATACACTGTTAAAATCAGCTGCTTCTAAAATCAGGACTTTACTGTAGTCAGAGGTTCTCTGAAAGAGCCAGCAATGTCACTTTTATAACTTCATCAGAGGTAGTATCACAGACTCATTAAGAGCACTCACTGTGTTGATGAAATCCTGCTTTACTTTGGGTTGCCTCTGATTCATGTCCCCCTGTGACATGGATTCAAGTGCAAGTGATCCTAACACCTGTAGGGGAGTGGAAAAGTGAGACAAGGAAGGGAGGGAGCCAGCATCAGGTTCATTGTCAATCATGTTACCACTATGGGCAACTGGAGCTTAAGTTGGTGAGTAACTCAGGGACCCTGTGTAGGGCTTGTGCTTCAGTGTCATCCCCCTAGAGGGGAAGAAGGGAAATGGGATTTATAGACCAACTCCTCAGTCATTGGAAGAGAGCTGCTGGAAAGTGGCAGAGTGGTGAATCAGATTTTTTTTTCCACTTGGCAGATGTGCAAAGCAAGCTTTGGGGTCAGAGAAAGATGTTAGGCAAAATGCTGGCAGTTAGAAGGAAAAGGGATGTGAGGCAGGGGAGAGGTATGTCAGGATACTGACAGGGTACCCCTTTGTCTGCTACAAAGCTGGAATTCAATTAGAAAAAGCAAAGCAAAAACAACAAATAACAACAAAAAAGGGAATCAGGTTAAAGAAATCAGGAAAGACAGAAAAATGCTCATCAGAAAAAGAAGCTTTGTTATAGAATCTTAGTTAATCCATTCCTAATTTTCAGCAAAGAACATCCACAAATTATATTAAAATGTTGCTTGTGAAAAGGAGGCACTACTCTCTAAGTCTCCTGGTTGAAGAAGAATGGAACCCAACTTTTCCACAGTATTGCTTTCCATAATGCCTCAAGGTGCACCTCTTTTCTTCAGGTAGACTTCACGGTAACTGCTGTGCCTTTGATTCATGCTGCTCAGCCTGCCTGGAATTATCTCTGTATTGTGAAAGTCTTCCCACCTGGAAGACCTAACTCAGACCGTCCTTTACTCACTGAGGTTCTGCTAGCAACCTCCTGATTGCTCCCTCCTTACCCACCTGGCGAGGGTAAGAAGAATGGCTGGGCAGAAGAATGGCCCCAAAGATGACCAAGTCCTAATCTCTGAAACCTGTGAATATATTACCATACTTCACAAAAGGGACCTTGCAGGTGTAATTCAGTTAAAGCTTTTGAGATGGGAGATTATTTTGGTTTGTCCAAGTGGGCCCAATATAATCAAATGGGGGTCTTAAAAGATGGAAAAGGAAGGCAGAAGAGTCAGAGTCCAAGAGAAATCTGAAGAGGCTGTGCTACTAGCTTTGAAGATGGAGGAAGAGACCAGGGACCAAGGAATGCAGGTGGCCTCTAGATGTCAGAAAAGTCAAGGAAACAGATTCTTCCTAGAGCCTGTGACACCTTGATTTTAGCCCAATGGAACATATTTTGGACTTCTGACCTCCAGAACTGCAAGATAATAAATTTGTGCTGTTTTAAGTCACACACATACACACACACACACACACACACACACACACACACACACTTCACTATATAGACAGACTGCCTGGGTTCAAATCCTAATTTAAGCCTTCTAGCTTTGTGAGCTTGGACAAGTCATTTAGCTTCTCTGTGACTCAATTTTTCATCTTTAAAGTGGGGACAATGATAAATATCTACCTTATAATTTGTTGTGTGTGATTTAAATGGGTTAATATGTAGATAAAGTCTTGAACAGCACCTGCCACACTGGTAGTAAAAGTGTGTTCATTGTTTGCTTGCCTTTCTTAAATGAAGGCTATTGGGAAGCAGACATCATTCACTTAAAGGTAGTCTTCTCTTACTGCTGTGACATGCCTTTGTTTCATGTAAGTCACTCTTACTCACTCATCACCAAAGGGGGAAAGACAGAGAGGAAACAAGGCAAGGAAAAAAAAAGACATACAGTTCATCTGTGTCTTCCTTAGTCACTTTAAAGTGACGGATTCTTGGCTATCTGATGGGCCAGGTCCCAAACCAAATCCTGGATGGCTGCTACCTGCATCATTTAAGAGCACAAAGGATTCACTGTGCTTTCCATGATGTGCTTTTCTCCTTTTCTCCAGTGTGCTTCCTGGATCCTGGATTTCTTCGCAGCAACACACTCAGCCATTAAGGTCAAAGATCTGTTACAGTGTTGTGAGGAAATGATAGAGTTGGAACACTATGTAGATTGGATCAAATATAAGTATACCATTTTTAACTTGAACTAGTGATATGGTTTGGATTTGTGTCCCTGTTCAAACCTCATGTTGCACTGGAGGAAGAGCCTGGTGGAAGATGATTGGATCATGGGGGTGGATTGCCTCCTTGCTGTGCTTGTAATAGTGAGTGAGTTCCCACCAGAGCTGATGATTTAAAAGTATGTGGCACCTCCCCCTTTGCTGTCTCTCTCTTGTCACCGTGTGAAGAAGGTCCTGGCTTCCTCTTCACCTTCTGCCATGATTTTAAGTTTCCTGAGGCCACCTACTCATGCTTCCTGTTAAGCCTGTGGAACTGTGGGTCAGTTAAACCTTTTCTTTTCATAAATTACCCAGTCTCAGGCAGGTCTTTATAGCAGTATGAAAATGGACAGATACAACTAGGTAGACATAGTTTAACTCAGATTCCTGATAACCGGATGAAACTGGAGATTAATTGGCATTTTGATCCCATTCCTTTTGGATTTTTCTTGCTGACCTTTTTGTTCTGGGCTAATACTTTTTATTTCTGAAGCTACCTGAATGATAATTAATTTGATTTTGATAGTCTTAACAAATACTTCTTGTTGTCTCATCTGGTTTTTCTAAACAAGATCCTGTTTCTTGACTTCCATGCTTTTTAAAATGCAGATTTGCCTACAGTGCTTCTCCTGCCTGTGTCCATCCCAACCTAGCTGCTGCTTTCAGATGGAATGGGATAGTTCCTCCAGGTCTTATTAGCATTTTGATAAAAATGGTACCATATTTAACATGAATAATATGAATTTATTCCTGCCCGATCTTCTCTCAAAACTGTGTATATTTTGTGGAGCTTTTTGCCCAATACCGTATTGACTTTAATCTCTTCCCATTTTAAGATATATATAGATATATATATATATGTCTATTTTTTTTTTTGAGACAGAGTTTCACTCTTGTAACCCAGGCTGGAGTGCAATGGCGCGATCTTGGCTCACCGCAACCTCCACCTCCTGGGTTCAGGCAATTCTCCAGATACATTTTTTCTTATATTGCTGGTGTGATTTTAGTTTCTTATTCATAAAAATGAAGAGAAAAGCTTTTATTAAGATACATGGTACATTGAGAATTGAGAATGCTGATTGTTCCTAAGTATAATTCTTTCTAATGTATGTTTGAATGGAGGATAAGATACTTTGCCTTCTATTTATTACAGGTTCTTTTTTGTATATGACTGAATTGGGAAGCTTTTCATTGTTATCCTATTTAGTTATTACTGTTAAGGGTTGAAAGTCATGTCAAACAAGGGCTAGTTTAAATTCCAGTAATCTAGCATTTGACATTTTTTAATATTTAATACATTCAGCAGATGTGTTAGGTGCTTATTATGGTCTAAGCATTGTGCTGGACACGAGGAATAAAATGAACATGGCATTTCATTCTGATTCTCTTAACTCTGGAGAACAGAACTGATGAGACACTGCAGTGTGTGCCGAGCTTTTGTCTTGGCAGCGGCACGCCCAGCTCTGCCACGTGTCTTACCTATGTCTAACAAAGAGCGAGTCGTTCCAACCTCTCCCAGTCGGTTTTCTCATGTGTAAACTGAGTGAGTGGTTCTAACATTTTCTTAAAAGTTAAAGTCGTTGTGAGGATTAAATTAGAAAAAAATTATGAAAGCATTTTAAAAACAATTAAGTGCTATCTAAACAACAGCATTACTGATTATTTACAAATTTGACATTATACGCTGTTGTTTTTGGTCCAAAGACCAGATGCATTAGGTGTTACAGCTAAGTTCCAGAAGCTTATGGAAAAGGATGACTTTTTCATGACTTTGGCTGTAAGTTCTAGGGGTACTTTAGGGTATCTTAATATCTCCATTATTGAGTAAAGTTGGTTCTCTGTAAATATGCATTGATTTGAACCAGAGGTTTCAGAAACTCAGTATAATTATAAAGTAAACCACACTCCCAGGTGATAAGATTTTGGGCTATCTGTTCTATACTAGGCTTATGAAATTCTGGATTAATAGGTAATTATCCATCACTATGAATTAATTATATTTATGCAAATGTGACTGCATATTTAATTTAAATGTGAATTGCTTTACCATTTGTTTTGGCTTTTTTGTCCACAAAACTATGGTATGTAACATATGCCAGACCTTCAAATTTATTTTTGAAAGTACAATTTTCTTTCTTTATGTTTGTAGATTTTAAAACCCCCTGCAGTATACAGGAGGACTTAGCTCATAATTTGATTCATGAAGATGAATCAGTAATCATGTTTTAATTAATATTACTTGATATTTATTCTCAGATCTAAGTAATAATTTTAACTGAAATTTTTTATTGTTAAACATGATTGTCAGTAGTCAGTGTTCTTCAGAAGTTTTCATAATGTATACCCTTTTTTGTTTGGTTTGTTTATAGTTACTGGTAGATAATTTTATTTAATGTTGAATTAGTGAGGCTTCTTCACTAAAAGCTGTTTTTGAAGTAAGATTTGAATATATTATTATTTGTAAAATTACTGTCAGTAAAGAATAATAAGTACTGCTCATTTAATCTGTTAGCATTTAAGGGTAAAGCTTTCAAATTAATTTTATGTTTATGATCGTATGATTATAAATTTGATTTACCTTCAGCTTTTGAAGAATAAAATCATTGCCCTGTTTTACTGGTAAACTCATGCCTACTGACTCATCATCTCTTTTTATTTATGATAGGGAAATGGTGTTTCATTGTGAAAACTAGAATTGGGTTAGTCAACCAGAAGTGAACCTCTAATTGTTTCCAAATGCTTACTTTTTAGGTTTGGATGCAGCTCTAAGTCTTAGCTCAGTCAGGAATTTGCTAAGCTTGTCGTTTTCCTACATATCCTTTCATTATGGCTAGCTAGATTCAAGCTAAAATCTGGTTTACGATTCTCTGTTACAATGGTTAATCAGAAAAATATGGACACAAACTCCTGAGCTAAACACAATTTTTAAAGGCAAAAACTAGAGTTTCTACAGGTTTCTTTTACATTTTTATGACTCTTTAAATTATTATAGAAATTGGCCTTGTTCTAAATTGCATATTACCATGTGATTTAGCAAGTGCCTTTTTTCCTACCACAGTTTTATGACCTAGTTATAGCTCCTACAGCTGAAATTCTTGCATTATTTTAAAATTGCAGTTGGAGAAAGTTAGTGTGACATATCCCTTTGCTTTAGTGAAATGCTTGCTGCTATTGAGTGTAAACATTTTATTAAAGTTCTACCTAAAGAGGCAACCATTCCAAATTTCAGTATAGGCAAATCAATAAAAACCACAATTGAGCCTTATGAAAAAAAGAAAAAAATACAAAAAGTCAATTTTATTTTCTTGTATCAGTTATGATGTCTTATAACTTACAATTTAGTTAATTAAAAAATATATGTTTACTTCTAACATTAATTTTAGTAAAATATTTAACTGCATATGGTTCTTGAATTGCGTTAAAATGAGTGATCTCTAAATTCCCTTTTAATTCTAATATGATATTATCTGTGATCATGTAACTTCTCTACCAACTCTAGAGTCCTCAAACCAAGGGCCTCATGTGAAAGCGAATTTTAGGAGGAAAAGGAGTACTAGATTCTTTTTTACAAAGGTGGTGGCAGGGAGTAGCAGATTTTGGGAGGTGACACGCATGGAATACACACATAAAAATTTGAACAAGGATTTGGATAAATCTGTAGATTATTTTTCCGGGTGACTTATTAAGAGACTGTTGGACTCTCTAAGGCAATGTCTTTAATGTTTGAAAGCTGATCTCCTCAAGGATTATTATAGATGGGACTCACCATCTCTTACTTACTGTGTTTTAGCTCCTTGGGGGAACAATTATATTAAACATGAGTATTCTAAAACAATAAATATTCTAAAAGTTGTTCACAAAAGTTATTTCACACCTACTGCTTAAATAATGTCATTTCCCATACTGCATGCCTTTCATTGCAATTGAGTCAATGCCTCTTCTATTCCTTTCTCTCTTCCCCTTTATTTTTAAAAGTATGTTTAAAAATAAGTTACCAATTAAGAAAACCATTCACCAGAAGTTTATGGAAAGTGAAAATGGATACAAGCATACTATGTAGTTGCTTTAAATTCATATGTGCCTTCTTTTAAATGGTGGGCCCTAAATAAGTTTGATGTCTGATTTCCATTGCCTTTTCTTCAGGCTTATTAAAAGTAAAGTTATAGACTTCTCTGAAATAAAGTATTCTATATTATTTATTTTTGTATTTCCAGTGTCTAGCACATGCTTGCTACCTGGTAGGCATATTACAGGTATTTGTTGACTTGAACTTTTCAAAACTGAACTTGGAGTCTAACGACCTGATCTGTTCTAGTTTTCCTGCTCATTCGCTTAGACAAGTTACTTTGGTGCTCTAGGCCACCATTTCCACAACTCTAAAGTAAAGTCCCATCTAGTTCCAGAAAATCTGACGCCAGACATATAGTAGTAGATCCTTAATAATCATTTAATATTGATTGCTTAATAAAATTCATTTGCTGGATTATCTGTTGTGATGGAGTAAATCATTTTGCCAAGTATATCTATGTGTCATTTGATGACACTGCTTTATTTCCCTTAGTATATAAAAACAATTTATATTTTTTCTCATTTCCAAGTGTATCCTCTCTCTAGTATTCTTTATAGTTTAGCCAATTTTTCTTATTGAATGAAAAAGGAAAATATATAAAATATGAAAGAAATTGCCTGAATGTTTAAAACTACTCCTTCATTTTATAGATGAGAAAACTGATGCTCTAAAAATTTGCTTAAAGCTACTTAATGGCAGAATTAGAACCCAAGAGTCATGACTTCCACTTGAGTGTAATTTTCAACTCAGATACCTAAACATTGTTAGTAGTTCCCTAGATTAAGATTGGAGAAGAACTTATCAAAATAACTAAACTGAGGAGACAGGTAGGAAAGAAACCTTTTTTTTATTCTCCAACAGTAATTCACAGAGAATCATTTTTATGCCTCATTTTCTGAGTACAGTTAGGAAAAGATAAAATTTTTTAAGTTTAGTATATATTAAAAATATTCTGTGATGGATTCTCTTTTTCCTGAGAAATAAGGATGGAGAGAATAAAGAAAAATGATGATTGACTTGTACCTAAGTAATATGTCACCATTTTTTCTTTGCCTTTTTTGTAAACACAGGAAGTGATTACCTATTTAATAGCAACACAGTAGGTAGAAACAGATACTACTCTTTAGTTTAGATGAATGAGTAACCAATATTCTTCACTGTCAAAATCCTTAAGTCCATTTGCAGTTGTTTTCTACTAATTTTTTTTCTCTTTACTGTTTCTGAAACGTTACAGTGGATGGCCTCAAACAATATTCGCATTGTTTGATCTAATGGCCTTTTGCTGTTTGTTTGGTTGTTTTTTTTTTTTTTTTTTTTTTTTGAGGTATTTACTATTGCTGGAAATATGTTTCCCTTCATGCCACGTGTTTTACTTACTGTGCCTCTACTCTCTTTACTAGTTCTTTTTCTTAACTGCTAATGATTCCATATATGCTGCAAGATTTAGTATTGATCCCTAGCCTCAGATATACTTTGAAAATTTATGAATTAATTATGTTTAATAGATTCAGCTATAAATTCTGTTCTATAAACATTCATTTGCCAAACACCATCTGAGATGCTGGGTTTACAAACACAAATAAGATCATTCCTATCCTAAAGCAGCTTTCAGTTCAGAGGGAGGGGGAAACACAAGTTGGTAATTATCATGCAATGTAATAATACTGTAGGTAGCATAGTTTTTTTTTTTTTTTTTTTTTTAATAGGAGCACAGAGAAGACATCTTATACAATGTAGAGGGCAGTTTGGGATCAGGAAATACACCGTAAAAGAGGTGATGCTTGGATTTTGAAAAAGAAATGTAAGCCAGACTGTAGAGCAGCTTAGGGACGTTCTAAGCAGTAGTTACAGTTTGAGCAAAACTGTGAAAGAAACACCATAAGGTAAAGCACAAGTATGTTATATTTGGAGAGCTTAAAAAAGGAAGCAAGGATTAATAGGAGTTGAAGCTTGAGGGTCCAGATCCAAAAATACACCATGTTAAAGAGCCAGCACTGAACCCCCTCGCCAGTGGGGAGCTTTTGACATATTTCTTAGTGGGAAAGGGATAGGGGTCACATACCTATTTTATATAGGTTAGTCTAACGTCTCTATAAAATATGATTGTATTAGCTATCTGTAGATACATAATAAAGTACCCAAAAAACTAGTAGCTAAAATAATATACATTATTATCTTATACTTCCTGAGCATAGGTAACTATGTTGCCTGGCTCAAGGTCTCTCAGAAGCTAGTAATCAAGGTAGCATCTGGGACTGCAGTTATTCCAAGGTTCGTTTGGGGGAGAATCTACTTTTGAGCTCACTCAAGTGGTTACTGACAGGATTATGTTCCTCTTGGGCTGTTGAACTGAGGGTCTGCCTAATATCTCTCCAGCAATATCCCTCAGTTTCTTGCCACACCGTCTTCGCTATAGGACAGCTCAAAACACAGCAGTGATGCGGGAGCAAGTGAGAACAAAAGAGGAGGGTATACAAGGCAGAAGCCAGTTTTTACTTAATCTCGACAGTGGCATCTCTTCACGTTTGCCATACCCTGTTCATTAGCAGCAAGTGACTAGGTCCTGAAATTCTACACAGGGCATGAATACCAGGTAGGGCAGGGTCATTGGGAGCCATTGTTGAAGCTGCCTATTACATGGACTTGAAATAAGACTAGAGCTAAAGGGACCACTTAGGAAGCTGTTTATAATAATCCACTTGAAAGATATGGAGATTATTGTGGATATGTGTAGTACAATGAAGGGGAATGAATGGAGTCAAGAAATATTTAGGATATTAAATCATGAGAACTTGGAGATTTAAGGGGAAGAAGGAATTAAGGGTGACATCTAATTTTTCTTGGTTCTTAAGTCACTATTGACTAAAGAATATTTTTACTTGGCCGGGCGCGGTGGCTCAAGCCTGTAATCCCAGCACTTTGGGAGGCCGAGGCGGGCGGATCACGAGGTCAAGAGATCGAGACCATCCTGGTCAACATGGTGAAACCCCGTCTCTACTAAAAATACAAAAAATTAGCTGGGCATGGTGGCGTGTGCCTGTAATCCCAGCTACTCAGGAGGCTGAGGCAGGAGAATTGCCTGAACCCAGGAGGCGGAGGTTGCGGTGAGCCGAGATCGCGCCATTGCACTCCAGCCTGGGTAACAAGAGCGAAACTCCGTCTCCAAAAAAAAAAAAAAAAAAAAGAATATTTTTACTTGCATGTGACTGAAACTCCTGTTTACACTGAGCTTTTTACCCTCATCACTGCATCTTCTCCATATTTTTAGTAAACTGTCCTTAACATTGCTCTCATTGTGTCTTCCATTAGATGTAGTTATACACCAGTTATTTCTATTTGCTTAAATTTTGTCTTTGTTCCTATGGTTACCCTCCTTATCCAAGTACTTATCACTATACACTTAAAGTATGAAGACAGTCTTCTCATTTCTTTCCTATGCCCTCTGCCTTTCTTCAGGCTAGAGTCTGAAACATTTGATTATCTGTATTTCTGTCATTCATTTAACCAACAATTGGGACCACTTTATGACCAGCACTTTACTAGACCTCCTTGGGAATGTAATAGCCAGATAAGCATTGTCTCTATTCTTTTGGGTTTTTATTGGTATCTCTCTTTCCTTTCCATCTGTCAGAATACCAGTAGTTCTTCTTCTTATGAGACCTTCCTTGAAAGACAAATGTTCTTTTTATCTTCATCACCTACAACTATTATCAGAAATTTTACTTTGAAAATTTTGAAATTCTGTCAGTTTGAAAGTGAGCACTGATTGGAGCTATTAAGTGTAATGAAGCAGTTTCTGACCTCCCCTCTCAGCCTACTTCAAGCAGTGGAATAGTGCATTACCAATCTGAATCATTGGAATCACATGGAGAGCTTTTTGGACATTCCCTCCAAGATTCTGATTCAATATGTCAGAAATGAAAACAAAATAAGACTGTAAGGTGAATTGAATATGTGCTAGGTTAGAAAACCATTGCATTAGAGTCACCCTCACCATTCTACTATTAATTGTTTTGTGTATGTTTAGTCATCCAAATAACCTAAAGCACTAGTTTCAAAAACTAATTGAAGACTAGTTACATCAACACATGCAGACTTTTGGGCACCATCCCTAGAGGAGCTGAGTTCGTTTCACTTAATCTGTGGTTATCACTAGGCTTCTATATTTTTTAAATAATGAAATGTGACATTATTGGACAAATCGACTGTTGTATTTTTTTTTTTTTTTTTTTTTTTTTGTATTTTCCTGATCAGTGCTCTTCGGATAAGTACATGTACATATTTGATAAATATTAAGGACCAGTTAGCATGGTAGGCTATGATTACTTTGGAAGGTTCTGACTGTGTGGAGTCATATTTTAACTAACAGTTGAACATGTGATGGGTTTAGATGATATGATATTATTTCAGTTTTATAGCTTTACTTTTTCCTACATTAATACATTTTCTCTGGCTCTTTTACTTTGAATAATTTACTGATCACATGGAAAATCTAAAACAGTGACTGGTTGATTGTTTTTTCTCATATTATTCTGATAAGTCCTATTATTTTCTACCATAGGGAAGTATATAGTTACTTTCTTGCAGGATGGGATTATCAGAATGTGGCTTTAATAAATTGTTGTATTTCTTTTCCTTAGTGTTATTCCTCTTTTAAGAGAATCTATTGGAATATTAATGCAGAGAACTCCTCCCCTATTAGAAAATACTCTGCCTCAATGCTATCACAGGGTGAGTTTCAAATATTCTGAACCATAGGATTTTATTCTGTTTTCAATCTCTTGATTTTCAGCTTTCACAAATATGGGTAACGTGTGTATAATTGAGTATTTCTTCCAAGATTGAATGCTGAACATGAAATGTAATTTATACAAGCCAGAATATAATTGTCGGAAAATACTGAACTTGACTAAAGAAAATATGGTAGAAATTGTTCTCGTCTAGGAACCGAGCAGTTTTTTAAAAAATATAGAATATGTATAGTAGAGATGTAAGCATTTGTTCAGCATAGAGTTTTTGAGCTCCCACTCTACCAGATACTCTTCTAAGATACTGGGGAGGTAATGGTAAACAAGACACACTATGCCTGTTTCATGGAACTTATACTCCCGTGGGGAAATGCAGATACTAAACAATAAGTAGATAAATAAGAACATATCAGTGATAATTGCTATAGGAGAAATAAAGTGATGTGATAGTCATGGATGGCTACCTTAGATTCACTAAGGAAGTTGTATTCAAGGAAATTGAAACCTTGATGGCAAAAGATCTAGCCATATGAAAATCCTGGAGATGAATGTTCCAGACAAGAGAAATTGCTAATTAATTTCCCCTGTGGCTGGATTTAGTTCAGTGTTTTTGATAACAATTAAAAAGGCCATTGTGGCTGAAGCATATTAAATAAAGGAAAAAATGCTTGAAAGACTGGAGAGAATGGCAGGAGCAAGATCATTTAGGGTTTTGGATCCTACTAAGATTTAGATTTAATTCTAGTTCAGTAGGAAGCATTGGAAAGCTTTTAGGCAATCAAAGTGTCACAAATCCCATGTTTTAAAGAGATTATCTTGTTTTCTATGCAGAGAACGTATTCTAGGAAGGATGAAAGCAAAGAAAACCAGTTCTGAAGTTATTGTCCTCTAAGTGAAAAACAGTGGTGGCTTAGATTACCGTTGTAGCAGTGAAGAAAGAGATAAATATACATTGGGGATATGTTTTGGGAAGTGGATCTTAGCAGAGGGGAGAGAAAGTGTTGGTTTATTACTTGGTAGATGGTAATGCCACTTACTGAGACCGAGGCCTTGTTGGTACAGATTTGAGGATGGAAAATCTCCCCAAATGAACAGTTCTATTTTGAATATGTTAAAAGGGAAATGGTTACTAACTCCTAGGAGAAATGTTACTTAAGTAGTTGGATAAAAATCTTGAGGTTTTGGGGACAGATTGGGACCAGAAAGAGTTATAAGTCATCAATATATGAATAGCATCTAAAACATCAAGATTGTATGTGATTACCTCAGGAGAGGTTCTAGTTTTTCTCTTTTAGCTCTGCTTTCAACTATAAATTTGGAGCACAGGTGAGAAAGCCAGGAAAGGTAGTGGTTAGTAGGGTACTGGAAAACCAAAAGGGTGTAGGATCACAGAGTTGAAGAAGGAGGAAGTAATTAACTGTGTTGAATATTTCTGTGGGGTCAAGGAGGGTAGGAACAAGACATGATCGTTGACTGGCTGGCTTCATGGACATCATTAATGACCTGATAAGAGCAGTTTCATTGGAGCGTTGGAGAGAGGAGCATGATTTGAGTGGATTAAGGAGAAAATGAACTGGGGAAGTGACAGCTTCTTTAAGAAGTGTTGTTGAAGGGAGCAGAGAAATGAGTTGACAGTAGATATGGATGTAGTTATCAGGAGGGAGGGTGTTTTTTTGTTTTCCAAGTAGGATGTTTTAGAACAGTATTACCCCATAGAACTTTCCCCGGTAATGGAAATGTTCTGTAATCTGCACTGTCCAATATGGAAGCCACAAACCAAATGTGGCTAGTGTAACTGATTCTTTTGAACGTAATTTTCGTTCATTTAAAGAGTCACATGTGTCTAGTGACTTTTGTATTGCACAGCACAGTTCTAGAACGTGTGCATTAACTGATGGTAACAGTCCAACTGAGAGGAAGAAATTGTTTTAGTACTAAAGGAGATTATTAAAGGAATGCCGTCTTGAGGAGGTGAGAAAGGATAGAACCCAAAGCGCACTGAAGGATTAATTGTTGATAGTAGCAGGGACACTATGTCTTCTGAGGGAATGCAGAAGTGCTGACATAGATGAGGGGCCACTGGTAGATTTAACGGTAAAGAATAAGGGATTTTCTTTGTACTTCTGTTTTCTCTATAATTTATCAGGCAGTGTAATCCTGCAGAGACATCAGAAGGCTAGAGGAAAAAAGAAGGTATAAAATAATCCTCTGATACAGGGAAAATACATATTACCCTTTAAAATTTGTGGTTATTATTTTAAGGTAGCATCAATCAGCATAATTGTTACTAATTGTTATACATACTTTCTCTTCTTTACAATAAACTATACAGGAAGTATCATCTTCCTTTCCCTAGATAAAATTGAGGCTCACCTTAAGTCCAAGTGCTAGTGGCTGAATCAGGATTCTAATCCACATCACTCTGACTCTAAAAGTCATGTTCTTTCTGATATACCAAACTTCCCTTTTCATCTGTAACTACACTTTCCTCCCATTTCTTAATTTGGAAAATTAGCTAGTTTCTACAGGAATTATTCTTTAGTTTGTGTTTTAAGATAACTTAAATCATGTACTTGTACTGCTGCATATGGAAGTAGAAGATACCTTTTCAATCAAAATCAGGTTGTTTCATTAACAGTGGACCATTCCATGAGGATGCCACGTAGAAAAATGTGGAGGGATATCTGGTTAAAACAGCTGTGTTGTCAGAGTCCAAAAAGAGGAAGAAAAACTACACTTTGATCTTTTTCCCCCAGTAAAAGCAGCTTTTTAAAAAGGCATAGTAGGTATTATCTCAATTTCCCATCAGCTGCCCTGGGGTTTATAGAAAATAATGACTACATTCATCAAATTCTGATAAAAAATCAATATTTTTGATAGATACATTCACAGAGAAGCCTCCCTCTTTCTTTGTAAACTTCTGCAATTTTTATGAAAATCTTTTCACATTGAGCTTTTTTCTTTTAACTTCTGGTTATTGATCTTAGTTCAGCTCCTCCAGATCATTGTAGAGATGCAGAACAATTGCAGGGATTTGGGTCTCTGTATTTTTCCTGATCTTTAGGGAATACATCTAACGTTTCATCCTTATTTTTCTTACATTTTTGGTAGTTAACCTTTAATAAGTTAAGAAAGTGTCCTTCTAATAATTTTTTTTCCAAATCATAAATAGGTTTTGAGCTTTATTAAGTGATTGTTACTATAAATTTCCCTGTGGGGGACACTCTCAGGTATGTCCTGCAAATTTTGACGTATGTTCATTTGTATTTCCCAAACACTTGTCGTGTTGCCTGTCACATAATGAGTACTCAGTAAGTACGTATTATTTATTCAAACACCCTCCTTTCCTCTTTTTAAACTGGAGGATGGTATTCATGTTTACTGATATGATGCATAATAATTTAATTGGAAGGGGGGTAGTTGACTTGATTATGATGTAAATATCTCTTTTTTGTATTTCAGGTACAGCAGTTGCAAGGAGTTTACAGTTTACAGGAACAGCACTTCTGGACTTTATGTTCTGATGTTTACGTTGGGACTTTGAAATTAGTAGTAGCACCTGATGCTGATGCCAGGTGGATTTTAAGCCAAACACATAATATTTTTACTCAGGTATATCTTTTTTACTAACTCCTTTTAAGGGTCTTAAAATTTTTTGTGACTGGTAGTTTTAAAAATATTTACAAGGCCAAGGTGAGAGAATGGCTTGAGGCTAGGATTTCTAGACAAGTATGGGCAACATAGTGAGACCCTGTCTCTACAAAACATAAAATTAGCTGGGCATGGTGACATGTACCTATAGTCCCAGCTGCTTGGGAGGCTGAGGCCAGTGGGTGACTGGAGCCCAAAAATTTGCAGCTGCAGTGAATTATGATTCAGTTGCATTCCAGCCTGGGCCACAGAGCATGACTCTGCCTCAAAAAAAAAATAATAATAATTGCTATTTATTATAATAAATATATATACTACTAAACTATAGGCTAAGCGTAAAACCACTTTTTTTTCCCAACCCTAGAGTCAAGTTTGGGAAATACTTTAGTTAATTTTCGTCAGGAATAGGAAGATAGTTCCTGTTTACTCATCATTGTACTTGTTTGAGTTCTTTCAAGAAAAAGGAATTCCTTTACTGCACATTTCTTATAAGACATACATTTCCTTTACTGCACATTTCTTATATGTTAGATGCTGTTTGAAGCCAAGAATTCTAAAATAGTGTTTGGAATAAGAACAGTATCTTGTCAGTGGCTTTAGCTAAAAGTAAACTGTTAACTTTTTTGTGTGACAGCAAAACCATGGTCACCTACTGTGTGATTTAATAACTTTATATGCTGTTGAGTTTTTCTATAGTGCCTTTAGAATCATGAATTAGTCAGTGCATGGTCTACAACCAAATTCTTTCAGTACATGATTAACATAGCTGTGTGACGGACAATCAAAGACTGATTACTATGGTATGTATTGTGTATATTTTGGGAGAATAAGATCATGTCAGTAACATCTAAGGAAGAGGTAGAGACAATATAAATTCTTTTCAGTATAGCTTGTTCGAAACGTTAGGAAAAAAACCTAGGCATTGATACCACTGTCAGAATCATCTAACGCAGCAGTCCCCAACCATTTTGGCACCAGGGACCGGTTTCATGGAAGACAATTTTTCCATGACCGGGGGTTGGGAGTAGTGGTAGGAGGGATAGTTTTGGGATTAAACCGTTCTGTCTCAGATCATTAAGCATTAGATTCTCATAAAAAGTGCACAGCCTAGATCCCTCATATGTGCAGTTCACAATAGGGTTCGTGCTGCTATGAGAATCAAATGTCACAGTTCACCCACCACTCACCACTGTGAGTGGCCTGGTTCCCAACAAGCTGTGGACCAGTACTGGCACATGGCCCAGGGGTTAGGGATCCCTGATCTAACACATAGATCTAATGAAGAAACAGGTTCCATGTGTTAAAAAATCTGTGGTTGAAACTGACGTTATGTGCTTCCTGGTGTGATACCTTGGAGAATATTGAACATGACCTATGTGATACTCCTACCAAAAATGTTTAACTTGAATCTGATCATGAGCAAACATCTGATCATGAGCAAAAATACAGCTTGTGAGAACCTCCCTAAGCCCATTAACTTGGATTCTTTAAAAAAGTGCCAGTGTCGTGAAAGGAGAAAAAGGTAGGGGATAATTCTAGATGAGAGGAGACTTCACAATTAAACACAATGTGTGGTTCTTGACTGGATCTTGGACTAGGGGATAAAAAGCAACCACAGAAGGGAAGTATTGGATAATCAAAGAAATTCGGACATAGACTATAGTAATTCATTTAATTGTATAGGTGGTTCAGTTTCTTGAATGTGATAATGGTATTGTGTTTGTAGAAGAATGTTTTTAATTCTTAGGAGATACATGCTGAAGGATTTAATGGCAAAGTAGCTAGATGTTTAATTTTCAAATATTTTAGCAAAAATAAAAGATTACTTATTAATATGTAGAGAGATGAAGCAAACTGGCAAAATATTAACAGTTGGTGAATATAGGTGAAGGGTTTACAGCTATTTATTGTACTATTATTTTGACTTTAAAATTTTTCAAAATAGGCCAGGTGTGGTGGCTCACACCTATAATCCCAGCACTTTGGGAGGCCAAGGTGGGCAGATCACCTGAACTCAGGAGTTCAAGGTCAGCCTGGCCAATGTGGTGAAACCCCCTGTCTACTAAAAATAAAAAAAAAAATTAGCCGGATGTGGTGGTGCATGCCTGTAATCCCAGCTACTCAGGAGGCTGAGGCAGGAGAATCGCTTGAACTCAGCAGGCAGAGGTTGCAGTGAGCTGAGAGCACACCATTGCACTCCAGCCTGGGAGACTCTGTCTCAAAAAAAAACATTTTTTTTTTTTTTCCAAAATAAAAAGTTGAAAAATAAAAACGTTGGTGGCTCCTCATTGCCATCCAGGTAAAGCCCAGACTTTCTAGCATGAACGAACTGACTTTTAAAGTTTCTCTCCTGCTTTTCATTGCCCTGTACTTTATACTCCAAACCCACCAGACTGTTTACTTTTCTGTGTGGGACAAAAATTCCTACTCTGACTTAAAGATCCAATGCAATTGTTACTTTCTGTCTGAAACTTTACGTGTCCCACAAAACAGAATTACTTTATCCTATGTCATACATATCACATTGTACAACTTGTGTGCAAATTCCTACCAGCTGTCATGATTTTGCATTTCCCATGCTTAGAAGAATATACATGTATAATGACTTCGTTGTATAAATAGATTTTAATAACTGTATTTGATTAAAGCCATATTTATAGATGCTAAATATGGAAAAATATTATTGGATTCCCATTGGTCTTTTTTAACCACAAGCACAAAAAGATCTTAATGAAATCTGGACTCTATGTTTCTGATAAAGAGAAATGTGTGGTTAGGTCCCTTTGGGAATAAATTAATGAAATAATCTTATGTATAATTAGGATTTACTCCAGTGCTAATCTTATGTATAATCAAGACATACACTACTACAAAACAATATGCTGGTGCTGCTTATTTATTTCAGAATTCTAACAACTAGGTGTCTTTCTTAACAGACACTGTAAGTCGGTATCATTATGACTTTCATAATGAAGCATGCAAGACCTTCACAGTGTGTCTGAATCCTTCTCACACCTTCTACATGTTTCAGGGACAAGATAACCAGGCTAGCAGTAATGTTTCTTTTCACTGACATTTCCAGATTATTTTTTCCCGCCTTAACCCTGAATTTTCTGCTAGGTATGCCATGTCCTTTCATCCTCGCAGTGTGAGCTTCTGTTGAGCCCTAGGACAACGTCCTATCCTCTCCCAGGACTTCGGCACAATTTGCCCTCTGAAAAGGAATGCAGTTTCTAGTTTTAGAAATGTGCAAGCAGCTATGTCCAGGCTGAGGACCTGCTGAAGTTGCCATTCAAGTAAGCGGCGGAGGTTCTTCTGTAGCCTTAGAAATGTTGGCTTTTAAAATGGCTGACATTGAAAGTTTATTCAGCTGTTTCTTTGGTTTTGGAAACTGCGTTTGAGCTTTGAATATTTTAAGCCCTGAAAAAATATTTCAAGCCTTTTTATCAGCTAAGGTGAAGTCCACTTTATTTCATTCCTTGCAGAGACCAGGGATTCTTTGAGGCTTGCCATGAAGGTGGTTCAACACATTTTTCCTAGGGGAGAAGGGAGTCACCCTACTAATGACTTTCATTCCTGCATTTAATGATTTTTAAAATTGTCTTATGATCACTGTTTTAGTTCTGACATACACAAAACTGATATTTTTCATGAACTTATTTTCCTTTTCTGCATATATCCTAGTAATGCATGTCCTTATGCAGTTAGTATATGCCAAGGATTTCAGGAGCATTTTTATTTTATGAAAGGAAATTTAAATTTTAAAAATTTTCTTTTTAATTTTAAATTACATCTTATAACTTTTATTTATCAAAAATAACAAAACTCTGTAATCCCAGCACTTTGGGAGGCCGAGGTGGGTGGATCACGAGGTCAAGAGATCGAGACCATCCTGGTCAACATGGTGAAACCCCGTCTCTACTAAAAATACAAAAAATTAGCTGGGCATGGTGGCGTGTGCCTGTAATCCCAGCTACTCAGGAGGCTGAGGCAGGAGAATTGCCTGAACCCAGTAGGTGGAGGTTGCAGTGAGCCGAGATCGCGCCATTGCACTCCAGCCTGGGTAACAAGAGCGAAACCCCGTCTCAAAAAAAAAATAAAATAAAATAACAAAACTCACACTGCTTCCTTTTTGAGCACACAAAATATTTCTTATAGACAAATTTAAAATACAGGTGACCTTAGTTCCAAAGGACCAAAAGAAAGATTTTTTCAATAATAAGTTATAGCTTTTGGTTTATTACATTTTTAGTTGTCTTTCCTACAGCTGATCTTAAATTAGAATTTAAGTGATGGTTTTTGGTTAAAAATTGTTTTGTTAAAACTTTTATGAGGATAACTTTAAACTGAGGAGACCAATATCTAAATTATAACTTTCTATTTTATTTATAAAACTATAGCTTTGTGACTATATCTTAAGCATTATGCTTTTAATCTCATTTTCCAGAGTTACCAGTTAATCTTCAACTTCTCAAGAAGTTGGCTTGCTGTACATGAATATAGACTAATGCAAGTGCATTGCTGAAAGCCACTTCAGTACTGAGATTTCTTTGGGATTATTAAGTGACAATACATTTTTTAAAGTACCAGGTTTTCTGCTGGCATAGAAAAAGTCCTCTCCCTCTTTTTACTCTTGCACTAATTTTTTTTTTGGATGAGTTATTATTTAGGAATTGGTAAAATAGAAATTTCATCTATTGTGTTTATTGTACAAATGAAAAGAAAATGGGATACTAGATTAGGATGGCAATTAACATTTATGTTTTAAATTGGCCAATAGTATTTGTTAATTTTTTAAACTGTTATCCTAAAAATTTTAATATGCTTTTTTTTGTTAGAAATAATGTTTGAAGAAAACACATTAAAGAAACATCTAGAATATGTTTGAAGTAAAGTCTAGAATATGCTTGGAGTTTATTACCATTCTCAGTTCCACAAAACACAAAAGACGGTCTTGCCTAATACATACTTACTCCTTGATAGAACTTCTACCTTTGTTTCTTCTATCTTTTCTACTCTTCTGCATTTCTCCCTTGTGCCTCATAAGTCCTAAGCACCCAGCTTCTTGCTTCAGCTTTTTGTGTTCTATTCTCTGGCCTTAAAATAGAAGTTAACACTGATACTCAGGAAGGAACGAAAAAGCCTCCTCACAAGCCCAAATAAGAGTGCCCCAAGTTCGAGAAACTTTCTGCCCCTGTTAAGTCTCCTGGGATCATAATCCCTTCCTGGGGCTCATCTAACCTTACTCTCTCTGCTTGAGGGAGAGGTTAGGGAGTTAGAGAAAGTGGATGGCTACCCTTCTCCAGGTAGATTGCTGTTTTTCTACCTTGCCTTTTTATTTTTTTAACTTTGGATCAAGGGCTTTAATGTTTCCTCAGTATTGATTTTGCTTGCTTGCTCTGCAGTTTTTCCTTATCCATCTTCCCATTATCTCTCTTCATCATTTGTACTTAAACTCCACCAGCATCTGACCTGAGGTTGGAGTGAACAACCACAGGTTGTGAGGCCGACAGATCCCCCGGGTTACTGTTCTGAAGTAATCCATGTGATTTAAATGTTCACTGGCTGGTGAATAGTGCAGGAAATAACAATGTCAGCAGCTAGCATTTATTGAGAGCTCATGTGCCACGTACTGTGACAGGTACCTAACACATTAAGTGAGCCCCAAAAGACAATTTACAGAAAGGAAACTCACGTTCAAGTTACTGTTCCTGACTTGCAATTTAGTCACATTTACTCATTATTTTGGTAACTGAAATGATTTAGGTTTCACAAGGAAAGGTAAGGCAATTTTTCAAGACTTCATTTTAAAGGGATAAAGGTGAATATAAGTTCAGTCAAAACAATTGTCTATAGTCATATTCCTATGTATTTCTCTAAATTTTTCGCTTCTTATTTGTTATCCTTTCTACAACGATAAATATGCATTGAAGATATTCTAAGCCTATGGCACCAGGTTAACATTTATTTTCTTAGGAGCATAAAAGTGTTCAAAGTAACTAGGTATTTCCCCATTTATAGAAATGTTGACTGAAGTATGGTTTGTATGTTATTCTCAGGATATGCAGTGAGTACTGTATGGTTTCCACATTTTTTTTTTTTTTTTTTTTTTGAGACGCAGTTTCGCTCTTGTTACCCAGGCTGGAGTGCCATGGCACAATCTTGGCTCACGGCAACCTCCGCCTCCTGGGTTCAAGCAATTCTCCTGCCTCAGCCTCCCAAGTAGCTGGGATTACAGGCACGCACCACCACACCCAGCTAATTTTTGTATTTTTAGTAGAGACGGGGTTTCACCATATTGACCAGGATGGTCTTGATCTCTTGACCTCGTGATCCACGCACCTCGGCCTCCCAAAGTGCTGGGATTACAGGCTGAGCCACAGCCCCCGGCCTGGTTTTCACATTTTAAGGACCCATCAGCCAGCGTCTGGCTCCTGGTCCCATTCCGTGGGTAGAATTTATGATGGACCTGAGCAGTGTTTTCATCTGCTGGAGTGTCTGTCATGTCTTTGTGATACGAATAAATTATAGAAAACTTAAGTTTGCATTCAGGGAGTAGGTGACTTACCATAGGATTCTTCCACTTTTCTCTTTGAAGGAAACTGGAAAAGGAAAATGTAAATCCGTAAAACTTGAAGCTGTCCTCATCGGGCCAGATGGATGAAGCAAAATGACTTTCTTTTTTTCTGTTAGACTGAGCTTTTGTGGAACGCTGTACGCTCTCAGGGGAAGGATATCAGCTTGAGTAATTAGCTCACGATTATGCAAAGATAATTTACCTAGCCTCTTTGTTTTTCCTTTCTTTTTTATTGCCTTGGGCTACTTCATTTTGTATTACCATCTTCTCTGTGTTAGGGCTAGCAGTAGGGAAAATGGCAGAGACACTAAAAGGAGCCCATTTTATTTATTTTGCCTATTTTACTTTCACTAACAATGTTGTTGAAAAAGAAGTTAAGATAATTTATTTGAACAATATTTATTTCCTCTTATGGTTTGATATATAAGAATTTTTAAAGAGTTCCTAAGTATAGTCATTTCAGGTGTCATCTAGATGTAAGTCAGATTATATAATTGTAATCAATCATAAGAATTTGTAATAGCCTTTTATAAGTTCCTGGCATATAGCAAGGATTTATTGAGTATCTGTCAAATATTGGATGAATATGTAACAATTGTGTCAGGTTAGTAGGGTTGGTGTTTATCAACACTTTTAAAATGAGAAAAATTGAAGTTTGATTTTAATTTGCAGCTCAAACATCAGATACTAAATTCTGTCCTTAATCAATTATCTTAACTGAGGAGAGTATGCTATTAAATATACTTTTCTTAAATTTGAATAATGGAGAGCTTTAACTTTCCACAGGAAGGTCTTTTATTAAAAAAAAAAAAATAGGAGAAGCAGCAGCAAAATTAAAATATGTTCCTTGTGCTGGCAAGCTTCTAGAGTCTGTCAGGCTTTTTATTCATTAGAGTGGTTTCTGATTCCTTTCAAGCCCTCATTAGTACAGAGCCCTCCTACCTGAATGCTAGAAAAAAAGCCAAGCTAGGAAACAGTGCTTTGAGGAGTCCAGAAATTACTGTAAGAAGGTAGTACTAATTCTTTCCCCACTCTGGTTTTTTCCGTATTAAATATTCCAATTTACCTTTTTATTCTGCGGTACTGAGAAGAAAGGCCTTATAGTGACTGATGGGTTCCTTTAATTAAAAATAGATTATTTGGGGTTGAAAGAAGGAAATTGGTAGAATTCCCTTTAATTAAACAAATATTTATTGATCACTTACTGTGTGCTGGTTCCCACTTGAGGTTCTAGGAGTCAGCAATGTAAAAAAGAAGACCAAATCCTTTATGTTGGAGAGATTATATTATAGTGAGAAGTCAACAATGAACAATAAACACCATGAATAAGTTGTATAATACATCCCAAGGTGATACGTATATTGGGAGTGCTGAGGCATTTGCCAGCTCCTGTACCAAGCTTTATTTTTCTCTATAGCCTTTGGGTATTTCAGTGTTCAGTGTTCAGATGGGAGGAAGAACCAGCAAAGGAGACTGAGAAAGACAAGTGAGGTAAAGGGGCAACCAGTGAATATTCTGTGGAAGCCAAAAGGGGAAAAAAAAGTTCAGTAGGTGGGAGTGAGTGTCTGTTTTATTGCTGACAGGTGAAGTAGGAAGGAGAGGCCTGAGAATTGGGTATTGATATGAGCAGTGTGGAAATGACCTGGACAAACAGTTTTGGGGAAGTGTTGGGAGGCAAATATTGGTTGAAATGAGTTCAAGAGAGAAGAGAGAAAACGGTTTGTAGATAGCAAATATGAATAACTCTTTTGAAGCTTTTTGCTGTAGAGAAGAGCAGAGATTGGAAGCCCAGAAGGGGATGTAGGGTTAAGTAAAGGTTTTTTTGTTTTTGTTTTAAATAGATTTCAGGGATACAGGTGTAAGGATATATTTTGTTACAAGGATATATTGCATAGTAGTGAAGCTTGGGCTTTTAGTGCAACTATCACCTGAATAGTGTGCATTGTACCCAGAAGGTAATTTCTCATGAGGTTTTTTCAAAGATAGAAACAGCTGCAGTGTGTTTGTATGCTAATAGAAGTGATCCAGCTGAAAAGGAGTCAATAGATAATACAGAAGATATTGGGGACAGTTTGGAGAGCAGTATCCTTGAGTAGCAAGTTCATATCCAAAACTGAAGAGAGGGTTGGAGTGCAAAAGAATTCTAACAGATGGTTACACTTGCTAAAATTGTTGACTAATCATTTATCTCAGGAGCATTTAGACAGGGTTGATGTATGGATTTCAACTAGTAGCCAACCAGTCAAGCACCATTGTGTCCTCTAACAGAGTAATTATAGAAGGGGAACTGCATTTTTCTTAGTATCATCTAGAAGTAAGACTGTCAACATGGCTCTTACTTATTTATTTATTATTTTGTAGTGGTAAATGGAGATTCTTTATTGTAGCTTATGAATATATATTTGTTTCTTTCCTTTTTTTTTTTAAAGTAAGATTTGAAAAAGAAAAGAATTACTTTCCTGAAAGGTGTAGTGTATTATTAGCTTGTTTGATTTTCTAATTTTTTTTTTTTTTTTTTAACTTTCCAGGCTGGAGTGAGGCAGCTGTATGTACAGATTGACTTTGCAGCTATGTAGTGAATGGAAAGAAATTATGCACCTTTTACGGACCAAATTTTTCTGGTACTGTACAATCCAAAACATTGTACCCAGCTTTTTAAAACAGAGAAGTTATCACTACACCTCTCGAGCACCAAGTCCACTGGGTAGAGTCAGCCATTTATGCTCTGTGGGGGGTTCACAGCTACGGGATCAGATTTAAGAGGCTATCTCCTGGACTTCTAGTCTTTTCTTTTGTGCTCTTTCCTCCAAACCATTTTGATGTCTGAGGTTTCTGGTTTAGGATGTTGGTTTGTCCTTTTTTCTGTTTTTGTTTTTGTTTTTTGTTTGTTTGTTTGCATACTGAATGCTCGCACCACCATCCTCTCATCCCAGTCAGTAAGAATTTCAGATTGTGGGCCCCTAGTCTTCTGGAATGTCTTCACTGAAGCTGCTGGAAACCACTGCTTTCATTCCCACAAAACCAGTATTACTTTAAAAAAAAAAAAATTGGAAATCTGTTTTATACGTAATGTCACAATTGCTGACATTCTTCAGTATAATCATATGTTTATAAAATTGTTTGTACCTTGCAAACTTACGAACCAAACCATATTGGGTTTTCAAAGTGCCTTTGTATCAGAAAATGTATTTGCCAGCATAGAAATGTACCATCAAAGGTCATGTATTTTTTTTAAAGGATATTCTGTAATCTGTATAAAACAAGACTATTACTAGTAATGTAAACAGATTGTCTTTTTGTGTACTTCCAGCATAGGTTTGGATATATGAAAGTATTTCTTTTATTATCTCATCAGAAAATAAAAGATGTTAATTTGATTTTTAAAACAAATTTAATTATCACATTTTAAATTACTTTGTGGGCTTGTGTTTTCAAAACTTTGCAAATTCATGTGTTACACAGAAAGCCGTTTTGACTTAAAACATCTGCTGAATTCCAAATTTCTGTAAAAGCAACTGTGTTTGTGATAAACTTTCCTGTGTCTTTCCTTGCCATTTTTATGGATTTTATAATGAAAAAAAGGCACTGGAGACTGAAGGCAGAAATGGTTCTGACAGTGCTATTTGGCTTTTTCATTCTTCAAATGCCAAGTCATCCACTTTGTTTTCCTGTTTAAGCTGTGCACAAATACAGTCACTTGCAGGAATCCTAAAGCAGCATTTTATAGAATTTGAATTATAAAAGGTACAGAGGAAATGTGGTGATGCGGAACTCTTCCTAACACAGATACCTAAGAAGTAAGTACTAAGTTGATATTCTAGGTTCTTATGTATTTGAAAAAATAAAATTGCAATTTGTGATAAGTGCTTGAGCACTCTACTTAAGTATTCTCTGTGTTTTATGAAGAGATAATGATCTGGGTAAATATTTTTCCATTAAAGTTCATTTTACAATATGTATTCCCTTTTAACTTTAAAAAATTATAAATGTTGGATACAAATCTCTGCAGGATGGAAATGATAATTAAGAATGTAGATCCATAATAAGTAATTTTTAGTGACATGGCAGAAATCCGTATTGTTTCTAAGTTTAAGAGTGTCTTTTCTCCTATGTCTGACCTACAACTATGAAATATTCTGTATTAGGAGAACTAGACCACTTTCTTCATTCTTTTCTAAACTGCAGATTGCCATGAACTCTATCAGTAGTCAATTTTCTGCAGGCAAAGTAGTATTTTCTAAACACGTTTGCTTTCTGCCAGGGGTTTCTAAAGCTATGATTTACTGCAGTAGTATGTGCTTAAAACAACTGTTGAGGTCTTTTAAGAGGGAAAGTCCAAAAGGAAGTGCCCTGATAATGGTACTGCTTTTTCATTACAAGTGTAAGTAATCATTTAGAAGTTTGCAACCACCACCAAGTCTGAGAGAACTCTGGGATATTTTGTGGGTTTTGGCATATTAGAGAAAATGACAGATCTAGATGAAGGGAAATTTTGGATGTGTGCCTTTAAAATCTGGTTATGTATAACTACTAATATTTCACATATGGAGATATTTGAAGACCCAAGTCTGCCCTTCATACAGCCCTCCATTCCAAGTTTACTTTTTGTCTAAATATGAATCATTCTATTTGACTGTACTATCAGTACACAAATGCTTGAGTATGTTTATATAGTGTTAGACTGATGTAAAACTCTTAATTTTGTATTGTTACATGATATTGCCAGCTCAAATCATTTAGCAAGTTGGCATAAACATTTATGCTTTAATTAAATGCCAGCATACCTATGTGTGCAGCAGTAAAAAATTAGAAAAAGCACCTTTTTTGTCACTCTTAGAAAATACTTTGTCTTATCAGTGTTCTTGGCATATGTGTATTACTAAAGTAGATAATTCCAATGAGAAATACTACCTGATTATTGTTATAAAATTAATTTACAGTGTCCCTGATGTTGGGCTAACTCTTAGAAAAAAAACAAAAAACTATATCTGAGTGTAACTTTGCCAATATTTTAAAAGCCAAAATATTCTCTGGAGAACAAATTTTTATTGCTCATGGACAGCTTACCTTTCCTAGTAAACTTTCCCAAACAGAAATATATCTGTACTAGCTTTGGTTTTTTGTTTTGTGAGTTTGTTTTGTTTTGTTTTGTTTTGAGTTTCACTCTCGTTACCCAGACTGGAGTACCATGGCACGGTCTCAGCTCACTGCAACCTCCACCTCCCAGGTTCAGGCGATTCTCCTGTCTCAGCCCCCAATAGCTGGGATTATAGGCGCCCCCACCCTGTCCAGCTAATTTTTGTAGTTTTAGTAGAGATGGGGTTTCACCATGTTAGCCAGCCTGGCCTCGAACTCCTGACTTGAGGCCATCCTCCTGCCTTGGCTTCCCTAAGTGCTGGGATTACAGGCATGAGCCACCATGCCCGGCCACTTGCTTTGGATTTTAAAACGTAGATTATGTTCCTCAAGATGAAGGGCTTAACATATGCACAGCTTCCTCAGTTTGCTAACTCCCCATGCGTCTTTGTGAAGGACAGTATCTACTTTATCTGTAGGTCAGTGTTCCTTGTGCTGTCATTTCCCTTGTATCTGGAATGTGTTACCATTCTTGAAAACCTACATGTATATATCAGTAACCAAAATGCTATGGCTTTTTTGCACCTTTTTACAGCAGCCAAATCATGAACTCAAAATGTATTTGATCACAGTTCTCTATAATGTTTTTACTTACCTACCATGGAATAATCCGTTTTTACAGTGATTATTAATGTGGTAGAACCCTGATATGTAATGCCAAAAGTTAAGAATATTTACATTGCTTGACATAGAATTTTGCATCTAAGCAAGGACTAGCCTTAGAAGTAGTCTAGTTCTACCTCTCATTTTACAGATAAGAAAACTGAAGCCCAGAAAAGCTGTCATTAAGTCACAGAGATAATTAATGGCAAAGCCAAAAAGATTCATTTTCTGACTCAAAGTTGAGTTCTTTATGCTTTATTATGCTGCCTCTCCAGTGTAATATATTTGCCTTTCTGTAAATGGAATTAAATATGATTTGTAAATAAAGGACATCTGACCTCCTTTTTTGGTATATTAAGGCACTTTATAAATGGACTTTTAGTATCTCATGTTTCATATATGAGTATTTCCATAATATTCTTTATGGAATATGTTATAATTAATTTTAACCTTTTTACTCTTATAAAACCAGTTCCTGACATTTAAAAAAAATGGTATCTGTACAGTGGTCCTTTTATGAGTGAATTTTTCTGTTAATTGCCCAAGGCTAAATCCAATTTAAGGATTACTTAGGTTCTTTATTTTGTTTATGTTCTCTGAACTGGTATGTTTTATAAACCAGGCTAATTCACAGGTCATATCATTTCAGTCTTGTCATGTTGGTTTTCAGCCATTGGAAAAGCTTTTGCATTTTAAAGAATTTTAGAGCCATGCAAAACTTGACATTAAATGTTGGGTAAACAAGTCTTTTAAGTAAGGTAAAATGTTGAAATCTTAACCAGAATTCCAGATACTAAAACCGCTGTTTCTGACTTTTCATAAAAGCATTACCTTGGGAAAGTTAAAACTTTTTCTTCCTTTCCATCACCATCTTTGAAAAAAAAAATTTTCAATTCATAAGAACCTCGATTAAAAATAAAGGAAATTATACTTCTTTTTTCTTTGAACATTCACTGGAAGGCTTGTTGAAGACATGATCCCCCAGAAGCTTTAGTGATCCAGATCTCAACCAGAGACTCAAGACAGCCTCAAATACAATGAAAGATTATGTATCAAAAAAAAAATTGAAGAAAAGGAGCAGAGAAGGACAGTTTGGTTTAAAGCCAAATGGATGTGAGTCTGACAAGGGTGTCTTTTGTTTATGTTTAACCATTTCCTAACTGCAAATTACACAGAAAGCAAGAATAGGGAATAACTTTTATTAAGTATTTATGTGCCAGGCGCTTAGTGTGGCCTTCATGTTATTATATTTAATCCTCAGCTTTCTACAAAGGAATAATTTTGCGTGATTTTATGATTGACAAAGCATTTGCAAATCTCCTCTAATTCACATAACATCTCTGTCAGGAAGGAATTTTTATCCTTATTTTACAGATGAGGAAGCTGTTTGGGGATAATTTAAGTGACTTGCTTAGGGAATACAGCCAGTAGTACAGCACTGATTAATCAGGTGCTGACACCAACTCTGCTTTGTGTTTGTCATTCATCAGTGCTTCAAAGATCCAAGAAGTAGTAGCAGATCTCAACAGACTCTCCTATAAAATTCGTGAACAATCACCATGACAAAATTGGTATGAGGAAACAGTCGTTATATATTATTTAGACTCATTCCTTCTTCCAGTGCCCTTATGCTTATTTCTTACCTTTACCATTGATCTTAAACTGTGCAGGGTAAAAAGAGGAACCAGAATTCCTTTAAGCACTTTTAGGACTATTTAAAAAACAAAGTTTTGTTGGCACTGCAGAGTAAGTTGCTTAAGGGACTGAATCAAAATATAGCATCTCTGTGGCTATATGAGGAAAGAAACTGAACTACTCAAGAGACCCTAATTTCGTTTACTAGGAAATTATCTTCGCTAAAAGTACAAATATTTTGCACTGCAGGAGAGGGTAAGTAGATTTGATTTACATTACATTTTATATACACCTTTCAAAAGGAAGAAATCTGTTTCATAAGTAGTAATAATCATCAATGCCTAAACTTAACATTTAATGTTGAACTCTTACAATAGCCTTGAAAATTATTTGTAATTTTGATCATGATGGAAAGCTTGTAATAAAGAATATCTTTATCTTATATATCCTTTTATCCTCAAACTTAGCATGGATTTACATGCTCAGTGAATATTTGGTTAACTAGTAAACATTGTAGGTAGTAGTGTCAAAAGTAAGGGTTAGGGATAGGTAAAACCAGTAATTTGCTGTTTTTTACAGAAGACATCTCAGCATTTTTTGGCATTTTTGCACAAATAAATGACTATATATTCACCTTGGCCATTTTTTTTTTCAAGTAGCCCTGTGAGCTGCTCCTTTTTCATATACAGTGGAAGTGTGCAGATGTTATCCATTTTACAAATTGTTGGATTGGAATTTGACAGAACTGGGACTGCGAACCTGGGTCACTTCAATTTTCTGTATTTTGTTTGGCCAAATCAGGAGCCAGTCTCCATAATCTTGTTTTTATGGAAAATTGCCATATTCACAGATTTCATTTATCCCTGATGTATTGTCATCCAAAACTCTTTCAGAGGTACTTCTTGAAGGTGCTTTAAAGACAACACTACATGTATTCATTAACTGATTTAAATATTCCCAGAATTATTTTTTACCTTTTTTTCTTTTTTTCTCCTCAAACACAAAATTTTAGTTGTGCTCCATTTCGTCACTGATTTTTCATCTGTTTTCATTGTTGTTTCCTGTATAGAACTTCAACTTTGTATTAGTAGGGAAAAATTTTTTTGAGTTTTATTATTTGAATTTTGTTGATGTATCACACATTGCGCATCAGTTAGCCTCAGTGTAGATTAGATTTTGAACTACACATCTTGTCATGTCAAGTTTGTCAAGTAACTTCATTGCTTCCTTTAACAGCAATTCAGTGAAAGTTTTTCCCAAGTGATATTTTCCCCCCACTTTTGTGAGTTTGATAAACAGAATGTCTTTGTATTGGAAATACTGTGAATGAAAAGTTGCCAAATCCCTTCTTAGCATATTTTAAACATCCCTACAACACTTTACCTCCCTGCCATTAGTGGGGTTTAAACATATGTCCAAGTTAGTATTTGGGTTTGTTTCCTTAGGTGAAGATTATGGCATCAAAACATTTCTTAAAATGTTTGAGTACAAGGCTAGGTTATATTGCCAACTTTCAAAGACTATGTTGTGATTTGGATTGAATATGCTGAAGTGAGCAATTATGATTTGCCTAAGTGCAATACAACAAATCTATAATGTATATTTCACATTTTCTACTTGAACACATTCATGTAAATATTTTGTTAAACTTCGTATGTATTTAAAAAGAATCACGAACTGTATCAAAATTCTTTCAATAAAATTTGTCTAAAAATTTCTACCTGAATTGTGTCTATCAGTTTGATGAACTGAAATGAACATTGTGAACCTTACAGTTATTGGAATAGATTCTAGAAAATGTAAGGGATGAAAGGCAAAGAATGATTCTCAGAGCCAAGAAACAGCGGAACTCATTAGGAGAGAAGAGAAGCTAGGAGGTTGGAAGTATCTTTACACTGTGAACAGCCTCTTTGTCGCTGTTAGTCAGCATTTGACCTCATATACATGTCTCAAATTATTTACTTCCAGATATTTCCATTAGCCCCAAATTGTTCTCTTATCACAGTTTCTATGGATGACTTCATCTTACGACAAAAGACCAAAGTATCTGATGTGAGCCTCCATTATGATAACTTCCAAATTTTACCCCCAATTAGAAACAATTCCTTTTTAAAATAACTTCCATAATATCCCAGGCACCACTCATGCCACCTTCTTTCTCAAAGGTATTCTTACCAAAGCAGCCTCTGCCATGCTTTAAGGGCCTTATCCTCAGCATGTCTGCTGTCAGATTCCTTATCTGTGTCTACATTTGCTGCTTCTGCCTCCTATCTAACCATTTCCATAGCTCCTAGCAGAATGGCTTCACTCCTCCCTGTTTTGTAGAATTTGCTTAAAGGCCATCAGTGGCTTACTTCTTGTCACATTTGTGGCAGAACTACCAGCATATCAAATTCAAAACTGAGAGAAAACTAATCTTTCTCATTCAATTCTCAACTCCCAATTTGTCAGAATTCTTCATAGAATTCTTAGAAAACTAAGCAATGCATTTATTACCACCGTTTCCTGAATTACCTGAATTAATTTCTTTTTTTTTTTTTTTTTTTTTGCATTTTAGGTTTTGGGGTACATGTGAAGAACATGCAAGACTGTTGCATAGGTACATGTGGCAGTGTGATTTGCTGCCTTCCTCCCCTTCACCTACATCTGGCATTTCTCCCCATGCTATCTCTCCCCACGTCTCCACTCCCTGTCCCTCCCCCATTTCCCCCCAACACATCATAAAATGTCTTTCTTCCTTTGAAATCTTCCAAATTCTTTTCCGTTCCCACACCCCTATTCCAGGATTTCACTGATGACTGCAAGCAGAATCACTTTCCTTGCCCAGATCTAGCCATCTCCATTTTAGCCCCAACTCAAACAATTCTGGCTTTGGCAGGGAGTACAAGGAATTTTTGTTAAATTCAACTTTTGTCCGGACTCTTTTGAAACATTTGTCCTGCCCTGGCTTCCTGAATGCCTCCTGCTGGCCCCTCTGCATCGTGCACTTTGACCTGCTAGACTGAGACTCCTTACCTATCCTGTGTTCTCTGGAATTAGCCTCTGGCCTAATTCTGCAGTGGCCTATTAACACTCCTTCAGAGCAGCCTCTCCTGTGTACACACTGGCTTAGGAAGTTGTTTGGTACAAACAGTTGTGGGAAGGGAAGCCACCCTGTGTTACACTGGTCTTGCTTTCCCAGTTTCCACTTTCAGTCCTCTGGCTCAGGAATCTTGAGTGGTTCTCTAATGCTTATCAAGTATAAACTCTCCTGAACAACTTTGGAAACTCATATGCTTTTCTTTCCCTCCCTTGATATGGCACCAAACTTTCAATTCGTCTACAGCAAAAAGCAGCAAAGACAGGAGTAAACAGGTTCAAAAGATGTAAACAGAATGATGGCAATTTACTATTTATTTTTATTTTTTTCCAAAAAAAAAAAGAGGAAACCACATTTTAATGGGATTCTAGTTAATTAAAACATTGTCAGGTCACTCAGTTCTACTTTCAGACAAAAAAAATCTACCATGAGATTCAGGCTTAGCATATACTACCAACACTTAAATGCACAATACCTTTATTTGCTAATGTTAACAGTAAGAAATGCATAGTCTGGCACAGTGTAGGCAAGGCAATCAATTTATTGAAAAAAAAAAAGGATGCCTTTTGCTTTTTAATGTAGTTTAAAGTGATTCTATATGAATTGTTAAAGTGAACAGTACTTTTTGTGAAAGAGCAACTGCTAAAGCAAAGAATAAAACAATACAAAAGACATTATAAAACATATATCGTGAATGTATCCACCAAATAGTATTTTTTAAATGTGGTATTGTTTAAGTAAAGATACTCAGATTCACATATATGCAGGAACACTTTCATAGCAATTAAGGCTTGGCTTGGCCATTTGGCTTGGACTTTTGAGTATATCATAGTTACTTATAAAATTACACATAAAATAAGGTCCATCTGATTAGCTATCACTGTCTTCCCACCCTAGACAATAAGTTGGATCATAATGTTCAACTTTACAGGGTTTATCTGTTTTGTATGTGTATCATACTACTTTCCTCATGAGCAATAATTTGTACACAGTTTGTGTTGGTTTCTACAGACTTCAAAAGAAGGCAGGGCTACTACATTTGTAGTTACATTAGTTGGAGGGAAGACTTGCCACTGGCTTCCAAAAGCTTCCCCTAGACAACCCTGTGGTGGTGGCCAGCAGCTATGGAAGCCCACAGGAACTAAAACTTGAGAGAGGAGAAGATTTCTGTTTGGTAGAGCTATGGTTTCAAGAGTTCAGCAACCCTGCTACTTCTTTTCTCTCTGTGCTCCCTCCACTTGGATAAGAATGCAGGCCCAGTAATGAAGGTATGAAATAGTAAGAGTAGAGTAACGAGATCCTCAAATTTCTGGCCAGAGGACCAACCAAGAAAGGGAGCCCAGAGAATCAGGAAGTAGTGGAGAGATGATGGAATGGGAGGAACCCAGGAAAGCAACCTCATAAAGTTGTTTATGAACCCCAAACATCATCCTCAAATTACTGATGCTTGGATCTGATTCTACTTAGCCTTGAGAATCTTGAGAACTAAACTATCCAACAGACTAAAGTCCCAAACTGCATGCCACAAACTTGAGATGGATCCAAAGAGAACTGCAGTCTTTGAAAGTAACTTATACTGGAACTGTAGCCCATGAAGAGCAAGCTAGAATTGCATCCTAAACCTAACAGGTTGGTTGCCAGCTAAAACAAAAAGATTGATACTCTCCATTAAATCTGAACAAGACCCAGCAACTCATAATATTCAAAATATCCAAGCTATAATGAAAAATCACTTGACAAAGTGCTATAAAAATTTTTCACTTACAAAAGAAAAACAATCAATAGATGCTAAAACTGAGATAACCAATCTTGGAATTATCTAACAAAGACCTTAAAGCAGGCATTTAAAATGCTCAAACAAGCAATACGAAAATGCTATATAAAATGCTCACACACCTACAGAAAAATACGTGGCAAAGAAATCACAAATAATCTTGCAACAAATAAAAAGCAGAAGATATAAAAAGAACCAAATGGAAATTTTACAACAGTAACCAAAATTTTAAAAACATACAGAATGGACTCAATAGCAGCATGGAGAAGACAGAGAAAAGAGTCAATGAATTCATAGATGGATAAAAATTATCAGCCCTGGGCAGCAGAGAAAACATACTGAAATAACAACAGCAATGAACAGAGCTCAGGAACCTGATGGGTAATAAGAAATGTCTCACATTTATATTTATCAGAATTTCTCAAAGAGAGGATAAAGTATATAGTGCTGAAAGAAGATCTGAAGAAATAATGGCTGTAAACTTCCCAAGTTTGGTGACATAAACCTGGAGTCAAGAAGTTGGGCAAACCCAAAACAGAATAAACCCCAAAATAGCCACACCATTTCAAAGAATTTCAGTCAAAATCTCACGAGCTCCTTTGTATATTTCAACAAGTTTATTCTAACTTTTACATGGAAAGGCAAAGGAACTAGAATAGCTAAAATAATTTTGAAAAAGGTTAAAGGAATCACACTACCTGTTTTTAAGATTTACCATAAATCTAAAGTAATTAAGACAGCATAGTATCATAGAAGGGAGAGACACACAGATTAATAGAACAGAAGAGTTCAGTAAGAGATCTACATAAATATGGCTTAATGATTTTTACAATGGTGCAGAAACAATTCAATGGAAGAACTGTCTTCTTATCAAGATGTTGTAACTAAACATCTACATGGAAAAAAAAGAAAAAAAGACGGTGGACCTAAAACTCACATTTCATACAAATACCAAGTCTATGTATTGAGTATGGTGATGGGATCTTAAACATGGCAACAGAAGCATAATCCATATAAGAAAAAACATAAACTGAACTTAAAGTTTAAAACTTTTGCTCTATCAAAAATGGTTAAGGACAAACTACAGATGTAGAGAAAATATTTGCAAGTCATATATCTTACAAAAATTTTTATCCAGAATATCTATCAAATGCTCAAAATTTAACCATATGGAAACAATCCAATTTAAAAGTAGGCAAAAGACATGAACAAATGCTTCAACAAATAGGATACAGAATGGTGAATAAGCACGTGAAAAGATGATCCACATCATTAGGGATTGGGAAATACAAATTAAAACCACAACCAAGACACCACTGTACCCCTATCAGAATAGTTCAAAAATACTGCCAACGTAAAGTGCTGGCAATATACAGAGCAATGGGAACCTGTACAATGCTGGTGAGAATGCAAAATGTACAGGCACTTTGGAAATCATTTGGGCAGTTTCTTATAAAATTAGGTGCACACTTAACCATGTGATCCAGCAAGCCTCTGGATAAAATTTCAGGCAAAAACCTGTATGTGAATGTTTTAACAACTTTATACATAATCACTGAAAAGTGGAAACTATCTCTCAAATAGCGAACAGATAAACAAATTATCCATATGAGAGAACACTACTAAGCAATAAAGAGGAATGAACTAGAGGAATGAATATAAAGGGATAGTAGAAGTTCTTTTGGGTGATGAAACTGTTCTATATCTAGATTATGGAATGAGGTTTTACTACATAATAATTTTAAAGAACATTAAAATGAATGGTATTAAAGAGTTAAACACTATTACATAAAAAATCAAACAAATGTATGCAGCCTTCAGGCATTTCTATTTTAACTAACATTGGGATTTCAGACAGTAGACTGAAAATACTGTTGTTCATCCTTTCCCTGCTGAATAATGGAGTGTTCATTTTACAATTCATTTAAATTGAGGTTAAGTTACATACAGAATAGGATTGCCAGATTTAGCAAACAGAGGAACCTAGTTAAGTTTAATTTCAAATAAAAAAATTTGGTAGCTTCCCTACTACCACCCTTGGTAGGTTTTAAGATTTTCTTTTATCCTTGGTTTTCATCAGTTTTACATGTTATGTTAGGTGTGACTTTATTTATTCCACTTGGGGTTCACTGAGTTTATTCAATCTGGAGTTGATAGCTTTACCAAATTTGGGGTAATTCTGGCCTGCAAGTTACTTCCATTTCTTTCTGCTCTATTTTGCTTCTATTCTGGAAATTAAATCACATATGCTCCAAAAGGCATTGAGCCTCTGTGCTTTTTGCCTTCTCTCTAATCTTTTCTTCTCTCTTCCTCAGATTAGACAATTTCTTTCATGTGTCATCTGTATTCTGTGGTTAAGCCCAACCAGTTTTTTTACGTTTCCACTTTCTGGGTGAAAGTACGCATCTATATTCATTCATTACGACCACCTTACTTTTTCATCCATGAACATAGTTCTAAAAACTGCTTTAAAAATCCTTGTCTGCTAATTCCACTATCATCTAGTTTATGTTAGGATTTTTTTTTTCTATAGTCTGCTTTAAAAAAAAAAACATAAGCTATACGCCATATTTTCTTACTTCTTTGGACATCCTGTATTCCAGTCATTGTTAGTATGTTATCGAGATTCATTTTATTATACCCTGAAGAGTGCTAAGCTTTGATCTCATTTAAATTATCAGCTAATCGCTTTGATTTTATATTATGTTAAAGGTTTTGTCCTTAGTTTTAGCATAAATCTTTACTCTTACGTAGTCTTTACTAACACACGGCCATTTTGGGGTTTGGGAAGCTCAAGGTTCTATCAAGCTATTCTAACTCGTCAGAATTCAAACTTGAAACTCTGTCTTCTGTTGCAATAGAGAGCAGCCATCTCTGTTCAGCTTCTTCAGCCTTCCAACTGTGGCTTTCCACCTAGGTCCTTGGAGTCTTCCCAGGGCATGCATGGTTCGCAAGTTAGCCAAGGATTTAAGGAGAGATCATATGCAGATAGGAAGCCTCCTCCATTTCTGACACCTTCATTTGTAGTATCTGCCACTTTAATTTTCAGTGCTTCTAGCAGCCCTCAATTCCATCCTACCACCTCAAGCCAGTGAGACTGCAACTTTCTCTTGAGTTCTAGCCACTCCTTACCACACAGTCTGGGAATGACCTAAGGGGAAAAACTGTATGTAGTTCACAGCTGTCTTCAATGACTCCCTAGAGTTTGTAGACCATTGTTTATTATATTTTATCCACAGTTTATAATCAGGAGGGTTTGTACATTATAAGCTATTACACCACTACCAAAACCAGAATTCCCTCATTTTATAGTTCTTAAATGTTTAGTTTAACATATGAGAAGAAAATAATATACAACTAGTATTTAAATATACTTGGCTCTCTCCCCTTCTGTGTCTAACAGATTGAAAATGAAGCTGGGTGTGGTGTCTCATGCCTGTAATCCTAGCATTTTGGGAAGCCAAAGCAGCCAGATCACTTGAGGTCAGGAGTTCAAGACCAGCCTGGCCAACATGGCAAAAACCCCATCTCTACTGAAAATACAAAAAAAAAAAAAAAAAAAAAAAATTAGCCAAGTGTGGTGGTACCTGACTGTAATCCCAGCTACTCGGAGGCTGACGCAGGAGAATCACTTGAATCTGGGAGGCAGAGGTTGCAGTGAGCCAAGATCATACCACTGCACTCCAGCCTGGGCGACCAGAGACTCTGTCTCAAAAAAAAAAAAAAAAAAAAAAAAAAAAGCATTGTTTATATATCTTATCTCAAATGACGTAAAATAAGTCAAATAATCATTAGCTAACTGATGATCCCACAGAGTACAGAAATCTTTGTTCAACTTCCTAAGTTGAACTTAGTAATGAACTTACTAAGTAAAGAGCTCAGAAAAATTGATTAGGCCATGGAAATACTTAAGAGTTGGACCAACTGAACCAGCACACAAGAAAGCTATTTCTATTCAGAACAGACAAAAAGTATAAAACTTTTTGGTCATGAAATATAATACATGGAGTGTTATTTAAAACTGGTAAGAAAAGTGTGACTACTTGCACATAAATAACGGCATATTAACTTAATTAAGTGGTACGGCATATCTTGACTAATTCACTGTTGCCTTCAAACTTACATTTTTAAAAATTTTATTTTGTAATCAGCAGGTTTTCCATTTGTCTGGCTGGATGTGAAAGATGCTATTTAAAACCAAACATCAACTGTACAAGGCTGGCTGAACATTTATAATTAAACAATGATATAACCTCGAAAATACTGCAGAATATGAACACATAATTAGGATGTCAGCTAACCAAGACAGTGAATTCAGAAGGGTGTCATTCTGTGGCATGTGCTCAGCTGAGCTTTAAGTAGGACTGCTGGATGGCTATGTAACCTTTCTACCTTTGTTTATATACACTAATATCCGCTGCTGTCAGGACAACTCATCATGCAATTAGGACAGCTAGCTTTTTTAAAAAGAAGAAAATTATAAACATATTTTGTGAACATTTACTAATCTTTTATTTGCTTTTGTTGGCACTCATAATATTTTTTTACCGTTTAAAACTGAGATTCAAGTGATTCAAATTCCAGTTACCTCTAAGTTATATTCTGTTAACAACCACCTTGTATAAATTGGTTTCTTAAATAAAAACTGTTCTTAAATGATTCTGTCAATGGATGTCTATCCACAAGCTTTCCAGCCTGGTCTGCTATACATGTGTACATCCAGAAAAGTTGCCAGAATAGTAGCAACAACTGATGATATCATAGGGAAAAAACTCACTGCCACAGGAAACAAAGCATTGTTGAGTCAGCTTCTTTTTGGTCATTTGTTTTATACTTATTAGACAAGCCAAAGATCTGTTACACAAGCATGCATGCATCATGTATCAGTCCATTCTCATGCTGCTAAGAAGAAACACCTAAGACTGGGTAATTATAAAAGAGGTTTGATTGACTCACAGTTTCACATGGCTGGGAAGGCCTCAGGAAACTTACAATCATGGCAACAGGCACCTCTTCACAGGGAGGAAAGAGTGAGAATGAGAGTCTGTAGGGGAAATGCCAGATGCTTATAAAACCATGAGATCTCATGAGAACTCACTATAATGAGAACAGCATGGGGGAAACTGCCCACATGATTCAATTACCTCCCACAACACCTGGAGATTATGGGGATTAAAATTCAAACCATATCAATCCATACATGGCTGAAATTTACATCAGACAATAGAAAATGTCTATGTTCCGAGTCCATCAATGCTTTGAGATTCTAAGCTATTTTTTGGTATGGAAAACAGACTTAACATCTCCATCTCCAGTGGATGTATGCTGCCTCCTGTGATGATCAAGGAATGCAGTGGTTCTCCCAAGTCCACAGTACACATTTGCTGTAAAGTGCCTGCTGCAATTTTCTGGTCTTCAGCTCCAACCCTGGCTAAGCCAACACAAAGTGTTTCCTCGGTAATTGCTATTAAAAAAAGAAAAAAAAAAAAGATACTGCCATTCAATTCAGCAAATGCATCATCCTGTCCAACAGTCAAACTAACATTAGTACTACAAGTACATTTCAAGAAGCCCCAAATATCTTAAATCTCTTTAGCCATTCAAGATAATTAATGACTTATCCATTAATTAATCCAAGGCTTTTCTAAATCATTTGTACTACCTAATATATAAAAGAGTACTTCTAAACTTTACCCTTTCAGAATTCCAGAGACTTAAATTGAGTTTTCAGAACTTGATAAGCTATACTTATACTCTAGATTTGTACAGAATTTGTCTTTAAATAGGTTCTGAGTAAACAATGTTGTTAATAACTTGTTTGAGATATGTTCATACTGACCTAGATCTACTGAAGAAACTATGAGATTATGAAATAAATGCACAGATTTGAGTTTCTGCCTGTCCATCCAATTGGCTATGTGACAAGCTTCAGTTTTCTCATTTACTAAAATGTAATACTCATTTAAATCATGGTAATAAGGGCTAAGATAGTAGATATGAGACTAGTAGACTACAGATTCCTTAACAAATAATGAACATTTGGAATATTTACATTTTTAAGTTCAAAACAGCCAGCCTTAATGAACTCTACTATTATTCACTCTGGTGCTACAGCTAAAGGGCTTACCCTTTAATGATTGTATTATTTAGTGGGGAAAGTGATCTTGATTGAACAATGATCAAAAGGGGGCCAATGATTTATCCAAGGACAAACAGCAATGCAAGCAACCTCTTTACAAAGTTATGGATACAGAACCTCCTTGCAGACTATTTCACGACTGTAACATGGCCTACTAATGAGAATAAAATAGCAAGAATCACTCAGGAATCTCTTGGCTGGGCATATTGACTCACATCTGTAATTCCAGCATTTTGGGAGGCTAAGGTGGGCGGATCACTTGAGCTCAGGAGTTCGAGACCAGCTAGGCAACATGGTGAAACCCATCTCCACCAAAATGCAAAAAAATTAACTGAGTATGATGGCATGCACCTGTTGTCCCAGCCACGCAGGTGGCTGAGGTGGAAGGATCGCTTGAGCCTGGGAGGCAGAGACTGCAGTGGGCTGTGATTGCACCACTGCATTCTAACCTACGCAACAAAGCAAGACCCCATTACCAAAAAAAAAAAAAAAAAAGAAAAAAAAAATCTCACAGTAGGCTGGGCATGGTGGTTCACACCTGTAATAACAGCATTTTAGGAGGCCAAGGTGGGAGGACTGCTTGAGCTGAGGAGTTCAAGACCAGCCTAGGCAACATGGTAAAACCCTGTCTCTGCCAAAAGCACACAAAGCAATTAGCCAGACATGGTAGCATGCACCTGTAGTCCAGCTAAGGTAGGAGGATCACTTGAGCCCAGGAGGTAGAGGCTGCAGTGAGCTAAGATTGCACCACTGTACTCCAGCCTGGGCAACAAAGTGAGACCGTTTCAAAAAACAACAACAACAACAAAAACAAACAAACAAAAAAAAACCCTCCCATAAAGATTTATTGACAATAAACATTTTTATTATATAATACATACTGTGTCCACATATTAGGAATTTAAGAACAAATTTTCTCTTACATTTACCCTGAAGAAAACTAGTCCTAGTCTCAGTGTTTAGAATAAAAAAGGGGAAAATAAAAGTAGAATAGGTATATTTTTGCAAAACAGATCTCACCATTGATTAAGGATAACATGAAAGATATATTTTACAAAAATATTTATACACTAACATATTTATATCAAGTCTGACACGTTTAATTTGTGAAAAATCCTCACTTTCTGGAATGTTGTTAATTTTATTATAAAAGAATGCCATTTTTTTTCTTTCACTACAACTTGAAGTCTATGAGATTTAAGTTAAAGTTGGACAAAAATGACAAGAAATAGTACAATGCGAAAACACTGACTCTTGCTTCCACAGTGGTGTGAGGTATGCATTTAGATGTGTTTCATATACACTTCTAAATGCAGAAACAGGAATAATATGAGACCCCATTCTACGGTCTTGGGTACCTGGTTCTTCTCCTCGTATTCTCTGATTTTGAACAATTTCCATAAGCTGCTGAGCTGCTTGGTTTACGCTCATATACCGCGGAGGTTCATAGATCTTCCTTCCCCTATAGGTAGAAAAGTAGATGCCACTGTTCTTAGCCATAAACCTACGTAATACATTATTAATGCAATTACTCTCCCAGGTATACTCAAGTACCACAACCTACATTCTGTTTGATGTTTTTTACATGTACTCACTTTAAGCATATACAAAAGCATGATGATTGTTCATTTCTTAAGCTGTTTCACTGTTCTACTTAAACTTTCCCTGATCTCACTGGAATGATGGTAGGAATACATAGATAGATGTCTAAATTAAAGTTACCTTTATTCAAAGTGATACCTTCAGCAAAAACAATTCAAGTAAGGGGCAACTTGGTCTATACTCTAGCTTAATCAGGTTATTTAGTGTTTTTTTATGACCATTTTTAAACCACATATTCTTCTTTTCACTTTTTTCCTCTAAAAGAAGTAAACTAAGCATCTTGGATGCTTAAAAACCTCAGGTGATGACATATGTTTACTTCTGTATGTCTCAAAAGTCTACCAGGCTTGCCAAACTTCCGTACTAATAAAAATATAGCTACTGTAGCTTACAATGCAGTTCATACAGATTATTTTCTTGACTCTCAAAACAATTCTCTGTCAATGCTATCTAACAGAAATATAAATAAATCCACATATATAATCAAGTTTTCTAGCAGCCATATTAACAAAAAAGTTTTTAAAAAGGCAAAAATTTTAATATTTTATTTAATCCAAAATGTTGTAACTTAACACCTACTCATATAAAAATTTTTAATTTTTTACTGTTTTATATTAAGTCTTTTTGAAATCTGGTATGTACTTACAGCACATCTTAATTTCGATGGTAAATTTTCATTGGAAATAGTTGATCTGTATTTAAATTTCATAAAATTTATGGTTATAAAAGTAGATTTATATGCTAAATTTGTTCCAAATGTATTTAAAAGTTTTCTAATAACAAAATTGGGTATCAGTTTTTAATTAATTAAAATTAAATAAAAAATTCAGTTCCTCAGTCACATTAACCCCATTTTAAATGTCATTAGTCACATGTGGGTAGTGGGTACTGTATTTGACACTCTGCCTCTCTAAGCAAAAAGTTAGTTCTGTCATTATACATATGAAGAAAATAAGGCTCAGAGATGGAATTAACTTTCCCAAGAGCACTCAACTAGAGGCAGACTCAGGACTCAAAACCATGTCTTTTTTTTGAGACAGGGTCTCACTCTGTTCACCCAGGCTGGAGTGTAGTGATGTGATTTCGGCTCATTGCAACCTCTGTCTACCAGATGGAAGAACTCAACTAGAGGCAAACTCGGGACTCAAACCCACGTCTTTTTTTTTGAGACAGGGTTTCACTGTCACCCAGGCTGGAGTGCAGTGGTGTGATCTCGGCTCACTGTAACCTATGCCTCCTGGATTGAAGCACTTCTCGTGCCTCAATCTCCCAAATAGCTGAGACTAAAGAAAAGTGCCACCAGGTGCAGCTAATTTTTGCATTTTTAGTAGAGATGGGGTTTTGCCATGTTGGCCAGGCTGGTCTCAAACTCCTGGCCTCAAGCAAGCCAACTGCCTTAGCCTCCTAAAGTGTGGAACTACAGGCATGAACCACCCCGCCCAGCCTCAAATCCATGTTTTCAGAATCCCAATGCATTAATTCATTCCACAAATACTGAGTGTTTGTTAGATGCCCACCACTGTTCTCAGTGTTTAACCTACAAAATTTATTGCTATGTCTACTCTATTATACTGCTTATGATTTCATAAAAATAAAAATGTTTAATGTTCACACTGTTAATGAAAGCTCATTTTCAACCATCTTTAGAACTCAGGTCATTTAAGTAGAATTTATTGAATTGTTCAAGGAAATAAAACAAATGTATGCATTCTCAGAATAACAACTTACTTCATTAGATTTTCCAAAGACTGCTCCTTTACTTTGATGTCTGCAGGAAGTAAAAATAGTTCTTTTAATTTAATTAAAAACTTTATCCCAAACCCTACCTGTAAACTTCAGTTAAGAGTCACCTAAACTTTGGGGAAACATTCCTCCCTTGCACTTTAATTGGCCACTTTCTTACAGTAACATAGAGAATGGAAGCTTGTGGTTGTGCCACTAGTTAGAAAACATGAGCTTGGCCCTGAGACCATCCTGCTAAGATCTAATTTCCTTTTGGAAAAGAAGACAAAGGAAATAATTAGATAAACGTTGGCATATACACTACTAACAGCTAATCAAAATCTTTGTTTTCATTTCTACCAGCTAGTAACTGCACACATCCAACTCAAAGGCCTTCGATAGATGTAACCTAAGTCGAAAAAAAATCTTTACCACATTTTAAAAAGTCTTTTGCTTTCTTATGAATGTTAACAAATGCCATAGTTATGAATAAATAATTCCAAGTATTCATGCTTTTAACAGGCTTTGGGCACCGACTGTGTGTCAGGCACTGTGCCAGAGACTGGGATACTGCAGGGACCTGACCAGATATAACCTATGTTCTCAAGAAGCTTAACAGTCGAGCATCACAAATATTTGATTTGGTATACTTTTTAATGACTAATGCTCAACTGAACTATTTGGTAAAAGGTAAAAAAAAGCAGAATCACTCTACATCCTCAAAGGAACTCAGTATACAACAGCAACAGCTGCTTCCTGCTTTACATGCTGAAAACAAATGGTTCAGCCAAAGTTTGTTTTTGCAAAAATAAACATAGTGCAACTGAGGAGTCTTTAATAGACTTCTGCAGATTTCCTAAGTGATTATAGAAGTGTTTCTTATAAAAGATATCAAAGAGTTTGCTTGGAAATTATAGCAGAGATTAATCTTAAATTATTTATTTAATATTTCTACTTGTGTGGCACATTATGGAGAAAAAATTTCTGTTATTAACAATATGGCCTCCAATATAATCAATGGTGTAAGTCAACTTTTAGATTTCTTTTCACTGATGTTTGTAAGATTTTGTACAAATTTAACCATTTATTAATTCATTTGCACTGAGCTTCTGAAATGTAGTTTGTGAATAGGGAGAGTTTTCACATTTTCAGTTTTCTTTACTTTTCAAATATGCTCTATAGAATCTGATTTTTAAAATAAAGAGGGTTGAGGAGAATTTTTGCAGGCAAATCCTTTTTAATCAAGGACTGCATTAGTGACTTAGTCTCAACCCAGACCCCATGTTAATTGTCCCTTGTCTTCACATAGTCCATAATGTTTCCTCTGCATTTCTACTTGCTAGTATGTAAGCTTTTCTGATTCATCTTAGTACCAGGACCTAGCATAATGTGAAGTACCCAGGAGACACTCCATAAATGCCTACTAAATAAATTTACTCACGTTGCTCTCCTACCACTCAGTCACCAGCTCATCTTAAACTATCCACCCTCTGGGCAACACAAGTCCTAATTCCTTCATAAAGTCTTTGTTGACTTCCCTCAAATGCTTTTTGTTCTTGGAAAGATCTATACAATTAATGCTTTTATTAACCTCTAATTATATCATATATATTGGCCTTATCTTTCTAAGTAAATTTTAAATTCTGTGTTTTCCTACCATGGTTTATCCTCACTAATCCCTACAGAACTTAACCCACAGCAAGCATTCAATAAATAGATACTAATTTAAATAATGAGAATGCCAGATGATAAAATGATGAGAACTATGGTTTGAGGATTTGAAATCATGACGTACTATACTTGACACCCTGTTCCTGCTTTTGTTAATGGAGCAAGGAAGATATATTGTTTAACCTTGTTTGTCTTTTCCCCGGAAAGCTAAGAAAAGGGGCAGCTCTTAGAAAGAGAACTCAAGAGCCAAAATTTTGGTTTGTCCTTCCTGCCTCTCCATACAATAGAACTTAATTGTTCTTTAAACTTTCACGTGCATGACACATTAGTTCCAAACTACATTTCAAAGCTCTGAGAGCAGGACCCAGTCTATATTTCCTTAGTATTCCAAAAGAACCTAACTCTACATGAGGCATAGAGTAAGCACTCAATAAATACCTCTACACTGATCTTCTATCTGCCTTTCCAAAGCTTCTGGAAAGGTAGTGCTGTTTGCTCCCCTTCCCGTCATTTTTAAAGGATATATGGGGACGTTATCAGGTAGCCTGCCTCTCAGATTCTTCCTTCCCTGTTCTGTTTTAGAAACTTTCAGTACTGTTATAAAACATTCATTTTAGTATCTGAGCTTCAATGAATCACCATTTTTCATCCCTCAGATACATCTACTTCTTCAGCAAAAGTCCTTTTAAAAGTTATCCTTCTCCTATCATTCTACTTTGACCTTCTACCCACAGCTGACCTTAACTGGATCTAACTTTGGAATAACAAGATGGATATATCTGATGGCATAGTCCACACCAACTCACAAGTCTTATAGTGTCCTTGTTAGTAACGACTATAAAAAAGTAAGACCAGTCTCTTTTCACATGGAAAATCCATGGATGAAATTATAAAGCTAATTAATGATGAATGAAGAACTAAATCACACTGGCAATAAACTAAAATAAGAAAACATCATACTAGCTGATTGCAAATATTGGCATTAGACAAAATAAAATGTATTAGAGAAGCATTTACGGCCTAATCTAGATCTAAGGTGTCAGGAATAAAAAGGGGGCCAGGCATGGTGGCTCATGTCTGTCATTCCAGTACTTTAGGAGGTAGAGGTGGGCAGATCACTTGAGGCCAGGGGTTCAAGACAGTCTGGCTAACATGGCAAAACCCGTCTCTACTAAAAACACAAAAACTAACCAAGCATCGTGGTACATGTCTGTAATCCCTTCCCTGATCTTGTATGTGATAGACATTTTGGTAAGTAACTTCACACACAGTTTCACTAAGATAGTACAATTCAAAGTATGATCTCAGGACCAGTGCCAGTATGTGAGCTTTGTGTTACCAGTAAATGATGAAGTAACTACAGGAGTAAGAATATGTACAAACATTTATAGTAACTTGATACTGACATAAAGGACTGAAAAATTAAAAATCAAACATATATTTTAAAAAACTCAAACATAGTTCTTTACCACAAATAGTTTGAGAAGTACTGCTCTATACAACTCCATGAGGTAGGAGGAATTACTCCTATTTGATAAATATAAAGGCTAAGGAAAGTTTACAGTATTCTCTAGCTAGTAAGTAGCAGCACTGGGACTTCTGTCTTCTGATTCCAAGTAGAAGTATCATTTCAAAGTTATCAAAAATGTCAGTTAGCTGTGTTTCTTTCAGTCACAGACTAAGGCTTTGTACGAGTATTTCCTTCTACAACATATGCTACTAGAATAGAGGCTGATTAGCAAAATTGAATCAGTAAAATGTCAGTGCCTCTGCCAGAAAGAAAATACCATGCCTTTCTGAAACTCAGTACTATTATCTTGATAAACAAAGGCAGTGATCCCAGCTCTTTCCACACTAAACAGAAAATAGGATTTGGCTAAGATGGTACAGTGAAATGAACTATTAACAAAAGGCTATCTGATTTTACCAGTTCTGCCACCGATTGACTAGGTGACATTGGGGAAATAATTCAATATTCTGAGCCTCAACTTCATCTGTAAAACAAGCTTCAATAAGATGATCTCCAGAGTCTCTTTTAGACCTATCACTGTGAATCTGATAGCATCAATACTGCAGTATTCAAAGAACCTCCCTAGGAAGATGCAGGATGGTCCTTGGTAAGATTTGCTCAATGAAAGTCTATTAAATTGCAGTAAATCCTTGATGGACAAATGGGTAACATATGGAATACTGGAGAGGATCTACTAGGGCATAAGAGAGAGCAGCATAACTAGAGTGTGCATGCAGAAATAGCCATGCAGTATTTGAAGCAGAAGATGCAGGTCTCTCTAAGAATATGGGAAGAGTGTGGTCTGCATAAAATGGCTAGACTGTGTCTTTTCTTACCTCTGGCTAATTATCCATAGAACCCTAACACAAAATCAATATGAGAACAATATGATAGTTCCATATTGTGACTTCAAGGAAATTCCAAAACCCTTACCTAGTAAACATAATGTATGCATGCCATTTTGTCTGTTCTTCTTCACTTTGTCAAAGAAGCTTTCTGGTCTCCAAGTGTCTGTCCAAAAAACAATAGAAACTGTCTCTCCAAACTTATATAACTAGGAAAAAAAAACATTAATTAATGATGGAACAATTCACTAACTACTATTTCATAGATAAGAGAGAATTTAGTCATTTTACAACCAAAATAAAAAGAGAAAACCAGGCTTGAAATGGGTGGGGCATCAAATCTGTCACCAAAAAAAGTAACACAACTTGTTTGGTTCATGATAGCTGGTGTCTTTCTGATGCCAGTAGTAAGTTTCAGTAATAAGTTTCTAGTATTTCTACATTCTATATAGGAACATAATAACAATTTCGTAATTTAGCAATATAGTTGCTGAAAATACTGAAATTCAAAGAACTCAGATTAAAAAAAAAAGAGTTCTGAGCAATCAGAGCAGGGTTCACAGGTTAATACTGTTCTCATTTTACAGATGAGACCATCAAGGCTTAGAAGGAACAACTGACTTAACTAGTCATATAGCTAATTAATTTTAAAAAACACTTAAATCTAGTATGAGAAAATGCTCCTTTTCATCATATTATCTCAATAAAACAAAGTATATACTCACTCTAGTCGTTGTTCCAAATCTGCAATCCCTTAATTTAGCAAGATTTTATTTGTTCCCTCAATATAGAGTTCAGGGATGAGGGCCTTTTTCCAAACCTCCTCTTTAACCCGCAAGTGGCCCACCCCACTTCACCAACACTACAATTAAAGGCTTGTTTCTCTAATCCAGACTGGCTGAACCAGTTCACTTAAGTGAGTCCAGTTTCAAATCTTATGCGAGAAAATCTACTTTTGAATTCTTCTGCAACTTGTTGGCTATGTGATATTACTCTAACACTTTAAAAAAGGAATAGTGGTAAAATTCTGTTCTTTCTACTCCTAGGGTTGTAAGCAACATATTACATGTAATAAGTTACTTACAGTGTGAAATAATAAGTTAATATTAGTTCTTATCTTGGCACTGAGCAAAGGACATTTATTTTCAAAGACAATGTAAAACAGAGTATTAAACTTGTATAAAGATTTATTCTATTTAAATAGTACTTGTAACAAATCTAATAGAACTAGAAAGCACTAGACTCTGAAAATTACATCTAGCCCTCTGCCACAAATTAACTGTGTGCCTGAAATAGCTGTGTAACTTCAGAAGTCACTTAACTTTCCAAGCCTTGGGTTCTTCACTTAAAAATGCAGAAACTGGTCTGGAGCAAGGATTAGTCATCCTCTGCTTCCAGTAGCCTAAGGCTTGTCAAATCAGTTTCAGACACTGCAGCAAGAGATGAGGGGAAGACAGGCAGGAAGGAAACAAAGAAGGTGGGCATTCAGGTGTTCATCCCTAATTCCCTAGAGCAGCTCAACTTTCTCAGTTTTTACATATTGAGGTCCTATAAACTATAATCAATACTCCTAACAGTAACTTTGAGTTCTAAAGGGAAGGCTCATCATGTCCCTCATAGGCCACAGCCTACCTCTTACCTACAATAGGCTTTACTCCCAAAGTCCATTTGAAAGCTATCTAAAAACATATTTTCTCATGGAAGTTATTCTATTCAGTAGCAATCGAATTTACAGGTCATGTACAAAGACCCATGTAACTCCAAGTATTCAATCATGAAACTTCCTGCCACATGTGACAAGGTTTCTCTGTGAAAAATGTATTTCTAGTTCCAATGTGGAATGCCAGGAATACATTCACTCTGTGCCAAGTTACCAGAAATGGTTCTGGCCCTGCTGAGGGGTTTTGTTACTACTGGATGACGAGAGGCAAACTTAACCAACATTATTATAGATCACCTATGTACCAGGCATTATGCTAGTCACAGGTTTAAAATGACAGGCAAAACATATCTCTGGCTTTCACAGATTGTGCAGTCTTACTCATGTCTCATATAGCAGGCAAAGGCTCTGCAATCATGGCACTGGTTCTTACTATGACTAATCATGGACAAATCAAGCAACGTTCCCAACCGTTGGGAAAAACCCTTCTACAAAATGTGTATAACTATAAACATAAAAATGTGATTTTTTAAAGGGTTAAATGACACAAAGTATGCAGAGTGCCTAAGTAGTACCTTGCACATAGTAAAGTCTCAGTAAGTGTTAGGAATTTGATAATATAATAATGATAAAGTGTTAATAATGGAGACGTTCTAAAATGTTGTGTCCTGCTATAACCTAACTGCTTTTCTTATTGGGGTAAGCTCAAAAATATTACTAAATATTTGAAACTACATTTATGATTTCATTCTGACAAGTTCAACTGTTTATATCCAAAAGAGGATTTTTCACATCTCTGATCAAATCATGAAATATTAGTATTATTCCATAAAAAAACTTCAAGGTAAAACTGTTCAAAAAATTATATATGCAATAACATATATTTTAAATGGGTCTTAAATATTTTAAGAGTCATGGAAATACAGTGACGGAAAGAAGTAAGTTCTTCAATCAAAGAGAAAGTGATAGACCATTTAAGAAAGAGTTGAGATGCAAGTCACATATAAACACTAGCTAAAGCATTCTGTGTAACAGTGTCTTCGATTGTCTAATTTGAGAGATTAAAGAAAACCTCACACAAGCACTGCTCTCCAGGACTCTGATTTATAAACTGTAACCACTCCTGTAGCTGTGGTAGAAACTTCCTCAGTGAATCCTGGAACGTTATGCAAACAGTTTTACCATTTAGATGTCAATACCTCAAAGAACAGAAGAATCAGTTTTTTGTGTTTCACAATCCAAGTGAAACTATGAAAAGCTTACCAGTGAACTATGAAAAGAAACTAGAGCAAAATCATACAGTGATGAGAACTGAGATGGCAGAAACCTAAGTATTGAACCATCCTATAATATTAATACAAGCCTTGGTGCTGTGATCGTTTTTCCTCCAAAACATTACAGCTGCAAATCTAGATTTAAAGACTATAAAAACAGCTGTTTTCTATGAAAACAGTAGGTAAACACAGACCTTTTTAAATTTTAATCTGGAGTAACTATAGAGAAAGCAGTTTACCTAACTTGATATTGGATTATGTTTTATCTAAGACAAATAACAAAAAACTCATCTCAAAACCATCCACTCATTAGGCTTAAGGCACAATCTAGTTAGAAGATGCACAAGAAAGACATTAAGTAGTAATAATAATTATTAAATATGCTATAGACTCTAAGCATTATAAGAATTCAGCATTTCTCCCACTCAGAGAGCCTCTGAAGGCATCTATACCTTGAAAGACAGATAAGATTTAAGGTTAGAGAAGTTGAACATGGGGAAATAAAGAGATACTATAAACGAAGTAACAGAGGTAGGAAGTCTTGGGCAATATTTAGACTGGCATTAAGCAATTACCTAGAAATATCTAATTGTACTTGACTTCCCTCTAAACATATATCTAATTCCTGACATCTTATCTAGTGCCAATTCCTGTAAATTCTGCTGTGTAATTTATGTAGCTGACTACTCATTTCTTTCCCTACAACCATGGTTTGAGCCCTCAATACCACTTGCTTGAATAACCTTAATGGTCTCCTAACTCATCTCATAGTCATTGACATTTCTTTCCTTTTAGAAGCACAGATGCTTTGAAAAACCCCATTTTATACTTTAATGCTTTTGTTATTTTGTATAACAAATAAAAATATTTTCTGTGGTAATTAAGTTAAAAAAATCTGTTAAATCAAGAAAAATTAAACTTACTAGGAACTCTACTAAGCCCTGCAAGTATCATATATTTATATACTAAATTAAATCAGCTAAGTCCATGAGGTGAAGAAAACCAAGCCAGCAAAACTGTCAAAAAACGCACCACAAAACCACATAATCAAGAATGACTAGTTTTCTCTTCTATACAGAATACTGGTCTTGGGTTGGGTTTTGTTTGTTGTTGTTTTTATCCCCACATAAAATTTGCTTAACATTGATTTTTGATGACACTAAGAGAGAGTATGCACATGGCCACACACTAGGTACACAAAGTTGAATGACTATGTAGACAGAGCAGCTACAAGATTTATTCTCATACATAAATGGGAGCCACTTATAAATTAAATTTTAAAATGACAATTCAGAGCATATAACTTCAAAGATAAGCTCCAACTCCAGGGTGGAAGGCAAAGGGTTGGGAAGAAAATAAATAATTAAGAAATCCAACTTAGCAAGTACTTGTTACATATTGATTATATGCATGGCACTGTGATGGAATGCAATGGAAGATATGAAAATGAGTAAATCAGAGTTTATACTCTATGATAAAATCATAAACATATAGAGCATGGCTTGGTTGCGTCCCCACTCAAATCTCATCTTGTAGTTCCCAAATTCCCTACATGCTGTGGGAGGGATGCAGTGGTGGGGCGTGGGGCAATTACCTCCATGCTGCTCTCATGATAATAAGTGAGTTACCATGAGAGCTGATGGTTTTATAAGGGGCTTCCCACTCTTTACTCTGCTTGTCTCCTTGCTGCTGTCATGGGAAGAAGGATGTGTTTGCTTCTGTCATAATTGTAAGTTTTCTGAGGCATCCCCAGCCAAGCTGAACTCTGAGTCAATTAAACCTCCTTCCTTTGTACATTTCCCAGTCTTGGGTATGTCTTTATTAGAAGCATGAGAATGGATTAATACAACATACAAGTAACTTAACATTCTATATAGGATTGGGATTAATTTACTAAAATTGTTTTAATAGAAGAATGGCACAATTAGATTTACAATTTAAAAAGAAAATTATGAAGTAGAAAAAAATGACGGTAAGGCGTCTATTAAAATAATGATTAGAAACAGTAGTAAGTGGAAACAGAAAGGAAGAAAAAAAATTAAATATGCCTGATTTAGCAGGTAGTCAAAAACTGTTCCTAAGTGACTAAAAGAATAGAAAGAGCTTACATTAGTTTCTTCTAAGATCATAGAAGGATGTAGAACTTTAGATGAGAAAACCTTGCTTAATACAAAGAACACTAAAACTAGGTGAAATGAAAATCCCTAGCTGAATACAAAGAACACTAAAACTAGGTGTTCTCTGTATTCAGCTAGGGATTTTCATTTCTCCATTAGTCCTGGGACAACAATGAAATGAATTAATGCTTCTGCAAACTAACAATAAGAATCACTACAAGGTCGACAATGCTATCACAATGAATGTTGTGGCATTTAAAAAAGGAAGGAAATGAGTTGTTACTTTCTGAAAGTAATATACATTTTTCCAAATTAGAAATGCATTATATAAGCAGATGAACATATGGCAATACTCGAAGTCACTCATGCAATAGCAAGAGAAAGAGGAAACATTTCACAATGATAAGAAAATTATACAACTTTTTCTCTGAAGTCAGTCACAACTGATAATGCAGCTTTTATCCAGAAATCACTGCTAACTGGTTTTATGGAATTGTCTCATTTATCCGTCTTTTAAAATGTTTTAAAACCATTTCAGTCACCAACTTTCTACAAGAGAACCAATATAGTCTATCACACAAATGATTAAGAAAGATAATAAAACTCTATACAAAGAAGTATTTCAGAATTTGTAATTTCTTCTAATCTTTGTTTGGCCTATGATATTAAGTAAATATACACATACTAAGTGTTGAATAAAAAGAATGAAAGAAAATACGCCAAAATTGGCAACTGTGGATACCTTTAGGTTGTGGTACTATGGTTGCTTTTTAATTTTCTTTTTATACTCAATATTATCTTCCTAATTTCCTGTGAGTGTACAAATCATTTATTATCAAGGAAAATGGTTCTTCTAAAGTGGGAACAATGCAACATAAAAGCAATTCTGATTCTGTATGACTAAGCTGATAACTGCTTCTGCAGAAATGTTAAACTCAAGAATTCAAAAAAAGGACTTTATTCTCCTATCTTCTGTGTAGTGAGAAAAATTCCTGATTTATTAAGATTGATCCTCAATTTATTAAGCAAATTTTCATTACCAGGACATCTAAACACAACCAACATGCCTGACCTTAGACATATAAATAGACTTTCCTTTCATTAGAAAAATCTGCAAAATGTTAAACAATACGAGTGCTAGAAATATCTGTTAGGAATTTTAAAGCATGATTTTAAACTACACGTGTTTATTATTTTAATGTAAAAAATCCTAAAATTTAACGAATGAAAATTTGAGTGCCTAATGTATCTTGGTCAAGATAATCTTTGCCAAGTGTTTAAAAACAGGCCAGCTTTTTGACTTCCAAATCTATAAGATATGAGAGCTTATCTAGTTTAGTACTTTTCATACATTTTACTGGCACTTAGTGCTCATTTAGTCCTTTTTTTCTAAATGAACTACTCTTCAGACATCAATAGAGGCTGGGCGCGGTGGCTCACACCTGTAATCTCAGCACTTTGGGAAGCTGAAGCAGGTGGATCACGAGGTCAGGAGTTCAAGACTGGCCTGACCAACATGGTGAAACTTGATCTCTACTAAAAATGCAAAATAATTAGCCGAGTGTGGTGGCACATGCCTGTAATCCTAGCTACTTGGGAGGCTGAGGCAGGGGAATTGCTTGACCTAGGGAGGTGGAGGTTACAGTGAGCTGAGATCAAGCCGCTGCACTCCAGCCTGGGTGACACGGCGAGACTCTGTCTCAAAGAAAAAAAATCAACAGCATTAAAGATAATGACTGGGCTCCTTGAGGATCTATATCTTTGTTATTTGGTGTTATGTCATTACTTCTTGGTCTGCAGAATCCCTAAAGCATCTTCATACATCACGGTGCTAACATATCTTCTTAAAAATATCTATTTTTAAATTATGCATTTCAGGAAGACACACTGGGAATACTTTATTTCATAGCTTCAAAGATGCATGTTGTTTTCCCATTACGATATATCTGAAAATAGGAATGTGTCTTAACAATTGATGAAGTCTTAAAACCACCATTAGCCAAGCAGCAGTCATAGTTGTCATGGATTATCCATGTGTGAACATCAGAACACAAACAACAAGCTTGGAAAGTGAACGTCAGTAGCTAAGAAGTAAATATTGGAAACAACTGTGGGGCACTCTTTTAACACCTCAGAACCAAGGCTGTCAGACACAAAAATAACTAACTTTATACATCAATAACAGCAACCTAGTTTAAAAGCCTGTATCACTGGCTTTCAGCTTTTATACTGATTCTATTAAGAAATACAGCATCATAATGCTTTTAACAGCACACAAAACAATACTGTATGGAAAATCATGGGCCTCGACAATACTAAGTCATTTAGATTAGTTTATATTTTCCTTTTTATGTAAGTACAGGTTGGATATAAGGTTAAAATCATTTTCTAGCTAAACCTAAATGCTCCATCCCAATAAGGGAAAGAACCTAGCATAAAAAAAAAAAAATTTGTGTTAAAAAACTTAGTATGTATGTCTAGTATCAAATAATAGTATGTTTTATGATTCATGAAATACAATTAAACGCATTTTCAGTTTGTGGAAAAATAAAATACTTTTGCTTAATTCCACTGAAAAACTTCCTTTGCAGCATTACCTGTAAACCACAGCATCCTACAGCATTCATTATGGAGGCATTGTGAATAACTCTATAAGGAATTCCCAGCTTTGTAGCTCTTAGAACAAGATCGCTGTGTGTTGTAGCCCTGTAGTGAGAAAATATTAGATTGGATTAAAGCAAATAACACTTTTAAGACAGCAAAGCTGTATTTCCTGAGTTCATGTCACTTAAAGAATCAGGAGCACTGCATTTCTTCAAATTCTTCCACACACCTGCAATACGTTTTCATCTGAGCTTTCTTGCAAGAAAATGCAAAACTAAACATGCCCTTCAAAATGTTGAGTTGCTACTGTAACACTTCTAAAGCAGCCTTGGCAGCTACTTAAAAAAGGAACCTTTTTGCCCTTTGTCCTGTAAATACCTGAAAAAGACACCTATGAAATATAAGCTCAGCGACTTAACTTTTGAAAAGTAATTCTTAAGCTTTTTAGTCTCCGAGCCCTTTTAAATTCTTAAAATTACTGCTCCAAAGTTCCAAATTAGGGCACGACTAGAATCACTGACCTATTTTGAAGGCTTTGTTCTGCTCTATTTTAAAGACTTGGTTTTTGTATTTAAAATTTAAGGGAAAATATACAGGTATACCATGAAGATACTGCAAATTTGCATCAAAATAATCACAATAATATGAATATAAAAATAAAGCCAGTCACATTAATTTTTTGGTTTCTTAGTGTATATAAAAGATGTTTATACTATGCTGTAGTCTGTTAAGTGTGCAATAGCACTATGTCTAGAAAATGTACATAACTTAATTAAAAAATACTTTATTGCTAAAAAAATGTTAACAATCATCTAAGCCTTCAGTGAGTTGTAATCTTTTTGCTGGTGGATGGTCTTGCCTCCATGTTGATGGCTGCTAACTCATCAGGGTGGTGGTTGCTGAAGACTGAGGTGGCTGTGGCAATGTCTTAAAATAAGACAATGAAATTTGCTGTACTGACTGACATGAAAGATTTTTTTTGTAATTGCTGTATTTCCTTTCATGAAAGATTTCTTATTTTTTTTTGTAATTGCTGTATATCCTTTCATGAAAGATTTCTCTCTAGCCTTCAATGTTGTACGATACCGTTTTACCCACAGTGGAACTTCTTTCAAAATTGGAGCCAATCTTCTCAAACCCTGCCAATAGTCTAATCAACTAAGTTTATGTAATATTCTAAATCCTTTATTGTCATCTCAACAATGCTCACAGCAACTTCACCAAGAATAGATTTTATCTCATGAAACCACTTTCTTTGCCCATCCATAAGAAGCAACTCTTCATATGTTCAAGTTTTACCCTAAGACTGAAGTAATTCATTCATATCTTCAGGCTCCACTTCTAATTCTAACTCTCTTGCTATTTCTTTTTTGTTTGTTTGTTTGTTTTGTTTTTGTTTTTTGAGATGGAGTTTCGCTCTTGTTACCCAGGCTGGAGTGCAATGGCGCAATCTCGGCTCACTGCAACCTCCGCCTCCTGGGTTCAGGCAATTCTCCTGTCTCAGCCTCCTGAGTTGCTGGGATTACAGGCACGCACCACCATGCCCAGCTAACTTTTTGTACTTTTAGTAGAGACGGGGTTTCACCTTGTTGACCAGGATGGTCTCAATCTCTTGACGTCGTGATCCACCCACCTCGGCCTCCCAAAGTGCTGGGATTACAGGCTTGAGTCAACGGCCCAGCCTCTTGCTATTTCTACTATATCTACAGTTACTTCCTGAAATGAAGTCTTGAAGCCCTCAAAGTATTCATGAGGGTTGGAATCAACCTCTCCCAAACTTCTATTAATGTGGGTATTTTTACCTCTTCTCGTGAATCATGAATATTTTAAATGACATCTAGAATGGTGAATCTTTTCTGGAAGGTTTTCAATTTACGTTGCCTAGACTCATCAGAGAAATCACAATCTAGGGCAGCTACAGCCTCACAAAATGTACTTCTTAAATAAAAAGAAAGTCAAAATTACTCCTTGATCCATGAGCTGTAGAATATATGTTGGGGTAGCAGGCATAAAAACAACAGTGATCTTGTACATCACCTGAGCTCGTGGATGACCAAGTACATTGTCAGTGAGCAATAATGTTTTAAAAGAAATCTGGTTTTCAAGCAGTAGGTCTCAAGGGTGGGTTTAAAATATTCAGTGAACCACGCTGTAAACAGATGTGCTGTCATTCAGGTTTTGTTGTTCCACTTACAGCACACAGGGAAAATACATTTGGCATAATTCTAACAGGTCCTAGGATTTTCACAAGGTTCTATGAGCACTGTTTTCAACCTAGAGTCACCAGCTGCATTAGCCCTACCAAGAGTTAGCCAGTCCTGTGAAGCCTGGCATTCACTTCTCCTCTCTAGCAATGGAAGTGCTACACAGCATCCTTTTTAATAGAAGGCTGTTTCATTTACATTGAAAATCTACTGTGTGGTGATTCATCAGTTAACTTAGCTAGACCTTCTGGATAACTTGTTTCCACAGCTCACACATTTATGTTATAGAGACATTTTTCCTTAGACCTCATGAACCAACCTCAGCTAGCTTCAAACTATTCTTCTGCAGCTTCCTCACACCTGTCAGCCTTCGGAGACTTGAAGAGAGTTCTGGCCTTGCCCTGGATTAGGCTGTAGCTTAAGGAAATATTGCAGCAGGTTTGATCTTCTATACAGAACACTGAAATTTTCTCCATATCAGCAATAAGTCTGCTTTATTTCCTTATCGTTTGTGGATTCATAAGAGTAGCACTTTTAATTTCCTTTAAAAACTTTTCCTTTGCATACTGAACTTGGCTGTTTGACAAAAAAAAAAGGCCTAGTTTTCAGCCTATCTTCGCTTTCTTTTTTTCTCTCTCTCTTTTTTTTTTTCTTTTTGAGATGGAGTCTTGCTATGTTGCCCAGGCTGGAGTGCAGTGGCATGATCTCAGCTCACTGCAACCTCCGCCTCTTGGGTTCAGGCAATTCTCCCTGCCTCCCAAGTAGCTGGAATTATAGGCACCCACCATCATGCCCAGATAATTTTTCTATCTTTTAGTAGAGACAGGGTTTCACCATGTTAGCCCAGCTGGTCTTGAACTCCTGACATGAGGTGATCCACCCACCCAGGCCTCCCAAAGTGCTGGGATTACAGGCGTGAGCCACCTTGCCCAGCCTCTTGGCTTTCTATATGCCTTCCTCACTAAGCTTAATCTTTTCTAGCTTTTGATTCAAAGTCAGAGACATGACTGTTTCACTTGAACACTTTGAGGTCATTGCAGGGTTATTAAAATGCCTAACTGCAATATTGCTGTGTCTCTGGTAATAGGAAGGTAATAGGTAATAAGAGACAGAGACTTGGGGGAATGGTTAGTTGGTGGTAGCAGTCAGAACAGACAATATTTATCAATTAAATTCACCATTTTATATGTGCTTGGTTTGTGGCAACCTAAGGTACAGTAGTAATATCAAAGATCACTGATCACAAATCAACATAACAGATGTAATAATGAAAAAGCTTGAAATATCATAATTTCCAACATGTGACACAGAGATAGGAAGTGAGAACTGCTGTCAGAAAAAAATGGCACCAACAGGATTGCTCAATGCAAAGTTGCCACAAACCTTCATTTTTTAAAAACTGCAATATATGTGAAGTGAAATAAAGCAAAACACAATAAAACAAGGTATGCCTGTACATAAACTTTCACAGCCTGTCACTCTTTAAGTCTTTATATGAGAGCCCTATCTCATATAATGTTGAATTTTATATCTGTCTAACAGTCATGTTATTTATAACTATTTTCATTTGGTTACTGTGTATAATTAGGATGTGTGTATGTGTGTATGTATGTATGTATGTGCATATTTGACCTGTTGCCTTTCCTTTATAAAGATAAATCTCAAGACTATAAGTAGGTATCCTTTATGAAGATAAATCTCAAGACTGTAAGTAGGTAGATTGGAGTAGAGAGAATATAGATAAATATAAATATGGGCACAGTGAAATGTAACCCCTTATCAATTTAGAACTACATTTTAAAGGCCCTTTTCCCTCTTGATAAAAATTCCAGGTCCTACTGGGTAAAGCAACATTAGCATGTCAGACTACATGCAAACAAGCAGAACCTCTGGACTGATCAATGCACACCAAGTAGGAACATCAAGGGCTTTCACCTCATGAGGCAGTCAGATATATATTAACAAATGCCCACCAGGGAAGCCTGTTTTTAATCACACACATAAAACTAACATGAAAAATAATCACTAATTTGATTTTGAGTAAGCTTTTAAAATATAACATGCATGCCAATTAAAAAGAATTGTTTTCAATAGCACCTTCAACAGAATCTCACTACTTAACATTAATAGTAAAGAAAACTAAATTAGTTTCTTGGTGAGTTATTTAAGAAGATGAAAAAGAAAAACTGGTCCAAAATTACCTATCACAAATTTATTTAAAATGAGCAGGCACTTACATATATTCACACACACATTTACTATTTCTAGATATATGGCTTTATCTAAAATCATATATATGTGTGTATATATATATATATATATATGCTCAGAAATAGTAATAAATCTGTTTGTAATAATATGCTTGTTACTTGAAATTGTTCTAAAGACAATAACAAAAAAGGAAATTCAAAAAATGTTTTGATTAATGGAATCAATAAAATAAAGTACACAAAGGTGACCGATTTGAATACACAAAATTTGGTATCTTTATTGTAAATTTTACAGTGCCTCCCTTTTTGACATAAGTATGGCTGGTGGTCCAGATATCCATGAATGTTTGCAATGATATAGTGAAAATTATGTTCTCATGAACTATGGAAGCAGTAACAATTGACAATACGGTTTATTCTATAAACTGTCCATGTCCATACCTTTTGATATTTTATTCCTAAAAACCTATTTTGGAGAATCTATCATAAGAAAACAATCTAAAATGTGGGGATGAAGAAGTGGGAGGGGGAAGGTGTCATATACATAAATTTACACATGGCAGCTTTATTTATATTGAAGAAAAATGGACTAATAATAATGCTGACATTGACTGGATAGTATTAGGTGCCAAGCACTGTTCATACGCATTACATGGAATGGAAGCAGTCAAACAGCCTACATCAGGACGTATTATCTGTATATGTATGCCGTTAAGGAAAAGGCATACAACATAGGGATTAAAAATTATGTATTCATTTACAATATAATAGAGCATACTAAAATACAGAATGGAATAATAAAACAGAACCATCATTAGAAAGGGTGTGTTTAATAAAGTCTACTTAGGCAGATTTAGGGATAGAATGTTTGAGACTGTCAGCTCTCACAATGATTAAGATCTATTGATATAGTGTTTTTTTAGACATTTAGTCTTCTTTATGTGATCTATTTCCATATTCCTTTCAATAACCTGGGTAAAGAACAATATGAACTTACTTTACTATGACTTTTAGTTATCTTCAAGAACTTCATATTGTTGGAGATGGATAGTGCTGATAATTGCACAATGTGAATGTACTTAGTATGTCACTGAACTGTATGGTTAAAATTTACCATTTTAAAAATATTGAAACAAAAAGAATCTAAGATTGAGCATTTTATTTAAATAAGAAGGGGTCTCTAAATAAGCGACATTTTTTTGGTCCTATCTAAGAATTTCAGTGGCGTACTGCATTCCATATTCCTTACCTGATTTCTCCTCCATTTAATCCACTCAAATTCTAATTAAATTTACACATTCCCCACCATCCCATTTCCAGTGATTACATCCTAACAATGATCTGCCTGTGAATAAAAAATAACTGCAGTACAGTAAACATTCCTTAAATCTGAATTTAAATCCAAGGCTACATATGATGAATCACTGAGAAAGGGCAAATTAAAGGAGTTTAAGGCTGGTCCGAAGGTAGTGACTTATCTCAATTGATTGTTCACAGTCAGTTACAGATCGAACTCCTTGTTCTACTCTTTCCGCCCTTCTCACTACTGCACTTGACTAGTCTTAAAATAAAATAAAATAAAATAAAATAAAGGAGTTTAAAATGGAAAAAAAAAAAGGCACTCCTGAATAAAATAGAAATGAAAGAGGCAGCACGTGAGCTGTATACTAATTTTATAGTATAATTAGGTATAATTAGGAGCTGAGAAGAACAATTTTAAGGAAAAAGCTTGAGCAAAGAAATGGGGGAAGAATATTATAAAACACTTATGAAATGCAAAGTCGTACAACTGGCTCTAGCGTAGCAGTTAAAAAGAGCAGCTAGAGAAAAAAGAATGACTTCAAGATTTAAGGCCATGAAAGTCACTGATGGTTTTTAAGCAGGGGAGCAATTACATCAAGATATTTTCTCTGTGCCTCTGTTTTTTCACTTACACGAGTATTCTTCCTTCTACCTTTCTCCTGGCCCACCCCACAATCTCTACTTGTTGAACCCTATCCAGGTCCTGCTGAGGTTTCAACTCCTCCATAAAATCCCCACTAATCAACTCCAAACATCGTGTCTTTAAATTCATATACACTTTTGCACCCTCATCTTACAAACTCTCACTGTGATATTGAAGTTTTTCAGTCTTTCCTTTTTGAAACAGTCTGTTTTCTTGGATTCTGTGACAACATACTCTTGCTTTTTCTCCCGTCTCCTCTGGCTTTAGGCACACACTGAAACGCCAAGGTTCCTAGAGCTACCCTAGGTCTTCTTCTCTTCCCATTCTTCTCTCCAAAGGTGATTCTATCCATTCCCTGAGCTTTAAACACCATTAATATACTGATGACTTCAATAGCCATTTATCTAGGATGACCTCCCACCCCCAAGCTCTAGCAGCAGCTAACTAATCGCCTAACTTCATAGCTCAAAGTTAACATGTTTTCAGAACCAATTCTTGTTTTTCCAAATCCTGTTCTCCACCAGTTTTCAAGTGACACTATCAACCACTCATTTATAAAGCTAGAATCCTGGGAGATAGATTTACTCTTTTCCTTTCCTTATTTACTGCATCCATCTTGGCATTCTTCTTCTAAATATGTTCCCATCTTTTTCTCTTTTCCACCAAAAACATTCTTGCCTCCCTAAAATCCATTCACCTATTGATTTAGAGTGGCACATTCACAATGTTAATGAGATATTGAGTTTTCCTGCTTTGAACCCTGCAAAAGTTTACCACTGTGTTTTAAATAAAATTCCTAGTCCCCTCCAAGGACTTCTCACATGGTCCTTATGTTCCTTCAATCTGTGATATAAGTCTTAGGTAACCAGCTGTAGATAAAGAACTCTTCTGCTTGGCTTGACATTAGAGATTGATGATGCGTCACTAGGCAGCAGACACCCATTTTTGTGATAATGATAAGAGCCGGGTTCCCAGTGGATATAAGAAAGTGAAATCACAGACTTGATAAACGATAAATTCAAGGCAAGCAAAGTGACGGCAGTACTGTCAAATATTAGATAATTACAAAAGGAGAAAAAAACTTTGGACAAAAGAATTCAAAGATGCTTGAAATTATCAGCAGCAAATGGCAGACATGACTTTTGAGAATGTTATGAACTATTTGATAATGATATACCAGTTAAGGCATTTGTTACCCTACATGACCTTCTAAAACAGCAGAAACAATGATACAAACTTTACAGCTGACACTCTTGATAATGTAGTGATACATATGATGATATATTTACCAAGTAGCTTTTCTTTACTAGTTTCAAAGATGATTAAAGTTTTAACTATGAAATCAAATAGTGTTCCTTATCAGGACCTGGTAGGTAAAAGTTTTAAATGCAATAGAATAATCGTGATTTAAAAAAGAGCAGTACATGAGTTAGAAACTCAAAATATCTGCCTTGACTTACCCAAACGGATCACCGACCACAAGGAACCCAACATCACTGATATCAGCATCCTTTAAAATATTATCTGCTTCTTGTTCCACTTCTTCTCTATCAGCAAGAATCAATTTTCTTCCATAAAACTCTTCCTACAGATTTAAGTCCAATATCAAGATAGAGAGACAGCAGGTGACCATTTCACCCACACACACACACACACGCACACACACACAAAATCTTTGTCTGGGACTGGTGCATATCTTGGCAACCACCCAAACACAGATCATTCAATACAACTCATCAGTGAGCCAGTACTCTGTATCATGTTGCAATTAAACTCTGTCTTCGGGGCTGTCTTAGTATCCCAAAGGAGGCAGACCTCTTAACATCTGAGACCATTTGCATTTTAAATTTATTTTTAAATTTGGTTTTAAAGGCCAGGCAGAACACTGCAGGATGAACACGGAATATACATACCCTACTTCAGAAACATGATATAATACAGAATAAATATATTAAACAATAAGTTTAAACAAACATGGTTTGTTTAGGTGCTTTAGGTTTTATTAAATTTTCACTGGGAAAACATATGGCATCTCAGCTAGAAAAAGAAAAAGACAGCACCAATGAGAAACAATAGAAAATTAGCTGTTTACAGAGCCAATGAACATTCTTACATTAATGCAGAAGATACTAATTTAAAACTGTATTCCTTAGTTTCTGCTAAAAAGGCAGAGTTGTAGGAGCGATGAATGAATTCTAAATATGTAGGAAGCTTGCATACAAACTGCTTTGTGATTTAATTCCCTGCAGCTCAACTCTAGAGAACAAATCCAGCAGAGTGAACTAGTAAGCTAGCACTCATCTGACAGTGGTTACAGGCTACTATGCAAGATCATGAATCCTTTTTTTTTCATCTCAGCAGCCAGTACAGAAAGAAGGATTGTAAATCTTCTAACTGATATCCTAAGGAGTAATAAGTAATTCAAATGGAGTAAAAGTAGACACACAGGTAAATAATACTGTTTCTTATATATTGAGAATTTTGAGTGAGCTATTAAAAGTTACAAGGATTGCTGTAGTGCAACTATATCTGGTACTTAATAGTATCTGTCAAACAAATAAGTAAATGAACAGATTATTAAGCAGCACAGGGTCTAGCATTGACCATTTTGCTTGAATCCTACCTTCTCTGTAGGTGTTCGCTTTGTGTAGCTATTATCTATCCTTAAGAATACAGAGACACAGTACAGTGCTGAGGTCAAGAGTGGCAGACCTCAGCCAGGCACGGTGGCTCACACCTATAATACCAGCACTTTGGGAGTGAAGGCGGGTAGATTACCTGAGGTCAGGAGTTCAAGACCAGCCTGGCTAACATGGTGAAACCTTGTCTCTACTAAAAGTACAAAAATTAGCCGAGTGTGGTAGCACACGCTTGTAATACCAGCTACTCGGGAGGCTGAGACAGGAGAATCACTTGACCCCAGAAGGCAGAAGTTGCAGTGACCCGAGATCACGGCACTGCACTCCAGCCTAGACAACAGACCAAGACTCCGTCTGAAAAAAATAAAAAGAGTGACAGACCTCAACTCTCAAGACTGCTCTGGTTCATCTCCTGGCTCTATCACTCACTCACTCAGTCACTCACTATCCATATGATCTTGGGCAAGTTTGTTAACTTCTCTATGCCTTCAAAATGAACAGTAATTAGAAAATTAGAATGATAATCCTAATCTACATGTAAAGCATTTAAAACAGTGCACAGTAAGTGTTCTATAAATGTCAGTACTTATTATTGTGGAGGAACAGATATTCTAGTACCTTAAAGTGTGCATAATTTACTGTAGGTAAGGCTGGGTCCAGCTTCAGGTCTTTACTCTATAAGTAATAACTCCAGAAGTTTTCTCTTTGGAAAAAAATACTTAAAAAAATTATAGCAACCAAAATTGACATTTAGCTAGCACTTAAAATGCACAAAGCACTTTCATATACATCACCTCAATAAAACACTACATCACCCTCCAACTGGTAATTCTCACTTGACAAATGAAGAAACTGAGGTTCCGAGAAGCTTGGAAATGTGACCATGGACAATTTCTATTTCTGAACACTTTTGTGCCACATACCATAGCTAAGAATCTATGCTAAGAACTATGCCAAACACATAAAGTAGGTGTTTTTAGCCCATTTAAAAAAGACACTAAAGTTAAAAGACTTGTCCAAGGTCACATTAACATGTAACAAAGCAAGGATAAAATTGTATCCAAACTTTCCTCTATGCCATCCCCTGATATCTCATTCTATCAAACTGCTGTTTGTCTCACTTTTCTTGATGATGTTAAGTTCCTTCTACTTTTCCTTAGCACTGATTAGAGAAGCATATTTCCATCATTTTGAGCTTAGGTTTGGTTTAAACCTAAGAGTGACAAAAATGGGGAAACAGAAGTTTTTTCAAATCAAAGCTGGTCTTAGGCTGGGTGTGGTTGCTCATGCCTATAATCCCAGCACTTGGGAGGCACTTGAGGCTGAGGCAGGTAGATCGCAGGAGTCTAGGAACCCATGATCAGCCTGGGCAACACGGCAAAACGCTGTCTCTACCAAAAAATACAAAAAAAGTTAGCTGGGCAGGGTGGCACCCACCTGCAGTCTCAGCTACTCCGGAGGTTGAGATGGGGAGAATACTTTAGCCCAGGAGGTTGAGGCTGCAGTGAGCCGTGATAGCACCACTGCACCCCAGCCTGGGCAACAGAGCAACACTTACTTTCTCTCTCTCTCTGCGTATATGTATATATCAAAGCTGGTCTTTACAAACAACTTTTATTTAAATGCGTGGCTAATTCAAGTAGCAGTTCTTAATTCCTTCTTCAAGACTGTAAAGTAATCTGAGACCTAAATATTTTAAGTCAATTTTTTGTTTGGAAGACATGACAAAAGACAATTCCAAAAATCTACTCCTTCCTCCCATAACGTGTCTATTAATCTTTCGATTTACCTTTTACTTAGTTTGACAATGAACCTGAAGTTGACCCTTCCCCAGAATTTACTGGATCCTTATGAAGGCCAACTAAATGTATAATACACTAATACTCTGGTTACTTAATGTATACTCATATACTTGTATATATTAAGTCTAGGCTCACTCAATATATACAAGTGTATCAGTATAATCCTTATTGGGACATAGTGTATTTAAGGTAAGATCTCTCTGGATATGATACCAAAAGGCAATCACCATTCCCTATGGAAATACTTCAAAGGGGGAAGCTTTCAGCTTGGTTCTTGAATATATAACCAACTCATTAAGGCTGTGTCAGCACTTCATTAGTACTCAACTCAGAAAGGATTTCTTGACTACCTCATGAAATATGGGGTTTTGATAACTACCCCCCAAGAGTATAAAACAGCTTTCCTATTTGCTGGATGAAGCCACAAAATTAGACTTGTAAAGTAGGACAAAGCACCCTTTCATTTTCCAAGTCAGTCGGTTGGTATGTCATTTCCATTCCTCTACTCCCCAGATCATTAATGAACAAGCGAATGCGTTTCGAAGGGTTGAAACAAGCAGACCCGAAAATTCTGTTCAGCTTAGTGTATGAAACTCAGACGTCAGGGAGCTTTCTTCCCAGGAGGCTGGGGGACGCTCAGCACCTACCAAGGCTTCCTTCCCTACGGTCAGGATTGAGGTGTAGGCTTCCAGGTACACACGGCTGCAGCGTCGAACAACTTCCAGGCCCTTGACTGTGATGTCCTTGGCATCTCCCAGGCCCAAGCCGATGAGATAAAGCATTTCAAACGTCGGGAGGAGAGAGACTGCAGGACGAAGTGGACAGAACAACAGTCAGTTACACCAAGGACACCTAAGATCTAGCGATGAGCACGAAGATCGCAACCACAGGAGCACTAGAGAAGCGGCAAGTCACGAGGAGGGGTTTGGAAACCTTAGGTCACGCTGACGAACGGGGATAAGAGGTTTTAAAACAACCCTACCCGTTTTGCCGCTTGTTACACACACCTAGGAGCAGCCAAGTATCCGCTGAGAGAATCGTAGCTAGTTCCCTGACCTCTCCAAACTTCCAACCGCCGGCTTTCCGCAGAAGCAACCGCCAACGCGCCGGCTCCGCGCAGAGCAAGGACCCACGCCGCCGATCTCACCTACGGTGTCGCAAAACGCTGATGCCTTTACTGCACTTTACGACTAGCGGGAGGGGGACGGGCTCGCGGACTATCCGGGCTGAGGAGACCCGGGGGCGGAAGGTCAGTCAGCGGGGAAGAGTCCGTCGTGCGTCGCTTTCATTGCCTCAGGGAAAGGACCGGGCGTGCTCACGAGCCCGGTAACTCCTGGCTTTATCCTCCGCTTCCTAAGCCTGGGTAACTGCAGTAGCTCTTCACCCGAGCGGAGCCACGTGGGCGAGAGTCGGGCGAGGCCCCGCCCCCGACGCCACCTCTCCTCGGGACACAGGGGGCGCTGGGGGGGATTTCCCTGATTTGCCCGAGTGCACAGCTATTAATCCCCGCCTTCTCGTCTTCCTGTAGTTCAACTGGGTGTCTCCCTGGTGAAACGTCACGTTGGCAAATCCAGCAGTGAGTGGCCTTCTGATTTCCCAGCAAGGTAATGACTCCTCAGGTTTGTCCCCAAGACCGTGTGCTGAAGTGCCCCAGGGATGCTTCGGTCTCACCATCAGTGTCAGGAATCCCAGACCTCCCTGTACTCAGCAGAAGTGACCTTTCATAGTGCTCAGGGATTTCAGACCTCTCGAGTGCGTCTGCTGGGGGAATTCCTATAAAGCTGTTGGTTACAGGTAATTATGAATAGCAAAGATTTGTTTTGACTGGAAATGCTCTTTCTAAGGTCACTAGTGACCTCATCCAAATTAAAAAGACAGCTGCCATTGCTTACCTTAGCAGGCAGTGTTGATTATTCAAAGTTTTCCTGTTGCTTTCCCGACAATGCCCGACTCCACTTCCTTGAACCCTGAATTTTTTTTTATGCCCAGGTTTCAACCACCTTGTTGCTCTTCCTGTCTAGACCCTCTTTGTGGCTGATTTTATCCCCTCTCATTACGTCGGTCTATTCCTCACACCACATATACACCCCCAAAAAACTCAAAATGGATCAGAGATGTAAATGGAAAACCTAAACCTATACCAGAAGCAAACATAGGAGGAACTATTTGTGACCTTATTTAGGCAAAGATTTCTTAGAAGATTTTTTTAGACCAAAAACACGATGAAAAAAAGAATTGATAAATTGGACTTCAACAAACTAAAAATTTATGCTCTTCAAAAGACTGTTGAAGCCACAGGCTGAGAAAATATTTGCAAAGTGTATATCGGATGAAGGACTTGTATGGAGAATATATAAGGAGTACACACAAAAAAATAAGAGAACAGCTCCTTGTTTAAAAATGGGCAGAAGATTTGAATAGACACCAAAGAAGACACACAAATGATAAGTAAGCATTTTAAAACATGCCAAACAAAAAAACAAGAAAGATCCTAAACATCATTAGACATTAGGGATATAAAAATTTAAATCACAATGAGCTACCACTACCCACCTATTAGAATGGCTTAAGTTAAACAAGCAAACAAAACCCCAGAAAAACTGGCTGTTCACTCAAAATTCCTAGTATCTTTAATATTTTTCAGATTCAAATTTCAACCTCCTATTCAGACTTTCTCCCTCTTGGCTTCATGTTAACTTTCTGCTGGGAATCTTCACCTAGATACATGGCAGCACATTCAACACATCCAAGGTTGAATCCATCATCTTCCCTTTCAACTTTGCTTTTCTTTCCATATTATCTACTTGGATGGAGGGGACAGTGGGTGAGGAAAGTACTGTCATCAACATATTAACCCCAGCCAGACACTAGGGAGTCATCCCCACATCTAATCTCTCTGTCATGTCTGTCTGTGTGTCTCGATGGAAACCATACCCTCTGTCACCATCTTGGTTCTCAGGTCCTTATTTTGTCACTCTTGTAGCTGATCAGCATGTCTCCTTCACATTCATCCTTCACTCAATGAGGTCAGGGAGTTATAGTTAATACACAATCCGAAAATACCATACCCCTTCTAGAATCTTTCTGAGGCCAAGAGAAAGTTCAGGCGTGTTAACATATCCTGCAAAATCATTCATGGTGTGGCCACTGCCTACCTTTCTAGCCTCATCTCTCTCCATTCTATACCGTGGGCTTTCTCTCCAGCAATACTAAATTGCTTATCGTTCTCTGCCCACAACATGCTGCTTTGTTCCTCTATGCTGCTGCTTCATCATGGAATACTGTCTCTCATTCTCTCCTGCCTAGATCGTTAATACTCATTCTTTAAGACCAAGCTCAGGAACCCTTCCCAGAGACCCTCAACCCTCTAAGCTAATTTAGGTTTCTCCTCTTTATTACAGTATTACTCTGTGTATACTTACTGACTGATTTATGAGATTTTTTATTTGTTCATTTGTATTTCTTCTTTACCAAATTATTGATTTTGTTAATTCAGGGACTTCATCTTACTCATATTCTCATCTCTAAGGTTTAGCACATAGTAAATATTAAATAAATAATTTTTAAATAAATTATTATCCACTAGTATCTGGGTTATGTATTTTTCCATCTTTATTAAATACAGAGGGTGGTATTTTTTAAATAACTACCAAAAAATCATTAATGGGATATCAAACATAAATATGCCTGTCTCATGACACTTTAGAAGGTCATTTGTATTGAAAGGCTTGCAACGCGCAAAACATACAGTTCATATGCACGCTATTGAATAGGTAAACAGATTTTCCCGTGTGTTGATTTTTATGTGTTTTTTGTTTTCAGATTTAAAAAAATAATAATTTCAGATAGATTAATAGTAAAAGGACACTGCCAAACATGATGATTAAGTAATCCAAAGAAGGTATGGTTTATATCCTTTTAGGAACTGTATCTGTATTGAAAATAAAGTTATTCTGAGTAATCAAGGAAGTGAAACATTGAAATTACAGAAATAGTTTGTTTTTAAGCATCAAAATTTAACCAGAGGAACTTAGTTTCACCACGTGGAATTCTTAACATGAACAAACCTTTCACCTGCCTTCATTTCTCACTAAGAGTGCAAATTTTCTGTCCTTTTCTGGAGGTAGGCAGATAAAGGGATTATGGTAATCTTTTTTTTTTTTTTTTGTCCTCCCCAGCTCAGCAGACGTAAGCTGCAAAAATCTTGCCTATTGTTTTTTGCAGAATTCTTCTGTGGGATTTGGACATTTCTCCCTTGCCATTTAAAACAGGTTTCAAATGTGATTACATTTTCCCCAACAATTTATTGTGAAAACTTTCAAATATAAAGAAAAGAAATATATATATTTGAAATAGATATATTTCTTTTATAGGTGACAGATTACAAAACATACCTAGGCATATAGCTGATTAAATGATACCATTGCTTCACCTAATTTAGGCTGGGTTTGGAAAATTTTACTGTAAAATGGTTTCAAATTAGTTTTTAACAGATAATTGTAGTTTTTTTTTTTTTTTTGAGACGGAGTTTCGCTCTTGTTACCCAGGCTGGAGTGCAGTGGCGCGATCTCGGCTCACCGCAACCTCCGCCTCCTGGGCTCAGGCAATTCTCCTGCCTCAGCCTCCTGAGTAGCTGGGATTACAGGCACGCGCTGCCACGCCCAGCTAGTTCTTTGTATTTTTAGTAGAGACGGGGTTTCACCATGTTGACCAGGATGGTCTCGATCTCTCGACCTTGTGATCCACCCGCCTCGGCCTCCCAAAGTGCTGGGATTACAAGCTTGAGCCACCGCGCCCGGCCTGATGCTTTCTTATTAAGAAAGCCTGAAGTAAAGTATAATTCCTGGGAAAGAATTGAAAAGTCTCTCTAAGGCATTTACCTCCCAAACTTCGAAAAATTATGTAAGGTAAGAAAAGAGGGTAGACTAACATAGTTATTTAAGTAATGTGAGTAAAAATCACTACTGATTAGAGGATCACATTTAGCAGAATGGAAAAATACTCTGAATAATTCTACTGAAAATGGCCACAGATGCTGGATAAAATATATAACTGAGCTGAGAGGAAATTTAAGAAATTCACAGGTCAAAAGCAAAATGAATACAGAAACCCAGAGAGATAAAGTAGGACTTGAGCTGCCTTTTCCAGGGATTTGTGCAAAAGCCTCTTTCTTTACCCTGAGCTCAATTTGCACATTGAGGCAGGTGACAAATTGTAAAGCCTGCCAAATAATCTAATGATACCTCTGTTGTAAAGAGATCTATACCCAAATGGCTTACCAGCATTTTGGTCATGAACTAGAAATAAACCTGTCTCATAAAAGGGGACAACAAGGATCATTGACAGAAACAACTTTCTCTAGGCTGTAGGACAGTACACTACAGCCCCTGGGCCAGATCTGCCTACTCCCTATTTTTGTACAACCCATGAGCTAAGAATGTTTTTTATATTTTTAAGTGATTTAAAAAATAAAATGGACAGTATTTAGTGATATAAAAATTATTATGAAATTCAAATTTCAGTGTCCATAAATGGAGTTTTGTTAGAACACAGTCATTATGCTCATTCATGTATGTGTTGTCTGTGGCTGCTTTCACACTATAGCAGCTGAGCTGAGTAGTTGTATGGAGACTATAATGCTTGCAAAGCCTAAAATATTTGCTATCTGGCCTTTTACAGGAAAAGTTCACCAAACTCTGGTTTAGAATTTATAATAGTTAGAAATGTTTGAATTTTCTTCAGATGTAGTTTGAATTTCTAACCCATGTGATAATACTACATAATCCCTTGTTTAAGTAATAAATTCAAAATAAATAATAGCACGGTTATTGTAAAGGCAAAGAAAAAGACTTTAAATTACTTTAATTCTGCTATTCTTTGACCACTTTGTGTTTAAAACTTTAAAACAAATAGTGCAAACTTTAAGATATACTATGTGTTTGATCTAAAATTTATGCACAAAATATCTTGCTGTGTTTTTCTTTACAATGGAAATACATCCTTATTCATTAACTCTTAATTTCTTAAGCTAAAGAACAAATTAAAAAACAATTTATTACAGAGGGCACAAAACACTAACCCTGAAAGAAAAAATTAATAAATAGGGCTTCATTAAAAATAAAAGATGCTTATCAAAATATATTGCTAAGAAAATGAAAAGTCAAGCCAGAGATTGAGATAAAATGTCAAAAAATTCATATCTGACAAAGGGCTTACATCCAAATAAGTAAGTTCTACTACTTAAAAATAAGACAACCCAATTTTTAAAATGACTTGAATAACACTTCAGAGAAGATATATTCATGTATATAAGCGGAAGAAAAAGGTATGCAGCATCATTAGTCATTAGAAACATGTAAATTAATATAATAAGGCTAAAATTAATTCTCATACATCACTGGTATAGTGTAAAATGGTGAAGGGACTTCGAAAACCTGTTCAGCAGTTAAACGTGTATACTCTATGGCCTGACTCATTTGACTCCTAGTATTTATCCAGAGAAGTGAATTCATGTGCACACAAAAATATTTACACAAGAGTGTTTGTAGCAGTTTTATTCATAATAGCCCCAAACTGAAAGCAATGGAAATATCAGTCAGAAAGAGAATGGATTAAAAAAATATATATGATACGGTCATGTGACAGAATACTATAAGCAATTAAAAAATGATCTACTGATATAATCTGAAAGATGAGTGAATATCAGAAACATTATATTGATCAAAAGAAGCCAGACACATGGGAATAAATACTGTCTGATTCTATTTATGTGAAATTTTAAAACAGGTAGAACTAATCTGTGGTGATGGAGTAAGTGGTTGCCTACAGGGATGAGGCTTGACTGGAAAGGTGCTCTAGGGAACTTTCAGGGTGATACCCCTTTTTTGTTTTTCTGAGACAGGGTCTCACTCTGTCACCGAGGCTGGAGTGCAGTGGTGCAATCCTGGCTCACTACAACCTCAGTCTCCTAGGTTCAAACAATCCTCCCATCTCAGTCTCCCAAGTACCTGAGACTACAAGCCACCACACATGGCTAATCTTTTTATAAAAATTTTTTGTAGAGATGAGATTTCACTATATTGTCCAGGCTGGTCACAAACTCCTGGGCTCAAGTGATACTGTGCCAAGCCCCAGGGTGATAATCTTGATTGGTTATTGGTTATGTGTGTATATACACTTGTCAAAACCTAATCCAATTTTACACTTAAGATCTGTGCATTTCTGCAGCCACAAAAAAAAAGAATGAAATCATATCCTTTTCAGCAACATAGAACTGGATGCCATAATCCTAAGTGAACTAACTGAGACACAGAAAAACAAATAGTGCATGCTCCCACTTATAAGTGGGAGCTAAACAATGGATACACGTGGACATAAAGATGGAAATAATAGACACTGGGGACTCCAAAACGGGGAGGTTGTAAGGGGGACAAATGTTGAAAATTACCTATCAGGTGCAATGTTCACTGTTTGAGTTATGAGTACCTTAGAAGCCCAATCTCCACCAGCATGCAATATACCATGTAACACACAAGCACATGTATCCCCTGAATCTAAAATAAAATAATAATAAAATAAATCTGTGCATTTCACTGTGTAAATTTATTGGGCAAAATAAAACAAAAACTTGACATTCACATAACTTACAATCAAAATATTTCTAGGACTAAATTAGAGCAAAGATCTTGCTTAACACTTTAGTTGCTAGTACCTCTGGATACCATTATACATATTGCATTATTTTTTTAAATGGCATGTGATAGGGCAAAAAATCATTTCCAAATGGAAAGCAGCTTGTTTAGAAATAACCTATCAACAAATCATGTTCTCTTCAATTTACCTTCATCATAAATTAAATGCCTATAAATAAATGGGTAATAAAAATAATACAGAAGATCAGCATTAGACAGCATTAGACTGTCTAACATAGTAGTTATATAATATATATAATATATAATATATAGAATATCTAATATAGTAGTTATATAACCACATTAGACAGTAGTTATATATAACTACTATAAGTTATAGATGTAACTTATAGTAACATCTAATATACTAGTAACATCTAATACTAATACTATAGTAACATCTAATATATTAGATGTTACTATAAGTTAACATCTAATATATTAGATGTTACTATAAGTTAACATCTAACTTATGGTAAGCTCCTCCCGTGACCCTAATTTGACCCAAGTTAAAATTAGGGTCACAGAAGGAGCTTACTATAAGTTAGATGTTTTATGTTCATTATCTCAGTTAACCATAATAACCCTGATAAATAGGTTTAAGCTCCCTTTTACAGATGAGTCTACTGAGGTTTAAAAAGGTTAAGTAACTTGATCACAGGCACAAAGCTACTAAGTGTCTAACACTCAGTTTTGAACCTAGTTCAATCAACTTCAAAATTTAAGCTCTGTCCACAGTACCCCATATTTCATAGGTCAATGAGAAAGGGATAGAAAAGCAGTTTAGGATTTACAGCCTGAAATACAATAGGGTCTGATGGATAGATCATTCCAGTAAGGCCTAAGGGTCTCGACTACTTGACTGCCCCTTCAGATATCTCTTCCACTGCCAGACCCAGGCCTCCAAGTAATTTACATACCTTATCATTTTCCTTTGGGTGCTCTGAAAGTCAAAAACTGGCCCATATATCAGTAGTTCAGTTACAAGTCTACTGATGTGATCCATCAATACTGAAAATAGAGATGAGCCAAGGAGAATAGTGAAGGCAAATCGGCACAATACATTGTTCAAAAGCAGAGGAAAATACTGTGTCTCTATATTTTAGTAAAAGTAGTGGGAGAGAAAAGCAGAAAAACAAAGGACAAATGGGAAAGTAGACTTAAAGACAATTGAAGGTGTACTGAAACAGGTGTATTTTTCTATAAAGTGTAGCTTTTTAAAGAAAAAAACCTATGTTCTAATGAAAAGCAATGGAAAGAATTATAATTTTAAATAGTTGCTGATCCTGAGTCCAAATACTGGTATTTGTGCAGATCTTGAAAAGAAGTAGAGAAATTGTGGCTTATTGTTATTTTAGGAAAAGTAGTAAGAACTAAATAAATGTTTTGAATATTTACACTAATGTGGAATGTAGGCACCATGCATCAGCATGCTTTGAGGAAATGCTTAGTTCTCGGAGTGAAAACTGCCCCCAGTTAAAGCATTCCAAATTTATTCCTAACTTGTTTGCTCACTAGCCTTAGACATTCTTCTGGAGACTCAATGTTACCATCTATTAAATGAGAAGTTTGGACTATATATATTCTAATAATAATCACCACTACCTTTTATTGATTATCTTCCAGATACTAGGACCCACACCAGATGCTTTAAGTTTTCTCACGTGTGTGTGTGTAAAATATTGCCTATCTTATTAATGAGGAAACTAAAATTAAGAGAGTTTAGGTCTGGGATTTGACCTTGACTCTGTTTGGTTCCAAACCTTTTAACCACTGTGTTATTTTGCTTATCTATGGGTCCTTCAACCGTAGTATGCTGAGATTCTGTTTCCTTGAGTCAGATCAATAAACAGATGAAAGTTAGATGTAAATCCTTGAAAGTTAGAGGAATTGATTATTGTCTTACTTTTGTCTTTATTTTCAATGCCAAGTACATTTTAGGCCTGGCTGAATTCAAGTGAGAGGAACCAAACATTAATCATAATCTTTGTAAGGAGGATTGTATTTTATCATTGCACTCTGGTGGCCACCACTCATGTGGTCCTCTTTCCACCATATTTAGCATGGTATTTTGCATGTCATGTACACTCAGCAATTTTTGACTGATTACAAATAGAAAAAGGCTCAAAAATGATCAGTTCTTTTCGGTAGAAAATTAGACTCAGTGCTTTCATCCAAACACAACAGCTGTTTAATGTGGTGGGCTGATAATTAATAGCCACAAGTTTGAGGTTAAGAGTCACCTTTCAGAGTCAGGAGAGACTCAGAAAGGTCACTCTTAAGTCACAAAAGAAATATTTTGTAAATTTTTATTTATAGAGCCAATGGACTTTCTCATGAATGCTAGAAGAAACCTCTCAAATAATTGTTTTAACCTTAAGGAGCTCCAAATAATTTCTGTATATATTTTTAGTTAAGAATCATACGTAAGATTATTATCTTACTGAATAGATATTAAGATTATGTGTCAAAAAAACTTTCTACCCACTGTGAAAGTTAGGTATTTTAGATGGCATTTTTATTCCAGGTAATAGTTCTTCTTGACTTCATTAGAGACAAATTAATATTTGCCTTGATAAAACAACCAATGTAAGTTCTATTTAATCATGATGAAATAATCCTGTGCACCCATTTGTCCTAAGTGTACTCTTTATGAAGTGAGTTTGTTTGTAATCAGCCAGACTTTAAGTATGGCCACTTACTTAACAAAACTGGGCATGTCACAGATATCAGTTGGAATCTTTCCTGATACCAGAAAAAATATACAGATTACCATCAACTTTTAAAAATAATATTATTTGATAATGAATATATTTCCATGTCTTTCTACAAAAATCAAAAACTTCTCTAGAGATTCTCTAATATACCTTAAAGTATTACTAATAATGTCTAATTTGTCATCTGTGACATGAAACTAATTTTCATAATGCTTGGCATCTAAACATCCGTGACTGCACCTGTTGCTGGGCTATCCCCTCAGGGAGTGGTTTTAGTGCTGGGGAAGACCCAAATAATTTGATAGTGGAAGGAAGGGAAAATGGTTTAGAACATTTCAATTATTGTTTCTACAAACATATTGCAATAATGTCTTTACTTCCTCAACTCCCTTTATCAGCTCAGTGCTGTTTTGCTTTCTTCTCTAAACTATACTGAAGCAGAGCTTGCTAGGTCACAATTAACTAAGTGTCAAATTCCATGAAGAGATTTAGGCTCTTAACTTATGTGACCTCTTAATAGGGCTTGACATGGTTGATCAAGGGAAGACCCAAATAATTTGGTAGTACAAGGAAGAGAAAGTGGTTTTTAGAACATTTTATTGTTTCTACAAACATATTGCAATCATGTCTTTACTCCCTCATTCTCTTTCATTTATCAATTCAGTGCTACCTTGCTTCCTTCTCTAAACTATACTGAAGCATATCTTTCTAGGTGACAATTAACTAAATGTCTAATTGCATGAAGAGATTTAGGCTCTTAACTTATGTGACCTCTTAATAGGGCTTGACACAGTTGATCATCTCGATGATCCCTGCCTTTTGGCTTCTCTGATCTCTTTTTTCATGTTCTCTACCCCTGTGACTATTACTTGTCAATACAGACAGTTCCTGACTTACGATAGTTCAGCTTATGATTTTTAGCTTTATGATGGTAAGTGATACATGTTTAGTAAAGGTGTACTTTGAGTATCCATTCTTCTTTTCACTTTCAGAACAGTATTCAATAAATTACATGAGCTATTCAACACTTATAAAATAAGCTTTGTGTTAGATGATTTTGCTCAACTGAAACTCGTTTAAGTATTCTGAGCACATTTAAGGTAGGATAGGCTAAGCTGTGATGTTAAGTAGGTTAGGTGTATTAAATACATTTTCAACTCAAGACAATTTCAATTTATGATGGGTTTATTGGGACAAAATTCCATCAAAAATTGAGGAGCATCTGTATTTGTATATCTTTGTTTTCCTGTTAATTGTTGGATTTGTTCTTTACTCCTGCGAAAGTTAGTTTTATGTGTCAACTTGTCTATGCTACAGTGTTTGGTTATTCAATCAAACACCAATCTGGGTGCTGCTATGAAAGTATTTTATAGATAATGGCTAACAACTACAATCAGTTGAGTTTAATGGAGATAATGAGTATGCACTCAGTTGGGTTTAAGAGCAAAAACTGAGGATTCCTAGATAGGAAGGAATTTTGTCTCAAAACTGCATTAACTCCTGCCTGAGTTTCTGGGTTTCCAGGCTGCTGATCAGCCCACCTTAAAAATTCCAGACTTCCCTGCCCTACAGTTTTCAAAATGTCAGCCCCTACTGCCACGCAAGACAATTCTTTAAATAAATCTCTTAAAAAAACACACACACTCTCATATACAGATACAGATAGAGTTATGCCTCAGTATCCATGAGGAGTTGGTTCTGTGTCCTCCCTTTGAAACCGAAAGCCAAGGAAGCTCAAGTCCGTGATATAAATGACATAGCATTTGCGTATAACCTATGCACATCCTCCTGTATGAATCATCTCTAGATTACTTATAATAATCAATAAAATGTAATTACTATGTAAATATACCATGTTATTTGGCCAATAATGACAAGAGAAAAAAGCCTTTACATGTTCATTACAGATACAATATCTCTTTCAAATATTTTCAATCCATAGTTTTTTGAATTAGCAGATGTGGAACCCACCAATACAGAGGACCAACTGTACATCCTATTGGTTCTGTTTCCCTGGAGAACTCTGATTACAAATCCTTTTATCATTTTATTAATCACGTATTCTCTATATAATTCATCTATTTCACTTCTTCAACAATGTTCATATAAATCTTTTACTTCAGAATATTTACCCCAGTCTTTTATTTGAACTCTTAATCAACATTTTTCAACTACTATACATCCCTATATTGATGTCCCAATCCCATTTTGAATTCAACATATCCAAATGAAATTTTTTAAAAAGAATTCCCACCTCAACTCCTTTCTCTCCTTATTTCCAATCTCAATTAATGGCAAGTCTACACCTAATTATCATATGTAGAGATCTCTGAGCTATTCTTCATTACTTGTTCTCTTTCATCTTGATTTAATAAGTCTCTTAGTTTGGACAGTATTTTCTTCCTTAGTTACCCTTGAATTTAGTCCTTTGTCACCACTTTCACTGCCTTGGGTTGGAATCTTCCTACTCATTTCTTGCATGTATTTTTAAATTTTACCTGATTATAATGATTTCTTACTTGATCACTGTGTTCATCATTGTCCTTTTCTTTCATGTTATTTTGCACAGATCCACAAAGGTTATTGCTCTTGTCATAACTATTGCATCATATTGTAATTATTTGTATACATGTTTTGTCTTCTCTTCTAGATTTGGAGTCATTCATTACATTTGTGTTGTAGTAGTTTCCTACCTCACTATAGCTCTGACACAGCTGAAGTATTTTGTACTTGGCTGAAAACTGTTCTCCCAAAATTCATGTCCATCAGGAATCTGTAAATGTGACCTTACTTGGAAACAGGGTCTTTGTAGGTATAATCCAATTAAGATGAGGTCACATTGGATTAGAGTGGACCCTAAATCCAATGACTGGTATCATAAAAAGAAGGGGGAAATTTGAACATGCTGACACACAGGGGAAAAGTGGCCACGTGAAGAAGGAATCTGAGATTGGAGTGATGCCCAGCTCTAAGCCATGGAATGCCAGGGATTGCCTGAGACCACTGGAAACAAGAAGAGGCAAGGAAGGATTCTTCCAGAGCCATTGGAAGGAGCATGGCCTTGCAGACACCTTGATTTCAGGCTTCTGTTACCTGGAATTGTGAGATAATAATTTTCTGTTGTTTTAAGCCACTCAGTTTGTGGTAATTTGTTACCAGAAAACTAGTACAAAATTCATAGTTCCTTCATGTTCTTCGTTTTCCTTGGTTTAAGGACAGCTTAACCGTACCTTTTAAATTTTATTTTTATGTATTTTAGAGACAGAGTCTTGCTATCTTGGCCAGCTTGTCTTGAACTCCTTGCCTCAAACAATCCTCCTGTCTCAGTCTCCCAAAGTGTTGGGACTACACATCCCCTGTACCTTTTGTAATAAAATTCTTGCATCAAACTTTAAGAGTCCACCAAGATCTTCATGAGCTCTTTTCCCTCCTCTTTCACTTTACTGTGGGCTTAATCCAAAACACTTTGCCCTTCTCTTCATTCTTTCTCCCATTGTGACCACTCCCATTCTTGTGATTTTAATCACCACTTCTATGTTAACTTATAAACCTGAATTTCCAACTTTACCTTTCTTTTAACCTGTAAATCCTATATTTTCAGTAACTATAATTTTTAATTCTGTATTTTAAAGAATGTTATAGGCATTTTTCTAGCAAGAGCCACTTAGCCACTTAACCCGGGTGCAGAAGACTTTACATACATATTAAATATTTGCAAAAACCTTATGAGGCCAAACCTTATGTCCCCCAATTTAAAGATGAGAAAGTTGTGTGAGGCACTGAATGGTAAAATAACTTGCCAAAGGTCCAGCAATCAGTAAGTAGCTGATACAAACACACCACAGTGTGTTTTAAGCACATAGGCAAACCAGATGTCTTTGAGAATTTGGTGAAAACTGTGGTGGTTCATCACAGAAATAATACAAAAAGTTTTCTATGAAATATTAGGAAGTTCTTACATTTTAGAAGTCTACTTATGGATCCCAGGTTAAGAACACTTGTACTGGATTAGCAGGGTGTCACAGCACATACCTGTAGTTTTAGCTATTTAGGAGGCTGAAATGGAAGAACACTCGAACCCAGGAGTTCAAGACTGCAGTGAGCTATGATTATACCACTGCACTCCAGCCTGGGCAATAGTGCAAGACCTTGTCTCTAAAGAAAAACAAAAATTAAACAAAACCTATCTTTTTTGTAATGATCCGAGTCACATTTATTTATTATACTAGTCACATATATTTATTATACTAGTAATAAGAAAAACATAGCTAGATTCAATAGTCTGATTTTCTTCATCAGTTTGGTTCTCTAGGAAAGTGTAACTTATTTTAGCAAATTAGTAGATCTTTATTAAAAATAAAATAGTGAACATCATGCTCATTCATTTAACACAAATGTAGTGAATGACTCCAAATCTAGAAGAGAAGACAAAACACATATACCAAAAATTACAATATGATTTAACAGTTATGACAAGAACAATAATCTTTGTGAACTGTGCAGAATAATATGAAAAGTACTGTGTTGAATGCAGAGAACAGGTAAAAAAATTATTATAATCAGGTAAAAATAAAATCCATGCAAGAGATGAATAGGGAGATTCTAACCTAAGGCAATGGAAGTGGTGAGAAAGGATTAAATCCAAGGCTTAATAAGGAGGAAAATGCCATCTGAGTTTAGAGGCTGATTAAATCAAGATGAAAGAGAGAAAGGAATGAAGAACAGCTCAGAGATCTCTACATAGGATGATTAGGTATAGAGATGCCATTAACTGGGATTAGAAATAAGGAGAGAAAGGAGTGAGGTGGGGAAAATAAAAACATTCCATTTGGACATGTGATAGTTTTTATAGAGATAGAGATTCAGAAATAGATGTATAAACACAGGTATTATATAGTTATAAAACCTAAGCATATATTTAGGCAAAAGTGTGTGATAGAGGGAAGGTTATCAAGTATGATTGTCGGGGGGTTAGTTGGATAGGAGACTGGATACCTATTCCTCTGAGATAAGAGGACAGACTATATTCTGCAGTTCCAGTAACAGTTCAAGAAACAAATGACTGTTATTAATTATATATTATTAAAAATAGTATCCACTTTAGTGTTTGTCTGATTTTAAGTTGTAGATGTCAGTTACATATTTATCCAAGAGATCCTTTATTTTCAAGAGCAAATCCTAAAAGCTTATAATTAAAATTGACTATAGCCTACATATTGGAATCCAGGGTGGATTTGTTAATTTTCTTACAGAAAGTATTTTAGGCCCACCAAGGAACTTAGTCTAGAATAGTTAGAGCCTATAATTTCACACTCTTTCAAAGTAAACATACCAAAAAGTAGTTCTTTTAAAAGTACGTAAGTGATTAAATCCTAGTCAATTGCAAAATGTGTGTTTCTGTGATGGCATGTGTTCTTCAAAGCTTCCTTAACATGGTAAAATTCAGCATGACATCATTCTTCGTGAGAATCTTCATGAGGGTGAGGACAGCTTAAATAAGTGAAGTTTCCTGATAATGAAATGGCTTTGTTTCTGTGGGTCTTGATTTAGTTTTTTTTGTTTATGCAAATCAATGAATAAATATACATCCATGGAGACAATATATTCATATTGTACATGTATATTTAAAACCTTCCTTTCTAACTTTATTTTACAGATTTGTTCAACTTTGTTTAAATCACTAGAATATAATTAAACACTGCCTTCTAAACTGGAGAAAATAGGCTGTTCTCACATGGCTGGGCTTTCTTAAATAACAATAGCATTAAATAAAACTAGAATATGTTTCTTTAGATACTGTATGGCTTGATTTTATATTAAAATTCAAAACATTGACATTCACAGTTGTAAGGGACCATAGAGGTTATCAATTTGTGCCCCTTTTTGAATCAAGAAATAATAGTTCAGAGCAGTTCAGTAGGTTACCCAGAGCCAAGAAGAATTATATAGTGGATTCTATATGCCAAGCTCTGTTCTGAACATTTTACATACATTTTATGTATTAACTTAATTCTTAAATTCACAGTTTTACAGATGAAAAAATAAATGCTCAGAGGTGAAGTCACCCAAGAACCCTCACCTAGTAAGTGATGGCCCTGGGATTTGAACCCAGGTATTCTTCCTTTGAGTCGGTGCACTTAACTCTGCTCCCAGTTTCTACAAAGGGCAGTGTTGAGACCCTGAAACCATTTAACCTTCTGATACGGTTAGGCTTTTTGTCCCCACCCAAACCTCATCTCGAATTGGACTTTTGAGTTAATTTTGGTATGTGTTTAAGACTTTGGGGGACAGTTGGGAAGGCATGATTGGTTTTAAAATGTATAAAGAAAGTGAGATTTTGGAGGGGCCAGAGGTGGAATGGTACGGTTTTTGCTGTGTCCCCACCCAGATCTTACCTTGAATTGTAATTCTCATAATCCCCACTTATCTAGGGAGAGATCTTGCTGCGAGGTGATTGGATTGTGGGGGTGGTTTCTGTCATGCTGTTCTTGTGATAGTGTGTGAGTTCTCATGAGATCTGATGGTTTTAAAGAATCTGGTATTTTCCCTGCTCATGTACTTCTCTCTTCTGCCACTAATTGAGGAAGGTTCTTACTTCCTCTTTGCCTTCTGCCATGATTGTAAGCTTCCTGAGGCATCCCTAGCCATGTGGAACTGTGAGTCAAATCTCTTTCCTTTATAAATTACCAAGTCTCAGGTATTTCTCTATAGCAGTGCAAGAACGGACTACTACTAAACACACACACACACACACACACACACACACACACACACACATATGCTAGGTGTAATATACTGATTTTATTGAATTATACTTATTTATGTAAATGCCAATCTCTTTCACTTTACTGAGGTGTTTGATATATCTTCCATAGCAGGAACTATTTTGTATTTACTTCAATGAAGAGTTCATTACTTGGTACATAGTAGATGCTGCATAATACTGAGCCAATTTATACATGAAGGATTTTTAGGAAGGCATGTCTAGAGGTAAGGAAACAAGTTAGATGCAGAGTGATCTCTCTTTGAGAGATAATATAATACAAAATTCAAGTGGTGAAGTGATTTTGTTAAGGGAAAACGTTGAACAGATAAGAAAAACATTGCAAAGATTGGAGTTGGTGATTGACTGCTGTGAGTGACAGAGAAATCAAAACAGCTATATGACCAGTTCAGTCTATCACAAAATTTATTTGATTAATCTTTTCAAATTTGGACTGAAACAAGATATCTTGTTTTGTTTGTTCATTTTCTATGCATTGAACAATACCATAAATGTTGTCATATCCCTGTTTCTGCTTACTTTAGGTTTTATTTGTTCTTCTTTTTCTCATTTCTTTAGGTATATGCTTAAGTCACTAATTTTAGAGCCTTCTTCTTTTTAATATACTTATTAAATGCTACAAATTTCCCCCTAAGAACTGCTTTAGTTATAGCTAATGTGGTTTTGATGTTTTGATTTTCATTTGTTTCAAAAAAGATTTTGAGACAGTCTCACTCCAATACCCAGGCTGGAGTGCACTGTGGCAATCATGGCTCACTGCAGCCTCAACCTTCAAAGGCTCAGGTGATCCTCCCACCTCAGCCTCCTGAGTGCTGGGACTATAAGTGCATGCCACCATGTTTGGCTATTTTCAAAATATATTTTAAATTATTTATGATTTCTTCTACAGCCCATGATTATTTAGAAGGGTTTTTTAAAGTTTCTGAATATTTAGAGATTTTTTTTCAGATATCTTTCTGTTGCTGATTTTTAGTTTAATGCAGTTTTGGTAAGAGAAATACTCTTATTTGATTTACTTTTAAAAAATTCATTGAGACTTCTTTCTTTTGTGACCTAAAATCTGTTTTTTTCTTGGTGAATATTCCATTGGCATTTGAAAAGAATGGATATTCTCTATTAGGTAGAATGTTCTATGTTAGTCAGTTGGCCAAGTTGGTTGATAGTGTTATTTGGGTCATCTACATGCTTAATGATTGTTTTTTTTTTTTTTTTTCATTTACTAGAAAAGAGTGTTAGAATATCAAACTATAACTGTGGGTTTATATATATATATATTTCAAGTTCTATTAGTTTCAGCTTTATGTATTTGTAAGCTCTGTTATTAGATACATTTACTCTAAGACTGTTGTATCTTCTTGATTAATTGACTTCTTTATCATTGTGAAATGTCTCTCTTTATATCTAATACATCCTTTGATAATATAGCTACTCTGCCTTTCTTTTGAGTAATATTTACAAGGCATATCTTTTTCTATTCTTTTCTTTTTAACCAATCTCTGTCTCAATTTTTAAGGTGAATTCCTTGTAAACAGCATATAGTTGGATGCAGCTTTTTCAGATATCTAATCTGACATATTTTAAAATTATAGTGTCTAGAGCATTTACAATTAATGTAATTATTGATACCATTTGTTTTATGTCTACCATCTTTGTTTTATATTTATCTCATCTGGTTTTTCCCCTTTTAAAGAAACTTATTAATTGCATATTTAATTTCTACTATTAGTTGATTTTTTTTTGGTTGCTGATTTTATTTTTAGTGCATATATTTAACTTATCATAGTTGACGTTTAAAATATATTAATACTTCTCCTAATCCTGTATGCTATTATCATATATTTTAAGGCCATATGTTTTATCAACCTCTTAATACATTGTTATTTGCTTTAAACAGACATAAATATCTTTTTAAGAAATTTAAAATGAGAAAAATTCTTTTATATATATGTTCACATAAACACATTTCTCTTGCTTGTCATTCTTTACCGTAGGTCTATATTTCTTTCTGGTGTCATTCTTTGGCTGAAGAACTTCCTTTTACAGTTTGTGTGTGTGTGTGTCTGTGTGTGTGTGTGCGCGCGTGCGCGCACACACACACATGTATGTTCATGTGTGTGTTCTTGGGCACGGTGTGCTGGTCTAATGGTGACAAATTCTTTTGAAAGAATTAATCTGAAAACGTCACTGTTTTCCCTGTGTATTTGAAAGATATTTTTACTGGCTTAGAATTGTAGGTTGACAGTTTTATTTTGTTGTGTTTCCTTTCAGCACTTTAAAAAGGGCTTTTCATGGTCTGCATGGCTTCTGATAAGAAATTGGCTGTCAGAGTTCTCTTTGTCTCCCTCAATATAATGTATCTTTTTTCCTCTGGGCATTTAAGATTTTCTCTTTATCACTGATTTTTAGCAATTTGATTTTGCCTTAGAGTGGTTTTCTTTGTTTCTTCTGCTTGGAGTCATTGAGATTCTTGGATATATCTGAAAACTGTTGCTTTATAAATATTTTGCTGGTTTACTAGCTGTTCACAATGAAAGTGCAATGCCCATGGCAGATGTCTTGGTCTGTTTGTGCTGCTATAACAAAATGCCATAAACTGAGTGGTTTATAAACAACACAAATATATTTCTACAGTTCTGAAGGCTGGGAAGTTAACAATCAAAGTGCTAGTAGATTTGGTGTCTTGTGAGGGCTGCATCCTAGTTCACAGATGGTGCATTCTCTCTGTGTCCTCACTTAGTGGAAGGCATGAGGCAGCTCTCCAGGACCTCTTTTATAAGGACACTAGTTCCATTCATAAAGGCAGAGCTCTCATGATTTAATCTACCTACCAAAGACCCACTTTCTAATACCGTAACATAGATGGTGAGGTTTCAGCATATTACTTTTGGTGAAACATGAACATTCATATCATAACAGCAGATAATATTTTATGTGTGGAATTAGAAGTCTTATTTTGTTAATATTGGTAGAAGAAGGCTTTCTTAGCCTATAATTCATTATTAAACTTGTTATTAAAAATGTCTTCTAAAATTTTAGGATTTTGTTGTCAAATTTCAGAAAACTTCTCTCATTTTTTTCTGACTTAGCCACATACTTTCAGTGCCCAGCACCATAGGACTCGTTCATTTACCATGATCACCTCTGGACCTGTATCTTTGTGCATGATTCTAGATGAGTCAGTACGCAGGATGATAGAAGTATTGCTAGAAGCCAGTCTTGAATTTGCTTGGCTAGTTGTAATATAATCATATACAAGACTTCAGACCACATAAGCCTATCCCATTAAATCTAAGCTAAATATATCCCTAACTCAACCTGCATTTAGCTGTTTGTTTTTTTTCTTAGAAATGGGGTCTCACTCTGTCATTCAGACCAGAGCGCAGTAGCTCAATAATACCTTACTGTAATCCCAAATCCCTCAGTTCAAGCAAGCCTCCTGCCCCAACCTCTCAAGTAGCTAGGACTACAAGTGTGTGCCACCACACCTGGTTAATTTTTAAAATTTTTTTGCAGAGAAGGGGTAACACTATGTTGCTTCGGCTAGTCTCAAACTCCTGGCCTCAAGCAATCCTCCTGGCTAGGCCCCACAAAGCACTAGGATTACAGGTATGAACCACCATGCCCAGCTAGGTGGACATTAACATTCATGTAGCCACTCCAGCATACCACACCTTATACCATGAGCAGAAGTAATGGAGAAGCCATAATGAAAAGAGACACTGGTATTCATTGACTTCAGTTAATATATCTTATTTTTACAAATTTTACAAAAGTGTATCATCACTAAATATAATTCTTGTGTTTTTCTCTGGGCCTTGGGAGGGGTTTGTGCAGAGAAGCCCTGTCACTTATGCTTCAATCACTTTACATTAATTCTACTCTGACTTTACCATGGTGTTTTAAAAGCAGGATCATTCTATGTCACATACGAATTCAAGATTTGGGAATTGTCCATTCACAAGTATAATCTTGGGCTGTATTACAAAATTGTTCAACACCGAACTCAGGAATCAGGAAACATGCTCTTGGTGTGACTCTTACTTCAGCTATCTGCTTCTGACAAAATCCAGGTCAGTATGCAGTTACATACTGTTTCCCCAGCCTTGTGAAAAAAAAAATAAGTTTAGTACAGATTTGGGTTAAGGCAAAAAAAAAAAATCTTTTTTGCAACTTAGAAGTCTTAATGATTATAAAACAAAAATAAGTTAAGCAAAATTTTTCATTCAAAAGTAGAAAGTGTGTGTTTCATTTTACCTTTGTACTTAGTAAGTGGCATCGTTCTCACTTGTTTGTTGTGTCATTTGTCCCCTCAATCTGTCACTTAGAAATAATGAAGATATAAACTTGATTTTCACAAGCTGGTTTGCTGTAATATAGCCCCCCAAAGTAATTGGCTTTTATTAGTTTATATTGTAAGTATTTCAGTTTTAACAGCTTTGATAGCAACCATAACTTAGTTTTTTCTCTTATAAAAATACTGAGAATCCCTTTTCATAAACAAGTGTTTCTTTAATGATAACTTTTTCAACATGGTAATAGTCTTTAAGTTTCCGATGTGGTGCTGCTTAGTCCGTCATAAAGGACAAATGTGATTCTTTTGCACACTTAATAGCAACACCTAGTCTATAGTCGTGTCTGGCTGCTGATAGTAAGTTTGGAATCCTTTTCCTGTTTTGAATGTTCGTTCCTGTGTTGAATTGTTAATTAAGAGAACAGATTTATCAACAGACTTCTGCCTTTGATTTCAAGTATCAGTGTTGATTGACTGTCTGCTGTAAGCATAATAGTGATGGATACAAAGCCACTAGTAATACCTTTCAGAATAGTAAGATTTAAATACATTAAAAGATAAAATGCTGAGGTGAACTTCAGAGAAGGGAGAGATCTCTGTGACCTAAAGATTCTATAACTCAAGCTGGGCTTTAAGGTTGAACAGAATTTGAAGAAGGACATTCCATAGGGCAGGCAAAAACACCAAATAAGAGTAAAGGCAAAGAGGTAGGCATGTGCAGGTCTCATTTAATTTTGTTTAATTCAATGACATTTATCAAAAGCTTATTGTCTTCTCAATATTTTTCTAATTAAACATACAAAGATAAATACGGAATAGTCTTTACCCTCAAAAAATTTAATCATCTAGGAAATGGGAAATGATATTGACACAACTACTACAAGACAGTAGATTTCTATGAATTTAATTTCTATCATAACCTTTAAGGTTGCCTGAGCAACAAACTTTGAGTCAGAAAGATCTGGTTTTAAAATTTAGCACTGACTCTTTTAGCTATGTAACCTTGAGCCCCTTTAAGTTTAATTTTATCTGTTTCTATCTTCTACTGTATTTCACAGATATAACCTGAAGCCCTCCATCAGCAAATTCATTCCCACCATGTCATAGAGAATTTCACTGTCAGCTGAGCTGTCTCCCGCCATAAGCTTTGTATTGCGTTGCTCCCACAAGGGTACCTTAACCCAGCCCAGATTACTAGGCTCCAGTTCTTGACGTCTGTCTACAGCCATTGCCATCCTGCCACACCAGCTAAATTAATTGGCTCTGACTCTTCTCAAAGCCACATCTACACTCACCTTTCTTTTCAAAGTAGCTCATTGGACTACTCCAAAATATCAGGGTGCTATCATTTCAGTTTCCTTCCACATCTCACTCACGAGGTGACTATCTCCTTTTGCCCAGGACTGAGGAGATTCCTGGAACTTCAGAATTACAGGGCTAAAACTTGGAGAATTCCAGGTGAAACAGGATGAGTTAGTTGTCCTACCACCAGCCTGGTTCAGACCTCTCCCCTGTACCTATAGCCCTTGTTTCTGAAGTGTCGACATATCTGCTGCTTAACCTAATCCAAGTTTGGCAGTCTTCTGAATTTTTTGGTGGGGAGGGGTGGGTAGAATGTGGTCTCACTGTGTTGCCCAGGCCAGTCTTGAACTCTTGAGTTCAAGTGATCCCCCAACTTCACCCACCTTAGCAGCTAGGACTACAGGTGCACACCACTGCATCCAGCTACCTTCTTAATATTTTGAAGGTCAAATGATATACATATGAGAGCTGAATTTCCAGAATATATTAGTTAGTACTGAGTGAGAATGCCAAGCCAGTTTAAAACTGAAAGCAATACCACATTGCAAATTAAAACATCTTGCTGCTCAAAAAAAATTTAAGAACTTGGAACAGCAGCCAGATGGCTGGGGTAAAAGGTTTATATAATATTGTAGATAAAGCTGAAAAATAGGTTTGACCAGGATCCCTTTTGTGTGTGTGTATATGTGTGTGTGTGTGTGTGTGTGTGTGCGCGCACGTCTATGTGCAGATGGGTATGCACATGTGTGTGTACATGAGTATGAGGGAGAAAAAGGCTATGAATGAATTTTTGAAAAATCAGTAGAACTAAGATAGTAACTGGATATAATAGGTAAATTAAGATACTTACCAAGATAGTTAACTGGATAAACTGGGAAAATGGAATAATTAATACATTATTCTCAAATTTATTTTTATCATAAATTTAAGTAAGCCCTTGGTTTCTTTTATTAAATTTCTATGATAACCTAGTATAAGATAATATCTGATATAAATCCAAAGCAGGTAATTGGTTATTTCTAATTTAATATACCAATATTTCACAGGCAAGTTTGAGATGCATCAAGTAATTGCCAGAAATAGGGAAAGAAAGACGAGTAGGCCAGGTGCAATGGCTCATGCCTGTAATTCCAGAACTTTGGGAGGGTGAAGTAGGAGATTCACTTGACCCCAGTAGTTCAAGACCAACCTGTACAACATAGTAAGACCCTGTCTTTATTAAAACAAAAAAAGATTAAGTGTTTAGAAAATTTATGCAATTGATATTTTTAGATTAAAATGTTATAGAAATTTTTGATATTCTTTTTCTTCACAACCTTATAAGTGGTCTTTTCTTGCATTTGATGACTTTAAATATGTTACAGTCACTGATTTAGTTTCATAACTGGTTTTATAAAAAGTTTCCTTAATAGTCAATGAAATGAGTTTCCTAACTTAGAGCACTTTTTTTTTTTCAACTCAGAACTAATTAGCTATGCTTAAGACTTTCTCACAAGAATTTCTCTACAGAGGAAACAAAACTTTCGCTTTGAGACTCTCCTAGAATAAAACTATCTGTGGGAAGGATCATGTCCCCTCTACCATCCACATTTTCTACAGACTGCTAAATGCTTAGGAATTTGTTGGCATTCACAGAACTGCCTTTTCCGGTGCAGTGATTCTGAGGTAAGATGATCTGGGGAGACAAAAAGTGTAGGACTACAGTTTTACTAAATAAATTTGGCTTCTATATCAGTAACAAAGTGCATATCAGATACTCAAACAAGTAAATTCTGAATGTATGAATTCAGGGCGTTTCTATTACTATGTTAGTCTGTAGCTATTGACACCACAATAAAGACAATTAATACTGAATATACAGTTACAGATAAATTGATCAAATTCATTCATTCAACAAATATTGATGAGGTACTTTCTATGTATAAGGAACATTTCTAATCACTAGGAATATTGTCAAAATATTAGCCATGTAGAGTTTACAAAATAGCTAGTGGAATTTACAAAAATCTCTAGCCTTCTAGAATTTAAATTCTCAGGGGAGACAGACAAAAAAACCTAAAAGTATTATGTCAGATGGTGATACGTGCTATAAAAAATTAAAGCAGGCTAAGAAGGTTAGGGAATGACCCAGAGTGGATGGGCAGGTATGCCACTTGAGATATGGTGTCAAGGAAGGCCTCTCTGAAAAGGTGATTTGAGCAGAGACCTGAAGGTAGTGGAGTGAGGGATTGAGCCTTGAAGGTATCTGAGGAAGAGAAGATGAGGGAGCAGCAAGTGCCAAGATCCTGAGGCAAGATTGCTGAGCATATTCAAGGAATAGCAAGGAGGTTAGTATGGTAGGAGTAGAATGAGAAGGGAGAGAGTGGCAGGAAATGAGGTTAGAGAGGTGGGGGCAGGGTGGCAGATCTTTTCAGGTTTGCAGATTACAGTAGAGATTTTGGGCATTCAGTCTTAAGGAGATCCCTTTAGAAGTAGAAGGTTGCATTTTTTTTTCTTCAACTTTTAACTTCTAGGGTACATATACAGGATGTGCAGGTTTGTTACAAAGGTAAACCTGTGCCATGGTGGTTTGCTGCACAGATCATCCCATAACCTGGGTATTAAGCCCATGATCCAATAGCTATTCTTCCTGATGCTCTCCCTCCCTCCACCCCTCCAACAGGCTCCAGTGTGTGTTGTTCCCCTCAATGTGTCCATGTCTTCACATCGTTCATCTCCCACTTATAAGTGAAAATATGTGGTGTTTGGTTTTCTGCCCCTGTGTTAGTTTGCTGAGGATAATGGCTTCCGGTTTCATCCATTTCCTGCAAAGGATGTGATCTTGTTCCTTTTTATGGCTGCATAATATTTCATGGTGGCTATGTACTACATTATTTTTATCCAGTCTATCACTCACTGATGGGCATTTGGGTTGATTCCATGTCTTTGCTATTGTGAATGGTGCTGCAGTGAACATATGTGTGCATGTATCTTTGTAACAGAATGATTTATATTCCTTTAGGTGTATACCCAGTAATGGGATTACTGGGTCTACTGGTATTTCTGCTTCTAGATCTTTGAGGAATTGCCACACTGTCTTCCACAATGGTTGAACTAATTTACACTCCCACCAACAGTGTAAAAGTGTTCCTTTTTCTCCACAACATCACCAGCATCTGTTGTTTCTTGACTTTTTAAGTAATCACCATTCTGACTGGTGTAAGCTGGTACCTCATTGTGGTTTTGATTTGCATTTCTCTAATGATCAGTGATGTTGAGCTATTTTTCATGTTTGTTGGCACATGAATATCTTCTTTTGGAAATTATCTGTTCATGTCCTTTGCCAACTTTTTAATGGGGTTGTTTGTTTTTTTTCTTGTAACTTTGTTTAAGACGTTGTAAATCCTTGATATTAGACTTATGTCAGATGGATAGATTGCAAAATTTTTCTCCCATTCTGTAGGTGAGGGTTGCATTTCTTAATTAAAATATCCTCAAACCAAATTGTCACAACACTGGCCTTAACCAACCCATTTATGCCCAGTGTTCCATTTTTGATTGCCGTATAACAATGAAACACAATAAAATTTTTTTCTCTTCAAATTCTTGTTCCTTGAATTTTTTTGTAGGTAACATGAATTTCATGCAAAAATTCAAAAAATTGCAACCTCAGGCATAATGGGTTAAGAAGACTCATTTCTATTTTGAATTATTTTTCAAACTTAGATGGATCATCCTATAAGCATATTAATTCAATCTTGGGAAAGACTTGCCTGGTAATATGACAGAGGCTCTAGTTTTCAAAACATCTTAGAACAGCTTGACTATGTCTCAGGTTTTCCATCTTTCACGTCTCTAATATGTTCAGTGCAAGTTTTTAGTGAAGCAGGACTGATATTTTTGTAAACTTATGGTATATTATTGATAATTTTCAAATAGCAGAAAATCTAGTCTACTAGCTAGAATATTTTTATTTACTTCAATTATTTATTCCAACAAACATTTACTTCGTATTTATTATATTCCCAAATTGTGCTAGGTCCTCAGAATACAAAGATAGATAAAGGGTGTTTCCTCAAAACAGATTCATAAATAAATAATTGCAAGATGATATGACAAGTACCTACTATATATACATAGTAGTTGCTCATTAGATACTTGTTTAATGGATGAATGATGATAGGACTGAGAATGAAATGATTATCTTTGTCTGAGGAAGTCAGGGAAGTGCATAGGAATCACTTTTAACCATTAGCTAAAAATGATGACATGGAAAAAGGGGAAAAGAATATTACCTTTTTCACCCCAGCATCTGGCATAGAATCCAGTAAATAATCAGTACCCAGTAAAAAATGTATGGAATGAATAAATGGATGAGTGAATGAGCAGATGACTGAGCAATGTCTGAGGGAGAAATAAAATTTCGGAGGCAGGTGTACATTGCTGGTAAAGAGGACAATGTACACAGAAGGCACAGAGGTGTGGAAATGTGTGATTCCATTCCAGTACTAGTTTTGGATTTTCATTTAAAATATTCTGTCATGTCTACACTAGAGATATATCATTGGTACACATGCTTCTTTTTGGTGTATTTCATATGAATCTATATGCATCTAGAAATTTCCTACAACACTATTGGTATATGGGTATATATATTAGCCAGGTGAAATATCTATGTTTTTAATACAGAAACTTGTGTTGTCACAAGTTATTTTAAATAGTATATTTACAAGCAAGAACAACTCTGAAATCAGAACAAATAACATTGTCTTAATAATACAAAGATTAATTCACAGAACACATTTGGTGGGAAAAAAATTATACATTTTGCCACATAGTAAAATGTATTATCTTGTCCATTCATTGTGCAGTTAAACCTTTATCAAGGTATAACAAGCCCTGGAAGTGATTTCAATTGAATGACAAAAGAGATGGAATAAAATTCATTTAAAACTGGTTCACACCAGCTCTCCTGCGTGTACTATTAACTGCTAAGATCAAGTCACAAAACATTATTTTGAGGAGAAAGGGTTTAGTGAACCCTAGAAATTGGGTTTGATTTATGCCAGAAAATCTGCCTTTTCACTGCTTGAGATTTCTATGGAAGAAAGCCACAGTCTTTTACCAAATGGTTTCTAAGGAAACCCCTTATAGCACAGCATCTGAAAACAATTTGGTTGTTAATGAGAAATGGTTCTCACGGTGGGAAAGTGTTGACTGAAAGAAAAGGCTTCTGGAGTTGGCGGTCAGTCTGTAAAAAGTGTTTACTATTCTACAGTTACGTTTATGAATTTTCTACATAGAGTAAACATTTTTGGGTCCTGTTTTACAGTCATTATTGCTTGTAAATATATTTTTTAAAGAAGCTAGGGCGATAGAAAAGTTCTTGTTCTGAAAGTGTAGCTACATGAACTTGCAAATATATTCAAACAAGTTGCCTTCCAGAATTTGTGTACTCCAGTGAGTTTTTCAATCTGTTTTGGAATTTCAACATTCTAGAATTTATATGTTAGCGTTGAAATATAAGTAAATTAATTTTGCATAAAATATTTCTAAAAATCCTAAAATACAGTAGGGTATTTATATATTTTTAAACATTTTTTAAAATGTCACATAAGTTGCATTTATTTTACTTCTTTAATTTATCCATAAAGATAAAATAAAATAATTAATTGCAATGAACGTTTTAACTGTAATCCTTTTATAAGAATTTCAAGATTAAATTTTAGTATCTAATGAATCACTAAACCTTGTAGTTAAAAAATAAATGCTAACTATCCACAAATTCTTCTAAATGTACCTATTAAAGTCAGATTCCAAAACAACTACACCTATATTTTCCTGATAATCTTTAAGTAATGAAAGTAAAGGACACTCATGCAATAATTTAGAATACATTTTCATCTGTAGCATGATTCAGAAACGTTAATGAATATATGACCAAAAAAGTGACCATCAGAAGTTCGGAGGAAAATATTTAGAAATATTTCTTGGTTTGGAATTAAGTTTTCAAGTCCATTTAAAAATATAATACTCAGTTGTTAAGTCACTTAAAAGCATATTGGTACATCACTTTGCCCAAAGCTGCCATCAGTCCATCTGTCCACAAGTGTGTTTTCTGCCTTAGACTTTCGTATAAGGCAGAGTTGCCAAGAGAATTCTTGATGTCTTCAGTTGTTTTCCTCATTTGACCCCCACCTCCTTTCTCTTTTTTCTCTGGTCTTTGAACTTCCTCCACTTAGGGCAGCTGCTTTCATTTGCAGCTCTGCTTTGGGCAGGGATAAAATTCTGCCAATGAAAACAAGAAAAATAAGAAAACAAGAAGGGTTGCAAGTGTTTTGCATGTGTTGCAGCTCTCCGGCTGTCCACTTCGGGGTCTTCTTACCCACTGGGTAGTATACTGAGAAGGAATCTGTTGTTGGGAACTGACCCTAGGTGACCAGAGCTTATCTAAGGGACATTTTTTTCTCATCTTAGAATCAATAAATTTAGAAACCATTTATATTAAAAGAACTGCGAAAGTGATGTTTTATTTTTACTTACCCACTCCATATTCTGAGGGTTTATAGTCATCATTTGGTTTGGTCAGATCTATGCTATTGTCAAGTTACAGTAACATATACATATACACTCACACACATACATACATATATATATATATATTAGAGACAGGGTCTCACTGTGTTGCCCAGCTGGCCTTAAACTCTTGGGCTCAAAATATCCTCCAGCCTCAGCCTCAGCCTCCCAAGAAGCTGGGACAACAGGTGCTTGCCACACTGTGCCCAGCTATAATATTTTTGATTATGACATTTGAGAGGGAGAGAATATGACCTTTTTCTTTTTTTGCTCTTCTTCATTCACTACAATACACATAAGAAACCTCCTGGGCAGAAACTTCTCTAACTTTCTTAGAGAGGTATGTGATAGATATGCATGTATAATACATGAGAGTACTTCATAAATATTAGTTCATGAAGATAATGAAGAAAACATCTTTTCTAAGTCAAAAAACAGCAAGCAAATTCTTAATAGTTGCTGTTATTATGCCAATATGGTTGATTTTTGAAGTTTAGTGAAATCTTTTTTGAGTGGCTAAAAAAGAGAAGAGATGTAAATCTTGTCTTCATTAATAAAATATCAGGAGGACTGATTGTTGGTGGTATCTGAATAATATACTCAAAATTGGAATGTAGTTTCTGCCTTGGCATATCTCTCTTGTTTTCACTTCTTTGCTTCCTCCTTTTTCTACAGTATCCACTGCAGCACCACAGGATGGCTCCCAAGATAAGGCAGCAATCTAATGGGGCAGCTGTAGATCTCTGGGTTAGACTTAAAGGAGTAGTTATCATTACTTACGTAACCCACACTGCATCCACACTGACGTATATATATAGCTGAATGAAGAAATCACCCAAGCGAAATGTTGCCTCCTTTTTACCTTGTCTGAGTGCCATTCATTGTTATTATCAGAGCTGAACAGTAAACGGCAGGAACCACACGAGAGTTGTAAACAAGTACACATGAGAAAAAGGAGAAACTGTATTTGCTGAGTCAAGATTCATGTAAAGGAGAGGATCACATTTCCCTTTCTTGGAAACACTTTCGAAAATATTTACAGTCTCAAGATCAGTTCAGTTTAAAATATTCTGATTAAGTGTCTGCTCTGAGTTAGACTCTTCGCTAGTAACTGTGAATACAGAGATAATGAAGTATCTTGCTCATGGAAGAACTCACAGACTAGATTTAAAATAACCTCTCTTCTCCTTAGAATTTGGAGGACTTTAGAGGGTTTCCCCTAGAGTTTTTATTTTGTTGCACAGTATTACTCTTATTCACATGATGAATCTCTAATGAAAGGCCTATTTGGTGGTACAGTAGGAGTCGTAACGATGAATAAGTCCTAATGATAAATAAGACATCATTAGGACTTCCACTCTATCAGTCTGTTTTACAAGTCCCACTCTACTAGACAGGACCTTCTGGAGGGTAGGGACTTGTAAAATGGAAATTATAGTACAATTTTTATATAAATGATCAAATCTTATTCTTTCTGGAACACTTAACTTCTGAGGTTGAGACATCTTACCAGTTAAATGAGAATACACGTAAAATGTTGTAGCATTGTGTCTGGCAGATTGAGGGGATACAAAAGATGTTAACTACCTCCTTTACCATTGTCACCTTTACCTTTCCTATTTCACTATTCTTAAGCAGATATTGAATATAAATCTAGTCCTTCCATATTTGACCTCTTTAAATGTCTCATTAAGAAAAATCAATCTACTTTCTAGGTGACATGAGACTCTTTATGTATCAGCATATCATTATCACTTATGTTCTTCGTTAGTTCCTGAATATCACATGTAGTGATAAAGACAAAGATGTGTGAAAAATTGTGTTCGTTGAGGGAAAATGGGATGCTTTTCATTCTACTTCCACATTTTCATTCCAGCAGCTTTTCTCTTTTGGAAGATGAGTACTGAATCTTGCAATGAAACTTTTTTAACTTAAACAAAGTATATTTTAGTGAGTTCCACTCTGGATGACTGTCTGATGCCGTCATGAATATTCAGTTAACATTCATTCATTCATTTATTTATTTTTGAGACAGAGCATCACTCTGTTGCCCAGGCTGGAGTGCTGTGGCATGATCTTGGCTCACTGCAACCTCTACTTCCTGAGTTCAAGCAATTCTCATGCCTCAGCCTCCTGAGTAGGTGGGATTACAGGCATGCCCCACCATGCCTAGCTAATTTTTGTAATTTTAGTAGATGGGGTTTTACCATGTTGGCCAGGCTGGTCTCAAACTCCTGACCTCAAGCAATCCACCCACCTTGGCCTCCTAAAGTGCTGGGATTACAGGTATGAGCCACTGTGCCCAGCTGAATATTCAATTAACTTTTAGATCAGGGTTTCTGAACCTCAGCTCTACTGACTTTTCCAGCCAGATAATTCTTTGTTATGCGGGCTGTCCTGTGTGCTGTATGATGCTTGGCAGCATCCCTGGCCTCTACCTACTAGGTGACAACTCCCCTGCACAGTTCTGACATCCAAAAATGACTAGACATTCCCAAATACCCGTGGGGGGTAAAATCATCCCCAGTTGGGAACCTCTGCTTTTGATCATCGGGCCATTGATTTTAAGACAATAGGATGGAGCAATGTGACTACAAGGGTGTGGCCTTCTGGTAGGTCTAGGACTTCAGTCTGCCATGCTTCTTCTTACACTCAGCGCCTAATTTGTGCAAGGTACCAGCAAACCATGAAGAGAAAGGTGGCCATGTCTTGAAGAAATTCATAGTCTAACAATTTGTAAATTAAATTGACTCTTCAGGTTTGTAAATATGCTAGGTGATTCTTAGTAGCACTTTGACGTGGAATCTTGAGCTTCTTAGGTAGCTGTAATACATTTCCAAAGTTTGATATTATTATATGCTATCAAAATACTTCCAAAGCAGTGGATAACCCCTACACTTTTCTTGAAACTTTTCATTGAATAGTTGATTCTTGTGTAAGGAATGGATTGAAATTTGCAGCTTTGTTTTGCTGGGATATGTGCTTATTTTAATGTTTAAACCTTCTTCCAAATCTTTTATAAATCAACACTTGTGTTATAGATTCAGAGGATAATAACAGCACCTGTCCTGATAAATAGAGTTTTTATTGTTTGGACAGCTGTCTAGACTCTGAACATCAGCTGTCTGAACTCTGATTTCAGAGTGATCTAGGTTTGGACAATAAAAATATTTAACCCCCCTCCCCTGGACCTACAATTGTTTAGGGGATGGAAACATGCAAAAGTTGATAAACATTTGAATTCTAAAAGAATAATTGTACAATAAAAAAATCTTGTAATTGTGCAACTTAAGCTAACCTAAGTGTTCAGCTTACTATCAAGTATATAAAAACCTTAAAAAAGCCTTTAAAAATAACAAAGTATTCCAAATCCTGTAATTAAGCATTTGAGTCACTTAAAATCAAGTATGGAGCAACATACAATATAGCATTTAATATCACATTTGAACTGATAAATCACTGGGACAACTTAGTTAAATAGTAATAAAAGAATTAATCCCCAGCAGTATAGCATTTCCCTGGTGTTTATCTGAACCTTTGTACATGCCAAAGTGATTCACTTTTTCATTCATAAAGCCATATTAGGAATCTGAATTTGATGGTTATCTGTGTAACAATTTAGACATTTTAGTCTTTGCATTCCAAAAACACTAGGAAAGTGTTTATTTGTTTGAAATAGAGTCCAATGATCTGTTCTAATTTATTATGATGAAAAGGGTAAAGGGAAATTTCTCTGATTTCTAAACTAACTTGAGAGATATCCCTATTGCCTCAGTCTGTCCTCCCACCCCTAAGCTAGATAGAAAGACAGATATGTGTGTACACACTGTAACATTGTTTAAATGATACTCATGTTATTGTTCTGAAATAATCATACTTTAAATGGTTCCAGATAATTGGCTTCAGTTTTGCTAATATAATTTATGTAAGTCATAAGGCTAGGTCAAATTTAATATAAAATTAGAGAAGAAAGGTACTTTAAATATATTTTATGATGAAAACTATCTTGATACATTTCTTTATTTATTTTATATGGTAAAAATCATTGGTTGCTCCCTAATGAACTATCACTAACGTATATCACTAACGTATATCACTAACGTATATTACAATGCTGGGCATGTATTGCAACTTGCTCATTTTTAGAGCTAATTTATGTAGCATATTTGCATGTGTGTGCATAAAAGATTGTGACAGATATAAGAAAAATAAGTGAAACATGTTCACTTATTCACAGTATAGATAAATATAATCTATTCATATTCAAATTAAAAACTAGATAGCAAGTCAGTAGTTCATTTAGTTGAGAAACTTAGGGGAGAATGGGGAACTAACAATAGTGGTACTATTATTATCATTCCCACTTTACAGACAAGGAAAATGAAGCACAGAGACATTAAATAACACTCCCAAGTTCATGCAGCTGAGAAGAGATGGGACTTGAACTCCAGTGCCATCCCTGTTAATCACTATTCTGTACTGCCTCTCAGGTTCTTATGCCTTTGTTTGAAAAACATGGTTCCCTGTGAAATTTTACATGTAGGAGAAAGCGTCACACTATGAGAGCTCTCAGGAGATAATTACTGTAGACAGATACTGGGAACATAAGATGGTGTATCAATCTAAGATGACCTTCCTGTCCTTCGGATTGAACTGAAACCATCCCTGACTTCAGGGATGGGTAGATGATCCAGGTTTGGACAATCAAAATATTGAACCACAGTGGACCTACAAGTGTTTCTGGGATGGAAACATGCAAACGTTGGTCTAAGCTGTTGTTCTAGGCAGCCCAGTACATTTCTCCATTGCCAGTCTTAATGCCTGGTAAGTTCTAAATGTCTCTAAATGTTTGTTGCAGGATGAATGAGAATAAAAGTTTTCTCTCAGAACATATTCCTGACATTAGGTATGGGATAAAAGTGGAAAATGCAGTTTGCCTTATAAAAATACCTTTCAGAAATGACTTTTTTATAACAACCATTCACTAGTATTCTAAAGGGGTACCTGTCAAGGAATCACTGCACTTTCAAAAGTACATTTATTTTCACATCACTGGCCAAAGTCGATCTATTATCATCACATTATGCCCCTATTATAGAGATGGCCCCTAAATTAGAAGCAGATATGAATTGTTGAGACTAAAAACTTTGTTCCCTTAGAAGCCTTTTTACCTGAGGGCAGGAATTATAGTGAGGGTCACCTGCTTTGAGTCATACTGGCCTGAGGTTGAATCGTAGCTCTGAGGTTAACTGAGGAATCACATAGTATGCATAGTATGATGAGGAACATACTATGCAATTCCTCAGTTGGCCGAGTAATTTTACCCACACATGGGATTGTTTTGTGAGTTAAAGGAAAACTATATATACTCACATAAAATCAGTTGTATTATTTTACTTTCTTTTACAACTCTCAGTTGCAGGGATAAAAGGGAAGGAAAGAAGGGAGGGATGGAAGGAGGGAATAACAAAAGGAGGAAAGGAATGATAAGAAAAGAAACTTGGCTAAACTAAAATATTAAGAGTTCAAATAATATTCTCAGGAGTTGGTCTCTGCATTTCTCCAGCCTATTTTTCTTAATATTTGCTTTAATTGTCAAAGACATTATTTCCTAATGGCATCCTTTAGCAACTCTAAATTTACATCTTGTCAGTGTCTAAAATAACATAAACAGAGGAACTCTCCCCAGAAATACCTGTAGAAGTCTTGGCCTCACTTAGATTAGACAAACTTTTGCGTGTTTCTATTCCTAAAACAACTGTGGATCCATGAGGGTTCAATATTTTGATTACGCAAACGTAGATCAAATACCTGTTCCTGGAATTGGGGATAGTTTCAGCTCAATTCAAAGCAAAGGGATAGAAGGACAGGAAGCATGGTTGCCCAAAGAAAATTATAGATAGTGTTACCAAAAAAAGGAGGGGAATGAATGTTAGATGGTAAAATCGATAAAAATGTCCACGTTACTTAATAGCAGTTATTGTGTTTTCTGCCACTTACAAATTCCTATTAAACTTGCTATATTAAAAAAAAATCACTCTAACAAGTTTATTCAGAGAACAGATTTAGATTTCCAGTTTGGGATATTGTGATACATTGTCTACCTTTGCTTCAATTTGAATATAATTAGTAGGAATTCCTTAACAGGCCTATGTGGAACTCTCTTTTAACTTTTACAAGTCCCAGTTTTCTTCTCATTGTCTAGAGAGTTACCCAAACAATTTTCTTTACTTTTGGTCAGGGTATCTCTGCTCCCTGCAGAATATAACAGACTATTGTCTTAGAACTTTTCTCCTTTCCTTTTGTTCCGAAAGCAACAGTTACTTCTTTTAGGCTTTCTATTTTCTGTTTTTTTTTTCCCCCCTCAAACTACTAATAACTATATACATACCACTACTTCTGGCTTCTCTTTTTTCACTTTGACTCTAGATGGAATGATAGGGTACACATAAATGTTCACGTGGGCTCTGGAGTATACCAGAAACTGAAGTAAAGTACGTGGACGTCTTGAATATTGCAACTGTGAGATGGGCAAGCCTACACCTTTGCAAATAATAGAGGATTCGGAAAGATTAAGGTGAGCTTTTCGCAAACAGATGGATCATGGTAATAAGGAATTCTGAATGCATGAGCAGTGATGCTCAAGAGCAGGAGGCCTTCAAACTATACTCAGAGACCAAATCATTGCCTCTTTTTATGAGTGAAGTTTTACTAGAATACAGTTCCACCCATTCATTTAAGTGTAGCCTAGGTCTGCTTTAGGACTTACAATGCCAGAATATTTGTAACAGAAACTCTCTGGACCTCAAAGCCTAGAGTATTTACTATCTGGCACTTTAAAGAAGTTTGCTAACATCTGTTCCACTGTAAAAAGGCTGTCAATTGAGTTCTAAAAGAATTGCTGATTGAGCTAGGGTTTAAAATGCATGGTAGAGACTCCACTGTCATAACCAGAGTGAAGACTGCCAAGAATTAGAATAACTAGTTCTCAGGCAAAAGGGCTACATAAAAGTCAGAATCTCAGTTCTGCAGGGCCAGTGCAGGAGGTGAGGAGGCAGGGGTTACACTGGTGTCCGCAGGTCATTGTTCTTGTAAAGGATACTTAGTCTGGTTGAGGGATATGTACAAGGCTAGAATTTGTGCTGAGTCACCAGATTTAAGATCTGAGAAAAATGGCGTTCATTTCTTGACTTCAAAGATATGGGGGGCCATTAATCCAGATTTTCCCCCTGTTGAACTAACTCAAGAATGGGAAACAGCCTTGGTGAGGAAATGGGACACTGAGTAGGGATACTGCCTACCAGCCCAAGACTAGTGTTAGGGAAGGACTCACTTATTGATAAGAAAGGATTTTTCCCTCTATAGACCTTTACTTAGAACTGTACTTAAATGAGATAAAAAATGAGAAAGCAATTATCTCTCAAGTGCCTACAAACCCGAGGGTCTTTTTCCATTTATGATGTTACTCAACATCTCAAAATGCCACAACTCCTTAAAAGGGCTCCTTTTGTCATTTGTATCGGTGGCTTGCAACATGCTATTTGAATCTTTTAACAGGCTGATCTGTTTGGCTAATGCCATAGCCCAAATTAATTGTTCTTTCCTTTAAGGTTTTATTTTATCTTATCACAGCGGTCAGCATGTCTTGCCTTGTATTGCACTTATATGTGACATATAGTCTTCCCCCTGACTAGCCATTACTTGAGAGCAAAATTTTAGTCTTACCCATCTAAATATTCCCCAAATGCTTATCTAGTGAATGCCTGATCGTAATGCCTATTGACTTAAATGGAATTTAATTAAATGGGGTTTGTTATACTCTGCTAGGACTGTAGTATATGTAGACACAAGACTGATTCTTTTCTTATAAACACCATTTCCCCCTGTTATGGATATATCACATTACTTACCACCCTTGACATCTCCTCCAGATTAATTTGTCTTGCATAAGCCTGTAGTTGACCATAGCTGATTACATTCTCCCAAGTGAACTCAGCCACCTAGGGTTTTTTTCGTTGTAAGAAGCAGAAAAGTGTGTATGCAACAGAGACCATCTTAAACACAAGAATTATTAGAGTAGCTCACAGGATGGAAGGTTATCACTGAACAAACAAGCTTCAGGAGGTTAGAAACCAGGACAATTCTGAGGACTCAAGCATTGAGAACTCATGAACCCTTTGACCCAGAGCACCCCAAGGCACCTCCACTTAAGACTCAAATTCTAAGGATCTGTGTAAGCCAACTTGATTCAATAATCTAACGCTGCATTCAGGAAACAAGTGATTCCTTTTTTTAAAAATAAAAAAATTGGAGTTAAGAGGATTCAGGGAGAGTGGTAGACAAATGGAAACAAGTGTTTCTCACATAGCAATCTATCTGAGGGCAAACTGACTCACCAGGAGTCTCTCAAGAATGTAAATTTAGAGACCCAAAAAACAAACAAACAAATGTAATGACTGACTTTTGGCTTCAATGTCATGTAAACTAAGACTGGAGGTGCTATGGAGAAACAGGGAAAACTGAGAGCTGATAGAGAGAAGCAAAATAAAAGACAGGAGTGAGCATCCCCTAAGATGGACAAGGTGGCTTCACTTCCTAATGATTTCTCCTCTTCTTTTCCTTGAACCTACCAACGTGTGGTTATTTTCCTTGCAATATTGTGTTGTAAGATATCCTTCCAATTTATAAACAGGAAGGATAGTAATTGCCTCATGTTGGAATATTTAGCTGTAGAATAATAGGGATCAAAATTATTTTAGACATCAAAGAGTATAGAAAAGTCAAAGATAATCTCAGGCAAGAAGACACAAATCCCATTTGTCAGTTCTGCCATTTGGTAATAATGATGGTAGTGATTTGAGATATACCCAGCACTTACAAAGTACCAAGCACTGTTATAGGCATTTACGTATGTTGTTCTCTCAAAAACTCTGAGTTATAGGTAGAATTATTAGTCTCATTTTACACATAAGAGAGCTAAAGTATAGGAAGAATAAGGAATGGAGTGAGGATTCAAATTTCCTAATTCAACATCAAAGCCTAAATTCTTGAAAGTGCAAGTCTCTTCACAAATTTGAGTAATTTGTCAGCATACAAGAAATATTAAGTTTTAGGGTGGTTCAAAACCTTATAAATCCCTTTGAGTCAAAAATTTCTCTGTTTTTTTTAGATCCTATTCAAATGTCAGCATTATTACTTAGCCTTTGATACCTCCATTAAAGGCACTTTCTATGAGGACCAAGAAATAAAGCTTTAGAGCAGCTTCCATAACAGCAATAATATGAATGACCATTTACTGAGCAATTGCAATGCACCAGGATTATGGTTTATGAGCACTTTATGTTTATTATCTCACAACTCAAGTGAGTTAGATACTTTCCACAACCCAGTGAGGTACTACTGCCATTATTTCTACAGTATATATTATTATATAATAAAATTCTTAGAATACATGCACAGTAATTATGCAATACTTATGTAATAAAATATGACTCTCAATATGTTTGATAAATATTTGCTTAATTAAAACATGAAGGAATTAATTAGCAATGTCTCTCTGCAGCCTTTAGCCCTTGAGAAGCATGTAGAAAAGAGGAGCTGTCTTCTCTTTGAGCAGAACTTCTGTCAGAGATGGTTTCCCCTGACTTAGACAGTTGTGATTTTTTTTCTCTACAGAATGATTCAGTCTCAGAATTGTTCTTTAATCCTCAATATTTCCATTAAGAAGAGCTTCTATCAGGTGCTTCAAAAGTACCCAATGTGAAGGAGTATTAATGACCCCCTGCTGGTGAGCGAAGTGTGGAGGACACAGGTCCCTCAGTCGTCCACTGGATGCTGCACTGTTTGGCCTGAGCCAGTGTAGGCAGAAATACAGGCTGCAGCATAAGCAGATGCCAAGAACCTGTCTTGCTTCTACTATTTTCATTGGGTTACTGTGTCTTCTTTGTAGTCCAACCTGCACATTTGAGAAGGAGAGATACACCCCCTCAACCAATCTAGGAATATATTAGTTCCTTTGCTAAAGTAGGAAAAAAATACTACAGAACTTTTAAACGTTGAACTTAAGGGCAACTAATTTAAATTCCTTTCATGTTGACAATCTCTTCACTATGTTATTCTGAAGCCATAGCATTAGGTTACAGTTTACTTCTCTGTTACTTTGCCATTCTATAAATTTGGTACCTTCAGAAGGTTGCTCTGTGCATTTAAAAAAAAAAAAAGGAGAGAGGAACTACAGTTGGATATTGTATTGTTGATGACTGTTATTTGATGCTGGATTATTTTGTGTGTTTGTGTCTGGGTTTTTTCGTTGTCATTTGTTTGTTTCCTAGAGACGGGGTTCTCACTATGTTGTCCAGACTGGATTTGATCCCCTGTGCTCAAGGGATTTTCCAGCTCCAGCCTCCCGAGTAGCTGAGACTGCAGGCGCCTGCCACCACACCCAGGGACAGTTACTTGATTCATAATAGTCCAGTCATAATGAGACAGGATACTGCATAAACCAAAGACCACACAAAGTATCAATGTTAAGTATCAAGAGGGTGTGGAGGAAGTGGGTTACAAACACTTCGTCTCTGAACTGTTGTATGTTTTGCCTTTAAAAAAAAGTTTTAAAAAAGTACGCTAAACTCTAATGTTTTCAGATGTGGCTGTAACAACAGAACTTTAGTTTTATTTAAATACACAGGACTTTTAAGCTTTTTCCCTCTCCCAGTGACTTGCTTCTCCACTAAGCTCTTTTTTTCTCTTTTCTCAAATATTATTGTTTCATGTCATTGTGACAAGTTTAGTCTACTGGAAATTCCTATGTCCTCTGTAATTTAGGTTTTAAGCAACATATGATTTATCTTGTTATTTAAAAAAAAAACTGTCTTCCCTAAATGAGTGACTTTCTGGCATCCTTAATATTCTTCTATAGAAATTGTGATGAAAGAACAGATAAGCCTAAGTAAATCTAGCATGTAGAGCTCCTTTAAAATGTGGAAGACCTTGTCAGCTAGTTAAAAGTAAAACTTGGTTTTGTCCTAAATATACTTGGTGGGCCTATTATGCATAAAAAAAGGGGCCACAGCCCATTTGCAATGCCTCTGAATGAACTCCATTCATTCTGTACTTGGAAATGTCTCTTCAGCCACAAAAAGAAACAATAGTTATAACCTAATTTCTTTGGTGCCAATATCAGCAGAAGAGCCAAGAGACCATTATGAAAACTCTAGTAAGTTCTCCTGGTGATTCTGTATTCATTGATCATATTTCTGTATTTAAATAAGTACATTTTTTAAAAGATTATAAAGTGATTCAGTAATGCTGTAATATCACATTTCATGCATTAAGCAACATTTTTGAAAGGGAGTACTCTAAAGTAATTTGCTTCTTATGGTTACTAAACTCTAAAGAATATCCTAACATGCACCCCAAGACTTTTAAGAGGAAAGCCTTTGTATTTTTCATTGCTGTATTTTGAAATCTGAGAGTGCAAAACTAGTTTTCTTGGGTAAATCCCTTAATCAGTTTCTACATTTACCTGTAAAAGTCAGTGGAGGGCATGCATCTGGAAGTAGCAGTGGTGCTATAAAAAGTGTGTTAATATGATTTGCAAGTGGTATCTAGAGTGACCTTTCTTAAGTGCAGACCTGATCTGAGCATGTCGCTCCTTTCTTAACCCTTTGCTGATTTCCCATTTCCCTAAAAGGAATCTGCCATCTTCCCTGAATGAACTTTCGTCAGTGGCCTGGCTCTTTCTTCCTATGGGATGTTGTTTCTGCATGTTCTTGCATGGAATTCTCTTCCTCCCAACCCTGTTTGATTCCTTCAATCTGAACAACTCTGTCTTATCCTGAAGTCTCTACCTTAAGGTTGCCTTTTCAGGAAGACTTTTAATTGTATTAACTAACTAATTAATTAATGAATAGTCTGATGTATTTGGAGCTGAGATTCTATGGGGATTAGTTGCTGGAGGGTAGTTTAGAACCCGATTGTGAAGGACTTTCTAGACTGTGCTTTCAAGTGTTTGAACAGGAAGATGATGTAGGCTCTCTGTGTTTTAAAAGTTTGGAGGATGGCTGGTGTTTTAAAAGAAAGTTTAACCTAACCATCTAATTTGTGAGTAGTGAACCAAGGAAACACCACACTTACCTTTTTCTCTCTCTGCGATAATCCCATCTTCACCCTCTCAAACACTGAAAAATCATTTGCTTTGGTTGCATTCTTGGAGCCCCTGCAAACTCATTATTGAAAAATACCTGCTGCGTGCATTTGGCCTTATGTTGTCATATACTTGGTAAGTAATGCTAAATATAATATTGACTAAAATTAAAAGACTATTAAATTATTGGATAGTGTATTTTTTAAATTTTACTTTAGGTTCTGGGGTACATATGCAGGTCATGCAGGGTTGTTGCATAGGTGCATACATAACCAGGTGGTCTGCTGCCTCTATTCTCCATTTGACTGTATCTGGCATTTCTCTCCATTTTATCCCTCCCCACCCTCCCCAACCCCCACTGTCCCTCCCCTGGCCCCCCATCTGCCCCCAATGTGTGATGCTCCTTTCCCTGAGTCCACGTGTTCTCATTGTTCAACACCTGCCTATGAGTAAGAACATGCAGTGTTTCGTTTTCTGTTCTTGTGTCTGTTTGCTGAGAATGATGGTTTCCAGATTCATTCAAGTCCATACAAAGGACACAAACTCATCATTTTTTATGACTGCATAGTATTCCATGGTGTGCATATGTGCCACACTTTTTTTGTCCAGTCTGTCATTGATGGGCATTTGGATTGGTACCAGATCTTTGCTATTGCACACAGGGCTGCAATGAACATACGTGTGCATGTGTCTTTATAATAGAATGATTTATAGTTCTTTGGGTATATACCCAGTAATGGAATTGCTGGGTCAAATGGAATTTCTATTTCTAGATCCTTGAGGAATCACCACACTATCTTCCACAATGGTTGAACTAATTAACACTCCTACCAACTGTGTAAGAGTGTTCCTATTTTTCTACATCCTCTCCAGCATCTGTTGTCTTTATATTTTTTAATGATTGCCATTCTATCTGGCATGAGATGGTATCTAAATGTGGTTTTGATTTGTATTTATCTAATGACGAGTGATGATGAGCATTTTTTCATATGTTTCTGGTCATGTGGGAGGGTCCCGCCTTGGATAGTGTATACTGTAGAGGTTTAGAGTACGGGCTCTAGAGAGATCTGGTTTAAATTTTTTGCTCTGCCACTAGCTAGCAATGTAGATGTGGACAGGCTATTTAGATGATTTACTTAGCAAAATAAACTTGAACTGAAGGGTAGGAGATTGGAGCAAGGAAGGTAGATGCTAAAGCAGTTTGCCAAGTACATTTCTTGGAATTTGAGAGTGTTATCTAAAAATCCATGTGAATTTTGCATTCTCTTCCATAATGCATTTCTGTTTATTTTAATATAAAAATACTTTTAAGTTAGAGGAGGGGGTCAAGTGAGTTCTTAATTATTGCCTTAAATTTTCTGTACAGTTATTTCTCCAGGAGAGTAACACTTTGTTTATTCATGGCTTGAAGCAGTCTTTTTTTTTTTTAAACATACTTTTATAGTATACAAGCATGTGAACAGACTAAGGAAATTACCAGAAATGTAAATATAAAATCTCATTAGAGCAGAAATACTGAATTGATCTTCAGCCACTGATTTGCAGTGTTTACCCCCAATAATACTATATTATAGATGAAATGTTAAGAATCTAGCTTAATACTATTTCAAAAGAAACTGATTATTTCCTTCCCCTCACTGTATATACATCTAGATTATTCCATTCTTTCTAGTTACTCTCACAGGAACTTCAAGAGGCATGCTGGTTTATCCCTTTTCCTGTCTCCCCACAAATATTTTAGTTAAATATTTTAATCTTTCTCTATGCGATCCATCTTAAACATGTAATTCTTTCTATCACTTCTTTTCTTTTCTATTTATTTCATGCAGTCAGCAGTCCGTTTTAGGCTTTTGCCATTTTTTTCTTGCCTGCAGTATCACTATGAGTTCAATAATAAGTTTTCTATATACATTCTCTTTCCTCTTTTGTTTGGGCTGTGAACTGTATTCCTTCACTGTCTCTGCATCAACTACAAAATTAAATGTCGACTTGTAAAACAGGCCTGCCTTTCCATATTATGCTCACCTTCTTTTCCAGCCTAATCTTTTCCCTTACTCTTCTTTATGGTTCATCCTTTACAGCCAGAGTGAACTTCCTACTCTTCCCTGAGCACCCACTGACTCGCTTGTCTCCAGGCCTCAACACGAATTATTCCCACTGCTTGTCACTATTGTGTACATTTCCCAAGGCCTATCTCACAGGCCTTTCCCATAAATTCTTCCTTGATCATCCCAGCTGAATGTGTGGGGTCTCCCTCTCCTTTCATTGTTTCATTTATCAAATGCTGAATGTATATCAAGTGATAAACTAGTGCTGGGGATTTAGCAATGACTATGACAGAATTATTACCTACCCTAAAGGAGATAATAATCTAACACAAAAGTGGAATTGGTAACTAATTACAAGTCTCATGCATTTTCCAGGGGTCCATGCAGGGTTTTCAGAAGGCTACACCTTAGATTGGGGGTCAAGAATGGCTTTCCTGATATGAGGCTTACACAGAGATCTGAAGAATGAAGGAAGATGGGCTAGGTGAAGTGGGAGTGGATTAAGGGAATGCAAGGACATAAAAGAGTGTTCTAGGTAGAAGGACCAACATAGGCAAAGGCCCTGAGATGGGAGTGAACAAGGAATATTTGAAGAACTGAGAGAAGGCCACTGTGGAAAGCCAGATGCTATGTGACATGAATAATGGGATGAGGAAATTGAGATATTAGCAAAAGAGAAATTGATGACCCATAGGCTTGAAGATGTACTGGAACTAAAGTAAGGGACAAGGATAAATAAAAAGAGGGAGAAACTAGAGAAACAGAGTGCTTAGAAACCCTGCTAAATTTGAGGAACAGGATGGTGATAAAGTCGACCTAGCCAGCTAGAAGGGTAGAACCTTTTAATCAGTGAGCCCTACATCCCATTTCTCATTAAATCTTGTAATACTTTCTCGCTTCCTATATTCTATCATATTTTATAGTTGTTTATATAATTATCTTATTTTTTATACTAAATTATAATTTCCCTTGATGTTTATTATGGGATAACAATTATATTATTGTTAATATGGGTAAGCTTTTACAAAGAAAGAAGTCTTTGTTGCTATTCTTATTTCTTTGACCTTTGGTCAGAGCTTATTTATGAATTCATTTTTTAAATTGTAATTTAGGTTCTGGGGTACATGTGCAGATCACGCAGGATTGTTGCATAGGAACATACATGGCAAGGTGATTTGTTGCCTTCATTCCCCAATAACCTATATCTGATATTTCTCCCCTCATTATCCCAACCTACCCTCCCCACCCCCACTGTCCCTCCCCTAGCCACCCCCACCGACCGCAGTATGTGATACTCCCCTCCCTGTGTCTGTGTGTTCTAATTGTTCAACACCCACCTATGAGTGATTAACATACAGTATTTGGTCTTCTGTTCTTGTGTCAGTTTGCTGAGAATGATGGTTTCCAGATTCATCCACATCTCTATGAAGGAAACGAACTCACTGTTTTTATGGCTGCATAGTATTCCATGGTGTGTATATGCCACATTTTCTTTATCCAGTCGATCAATGATGGACATTTGGGTTGGTTCCAGGTCTTTGCTATTGTAAACAGTGCCTCAGTGAACATACATGTGCATGTGTCTTTATAATAGAACAATTTATAATTCTTTGGGTATATACCCAGTAATGGAGTTGCTGGGTCAAATGGTATTTCTATTTCTAGATCCTTGAGGAATCACCACACTGTCTTCCACAATGGTTGAACTCCCACAAACAGTGTAAAAAATGTTCCTGTTTCTCCACATCCTCTCCAGCATCTGTTGTCTCCAGATTTTTTCATGATTGCCATTCTAATTGGTGTGAAATGGTAGGTATCTCAATGTGGTTTTGATTTGCATTTCTCTAATGACCAGTGATGATGAGCATTTTTTCATATGTTTGTTGGCCTCATATATGTCTTCTTTTGAAAAGTATCTGTTCATATCCTTTGCCCACTTTTGAATGGGTTTGTTTGTTTTATTCTTGTAAATCTGTTTTAGTGCTTTGTGGATTCTGGATATTAGCCCTTTGTCAGATGGGCAGATTGCAAAAATTAATTAGATCCAATTTTTCTATTTTGGCTTTTGTTGCCATTGCTTTTGGTGTTTTAGCCATGAAGTCCTTGCCTATGCCTATGTCCTGAATGGTTTTGTCTAGGTTCTCTTCTAGGGTTTTTATGGTGTTAGGTCTTATAGTTAAATCTTTAATCCATCTGGAGTTAATTTTAGTGTAAGTCATCAGGAAGGGATCCAGTTTCTGCTTTCTGCACATGGCTAGCCAGTTTTCCCAACAACATTTATTAAACAGGGAATCCTTTCCCCATTGCTTGTTTTTGTCAGATTTGTCAAAGATCAGATGATTGTAAATGTGTGGTGTTGTGTCTGAGGCCTCTGTTCTGTTCCATTGGTCTATGTCTCTGTTTTGGTACCAGTACCATGCTGTTTTGATTACTGTAGTCTTATAGCATAATTTGAATCCGGCAGTATGATGCCTCTGGCTTTGTTATTTTTGCTTGGGATTGTTTTGGCTATTCGGGCTCTCTTTTGGTTCCATATGAAGTTTAAAGTGTTTTTTTCCAGTTCTGTGAAGAAGGTCATTGGTAGCTTGATGGGGATAGCGTTGAATCTGTAAATTACTTTGGGGAGTATGGCCATTTTCACGTTGTTGATTCTTCCCACCCATGAGCATGGGATGTTTTTACATCTGTTTGTGTCCTTTCTTATTTCATTGAGCAGTGGTTTGTAGTTCTCCTTGAAGAGGTCCTTTACATCCTTTGTTAGTTGTATTCCTAGTTATTTTATTCTCTTTGTAGCAATTGTGAATGAAAGTTCACTTTTGATTTGGCTCTCTGTTTGTCTGTTATTGGTGTATAGAAATGCTTGTGATTTCTGCACATTGATTTTGTATCCTGAGACTTTGCTGAAGTTGCTTATCAGTTTCAGGAGATTTTGGGCTGAAACGATGGGGTCTTCTAATATACAATCATGTCATCTGCCAATAGAGACAATTTGACTTCTTCTCTTCCTATTTGAATACCCTTTATTTCTTTCTCTTGCCTGATTGCCCTGGCTAGAACTTCCAATACTATATTGAATAGAGTGGTGAGAGAGGTCATCCTTGTCTTGTGTCAGGTTTCAAAGGGAATACTTCCAGTTTTTGCACATTCAGTATGATATTGGCTGTGGGTTTGTCATAAATAGCTTTTATTATTCTGTGATATGTACCATTGATGCCTAGTTTATTGAGAGTTTTTAGCATAAAGGGCTGTTGAATTTTGTTGAAGACCTTTTCTGCATCTATTGAGATAATCATGTGGTTTTTGTCTTTTGTTCTGTTTGTGTGATGTATTACATTTATAGACTTGCATATGTTGAACCATCCTTGCATCCCTGGATGAAGCCTACTTGATCATGATGAATAAGCTTTTTGATGTGCTGTTGCATTGTGTTTGCCAGTATTTTATTGAAGATTTTTGCGTCAATGTTCATCACAGATATTGGCCTGAAGTTTTCTTTTTTAATTTGCATTCCTACCTGATTTTCATATTTGGATGATGTTGGTCTCATAAAATGAGTTGGGGAGGATTCCCTCTTTTTGTATTTTTTGGAATAGTTTCAGAAGGAATGGTACTAGCTCCTCTTTGTAAGTCTGGTAGAATTCAGCTGTAAACCCTTCTGGACCTGGGCTTTTTTTTAGTTGGTAGGCTATTAATTGCTGCCTTAACTTCAGCCCTTGTTATTGGTCTCTTCAGGGATTGAATTTCCTCCTGGTTTAGTCTTGGAAGAGTGCAAGTGTTGAGAAATTTATCCATTTCCTCCAGATCTACTGGTTTGTGTGCATAGAGTTGTTTGTAGTAATCTCTGATGGTGGTTTGTATTTCCGTGGAATTGGTGGTGATGTCCCCTTTATCATTTTTTATTGCATCTATTTGATTCTTCTCTCTTTTCTTTTTTATTAGTCTGGCTAGCAGCCCATCTGTTTTGTTGATCTTTTCAAAACCAGATCCTCGATTTGTTGATTTTTTTGAAGGGTTTTTTGTGTCTCTGTTTCCTTCAGTTCTGTGCTTATCTTAGTTATTTCTTGTCTTCTGCTAGATTTTGAGTTTTTTTATCTTGCTCCTCTGGCTCTTTCAATTTTGATGACAGGGTGTCGATTTTAGACTTTTCCTTGCTCCTCACGTGGGCATTTATTGCTATGGATTTCCCTCTAGACACTGCTTCGAATGTGTCCCAGAGATTCTGGTATGTTGTGTCTTCATTCTCATTGGATTCAAAGAAGATATTTATTTCTGCCTTCATTTTATTATTTATCCAGTCTACATTAAGGAGCCAGTTGTTCATTTTCCATGAAGTTGTGCGGTTTTGAGTTAGTTTCTTAAACCTGAATTCTAATTTGATTGCAGTGTGGTCTGAGAGACTGTTTGTTATGATTCCCATTCTTCTGCATTTGCTGAGGAGTGACTTACTTCCAATTATGTGGTTGATTTTAGAGTAAGTGCGATGTGGTGCTGAGAAGAACATATATTCTGTGAATTTGGGGTTAAGAGTTCTGTAAATGTCTATTAAGTTCGCTTCGTCCAGATCTGCATTCAAGTCCTGGATTTCCTTGTTGATTTTCTGTCTCTTTGATCTGTCTAATATTGAGAGTGGAGTGTTAAAGTCTCCCATTATTATTGTTCGGGAGTCTAAGTCTCTTTGTAGGTCATTAAGGACTTGCATTATATATCTAGGTGCTCCTGTATTGGGTATGTATATATTTAGGATAGTTAGCTCTTCTTGTTTTATTGATCCTTTTACTATTATGTAATGCCCTTCTTGGTCTCTTTTGATTTTTGTTGGTTTAAAGTCCATTTTATCAGAGACTAGGATTGCCACCCCTGCTTTTTTTGCTCTCCATTTGCTTGATAAATCTTCTTCCATTCCTTTATTTTGAGTCTATGTGTGTCTTTGCACATGAGATGGGTTTCCTGAATATAGCACACCAATGGTTCTTGGCTTTTTATCCAATTTGCCAGTCTGTGTCTTTTGATTGGGGCATTTAGTCCATTTATGTTTAATGTTAATATTATTATGTGTGAATTTGATCCTGCCATTTTATTACTGGTTGGTTGTTTTACCCTTTGGTTGACTTAATTTCTTCATTGCATCATTGGTCTTTACCATTTGGTTCTTTTTTGCAGTGGCTAGTACTGGTTTTTCCTTTCTGTGTTTAGTGCTTCCTTTAGGAGCTCTTGCAGGGCAGGTCTGGTAGTGACAAAATCCCTCATCAATTGCTTTTCCATAAAGGATTTCATTTCTCCTTCGTTTATGAAGTTAAGTTTGGCTGGATATGAAATTTTAGGTTGAAAGTTCTTTTCTTTAAGAATGTTGAATATTGGTCCCCATTCTCTTCTGGTCTGCTGAGAGATCCTCTGCGATCTGATATACTTCCCTTTGTGGGTGACCCAACCTTTCTGTCTGGCTGCCCTTAGCATTTTTTCCTTCATTACAACTCTGGTGAGCCTGATGACTATGTGCCTTGGGGTTGCTCTTCTAGAGGAGTATCTTTGTGGTGTTCTCTGTATTTCCTGTGTTTGAATGTTGGCCTGCCTTGCTAGGTTGGGGAAGTTCTCCTGGATAATATCCTGAAGAGTGTTTTCCAGCTTGGATTCATTCTCCCTGTCATCTTCTGATACACTGATCAGGCATAAATTAGGTCTTTTCACGTAATCCTGTATTTTTTGAAGGCTTGGATCATTTCTTTTCACTCTTTGTTCTCTTTTCTTGCCTTCTCATTTTATTTCATTGATATGATCTTCAATCTCTGATATACTTTCTTCTGCTAGGTCTATTTGGCTAGTGAAACTTGTGTATGCTTCATGAAGTTCTTGTGCTGTGTTTTTCAACTCCATCAAGTCGTTTATGTACTTCTCTAAGCTGGTTCTTCTAGTTAGCATTTCATCTAACCTTTTTTGAAGGTGTTTAGTTTCTTTGCATTGGGATAGAACATGTTCTTTAACTCAAAGAAGTTTGTTCTCACCCACCTTCCTAAGCCTGCTTCTGTCAATTCATCAAATTCATTCTACATCTTGCTTTGTTCCCTTTGCTGGTGAGGAGTGATGAACTCATGGTCAGGGAGAGACATTCTGGTTTTTGATCGTTTCATTCTTCTTGTGCTGGTTTCTCCCCATCTCTTGGATTTATATAGTTTTGATCTCAGGTAGCTGCTTGGGGAGGCAGCCTTTCCTTTGTCTGCCTGCGGAGGCGCTGCTGGGCTGCCACAGATTCAGTCGAGGGGCTGTGTGTTTTATTTACTCAGGAAAATTAGGCTGGTTTCTGTAACGGCAGCTTCCCTTCCGCACGCAGGAGCTGAAGTGTTCCTCGTCGCTCTCTAACTGATGGTCTGGGTGCCTGACCCTGGAGTGAGAGTTTTTTGGCCAGCTGGGCTTTGTGCGGTGGCGGGGGCGACCTGTCTGCCATTTAGGCTGTTTCCCTGCGTTCCATTCCCTTTCTTACTGGGGAGTGGGTAGCTCTGTCCCACGGGCTTTTTGGCTTTCTCAGCATCAGCCACTGCTTCTGCCTAGATCTATGCTGACAGCCCCGGGGCTGAAGGTGCTGTTCTGCCCTGTTCAGGCAGCTCGCTGAGGCTTTTCAGCCTGGCGAAGATCTCCTGTTCTGTGGGTTGTAGAGGGCTTGGGCAGAGCAGTGTATCTGAACCGAAGTCCCAGAGGGGGAGATCCCCTTGTCCTCCAGTCGGTTGCATGCTCCTTCTGGGTGGGGCAGTGCCCCATCTTGCCGCAACTTGCCCTATTTGGTTTATACCTACTGTCTGACCAGACGCACAAAATGAACCTGGTACCTCATCTGGAATTGTGGAGACCACTCGGCTTCTGCGTCTCTCTCACTGGGATCTGCTTTCCGGAGCTGCCTCTTATTCGGCCATCTTGGGATCCCCCCCATGAATTCATCTTACATGTCACTTGACAGACACTGAATGCTGAATGCCACAGGGTACATCACACTTTAGCAGAATAAAGAAAGGCACCGAAACCAAACAGCAAACTACATGCTACAAAACAACAATTTTTGGAATTAATGAATGAGGCTAACATTCTGGAGTCCTTTCTCTCTTTCAAAATATACGAAGTGTTGGTATGGCTCGGCATGGTGGCTCACGCCTGTAATCTCAGCACTTTGGGAGGTAGAGGCGGGCCTGAATTCAAGAGTTTGAGACCAGTTTGGTCAACCTGGGGAAACCCCGTCTCCACTAAAAAATACAAAAATTAGCCAGGCATGGTGGCATGCACCTGTAATCCCAGCAACTCGGAAGGCTGAGGCAGGAAAATTACTTGAGCCTGGGAGGTGGAAGCTGCAGTGCGCGAAGATTGCACCACCGCACTCCAGCTTAGGCAACAGAGTGAGACTAAAAATAAAAATGTAGGAAGTATTAGTATGTCTAGGTTCATTCACAGGTTTGGAAGGAGAATGAACATAGAAGAGCAGAAAATGAGTGGTAGGATTTAGTAGGTCAGATTTCCAGCTTCTTAGTACCTTTAGTATTTAGTCCAGTTACTGAATTTCTCTTCAGTTCTCCACTCAGAACTTCCTTTCATTCCAGTGGGATTGCTTCACACTTATGAGAATGAATGTACTTATACAAAGCCATTTTCAGAGAGGAAACACTAAGATTATGATGTAAACAAATGAGACTATGTACTTTTCCCTTGAAGTGTCTGTTTTAAACACACATTTGTTTTTCTGCTACATTGAGTTCATTGAATCTCATTTGTATTTTCTTTGTATGTTACCTTATACAGACATAGGCAGGATATCCCCTGTTTTTTCAGTTAGCTGTTAGATAAATTCAGCATAAATTCACTTTCAACCTCATGTTTAAAAAAACATTAGCTACATGAAGAAGTCATCCATATGACATGAGACCCAATTTTAATGGGAAATAATATTTAAAATGTAACTTTTATAAAATGTTAATGATCATCATTTTCCTTTATTTTTTATCTTACATACTTCCTAAATGTGGCTACTCCAATGAAGCTGTAGTATATGTACTGAAAGAATATGGTGCCTCTCATACTGCCACAGTGAACAGATAAGGTTGTAAATCTTTGTTGGGAGAAGCAATCAAGGACAGTTCTGTGAAATGGAAGGATCTCTGGATCACCACAAAGTCTGGCTCAGTGACTATGGCTTTGCAAACACTAAACATTCCTTTCTCAAGTCCTGTAGATGGCTTGAAGTAGAGTGCATAAGCATGCCTTATAAATATCTTCAGTGTTTATCAACTCTTTGGAGATTCAGCCATTCTTTTTTGTACTTTAGGGAATTAAATAATTCTATAATGTGGTATAAATCTGAGCATGGAAGATGGTAGAAGAAATTTTGTCACATAGTTTTAAAGAAATAAACATATATTCTATTTTGAAATTCCTTTAAGTGTTTTTCTTACAAAGCTGCCAACAACTTAGTTACCAAGTAAACTATCTCAGATATGATATCTCAGTCCTTGCTAATCTGTTTATAAAATCTTTTGCCATTTTATAATCTTATGATTTATGTTTGTCCTTAAGTGTTCATATGTTTTTATGTCTCTGTATGTCATGTTTATTTGAGCTGTTAAATGTAAAGTAAAACAGGAACTCTCTATATTGTATAGCATAAAAAGCAATGTTTTTCATATTCTTACCCTAAGAGAAACCCTCATTCACAAAGTTATGGCTGACACTCTACCTTTCTGCAATTCCTAGTCAGAGAAACTGTCCAAGTCTCGCATGACCTGCATCTTGAAGAAGACACCTATCACAAGTTAGTTCTTAGCTAAACAGGTTAAGAAACTCAATTGACCCACTAACTAAATCTTGTTTCTTAACAAAAACACTATGGTCTATGCATCATAACAATGTACATTTCTACCAGTATAATTTTGAATCAATAATATACCATCATATCAAAGAGAACTTTTATTATTAGCATATTGAATATAGAATTATAGTAAGGCTATTTCCAAGACCTGAATGAGTGTAGCATATAAAAAGAGCAGCAGATTAGAAATAAGGCAATCTGACATGTTTATCTCTGTTCTGCTAGTATTAGCTATGTGTGTTTAAGGCTAATTATTTAAAAGGCATGCCTCCATTTAAGAATATGACTCAGAATTTCTGTGCATCATTTCTGCTCATGTTCATTTGGCCAGAGCTTAATCAATCTGTCCCAAGTAGTAGGAAAAGAGGCTGAAATACATGGCCTTTAACTGAAACTTTGAAGATTCTAAAGGAATTGGACTACTGAAAGACAAATAACAGTCTTTGCCATTGTTCTCTGTTATCAGGAAAGCAAATCCTCTCTCAGACCCTCCTCCCTGCCCCACTGAGTGATTCCATCAAGTGAATCACTATCTGTGGTAGCTATAGACTTATGAAATCTATGCAGCAGATTTCTGCTTAGTCTGTAATTGAGCATATAGTTATCCCTAGATTTAAGGAAGCTGGGGAGGCAGGAAACAGGATTGACGTGATTGGCTCTGACCAAAGGTTCCCAGACTTTCTTGGTTCACAGCTCCCTTGAGGTCTTAATAATTTTTTTCATGGCACCAAAAGAAGTACATAAAAGTTTCATGTACAATTTAATAACCATTTGAACGAGGATACATTAATTGAAAGAAAAGCAATACCTTTTTCATTCTTAGATAACCGCAGTTACTACTGGGCTATATGTACCTATTGGGCACTCTACAACTTCTCAAACCTTGGACTTAGATTGGATGGTGCCACTGTTATATCTTGTCCGACAGTGCTTGCTTTTTAATCACAGCAACCACTGAAAACTGAGCTTTTCAATGACATAATACTTCTAAAGGAATCTAGCATGGTCTAATGTGGAAACTGTGGAAACTATCACCTCAAGCTAATAGTGGGCATGCTGTCTGACAGAAGCTGAGTCCCTGTTTCCCTTGAAAATTTGAATATATTATAGCCCCCCAGTGAGTTTACTTTAGCACCCTTGGGGGCTGGGTACAGAGTTTGGGAACCATGGGCTTAGACTAATCATCGTTTATTATCTGGGCTGGACATATTGCTCCCTACACAAGAATTAGTGTTTTAGATGCCGGGCGCGGTGGCTCAAGCCTGTAATCCCAGCACTTTGGGAGGCCGAGGCGGGTGGATCACGAGGTCGAGAGATCGAGACCATCCTGGTCAACATGGTGAAACCCCGTCTCTACTAAAAATACAAAAAATTAGCTGAGCATGGTGGCACGTGCCTGTAATCCCAATCCCAGCTACTCGGGAGGCTGAGGCAGGAGAATTGCCTGAACCCAGGAGGCGGAGGTTGCGGTGAGCCGAGATCCCGCCATTGCACTCCAGTCTGGGTAACAAGAGCGAAACTCCGTCTCAAAAAAAAAAAAAAAAAAAAAAAAGAATTAGTGTTTTAGAAGGGAACAAAGAAGAATGGAAATTATTTCAGAAGCTATTTCTGTCTCCCTCTGTTTCAGCTAAATTACATGATTTTTAAGAAGAGAGGCTATGTCTGTTGTAACACAGTTTTCTGTGTGGCATAATTCTGGGTACATAGGAACACACAGGCTGGATACGGTGGCTCAAGCCTGTAATTCCAGCACTTTGGGAGGCCAAGGTTGATGGATCCCTTGAGGTCAGGAGTTCAAGACCAGTCTAACCAACACTGCAAAACATCATCTCTACTAAAAAATACAAGAATCAGTCAGGTGTGATGGTGCATGCCTGTGGTCCCAGCTAGTTGGAGGCTGAGGCAGGAGAATTGCTTGAACCTATTGGAGGTGGAGGTTGCAGTGAGCCAAGATCATGCCACTGCACTTTAGCTTGAGTGACAGAGTGAGACTCTGTCTCAAAAATGAAAAAAAAGAACATACATATTTATTAAATGATTAAGAAATGAAGATTATATGATCAATGAAATATGATTAATCCTATTTAGCAACCATAGAATGCCAGATTATAGGAAATTTGTTGCCTATACAACAGGCATCTGTGTAAATTCAAGGGCCTTGACTATGCCTTCCTAATTTCTTACCACCAGTGCCCAATAATTATTTGGTATATTGTAGGTGAGAGAAAAATGTTGATCGGATGAATGAGTGAATGTCTCAGTGAGATCTAGTTCTGTTCCCAACACCATTACAAAGGAGTTTCATTGCACTGCTAATGAAAGTGCTTATTAGAGGACTCTTAATGTAAATGCTTATTAGTGGACTCTTAATGTAAATGCTCATGTTGACTATCAAGAAAGAAAACCACTTTCTCTTATCACTATGGATCTAAGGCTTTTTTTTTATTGCCACAGTCACCACTAGAAAAACTGACAAAGAGAGAAAAGCAGAACTGTTCTGAGATGTAAGATGAACTTTTCTTAGAAAGTTTATATTGTCAGTAGCTAAACTGTTTCAAGATTCAGTATTATTACATAAAGCCCAGAAAGTGACTATTTCAAAAGACCTACCAAACTTTATGATAGTCATTTGAACAAAATGTATCTTTCTCCTTTTTCTTGTTCCATAGCCCAAATTGACTTTTCTCTATTTCTATGGTTTTGCCGTTCTAGCTCAATCTATTTCCTTGGGAAGCCATTCAAGCTCTTTGGTTTCCCTGATTGTAAAGTGTATGGCTCTGACAACTCCATAGAAGAGTGTGTATGTACTAGCCTGATAAAGTTTTCTAGATCTAAAAATTATCTTGGTTATTTGATTTTTTTCCAGTAATATATTTAGAAAGCTATTTATATGTCTGCTCTATTGCTAAAATCAAAAGTATTTTGAAGGCAGGGACTATGTCCTTTTCATTTTTGAATCCTCAGAGCATTGCATCTGATCCCCCGAGACCTGGTACGGAGTAGGTACCCAACTCATATTTGTCAAGTTAATAAACTCTTAGCATAATTCCTTAAATCAATTTTAATATTTTATTTATTTAAATCTTAAGTAAATAAATTTCTTAAATAATTTCATAAAAATTTCCAACAATATTTTATTCAATTCATAGAAAAAATTATAGGAATACATTGAATTATTAACAGAAGTTATTGCTGGCATTCCTGTTAAATATATTTATAATGACTTAATTGTTTTTTTTAATTGCATTTTAGGTTTTGGGGTGCATGTGAAGAACATGCAAGATTGTCGCATAGGTACACACACGGCAGTGTGATTTGCTGCCTTCCTCCCCTTCACCTATGTCTGGCATTTCTCCCCATGCTGTCTCTCCCCAACTCCCTACCTCCACTGTCCCTCCCCCATTTCCTCCCACAACAGACCCCAGTGTGTAGTGCTCCCCTCCCTGTGTCCATGTGTTCTCATTATTCAATCCCCGCCTATGAGTGAGAACATGCAGTGTTTGATTTTCTGCTCTTGTGTCAGTTTGCTGAGAATGATTGTTTCCAGGTTCATCCATGTCCCTACAAAGGACACAAACTCATTGTTTTGATGGCTGCGTAATATTCCATGGTGTATATGTGCCACATTTTCCCTGTCCAGTCTATCATCGATGGGCCTTTGGGTTGGTTCCAGGTCTTTGCTATTGTAAACAGTGCTGCAGTGAACATTCGTGTGCATGTGTCCTTATAATAGAACGATTTATAATCCTTTGGATATATACCCAGTAATGGGATTGCTGGGTCAAATGGAATTTCTATTTCTAGGTCCTTAAGGAATCGCCACAGTGTCTTCCACAATGGTTGAACTAATTTACACTCCCACCAACAGTGGAAAAGTGTTCCTATTTCTCCACATCCTTGCCAGCATCTGTTGTCTCTAGATTTTTTAATGATTGCCATTCGAAGTGGCATGAGATGTTATCTCAATGCAGTTTTGATTTGCGTTTCTCTAATGACCAGTGATGATGAGCATTTTTTCATATGTTTGTTGGCCTAGTGTATGTCTTCTTTTGTAAAGTGTCTGTTCATATCCTTCACCCACTTTTGAATGGGCTTGTTTTTTTCTTGTAAATCTGTTTTAGTTCTTTGTAAATTCTGGATATCAGCCCTTTGTCAGATGGGTAGACTGCAAAAATTTTTCCCCATTCTGCCAATTCTGCACGGCAAATGACTTAATTGTTTGTACTGAGCATATATTACGTTTATGCTCAAAAAATAAAAATGCATTTTTGCATTTCTCATTTTCCCAATAGCACAGTACAGTGTTTGCTTATAATAAATATTGAATGTATTTTTATTTTGTGAGAGCCTGAATCATTTTTTATTCTTTAATATTTCTGAAAACTAAGAGAAAGCAGGATTTATTCTCCGTCTTTTCTAAGTGGAAAAATGTAATTATCTTTAATGATGGATACCAAATCTTGAATTTTTACTATACAAGAAAGAAATTATTAACTTAAAATATTTTAAAACATTCTCTGTTTTTTTTAAGAATATTAGATTTCTTTGTTAATTTTTTTACCGGTTTAATAAAAGCTTTTCCTGGGCATTTCCAGATGTTCAGGGACCAGACTGATGTTAAAGTTGTATGTTCCTATATTTTATTTCAAAAATGCATTTTTATTTTTTGAGCCTAAAAGTACTATATGCTCAGTGCAAACAATTAAGTTGTTATAAATATATTTAACAGGAATACCAGAGATAACTTCTGTTAATAATTCAATGTATTCCTACAATATTTTTATGAATTTAATATAATATTGCTGGAATTTTGATGCAATTATTTAAGTGAAATTGAATTATACTGCACATACTTGCAGTTTTTTTAACTTAATAGTGAATTTAAACTTTTAAGTGCAAAAGATTTTCAAGACTAGCGAATATAAATCTACCTTATTCTGTTTAATTGCTAGAGCCTACATTTAGATGTTTATAGTACCCTTTACTCCTACTTTAAATTACTTACAAATTTAAATTTGTAATTAAATTGTTTATATAATTGTAGGTTTTATATCTGTATCCCTAAATATATTATAAATTTTATGCCTAACACATACTGCATGAAACAGATACATATAATGGCAATAGGTGCTATGAATGATTGAATGAATGAGTAAATAGTGGTATTCATCCCAGGATTTTCTTTACAAAGCCTGTGTTCTTTCCACAACACCATACTTCCTCTTCTTAGTGGCTCCTTTACATATTATGGGAATTCTCATAATCTCATTATTAATGGTTACATTATTTTGAGTTTTATTATATATGTTTAGGTCAATTGTGAAGACAGAGAACTAAGCAATTTAGAAATTTAGAAATACAGGAATAATAATTATATACAGACATACTTTGAAGATATTGTGGATTTGGTTCCAGACAAGTGCAGTAAAGTGAATGTTGCTAGAAAACCAGTCACACATATTTCTTGGTTTCTCAGTACATATGCAAGTTATGTTTACACTCTACTATAGCCTATTACGTGTGCAATACCATTATCTAAAAATTACATAACTTAATTAAATACTTTATTGCTAAAAATTGCTAACTATCATCTCAGCCTTCAGTGAGTGAAGCTTTTTGCTGATGAGGAGTCTTGCCTTCATATTGATGGCTGCTGTGTGATCAGAGTGATCAAGACTGGGGTGGCTGTGGCAATTTCTTAAAATAAGGCAATGAAATTTACCGTATCAGTTGACTTCTTCTTTCACAAAAGATTTCTCTGTAGCATGAAGTTTTTATGATAACATTTTACCCACAGTAGAACATCTTTCAAAATTTGAGTCAATTCTCTTAAACCTTGTCATTGCTTTATGAACTAAGTTTATATGATATTCTAAATCCTTTGTCATTTCAACAATGTTCATAGCATCTTCACATGGTTAGACTTCATCTCATTGGCCCGTTCATAAGAAGCAACTTCTCATCCAAATTTTATCCTGAGATTGCAGCAATTCAATCTCATATTCAGGCTCCACTTCATATTCTTGTTCTCTTGCTAATTCTACCATATCTACAGTTACTTCCTCCACTGAAGCCTTGAACCCCTCAAAGTCATTCATGAAAGTTGAATCAACCTCTTCCAAACTCCTCTCAGTGTGGATATTCTGACCTCCTCCCATGAATCACGAATGTTCTTAATGGCACCTAGAATGGTGAATCCTTTCCAGAAGGTTTTCAATTTACTTTGCCTGGATCCATCAGATTAATCACTATCTATGTCAGCTATAGCCTTAGGAAATTTCTCAAATAATAAGACTCAAAAGTCAAAATTATTCTTTGATTCATGGGATGCAGAATGGATGTTGTGTTAGCAGGCATGAAAATAACATTAATTTCCTTGTGCATCTTCATCAGCACTCCTGGGTGGTTAGGTGCATTGTCAGTGAGCAGTAATATTTTTAAAGGAATCTTTTTTTTTCTGAACAGCAGTTCTCAACAGTGGGCTAAAAATATTTAGTAAACCATGCTATAAACAGATGTGCTGTCATGCAGGCTTTGTTGCTTCATTTATAGAGCATAGTCAGAGTAGACTTAGTATAATTCTTGGGGTCCCTAGGGTTTTTATAATGGTAAATTAGCATTGGCTTCAACTTTGGTCACCAGCTGCATTTGCCTCTCACAAGAGTCGGGCTATTCTTTGAAGGTTTGAAACCAGCCATTGACTTCTTCTCTTGAGCTAAGAAAGTCCTAGATGGCATCTTTTTCCAATATAAGGTTGTTTTATTTGTGCTGAAAATTCATTGTTTAGTGCAGCCACCTTCATCAATAGTCTTAGCTAGATCTTCTGGATAACTTGCTGCAGCTTCTACATCAGTACTTGCTTCTTCACCTTGAGCTTTTAAGTTTTGGAGACAGCTTCTTGATCTCGTGAACCAAGCTCTGCTAGCTGCAAGCTCTTCTGCTGCTGCTTCCCTACCTCTCTCAGCCTTTGTAGAATAGAAGTGAGTTATGAACTTGCTCTGGATTAGGTTTGGGCCTAAGGGAATGTTCTGGCTGGTTTGATCGTCTGTCCAGTCCAACAAAACTTTCTGCATATCAGCAATACGGCTGTTTTGCTTTCTTATCATTCATGTGTTCACTAGAGGAGCACTTTTAATTTCCTTTAGTAATTTTTCCTTTGCATTCACAATTTGGCTAACTGGCTCAAGGAGCCTGGCTTTTGACCTATCTTATCTTTTGACATGAATTACTCACTAGATTGATTATTTCTTGCTTTTAATTTAAAGTAAGAGACAAGACATGTGACTCTCCACTTGAACACCTAGAAGCCATTGTAGGGTTGTTAGTTGGCCTAGTTTCAAATTTTCTGTGTCTCAGGGAATGAGGAGGGAGGTCCAGTGAGAGGGTGAGAGACAGGGAAATAGTCATTTCGGTGGGTCAGTCAGAATACCCACAACAATTATGGATTAAATTCACTGTCTTATATGGCATCATTCATGGTGCCCCCAAATTAATTACAATAAGAACATCAAAGATCACTGATCACACAGCATCATAACAGATACAATAATAAAAAATTAGAAATTATTATACAAATTATTAAAATATGATGCAGAGATAAGAAGTAAGCACATGCTCTTGGAAAAATGGTGCCAGTGAACTTGCCCAACACAGGGTTGCCACAGACCTTCAAGTTATAAAAAATGCAGTATTTCTGAAGCACAATAAAATGAAGTACAATTTGTAATGATAAAAATAATACAGATTGTAACAATTTTAAGTTATTAAATCTTATCAATTTTGTCAAGGTTTATATGACAGTGTAAAGATTTTATTTTTTAATCTAATGCTCAATTTCTCAGTGTTATAGCAGGCAAAAAGTAATATTTTATGAACTTTTTGTTACAGCACAGTACACAATATTTTTATTCATACCAAATATTTTTATTTTCAAATATGACTTTAAAATAATGTAGAAGTCTATCTTTCTTTTCCAGAGAGTGCTACATTTTAAAATGTTTTTAAAGACTTTATTCTTATGGAGCAGTTTTAGATTCATAGCAACATTGAGCAGAAGGCATAGATACGTTCCATACACCCCCTGTCTCTCCACATGCATGGCTTCCTCCAATATCAACACCCCCCATAAGAGTGTTACATTTATTACAACTGATGAACCAATGTTGACACATTATTGTCACCCAAAGTCTATAGTTTATTTTAGTGTTTACACTTTGCATTGTACCCGCCATGAGTTTGGACAAATTTATAATGCACATATGTGAAGGATAATTTTGCAAGACATAGAATTCTTAGTTGGTGTTGTTTCTCTAGCACTTTATTTCACTCTACTCTTTTCTTGCTGCATGTTTTATGATGAGAAGTCAAATGTAATTTTTATCTCTACTGCTCTATATGTAACGTGTTTTCCCCCTTCTGGCTTCTTTCAGTATTTTTTTCTTTATCTTTGACTTTCTGTAATTTGAAAATGATATGAATATGTCTGTAATTTTAGCCATTTATCCTGCTTGATGTTCTCTGAGCTTTCTGGATCTGAACTTTGGTGTCTGGCATTCATTTTAGGACATTTTTGGTCATTACTGTTCTGAATATTTGTTCTGAGTTGTAGTCCATTTGAGCTGCTCTAACGGAACACCATAGACTAGTTGGCCTATACATAACAAACATTTTTCTCCCACAGTTGTGATGGCTGGGAAGCCTAAGATCAAGAAGCTAGCAGTTTTGGAGTCTGGAGAGGGCTTGCTTCTTGGTTCGTACGTGGCCGTCTCTTCACTGTGCTCTCACGTGGCAGAAGGGGTGAGGGAGTTCTCCGGGGCCTTTTTCATAAAGTTCTAATCTGATTCACGAGGGCTCTACCCTTATGATGTAATTACTTCCCCAAACCTCCACCTCCAAATATCATCACATTGGGGATTCAGTTTCAACATAAAAATTTGAGGAGGACACAAATATTCAATTTATAGCATTCTTTCCATGGTCCCTTAAAGTTTATGTTTTTCTCATATTCAGAATGTACCCATTCCATCTCAATAGCCCTATAGTTTTAACTCATTCTAGTATTAACTTTAAATGTTAAAGTCAAGAGTCTCATTTAAATAAGTCAGGTTTTGGTGACACTTAAGGCATAATTTATCTTGAGGTAAATTGCTCTCTAGCTATGAACCTGTGAAATCAAACATGTCCTGTGCATTATATACAATGTTGAGACAGGCATAGGATGGACAGTCTCATTTTAAAAGGGATAAATAGAAAAGAAAAAAGGAGGGGCAGGTTTAAAGTAAATGCAAAACCTAATGGGGCAAGCAACATGAAACATTAAAGCTTGAGAAAAATCCTTTATGGCTCAATCCTTTGCCTTCCAGGCCCACTGCTGTTATTGTCCCAAATCCACATCTCTCATGGGTGAGAGTTGTATGTTTGTGACTCTTACAAGCAGCAATTCTGGCTCTACTGGGGTTCCATGCCTGCACCTCCCCCAGGCTGGAATCATACACTGGTGGCTCTGCGGGTCTGGTATCACAAAGGCAGCCTCACCTTCCTGTCTCCACTGGGCATTTTAGTGGGAGCCTTTTGTTACGGCCTTACCCATGCTGCTGCTCTATTCCTGGGCCTCTTGGCTGTCCTGACTGGGGTCCTGTGCCCATGGTTCTACTGGGAAGTCCTGCCTTTGAAATCTAGGTGGAGGCAGCAAGACCCCCCCTGGCTTTGCTGGTTGCAGCCCATTTCACAGGTCTCTGGGTAGGCCCCACCCCTGAGGCACTGGACAGGGGTATCCTGACCTATCTGGACTGGGGACGTGTCCCCACCCCTTTGAAACTACTCTGACCTAGAACCCTTGCACTCTGGGTCTGTGACGTTAAGTAAAGCCCTGATAATCTCTGAACTGTCATTTTTCCATCGTTTTAGAGAATAGCTTCTGTTGGGATGGCTAATCAATACTAACATCCTTTTCAAATAGTTACCTGGCTACACCCTTAGTGTTTTCTTCTGACCATGATTTCTCTGTTTTTACAGTATAGATATGCTGAGAATTTTCCAAATCTTTGAGTTCTGCTTCCTTTTCACTTAATAGTTGTCTTTAAGGCAGTCATTTCTTTCTTTCTTAAATTTTACTGTGAGTGCTAAAGAGAAGCCAAGCTGCACCTTTAAGACTTTGCTTAGAAAATTTCTCAGCAAAACGTATTCAATTTTATTGCTCGCAAGTTCTACCTTCCACAAAACACAATTCAGCCAACTTTTTTTTTTAACCACTTTCTAACAAGGATAGTCTCTCCTCCAGTTTCCAAAAGCATCTTCCTCATTTCTTTTTGAGACCTCATCAGAATGGTTTTCACAGTCCATATTCCTGTCAACATGTTCAGGATTCCTTAGCCATGCCCTGAGAAGATTGAGGCTTTCTCTACAGCTCTCCTCTTTTTTTTTTTTTTTTTCCTAGGACCTTACCAGAATCACCTTTAAAGGTTTGCTCCCAGCAATGTAGGCTTTTTCTAGCATGCATTTCAAGCTTTTCCAGCCTCAACCCATTCCCCAGTTCAAAAGTTGCTTCCATGTTTTTAGGGATTTATTACAGCAGCACCCCACTTCCAGGTACCAATTTCTGTTTTAGTTCATTCAGGCTGCTTAGAAAAGAGTACCATAGCCTGGGCAGCTTTTAAACATTTGTTTCTCACAGTTCTGGAGGCTAAAATGTCCATAGTGAAGGCATGGGTAGATCTGGTATCTGATGAGGGCCCACTTCCTGATTCATTAATAACCTTCTGTTTGCTGTGTCTTCACATGAAGGAAGGAGCAAGAGAGCTATCTGGGGTCTCCTTTTTAAGGACATTAATGCTATTAATGAGGGCTTTATCCTTATGACCTAATCACCTCCTCAAAGCTTCACCTCCATATACCATCACACTGGCAATTAGCTTTCAACATATGAATTTCGGGGAGATATCAACATTCAGTATATAGCAGTTTTGTCTCTTCTTTCTTCTTCTTGTATTTTTATTATACGTATCTTCTCTCTTTTTAATTGTTGCACAGCTCTTAGATATTCCATTTTGCTTTAATTTTTTTTTTCAGTCTGTTCTTTCTTTCTAGTTTTGGAGATTTATCTTGATACATCCTCAGGTTCAGAGATTCTTGCCTCAGCCATGTCCAGTCTACTAATAAACTTATCAAAGGTATTCTTAATTTCTCTTAAAGTATTTTTTATCCTAGCATTTCCTTTTGGCTATTTCTTTGAATTTCCATCTCTCTGGTTACATTGCCCATCTGCTCTTGCATGTGTAATTTATCCCTTAGAACCCTTAGCATCTTAGTCACAGGATTTTTTTCTTTTTTCTTTTTCTATTATGCTTTAAGTTCTGGGATACATGTGCAGAATGTACAGGTACATACAATGGTGGTTTGCTGTACTCATCAACCGGTCATCTACATTAGGTGTTTCTCCTAATGCTATCCCTCCCCTAACCCCCAACCCCCGCCAACAGGCTCTGGTGTGAATCACAGTTGTTTTAAATTATTTGTCTGATAATTCTAACATCCCTGCCGTGTCTGGCTTTTACTTGTTAGAACAGAGTGGCAACATCCAAGCTCTGATGTTTGCTGTCTCTTCAAACTTTGCTTTAGCCTTTTAGTATATGCTATGCTTTGAATGTGTTCCTCAAGGTTCGTGTGTTGGAAACTTAATCCTTGCTATAACTTAGATATGATTTGTTAGTTCCCACCAAAACTTATGTTGAAATTTGACCCCAAGTGTAATAATGTTGGAAATTAGGGCTTAGTGGGAGGTAGTTAGGTTATGGAGATGGATTCCTCAGAAATGACATGATGCTGCTCTCATGGTCGTGAGTTCTCATGGGAATGGAGTTAGTTCCTGAGAGAGTGGGTCATTATAAAGCCAGGACGCCCCTCAGGTTTCTTCTTTTTGTACATGTTCATTTCTCCTTTGGCCTTCTCTGCCATGTTGTGATACAGCATGAAAGCCCTCACCAGAGCCAGGGCCAAGCCCTTAAACTTCTTAGCCTACAGAACCATGAGCCAAATCAACCTCTTTTCCTTTTAAAGCACCCAGTGTCAGGTGCTTTAAAACAAAAATAATCCCCACTGCAGCAGTGTTGAGAGATGGGATCTTTATGAAGTGATTAGGTTATGAGGGCTCTGCCCTCATGAGTGAATTAATGCTGTTACTGCAGGAGTGGGTTTCTGATAAAAGGATGAGGTGGGCCCCCTTCCCACTCCTGCATGCTCTTTTGCATTTCTGCCATTCTTCCATGGGCGGATACAGCAAGAAGGCCTTTGTCTTATTTGGCCCATCAATCTTGGACTTCCCAGCCCCTAACACCGTGAGCTGAATAAGTACCTATTCATTGTAAATTATCTAGTCTCAGGTATTCTGTTATAGCAATACAGAATGGGCTGAAACAGTATGCCTTGTAATTTTTTCTTGATAGCTGAACATGATATACTGGGTAAAAGGAACTGCTGTAAATAGGCCTTTACTAATATGATGATAAGGTATTGGGAGAGGGAAACCTTCTATAGTCCTGTGATTAGATCTCCATCATTTAGCGAGCCTATTCCTCTACACTCTGAACATCACAATTGTTTCTTAGTCCTTCACTTTCTCAGTGGAATAGGACAGATAGAATTGGTTATTTCAATTCCCTTAGGTTAGTTAGGCTCTGATAAAACCCCAACAGGTTAGGCTCTGGTTAAACAGTTTTTTTAAGAACAGACCTTGTTAAGAACAGAGCACTCTGGCATATATCAAAATGATGTTTTTTTCCCCTCCTACTTCCAGAAGCACAGTGTAATTTTCTACGGTAGTTAGTTTGATAATCTGGTCATGCTGCTGATGGTAAAACTTAGAAAAGCATGGTGGTCGGTCCCCTTATGACTAGGTCTTCCAGAGTTTTTATCTCTCAGACCTGTCTACACGTGGCCTCCAGCAGTTCATCCATTACTGTTTAGGTTTTCCTACCCCAGGAGTGGCTCCCATGGACATTTCTGCTCCAGTATATTGTGATTCTCTGTATCTGCCTGTCCATCTTGCTAATTTTGGAGGCAATAGTTTGCCCTGTGACCTCACTTCTCTTATGGACCCAAGAAGAGTTGTTGATTTTTCAGTTTGCTCAGCTCTTACTTGTTAGAACAGAGTGGCAACTTCCCAGCTCCTTACATATGAAATTGGAAACTGGAAGTCTTGGCATTTACTTTTTCAAAATTAAAAAGACAATGATAAACAGTCACAAAGCAGCTTTAACTTTTCCAACATATTTCTCATGCCATTCTCTTTCAGACATTCAAAAAGAAAAAGTTTTTAACCTTAAAATAATTAAATGACAAATGGTAAAAGCTGCTAGTTATTTCCCAGTGGCTGTTCTCATAGTGTTAGGGCCTTAGATTTGTGGCCATTTGCAATGGGCACAGCATGTCTAGCTTGTAGCCAGGCACAGCCAATAGCAGGAGACAGCGAGGTGTGTTCCCCTGTCTTCTGACCCTTTCCCTGTTCTGCTCCTCTGGAATGTGATGCTGCCATGTTGAGACTGCGAGGTTGAAGCCTTCAGGAAAGAATATCAAGATGAATGGAGTCCGAGTGCCTGACAACATGGAGTATCATGCCTACCATGAACCACTTCCTAGACATCCCTTTGAGACAAAAGTAAACCTCCATGTTCTTTATTATTTGAGAGGGTTTTCTGTTACTTGCTGCAAAACCTAATCTTAACTAAGACAGATACTGAATCTGAAATTCCCAGAAAAATCCCTGCAAACTTGCTGCTTGCTGCAAATAACTGGCCTCTACCAGTAACATTGTACTAAAAAAAAATCATATGTGGCATTATTCCTTATTTAGATAAAGAAAATAAGGGCCAGAGAAGTTTCCATTCAGATTGTCTAATGTTCTTCATAAGAAACTGTTTTGCATGCTAACTAATGAGTAATAAATTAGAATACAGAGTCAGCATCAGCCTTTTGTATATAGTTCTGTATTTTTTCAAGATATAATCTCATCTAGTTACTCACAACCACCCTGAAATGACAAAACTGAGTCTCAGAAAGGGTCATCTGTACAAGGGAACAAAACTGGACAATGCACTGGCTTCCTGGTGTCCAGACTTTTGTGATTTGTGTCATATTCTTCACCAGTTTTTAAAGCCTCACCCATCATATATTATTTAATATTTTATTCACTAATTTTGATCAATAATATTTTCCATCCCCCATTGTAGACTACAGACTGTCTTTTTCACACTTTAATCTGTAAAATTAAGAGAAGAGCATGAGAATCAGGAAGATGTTCGCATCTGGGAAGGAGGAGATTTCAAAAGGAAAGGAAGACAAAAAATATATCTAACTTAAAACACTCTCTGAGTTCAAGGAAACAGTCCTTTTAATTGTTACTGATACTGTTGATGCAGATAACAAATAACACATTATTTCCATCCTTTAAAAAAAATCGAGCAGTCTAAAATAATAAAGCCTGATTGAAAAATCCACATGCAGAAAATCCCAGTGGCTGCTTTGAGTGCTCTAGCTAGTTGAAGCTGAAATTTTTAGTATGCAGTTTGCATTTGCGTTCATGCTCCAGTGCATTCAAATTTCAGTATTAATTCAGTTTCCTGAGGAACCCAAATATGAACAACCTTAATAAACAATATTTTCCTCCACTTCCTATATGAGCATTTAAGGTTATTGCTCTCTATTGCTTTTGCTGTAGCCTGAGATCATCAGAAGGATAATTGGATATGTAATGAACTGATCTTGACTTCTTCAACTGACTTTAAAAAGAAACCATTTTTGGTGGGTCTCTGATAGATTCTCTTTTAATTTGTCTGCTTTTCTTGTGTATTTTATTCCTTTTTGCTTGTGTAGCAAAGGGACTGAATATTGATGACTGAAAATTTGGATTTCTTCCAGGCATTTATTTCGAGACAAGTTCTCAGTCCCTTGGCACTAATACCTACCTACCACCCCCGACCTGCCCTCTCCTCCCCTCAGTATGAGTGACATTCACCTACTCTTTCTCCTTTAGGTGGTGGGAAGAGTGGGAGATCTTTTGACAATCTCTACAAACTTAAGTATTTATAGTTCTGGGTAGACATAGATAAAGCCTAGGGAGTTTATTAAGGATAATAAAATTAGTTTCTTTACCATTTTTTAAAAATAAAATATTCTTAAACCACTTCTGAGCCATTATATCATTTAATTTGCTTCTGCCTTGAAACTTTCCTTAATAATCAATTCTTATGCAACTTCCTTTTTCCCTCTGACAGCAGAAAGCATTTTATTCACATGAGTTTTCCTGGTATAAACATTTGTATTTGTGGGAGTTGGAAGATGCAACTCACAGTAGTCTCCTCTCTCTTTTCTACATCCCACTATTCATTTAAGGATCCTGATTCTTAGAGTTTCCACTTTCATATTCCCTTGCCATAATATTCTCAGTATGGTGAAGCTTTGAAATGCAAGTTAGAAGTTCTGGAAGTTACTAGATTAACTTTGATTAGTCGATAACTTCTTTACTTCTTATTCATAAAACGCATGTATAATAACTAGAAATCAACTGATCTTTACATTTGCTTGGACAAGTAAGTATAACTAAATTTAGAGAAACAGTGCTGGGTAAATAGTGCATTAAAAATTCCAAAAAAAGGGATTCTTGTTATTTAATTGGCTTGAATTAAAGAAAAATACAGCTTTTTCAAACTTTATAACATGATTAGCTTAAAAAGAACTTCCTGCTGAATAGTTAAGCTATTTTTTCAAAATATACTTCAATAACAATAGTAATTTTTCAGCAGTCCTAAGAGTGTAGGTAAAATATATTATAATTATATGCTTTTTTTTCTTAAAAAGTAAATGACTCCTCAATTCTTTCGCTCTCTTGTAGGTCCAAGTTCAGTTCCATATTAGGCATAAAACTCCTGTAAGTATTTCATATCCCGACAGTTTCTATCTCTGAACTGTTCTTTATATATTTCATATAACTTATGACATTTATTCTAATACTTTCTTATACACAATGTTGTTATTATTCTCTATAATTTAAAAAAATGTCCTTCATCATCTAAACTGAATTTTAACTTTACTGGAAAAAAAGATTGCATAGTCTCATTTACTCTTGAAGTTTTATCTATGAATGCAGAATAAGTCTTAACAAATTATTCAAGACTTTGCTTGCTCCGCAGTTCTTTTGCATTGGAATGTATAAACATTACTGTAGGCTCAGTTCATATTAGTCTACTTAAGTAAACAAAAAACAGTTAATTATGATCAGTTTCTCAAACTTATGTACTATTTCCTTCAAAAAAAGACCTTTGTTTTGACAGGTATAACATTCAGTGTAATCCACTGTAGTATCAAAGCATAAAAATGGTTGTGTTATGGAAAGGGAAGCAATAACTAAAGTTTTACCATAAACATATTTTACATTTTACAGTGTTCTGTATTTTTCAAATATGTTTTTATGTGTCTTTTGAAGGTTAAAAACAAAATATATTTTCATGTTATAACATCATTTAATAATTAATATTAGGTTTTAGTTGGAGTTCTTTGAGAAACAATAAGGCATGGTGGAAATATTAGAATCAGAGTGCCTAAGTGAATCTTGACCCCACCACTTACAAGCTGTGTGACCTTTGTCAAGTTACTTAACCTGTGTCTCACTTTCTTCATCTGTAAAACAGAAATGATTACAATAATTGGTCATAATATGTTAATACCTATAATGCATTTAAAGTCAGTCCTGGAACTTAATTAGCACTGAACAAGTTTCTGCTTATATTATTATTTGGGGAAAATTTTCAATGTATTATGATTTTTTGTTGTATTCAGATTTATTATCTAAAATATAATATAAGAAATGGATTTACTGCTGTTGATAAAAGTTTTATTTCTCTAACTGTGATGTAAGAAACATAGGTAAGATATAACCACAGTGTCTTAAACATCCCTGTAAATTATACTTCACTAAATACATCAGACTATTCATTACTATGTGCTCAATAAGCACCTACTTATTTTCAATGAACTGCATAGCTGAGTTTCTATTGCTAGGTAAGTGTTAAAATTTAGTCTCTTTAAATTTATTTTGCTTGCTTAAGTGGCAGGCTTTTCTTTGGTCAATTGAAATATACACACACAAGTTATATATGCATATTTATATATAAATATGTATATGTATCTTCTTTAGTCTCATATATATGACTAAAAACATGTTTTATAAAAAGTATAAATCTCTCCAATACTACTGTCTATTCCTCTTATAAACATCCTTATAATCCCATTTTCCAGAGGTTTTCTACATATTCCCCCTAGTTTTTTATATGCCATGTAAGCACAGCTATGTGTTCATATATATGCATACACAGGATGTTTTTTCTCATAAAATTGGGATTTGCCATGTGTAATGATCTTCTACTGTGTTTTATTCATATCACATACATCTTATTTGATTAGTATATATATAGACTTCACCTTATTCTTTTCTAATTTTTTGTGAAAATTGAGAAGCATGTAAAAACATATGTACAATTACATATGTAGCCATATAGTGAATCCACACATCCATTACCCAGATTAAGAACATTGCCAGTATGTCAGAAACCCTATCTAATAGCTACCATAGTGTTCCAGTTTATGTCTGTACCTTAATTCATTTCACAATCACTTATCAGTAGATATTTAAGTTGCTCCTAATATTTTGCAGTTACTAATAATGCTGTAATGAATATCCTCTATTTTACTTTTACATTATCATGTAACTGTGCCTACAGGACAGATTCTTAGAAGTGAGATTTGTAGGTCACAGAATGTATACTTTTCAGATTTGAACAGGAAAAACTAAATTATCCTACAAAAATTTGTATAAATTTATATATCTACCAACAATATAATAGAGTTCATTTCCTCAGACCCAGCATATATTCAACAGTTGTTTTCAGTATTTTTAATTTTTCTAATCTGATCATAAAAAATATTTTAATTTCTGTTTCTTAGCTGATTGAAGTTTAGCACAATTTCATGTATTATGTATTTGTATTTCTTTGATCAATTGTCCATTTATATACAAAACCCAATGAAACTATTGGATTTGTTTATAATTCCTTACTAATGTATAGTAAATCTTTATAAAACAGATATAAACCCTTTGTCTGTTATATGTCACATGGATTTCCTTCTGGTATTATTTTAAAGTTTTTTAATGTATCATTGAATGCATGAAGGTACAGATACTGTAAGGTTCAAGAATTAATATTTAATAAGCTACGTCTCACATGTATTTTCTCACAGTATTTTAACCTCTTACAGAAAGGTCATTTAAAGGAGTTGGATTACTGAATCTAAAATTGCATTTGCCATTTTGGTTTCCATTTGTGGATGTGCATCTATAAATCAAGTCATTTGTGCTTAATTTTTTTCATTCTCATGGACAGAGAGTGTTAAATTGCTAAGAACCATGTAGTCTTAGGGGACCATTTTAGAGGTGTGTATCTAGTTTTCCAAAGAGGCATTTATATCTATATCAAATGAATCATTACAGGAAAGCTATCTATTCTTCAGTAAACATGCAATTATACTAGTTTAGCATTAAATGAATTCTCAAGACCTCAAATCACCTTTTTTAACAAAGGTGTCTGTTGTTGTTGTTGTCGTTGTTTTTGACAGAGTCTCACTCTGTCACCCAGGCTGGAGTGCAGTGGCACGATCTTGGTCCACTGCAACCTCCACCTTCTGGATTCAAACAATTCTCGTGCCTCAGCCTCCCAAGTAGCTAGGATTACAGGCGAGTGCCACCACACTGGCTAATTTATTTTTATTTTTTGAATTTTTAGTAGAGACGGAGTTTTACCATGTTGGCCAGGCTGGTCTCAACTCAAGACCTCAGGTGATCTGCCTGCCTTGACCTCCCAAAATGCTGGGGTTACAAGCATGAGCCATGGTGCCCGGCCTTAACAAAGGTTCTTATATGTTCCTCTAGTGTGTCTCTTGGTACATTTCTAGAGGTTTTTTTGTTTGTTTCTAGTATGTGTTTTATTTCTAGAATTTGTTGTGAAAGAAACTTTGTAGAAAGGTGAGAAAATCCTAGAAAAACTGATAATCTATTAAATAATAGCTTGGACACTATATATTGCTAATATAAAAAAATAATTGCTCTCTATATAGAGAAAACTATGCCTAACATTATTTTTACAAGCAAGGAAGATGCTTTTCAAAAGTTATTAAATTAAAATCATAGCTAATTTTTTAGGAACATGTCTTATTGATAGTCTGTAAATAGAACACATATTCTGTCACTTGAATTTTTTTAACTTGCTATTTTCTAATTTGAGTTAAAATTTTTTGGTTTAGTATCTACAGGAAAAAAATGAAAGAATAGCATGTTTTGAGAAACAGGAAAATCTGATCTATACTTTCTAAAGACTGTAACATGCTTCACAGTATAATTTATCTTTAAATATATTTAGTACATTTAATCTATTTTAATGTTTAATATGTTAGAAAATAAATATATTCTATTTTTTTCATTCTCTGCTAATTGTATCCTTCTTGTTTAGTTCATATGCATGAAGTAACTAAATGTTGGCAAAAGCTTTTAGCTGGGCTCAGCTTTTAGTAAGCCAAAAGATTTTGAAAGAAGATGGGCATTCTTTAGCTTCCAAAATGTTGACTCTGGATTTAGCAGCCACTAAGTAATAATAGACTACCCACTGACTCAAAGGTCAGAACCACAGACTGATTAGGACATCATGATTATGTGAAGAAAGAAACATTGGGTTATCTAGTGCCAAGTTTGAATCAGATTGTGTTCTGTGACCTACTTTCCTTAGATCAGTTTGCTGTCTATGGATAGAACATGTAGCAGTATTCTCTGGAGACTGTTAACAGTTATTATTCAAAATTTAAAGGTTTTAAATAAGTCACATATTAATTATCCTAGCCTGCTCAGCAATATTATTGATGTGGTTATAATTTGTTTGAACTATGTGATATAAAGAACATTATGATGTACAAAAGTAAAGGCAAGCAATGTTACTGGAAGACTTGATGTAGGCAAATACTATAAACTTATGGCTGCCTATGTAGGTTACAGCGTTACATTGTTGATAGATACATATTTAAATAACAGTTTTAGTCACACACATAAAATTCATCCTTTTAACTTGTATAATTCAGTGGTTTTTAGTATATTCACCATCATGGAGTTATACAACCATCATCACTACTGTATTTAGTTTCAGAATATTTTTATCAATCCAGAAACAAGCCTCATGCCATTAGCAGTTACTTGCCAAAGTCAGTTCTTTGGAATAATCGGCAAAATTGGTAAGCCACTGACTAGATTGACCAAGGAGGAAAAAAAAGAGAAAAAATACAAATAACAGAAGCAGACTTGAAAGAGATAATGAGGAATACTTTCATTATATTATCATAAACAACTTTGTCAATAAAACAGAAAAATCGTAACTAGGAATATAAAGGAACTTCATTAATCTGATAAGGGTCTATACAAAGAAACAGCAAATATAATACCTAATGGAGATATGCCAAAAGCTTTATCAATATCTAGAGGAAGGCCAGGATAATGGCTGTCAGACTTACGTTCAGGCTTATTCTAGAAGCCTCAGCAAGTGCAATTGGGTGAAAAAAATACACAGATTGGAAAGGAATAAATACAATTGTCATTATTGGTGAATATGATTGTGTTGAATGAAAATTCAAAAGCATCTACAGATAAATTATTAGAAATAACAAGACTGGTGACTAGAAGGTCTGTATTAAGCAAACGACTGCCAATCTTAAATCTGTACTTAGGTATCTCAGAGTCATCTCAAACTTAACAAGGACCCAAACATTTGTGGTTTTTTTTTTTTTTTCATCACAAACCTCTCTCCCCTTCATCCCAATGTCTCCGTTTCTGTTAGTGGCAACACCATTTACGCAGTTACCCAAGCCATACTGCTTCTAGCCTATGTACTGCCTTTGTACAAATTAGAAAAAGGTACTCCTTGTAGTTGGGGGTAGCCCCATGCCAGGAGATATGACTTGGAGAACCAAGTGTGAGCTGGATTTCAGCTCCTATTTGCCTTTCTCAGGTAAGTGCTCTTATGCAGTGAACATCCTGCACAATTGTATATGGATGCTCTGCCTTGATCTTCCTCTTTTCCCCAAACGCAATTAATTCACAGATACTGCCAGGTTTATCTCCAAAATATATCTTGAAACCACTCTCTTTTCTTCTTCGCTCCCAACTTGGTTCAGGCCACCATCATCTTTCACCCTCACTACTATATAACACCATTTTAAGTATTCTAACTGGTCACTCCATTTCTGTTCCTGCTCCCTCAATTTCCCGACAGCACATGAAGTGATCATCTTAAGACATAAGTTCAGTAACATTCTTCTCCTGCTGAAATTCTTTAATGGGTTCCCATTTAACTTAGTAAAAAGTCTCAGCTCTTTACTCTGAACCACAAGGCTGGGCATGATCTGATCTCATGTTTCTCACCTCCTCTGTGCCACTGCCTCACTGCCTCTTTGCTCTTCTGCTCCAGCTGTGTTAATCTCATTTCAGTTTAATTAATACATCAAAGATCTTTCCTGCCTCAGGCTTTTGCACATGCTGGTCCCTTTTTGTGAATAATAAAAATAATATAATAATAACTAGTATTTGTTTTGCTCATGCTATGTGCCATGTACTGTTGGAAGTACCCTACAAACATTAACACATTTTATCTTTAGAATAGTTGTATGGAATAGGTAATACTGCTCTCCACATTTCACAGATGAGGAAACAAAGGTACAGGAAGGTTAAATAAGTTGTCCAAGGTCTCAGAACTTATAATCAGCGAAACCAGGATGAGCTTCTTCACATTCTTTGTACAGCAGCCTCTTCTCATCCTTCAAGTCACAGCATATTAGTCCTGTACCTGGGGAGGCCTTTCCTGACCACTATATCCAGGATAGGTCCCACTGTTAGTTGCTATCTCAGCCTGTGTCCTTCATAGTGTGGACTACAATTTACTGTTATTATTTTTATCTTTTTTCCCATCTTCCCCACTAAAACATAAGTTCCATGAAGGCAGAAATGTAATATACAAGCATCAATATGCTAAACACTTTAAAATGTAAAATGATGAATGAGAACACTTTTTCAACATCTAGCACATTGCTTCGGATGCAATAACCAATCAATAAATGTTCACTGAATTTATAAGAGTGTTATCTCTTTCCTATTCAGATACTCACCTGAAGAAAATAAATCTTTTATAATTTAAAACAAAATTTAAAAAACTCTACTAAAATTACTCTTCAATCAGTTTAACACGTTTTACTAGAAACATCCTACCTATGCCTGACTCACTGTAAAGAGTATAAACCAGACAGGAAGCAATGTGTCTTGCTGTGAATTAAAGATAAGCTAATAAAATTATATTTTTTTAAAAACTCACTGTTGAGATCTTATTCTGATTCTGGGCTGCATTCCATGGGTTTAGCAGCAATCATTACTTTATTTCAACTGTAGATTTACTTCGGAAATAAATAGTATTTTCTTATTGATTGAATGTTATTCTGATGTTCAGCTAGGTTTCTTATCATGCGTGGCAGAAACTAATTGGTTAATTGAAGTAGCGGGAATTACTTGAGAAGGTTTCAGGGTCACAGAACTTAGAGGAGACTGGAGCATGAATGGCTTGGAAATAAGCAGGAACCAAAAGGTGGCCAGAGCCAAAAAGCATGAAGTAGCACTGGAGTCACTGCCTCCTCGCTGGATGGCCTGCTCAGGTGCCAGCACCGCTGCTGCGAGTCCTCCAGTGCTTGCATCACTCAGACATACGAAATGCCACGAGAACCATCTGACTCACCTCACTCATGTGCTGGTCTGCCCAAGTCTTAATTCTCACTTTAGGACTACACAGTTAATTCCCCAAAAAGAAACTGGTGAAGGGTCTTTTACATAGGGAAAAGCAGAAACATATGTTTTCATCTTTTAAAAATAATTTTGAATTTTGTTAATGGCATAGGTTTTACCCAAGCATACAGCTCACAACATTACAAGGGACTTTATTACTTTAGTCAAGACTCTTACTTTGAATTAGGCATTAAACAAGAAATAAAAGTGAGTATTGTCATTGAAGAGTGAAATATTAATATATGATGAACCTTTGTGAATAAGCCATGTGTGAAACAGCCTTGTCGGAATCAAAAGGTAAGACTGCCATCCACAATCTTTGTAGAACTAGGGAGGAGTGTTGCATTCAGGTCATGATCCAGCTGTATTTTCAGTTACCTAACTACCCTCTTCACATAGTTTCCCACGTGCATGCATTTAATTTGGGGCATTCTGAGTTTGAGCTCAAGCTCAACATGTATAAAACTGAGCTTCTCTCTTCCACACCTGCTACTTCTCCTGTTTTCCCAATATTGATAAATGTACCACTATCCAATCTAGTCACATAATCCAGAAACTCAGGATTCATAGATGACCATTCTATATTTCACCCTACACATGCTGTCACACCACTACATTCTGTTAATTCATCCTACATCTTGCTTTTTGAATGTGTGACTTCTCCCTTCCCTTTTGCCAGTATCGTGGTTCAAATTCATGGTGTCTGTATTTCTCACTACCCAACTTATCTTGCAGTTTAGCTTAATTTTAGTAGATCCCATTGCCAGTAAGCCGGTTCAGGTTCTTGTTTTTGCTTCACAAAATAATTCTAGAGTGAGTCCAAAGTAAGAGTAACCAAAGAAGTTTATTGCAAAGCAAAGAAGTTTTTTGCAAAGCACTTTGAGAGGCAGAATGGGCTGCTCCAAGGAAGAGATAACAGTCAGTACCTTAGGAGGAATTTCTCTTATGGGAGAAGTGCATACATATTCATAAAATACAGGTGAGGTCAGGTACGTAAAGGAAGACCTGCAGCTGGCACGTGTACTCAGTATCTACATGCTTTAACAGGCATCACATGTGACATTAGCAAATACAATCTCCACCTAGGGTTGTCTTTTTTACTATCAAAATGAGGAAAAGATTACTATGAATATAAGCTAAAACTTGAAACTAGCTGCATATGCAGGATTCTGGAGAAGTGTCTGCCCTTCAACCTCCAGGCAAGAATTTGTAGCTAATAGCTTCTTGGGCTTTTGGTGCTGATTGGATGGAGACTGGGGAAGCTACATCAGGAATATGGGGCTTCTGTTCTCTTTCCTGGGCCGTGGTGGGTACCAGAAACTTGTAGTCATCTGGTGATCTGCTCATATGCTGTATGGTCACTTATCCTGCAAAAGAGTTAGGTGCTGATGCATGAAGGTGCAAGTGAAAAGGACCCACTGAGAAAGGTGCCCGCTGGGCTTCACACAAGGGGGCAAGTCCGTATGGACTTCTATCCTCACTTATGCTGCCTCAGCACAGGATGTCAAGTTTAGGCCATTAGTTACAATGTCAGCCATATATCCCATGACTTTTTCCCATTTTACCTGGACTACCTAAATTCTGAATATATCTTGCATTTTCATGTAACTTAGATTTTAATATGCCACTTTTTTTTTTAGTTAGTTAGGCTTTCTTCCTGCTTCCATCCCTCCTGTCCTTCTTATTTGCTTGCTATACTTCTACTCCAACCTTCCAGTCTGTTTTATAGAATTTTCCCTGAAGACCTTCCCGTATCAACCACTACCTTCCCCAGTAGACTCAGGTGTTTCCTCTGAACTCCCATAGCACCTGGACACACTTCTCCAGATCACTTCCATACTCATTATTTATTTATATGTCTGTTTTTCCTTTTGGACTGGGAGCTCCTTGAGTGCTGGGACTTGACTCATTTACACTTGTGTTTTCTCCCCTTACCACATTCGTTTAATGCCTGGTTCACGAGAGGCAATGAAGCATGTTTCTTTAATGAATGAATGAAGCATGCATCATTGAATAGAACATGTAGACAAAGATGAGACTGTAGAATACCCCAGAAGCCAAGCTGAGGGAGTGCCTCTGTACCCTGACTGGGTCCTGCCTTTTACCCAAGGGACACTCAAAATGGAGGAACTTCTTGAAAGCAGCCCTCATCAGTCACAAATTGTAAAACATATTCTCCCTTGTGTTCTCCAATTATTATTACCTCATTGTATTGACCTAGAATACAAACTCTGCCTTCTGCTCTCATTTCTAGCCCAGAATTTGCCTCAAACACCTCACAGTGAATTTGGGCCATTCACTTGTGAGCCTCAGTATTCCTCCTTGCACACAGTTTCTGCCCTCTTCTTCTTGCCGTTTTATCTCAAATGACTACACGCTGAGCCAGCCTTTGACCTCTGTACTATGCTTCAGTATTGGTTCTCATGGTCCACATTGCTTTAGGGGTCAGGCCTAAAGGTAGGGAGAGATATATAAGGCAGTGCCATAATAAATGTCAACCTAATTTCATGAAGAAAAATAAAAAAGAGTCATGGGAGAGAGTCCAGAGTACAATCCTGACAGTTTTGTCTAAAAGCATCTCTTTGTTTTAATGCCACTTTTCATAGCCTGGTATACACATACCGCATGTGTCCACACACGCATGCATTCTTCCTTTCATTTCTTTCTTTTGGCCTTTGTTGAGCTCTTTCTGATCACCAATCACTATGCTAGGCTCTAGAATAAAATATTTTCAAATAAAGAAGTTTCCCCTGCTCTTCCAATTGCTTATAATCCGGGAAGGAGAGATAGTTCCATGAGTAATAATTACAGGGTAATAAATAATGTCAATTGAACACAGTCCTTATAGTAACAAAGCAAAGGGAAATGCAGTCATAAAGATGACATCCAGTGCCTGACAAACCAAGAATGTTAAATGCTTCATCCGAGGCTCTCCATAACCTGTCCTTTCCTCTTTTCCAACCTTATTTCTTCGTACAGTTAGGTACTTTAAACTCCAACCAAACGTGAGACTGCCATAGAAGATGCTCATTATGAAATTGAGCCAGTTTATTTTTGGGATACATTTTCTTATAGTTCCATGAATCCCAAAAAGTCTATGGCAGGTATCCCCAAACTTTTTACACAGGGGGCCAGTTCAGTGTCCCTCAGACCGTTGGAAGGCCACCACATACTGTGCTCCTCTCACTGACCACCAGTGAAAGAGGTGCCCCTTCCTGAAGTGCGGCAGGGGGCCGGATAAATGTCCTCAGGGGACTGCATGCAGCCCGCGGGCCGTAGTTTGGGGACGCCTGGTCTATGGCAACAGCTTGTAATTTCTAGTCTTGAAATTCAAGGTGGCAAAGTAAGGTTGATTTAGTTTGGGAAGGTATTTTCATAGGGTGACTTTATATTAAATATAGTCAACCTCCTTCTAGCATTATGTATAATGACAATCTAAATGTAGTTTCACAGACAATCTAAAATTATGTATAGATTACAATGTGTTTTCTGCTTTCCTGCTCTGCTATCTCTCCTAGGAAGGATATCCTATGGTTTTGCCCCTTTTTAGGGTAATGTCAATAATTAAAATTTAATATTAACATGCATTTTCTCCACATGCTGCTATTGATGTTTCTGATGGATGATGAGGAAGGAAACTGTTTAACAACTAAAATTTGTCTTGCATTATCCCTAAGTGCATAACCAGATATATGTTCAAATGACACATTTTTTTCTCGTGTGTGTGCAAACAACTTACACAAAAATAGTCTAACTTCTGTACCAAAGAGGTGTGCAATACATGCAACTGTAGTGTTCACTTGTAGTATGTTAGAACTCACCTTTGGGTGGAGTTACGTTACTGCCAACGGATTTAGTTGTTGTGGTTTATTCTAACACTTGCTGCCACTTTGAACAATCAAGGTTGTTTGATCCAACGTTAGAAGACTTCATTTCATGAGAACCAAGACAACATCGACTATAGCTGTCTGGGCCAGCAGCGTGCGTCACACCACAGACAGCCTGCCCAGCCACTTCTTTCCGGTTCCTGTTTTTGTCTGAAAATGGCAAGGTTGGGAATTAAAAATTGGTTTAAGAGCCCCCAAATGTAATTCTTTGTAATCAAATGTAATTGTAAGCAAAAGCACATTTGTCTTTGAAATCAAATATAAATGTGCATATAGTCTTGATTCCTTTTTAAAAGCAATTTAAATATATCTGATGAAGCAGCACAGTTACACCCTTTTCCTTCTGTATTTTCAACCTTTATCAGAACACTGACTCTCCAGACTTAGATTACAAGTGTGCTCTGTTTCCCTTTGCCTCAGACGCTTTCCTTGGTAACTAACTGCACTGCTGCTTCTATGCCCTCATTTTAATCCCGTGCTTCAGCAAATGCAATCTGGCCCTGCTCTCCACAAACTGCTTAATCACATCTTGCCCATCTCCCAGTCTCATCAGCCACTTTCAGGTCATCATTTTGTCAATCTTTTTAAAGACTTCAACACCATCTGACTGTTGTTAACTCACAAATATCTTTCAGTCCTTTATTTCCACTCTAACTCTTAGATTTGTGCTGAGTGTCTTTGGCCCTTTTCTTTCCTCTCTCACTTGATAATCTTATTTTCTTGCACAGCTTTTTTTTTTTTTTTTTCAAATGCTAAAATGAACTTAAAAACACAAATGTAATGAATATCTGTCGTAACAATACAAAGAGTACAGTGAGCTATCCAGTAAAAAATTAGCTATCTTTCCTTCCTCCCATATGTGTACACACATACATTTATATATTTGTATTTACATATATGTATATCATATATTCATATATATATTTCCATGCATATTTGATACAAAAGTTGGATCATACTAAGTACTGTTCTACAGCTTATATTTTTCCTTTAGAGGAAATCATGACTACCTTTCCTAATCAATGCATATGAAAACATCTAATTCTTTGAAAGACTGCATGATACCATACTTCTAAATTATTTATAAACATCTCCACATGTTTATTCCACTAGCTAATCAAGCTCAACAAACAAACTGCAGGTTATAATTTTCATAATAAGCTGTTGCATATCCCTCAACTGTATTACATATTTTAGTTAATAGTATCACTATCCTTTGATGTATGTAACTTGAAAATGAGCACTAAAATTTCCCCTAAGTTCATGAGCATGAATTTCTCTCTTAGCAGTGTCCCTTGGGTGTGCCACAGATGCTTCAGGCTCTGCGTTTCCCAAATTGAGCCTTGGTTTGGTGGCACCATTCTCATCCTAGTAGTTCAGGCCAAAAATCTGGGAATCAGCTGTTTCACATTCCGTGTCCCCGAGTGTGTCCAGTTTTGTCACCTAAATATCTCTCGATTTTGTTCTATCTACTCTATTATTACTGTCTAAAATTGGGATTTCATTATTATTCATCTGACCTGTTGCAGCAGTCTCTTTACCATTGTCCTCTCAATCCCGACCCCCCATCCATTCACCAACCTTTCATCAATGTGTTTCTCATCTGCCATGAAGGGCAGATTTGCCAGCTGCCAGGAAGTTTTAAAACCTTCACTGACTCTCATTCACCCACAGAATAAAATTCATGCTCTTTAGCTTGCAACACAAGGACTTTTTATCCCATACTCAGCTCTCCAATTTCATTTCCCATTAGTTTCCAGTTCTCTCTTGCGTTTTATGCTTTCGCAATATCAAAATGCTTACACACACAGGCACACACACAAACAAAATTTTTTGAGATCTCTACATACTTACAAATATTAATTTCTCTGTGTGAAATGGTCCCCTGTGTCTCCTTATCTGGAAAATTCCTCTTTATTTTTCAAAGTCCTGCACAACCATTCCTTCTTCAATGAAGTCTTCCCTCACTCTTCCCAGAGAAAATAAAATACTTATCTCTTTACTTTTTGTGAACATTGTATGCACACTATTGCCTATATATGCCATATTATTGCATATTATTTTACATATCTGTGTTATTATATATCTTAAGTGTCGCCTCTAGCTCTTTGATAGTGAGGATCAGATATTAATTCATCTTTGTATATTTAGCACCTACCACACTTCTGGCACAAAGTAAGTGCTCCTTAAATTTTTATTGTGATAAATTGCACAGCGTTTTTATTCCTTTGTCTTCCTCGGCAGCTATATCCAGCCAGTTAACATGTCTTTATAATGCTACGTCCTCAATAGTTTATATTATATATTTGTTTTTTATTTGTTTTCATCTCCATCACTGTTAGCATAATACAAGAGTTTATTCTCTTTTATTCATGCATCCAATGGCATTTGTCAAGTATGTGTGGTTTGGGGGAGGCAAAGTTGTGGAAACATGTTGCCTGGCCTGAAGAAGCCCATGATAATTCACTGAAGGGACAGATAGACAATTTTCATGGAAATAACTTCACTGATTTTCCATCCCATAGTTTTCTTCTAATCTTATGTCTCCTTCACAACACCCTTAGACAAGGGTCTTACCATGTTGACCAAGCTGGTCCTAAACTCCCGGGCTCTCATGATCTTCTTGCCTCAGCCTTTTGAGTAGCTGGGATTACAGGCATGTGCATCTCTGCCTAACTTCCCTCAGAGTATTCTTCACGTGGCCAAATTATTTTTTTTTGCTCAGAATCCTATAGCTACCTATTTATTGCAGAATAAAAATTCACCATTTAGACTGGCAGTCGGGACTCTATGCTTTTTATATCCTATTCTACGCTCTCCATTCCTCCTCTACTTCCTGATTTCCTGCCCATTTGTCAAAGGTTAATTAAGATGATACCTTTTCCATAAAGTCTTCAGGATCCTTCCAGGAATAATAAGCATGTCACCTTTTGTGTTACAACATTAATATGCATCCTGCATTGTGTTATAATTATTTATGTATGTATCTATCTTCATTATAGATTGGGACAAGAAAATGATTTGAGAGGGTTTTTTTTTTGACATCACAAAATGAGTACTAACAGAAATATGGTGGGATTTGAATTTGAAGCTTACATGTTATTTCACGTAAAGGTTGTTCTTTTTTTGTATTATATAGTTCAATGATACTTCTATCTATGACCTTCATAGAATCAAACATATGATGGTAAATTTTATTTTATTTATAAAAAATATGATCATTTTACAAAATAACTTCATACCAAATTTAATTTAATTCTCTAGAAAGGATTTTATTGCCCAGAGCCACAGTGGAATTACATAGCAAGGAGCCTTCCTTAATGAAGAGTAATTATTGTACTATGGTAATCTCAAATGCAAAGTAGTGTTACAATAGGCATATATATTATACTTGCCAAATAAATTAGTACTGCTTACCCTTTTGATTAAAAGATCAAAGATTTTTTAATCATGTCGTTGCACATTTTGCGTATAATCTGCTGAATCCAGTAATAAGTGATAACCTATCATTTATGTAAACGTTCAGAAGCTTGACAATAAAGTAATGAAACTTGAATTAGCTCTTATGGAAGAATGAGGAGTGCAAATATGTAATCTTTGCATATGCATGCAAGGCAGGATAGTTCTTTTTTTCTCCCCAGTTGAGAGCCATTTCCTGATGCAAAAGTGATTCTACGTTGCTTTTAGATCTTTATTTGATACATTGGCCTGCAGGGCAGATTACTGGAAAGAGTTGTGGTGAAATTCAAGCAGAAACATGGGCAGCCATGGAAGAAGGGCATAATAAAGATTAGTTTTCCACGTACATTGCAGTTAAAATTAAATAGTATTGGCCGGGCGCGGTGGCTCAAGCCTGTAATCCCATTACTTTGGGAGGCCGAGGCGGGTGGATCACAAGGTCGAGAGATCGAGACCGACCTGGTCAACATGGTGAAACCCCGTCTCTACTAAAAATACAAAAAATTAGCTGGGCATGGTGGCGTGTGCCTATAATCCCACCTACTTGGGAGGCTGAGGCAGGAGAATTGCCTAAATCCAGGAGGTGGAGGTTGCGGTGAGCCGAGATCGCGCCATTGCACTCCAGCCTGGGTAACAAGAGCGAAACTCCGTCTCAAAAAAAAAAAAAAATTAAATAGTATTTATCTGAATACACTATATTTCTTAGTGTTAGAATTAAATTTTCTTGTAAGATATGTATTTTATTAAAATATTTTATTTCTATATTTTATTGAGATGCAATGAGGTGTTGTAGGAAAAGGAGCGTGGAATATAGAGTCAGATAATCAATTATGACTTTGAGGAAGGTACTTATAATCACTTTATTTCAGCTTCTTCATTTATAAATCTTTAGAGGATTGTTGCGAGGATCAAATCTGATAAAATAATGTAAAGCATCCAGCACAACTCTTGGCAGCACTCCTTTTCTCTTTTTGTATGTTATATACATATAAATTTTACTTGAGGGTAAGTTGCCTCTAGCCCTTAGATTCTTGAATGCATATTTTCTTAGGAATAGGGATGTTCTCTTATATGAACACAACAGTTACATGCTTCAGTAAATTTTATCTTCATGCAATGCTTTACCGTTTGTATTCCAATTAAAAAAAAAAATTTGTAAAGACTAGGTCTCACTGTGTTGCCTAACTAGTCTTGAACTCCTGGACTCAAGAGATCCTCCTACCTTGGCCTCCCAAAGGGCTGGGATTACAGGCATGAGCCACTGCACCCGGTCTGTATTTCAATATTGTCAATTGGTCCAATAATGTTCTTTATAGCACTTTTTCCTCTCCAGCACAGATTCCAGCCTAAGGTCACAAAATCGTATTTAATTGTCATGTTTCTTTAGACTCTTGTAATCTAGAGCTTTTCTATAGCTCTTGTCTTTTATGACATTAATATTTTTGAAGAATGTAACTTCCTTCCCCCCTTTCATAGAATGTGCATCATTTAAATGTTTTATTTCACAGATGTAAATTTCATGCCTCAAAGACCTTATCTACTCCTAGATTATAAAAATATTAAAGTTGTTTTTTTCTTGTTCTTGTAATAGTCCATTTTGGAAAATCTTTGATTCATTAACTTATGATCAATAAGAAAAATGTGGTCTCTTCATACAAAAGAATATTATTCAGTCACAAAAAGGAATGAGGTACTGACATAGACTGTAATCCCAGAATATCATATAGTTGGAATCAGACATTGTGAAATCTTTTCAGACTGACTTCTTTCACTTGGTAATATGCATTTAAATTTCCTCCATGTCTTTTCCTGGCTTGACCACTCATTTCTTTTAAATACTGAAAAATAGTCCATCGTCTGGGTGTACTACAATTTATTTATCTATTAACCTAATGAAGGACATCTTGGTTGCTTGCAAGCCTTGGCAATTATTAATAAAGCTGTTATAAACATCTGTGTGTGGGTTTTTGTGTGGATATAAGTTTTCAGTTCATTCATTTGAGGACAATTGCTGGATTGAATGGTGAAGAGTATGTTTAACTTTGTAAGAAACTGCCAAACTGTATTCCAAAGTGGCTGTGTCATTTTGCATTCCTACCAGCAATGAATAAGACTTTCTGTTACTCCACATTCTTGCCAGCATTGGTGGTGTCAATGTTTGGGATTTTGGCTGTTCTAATAGATGTGTAATGGGCCATTGAAATCTTGATTTCAAAGCTTATCATTTAATTTGAGGTTAGTTCTCCATTACTCAGATCTTCTTTGTATCTTATCATGGAGATTTGTAGTTTTTTCCGGTAAGTCTTGAATATTTTTGTGACATTTTTTTCTACTTATTTATATATGTATGCTATTACCAATGATATGTCTTATTTCACATTTTCAAAGTAATTTTATGTCTGAGAGTCATTGATTTTTATGTATTTCTTTTGTACTAATTGCCTTATTGAACTCTACTTATAGATGACATGATATATCCTCCTTCCAAGTTCTTATCTCTTACCTATATGCATTCTTGAGTACTCCTCACCCAACACACTCTTCTTCCATTTGCCACGAATACTTCTTTTTAGCTGTGACCCTCAAATCTATTTTGCATTCCAGACTTCTCTCCAGAACTTGAGACTCATGTATTCTTTTATTATTCCTCCAGCAAATATTTATTGGGTCCTGACTGTGTACTATGTCCTGTTCTAGGCATACCTCTTGGGAGAGAAAAACAGCTAATTCCTAACAAGTAAAGTTCTACTTATAAGAAAATAGCCCTGCCCCTTTGTTGTTAAGATGGTTAAGTTTTGAAAGATAAAGGATTAAATTACAGAGAACTTACAGGTTTCAAATAATTTATAAAATGATGCCAAAATGACATTGAACCATTATCTTGCAATGTGTTTTGATGCCCCTATCAGTCCTTTGATCTAAGAAACATATTTTTACATGTTTCAATTTTATATTTGTGGTAAGGAATTTCAAAATGTAATGTTGTCTTGCCAAAAGAATATATGGTGTTAACTGTCATGAGGATTTAAACCAGTGATCCTAAATAAATGTGTTAAATCCTTTACTTGCATGTTTAACCAAGCAGATTTTAAGTTGAAGATTAAAATTTAGTTTTTATATTTTTCCATTGGCTTGCTTTGATGATTCATCTAACGTCAGATTAACTCAGCTTCATCCCTCTGTCAGAATGTTATAGAACTAGGATTTTACTAAGGAAAAGAAACTCTTAAGTGTTTAGGAAGCTGATTATAAGCTACTATGGTTATTCTGTAAGAAGAGAAAGTGCAAAAACCAAGATTTAGGATCCAGATTCTACTGGAAATTATTAGGTGATTTGGAAGAAGTTATAACTCTTTTCTTTAGCTATGAGAGTAGATTAAGTGTACAGTAAGTGCTTGCTCCTCTACTGCCGAGGAAGGTTATAAGAATAAATAAAATAATATATGAAGACCTTATGATCTCCTTGTTATTGATGAATCCTAGGAAAGGTCACCTAGTTAAGCCTTCTTTTCAATGCGAAGAATCCCATCTGTTGTCTTCCTAACAGGTAGATAGCAGGGCTCTCCTTGCGTATTACAGAAATCAAGGGTTATAAAGTCTTCTATTTAAAAAAATAATGGTTATTAATATGCACTTTAACATATCCTCTAATGGCAAGGACTCAAATGAGGAAAATCATCTTGACTATCAGTGATTTCTGTATAAAAAATATTCTAAGGGCGCATGGAATTTTCTCATGTAAGACCGTCCGGAGGCAATACCAAGTGATGTGGAAAATATGAACAGCATAATAGATGTAAACCTGCTTCTAGCCACTGTATACTTAGAAGGTTTCATTTCCACAAGAAGAAATAACTTTGATTGTATTTGTATTTAAAATTTGGGATAATCATGGGTTATAGTTAACAAATGTAACATTTTCTACTCCAGTGTAACTCAGTAAATATCAAATATAGTAAGATTCTGAAAGCAAAATAATTGCTATCAGTATAAGTAAAATGTGTTAAAGTTTTTGCTTTGTATTCTCAAAATGAAAAAAATGAAATGAAGCAACATTTAAAGTAGTCATGTAGAAAAAGTACTTAAAGTAACAAAAACATTAATAATGGCCAAGCTAATCTATTATATATCAATCACTTCTATCAGTTAAATGAAAGCATGGAACATATGCTATTTTCATTATAAAAACAATTGAGTAAAAACTGAAAAGCATGACAGACATAAGTAAAGCTGTAGAAAAACTTTCTGGTTTCAATATCCGTAACATCATTCCTTCTACGATAAATAAACAGCACATTGAACTGGAATGAATTTTCATTGTCTCTCTCCCACAGCTAAATAGGCAAACTAAGGACTCCCACAAAATTTCCTTATGGTGTTTTGCTTCCTTTCCAAAAAATTCTGAATACAATCAATTATTAGCAAATATACCCTAAAATATTGTTTTCTTTAAATTATGCACATTTTCTTTGTAACATTTACTAAAAAATGATTCTTTGTTTTTAGGAAAAAGGTAGTAAAGCTTTATTGCTTCTTAAAATGGTTTCAGAGAAACTCTTGAAATTTCATTTACTATCTTTTTCTTTTCACTTGAAGTACATCCTGTCTGAAACAGAATTACTAACAAACTTAAAGTAAGCATTTCAGGATAACTGGATTAGAAATATATTACATTTTAAATGGTAGCTCCGAACATACCAGAGGACAGCCTTCAGTATAATAATAGAAAAAAAAACCCTTTGAGGGCTGTGGTAAGCCACAGTTGTTTTTAAAATACCTGTTAAACAGAAAGAGTGGCTTATGCCAGCGGTCAGTGTGTGAGAAATTCGAAATGCTTAGGGTTTCAAGAAATCAAATCTCAGAATTGGTGATTACAGGTATTTTTCTATGCATAGTAACTCAATTTATATAATTTTACAGTTTGTGATGAAAGGAATATGCATTCTGATAACTTTAATGAAAGTATGAATCTATGCATTATACTTTGACAGAAGCAATAGGGAACTTATATTGAACAAAGTTTTTATCCCTTAGGGGTATTTCCCTAAAAATGAGATGACACAGGGACCATCATTATCAAGGAAGGGACAGAGTAGAACCCTGACACCATCTGCTGCCCGCACCTGAAACATGGACAACAGTGATCCTTTGCTTTTTTCTTCTCTCTCACTCCCCACATTCAAATATTCACCAGTCTGCAAATGATGCCTGTTCCGTATCTCCTGAATGTATCTACTTTTCTCTCTCCCCTGCCTCTCAAACATAAATTAGGCCACCTTGCATCTCACCTGAAATTTTGTAGCAGCCTCCTGACCACAGCCGCTCTCACCTCATCCAGTCCATTCTCCTGGTGGCAAAGTGATTTTTCTAAACTGCAAATCTTCCTCATGTAAAACTCTTCAATAATTTGCAGTTGCTGTCTGTCGTAAAGTCCATTCTTCCTTATGTGGCTTATAAGATCCTCCATGATCTTGACCTCCCTCAACAAATACCTCACCAGACTCACTCCTTTACCCTCTTAATTATTAAAACTGCAATTCCTTGAATAAGTGATATTCTTACCTCTGGGTTTTTGGACATTTCCCTCTTGCCTCCCCAGCATCATCTCATAGCATTGTCCCCTTACTGGAGCATCACTCCACCTGGGTCCTGAATGCATTAAATGTGTTCTGTCTCAGGGCTAATTGTGTCTTCTCTGACTCAAGTGTCCCCTGCCCCCACCCAGTTATGAAGTTTATCTATGAGACCCCAACACGTTACTCTCAACAGCTGTATGGAAAAACTGAAATGAGGAAGAACATATGCTGTAAGCATATCCTGAAAACAGATTAAAAAATTTGAACTTCTAAGAAACTGTAGTGGATAACTAGTAAACAGAAGAGACAATACGAGACAATACAGAGACTCTTTTTTCAGTAGCATTGAGGAAACTAAGGGGCTGAGACAGAATGTAGACAGGTTTTTCAGGTAGTGCTAGTGGTTGCAAAACAATTTCAAATAATGAGTTGCTTATACTACACTATAATAACTTGCTTATGGTCTCTGAGCTGGGGAGGTTTGCAGACCAGTGAGAGGAGCAGAGCTATTCTCAACCAACTGGGAAGTCGTCACAGTAATAGCCCCCGATGCTTAGCTTCTACTCTGTCATGCTCCCGTGCATAATCTCCAGACCTGTATTTCCAGTCATGTGTTACATAGTACTATTTGCAGGGGATCTCACAAGCACCTCAAAAACAACCTGTCTAGAACAGAATTTGTCATCTTTGCCACAAGACCTTTTCCCTCGCCTATTTATGGCACTACCGTCCACTCAGACAACCAAGCAAGAAACCTAGATGTTTATTATACCTTACGTTCTTACCATCCACATCCAACCTTTTACCCTCTCCTCTTGATGTGATTTTTACAATTTCTCAATAATGCTCAAATCCATTTACTTCACTTTATCCTCACTGCCTCTATATTTATGTGAAGGCTACACTGGTCTCTGAGCAATAACAGGTCCTAACTGGTTTCCCTCCAGTCTTACCTCACCCTCATTCATTCGCCACACTGCAGCCAGGACGATATTTCCAAAGTTGAATTGTGTTAATACTCCTGTTTAAGATCTACAGTGATTGCCTGTTACCCTCAGGATAAAGCAGTTGGAGCAGTTAGCGAATAATTTGTTGAGTGAATGATCAAATTTCGTCTTTTCAGATCATCAGAATAACTTTAGTTTGGACATTATTCCATTTTTCAGGCTAAAAATGTTTTAAGAACATTTGTCTGACTGATGAAGCTGTGCCTTTTCTATGTCACACTGCCTGTTTTTTTCTATCCAACGATGGCCTTTCCATGCAGACAGTGAAGAAAGACTGCCGATTGCATAGTGGATTTCTGTCAGTCATGCACAAGTAAATAATCTCTGATTCCAATAATGTTGTAGCAATTGTTTTACAAAATTACCTTGCACTGCAGTAAAACTGTAATTAAAATCTTCAATTAAGCGGAGTTTGTTTTAAGAGCATTCAGAGGAAAGATATTGCAAACTTTAAGGCAAAATAGCCATATTACCAAAAACAAGCTTATAGGATTTTTTTTTTTTTTTTTTTTTTTTTTTTTTTTTTTTTAAGGCAGGGTCTCGTTCTGTTGCGCAGGCTGGAGTACAGTGGTACAAACATAGCTCACGGCAGCCTCAACCTTCCAGGCTCAAGCAATCCGCCTGAGTAGTAGCAGCCTCAGTCTCCTGAGTAGCTGGGACTGCAGGCATGCACCACCACACCTGGCTAATTTTTAAATTTTTTGTAGAGATTGGGTCTCGCCAGGTTGCCCAGGCTGGTCTCAAATTCCTGGACTCAAGCCATCTTCCTGCCTCAGCCTCCCAAAAATGCTGGCATTACAGGCATGAGCAACCATGCCCAGCCCACATAGGATTTTGAAGATATGTTTCCAAAGTATAACTTGGAATTTCTACACATGAAGCTCCATGGTATATATTGTCTTCTATGGCATGTATAATAGTCATTAAATAGAGCTTATATCAGAACAGTGCCTGTCACTTAGTAGATGCTCAGTAAATATGTGAATAACTGAATAAATTAAGGAATGAGATCCAGGATTATTTTCTTATTTATGGTGGGCATGCTAGGATCCAGGATCATTTTCTTATTTATGGTGGTCATATTATTCCTATGAAGGGAAGATAGTAAATGAGTATATTTTAGCCAGGTTTTTCACTATGTAGGGCAAAACAAAACAAAACAAAACAAAGAGTTTTGTTATCCTTGCTAAACTAGAAAATTCATTTAATCAAAACAGCTTATTTCCCAAATATACTGGTAAAATACACATATTAGCCTAGGTTTTAAAGTTTCTATTGAAGTTCAACATTACTTGCATTTATATTTAACTATGGATTTAGCCATATTGAGAAAGAAGATTGACAAAGTTGGTTGAAATGGAAGTTTTGAGTTTATTTGTAAATATTAGAATTATTCCAGTCTACATTAAGATTTCAGATTCCCTCTGGGTCAACTTTTTCTTAACCCTTCTGACAGTAATATACTATGTAGTTACCTAACATGTCATAATTTTATTCAAGGTTAACTCATTATCATATTTGTTACATCATAACAAAAGTAGAATACTCATTTTCTGAGTGAAATGTACAATAGATCATTTTTACTGAGGGAAAAGGTACCACTGGAATTGCATACATCACACACTATACTTCTGGGTCTTCATTTTCATACTAAAAATTACATTTCTGATTTAATTTTTAACATTTTAATAAATGAAGCTCTAATATGAAGAATTTAAAGATACACAACTGAAGAAAATTAAATCTTATCTCTCCTTTAACAAAAATCAAATCATTATCTGTACTACTGGTTATATCTTCTGATCTGCTTTTGCGTCATGCTGCAAATAGGGCCAGAAAATGATGTGGAAATCAAGCTTGAGTTTCCACTGTAATCTAATTATGATTTGGTTATGATACACTGACAGCATGTATCATCTTTAGTTACATCCTCGCAGTTTATGAATGTAGGTCTAATATCTTACTGCTTCTAAAGGAATCTGTATGGGAAATTTATGTGTTTCAGCAATCAGAAGGGTTTGTGATGGAAGTGAATCCCACCCTGAGACTATTGAGATTATTTTAGTACTAAAAAGTTTTGATACACTTAATAAAAATTTATTGTCAGCCATGGCATAATATTGAAAAATTAGAAAAATCCTGGGGTGGGGTTGACAACTAGGTTAATATTAAGTGATAAATTTTTCAGAACCCCTTTTTGACAAGACTTGGGATTCTGGGGAATGTGATTACTATTTGCCTGTCTAACTTAGTTGGGGAAGCACAATGTCACACTACTTTTTGTTTGAGGAACCTTCTCTGATTCTTGAATCACATGAAGAACAACCACAATAAGCCTCGCGTAGAAACACATCTTCACAACAGGTTTTAAAAGAGGAGGAAGTGCTGCATGCATTGTGCATCTATGCAAATTCACATGACTATGCATGGGGGCACTTCGTGCAGGAGAATCCATCTAGCGTTGCTTTCCTCCCTGAGTCTCTGAGGGTTGGGCTTCCTTCCTGCTGTAAAGTGGGGTGGGAATCTCTCTGAAACCACTCTGTTTCCCTGCCTTGTTGTTAAAGTCCCTGTGAGCTATGCAATAGATCAAGCTCATTCTCTTTGTTGACACGCTCAGCTTTGTCTTCTCATGCGTCTGACTTCAATGTTTTTCACAGTCTTCAAATGAATTTTGTATGAAACAGAGCAGCCGCCTGTAACAGATAGCAGCGAAGCACCAGGTCATAGACCAGTTGATCAGCTGCCCCTTCCTAAGCTGCAGTCTGCTTCTTTGAGGATTGCCCCAGTTCTCAACTGCCAGAGTTCAAGAAAATCTGATTGTGGTTTGATTCCAGGAGAGAAAAAAAAAGTCAGTTTAAAATTCAAAGTATCAGTGTAATCATTTACGAAAAAAAGAAACCTCTAAAAGTCTGTTTCAGAAAGTTTAAAGAAAAAAAGAAACAGGAAGGAAATCCCCTCAACAGTTTTATTTAGAAAATAATAAAATTGTATCGATACCACCTCCGTGTTGACAAAAATGCAGGAGAAGAACTTGGTGAACATGTTTTTAATTAGATCATTGATGTTCACAGCATCAAGTACAAGAACATTGGACATAATCTACTTGACTTAGACTCATTACTGCACACTTAAAATAATTTCACACACTGTGCTCCTCATTCTCAGGTGGCTTAGTGGTTATTGTGGATCATGAACCACGCCTTTTTGATCAGATAAAACTAAAATATGATGACGAGAGAGGAAAAAAAACCCTTATGTTCATTAGCCGGTGCTTATAAAAATATATAAGACATCAGATATTTGAGATGAAAATCTGTTTATTAGATTTTTCATTAAGTTTGTGGCAACATTTTAAATAATAATATTGCTTCTCAAGTCACCTTTTATTGGGTTAAAACCTTCTGCAGCATCTAAGCTAAAAAAGACTTCACTGATTCCTGCTTACATTTTTGCATACACCAATAAGACTTTACTTGTGCAGTGAAAAATCTACATTAACATACCCAATGGTCCTCCAAATGCCCAAAGTCCTTTTCTTTTAATTTTTTTTTTTAAATTTCCATAGTTTTGGGGGAACAGGTGGTGTTTGGTCGCATGGAAAAGTTCTTTGGTGGTGACTTCTAAGATTTTGGTGCACCCATCACTTGAGCAGTGTACATTGTACCCAATGTGTAGTCTTTTATCCCTCAGCCCCCTCCTACCCTTCCTCCTCATTCCCCAAAGTCCATTAAATCATTCTTATGTCTTTGCATCCTCATAGTTTAGCTCCCACTTATAAGTGAGAACCTGTGATGTTTGGTGTTAGGTTTTCCAATCCTGAGTTACTTCACTTAGAATAATGGTCCCCAATTCCATGCAGGTTGCTGTGAATGCCATTATTTCATTCCTTTTTACAGCTGAGTAGCATTCCATGGTATATATATACCACGCTTTCTATCTATTCATTGGATGGGCTTTTAGACTGATTCCATATATTCACAGTTGTGAATTGTGTTGCTGTAAACCAAAGTCCTTTTTCTAACCCAATGGAAACCCTTAAACTCCTAGTATATAGAAATTCTGAAGCTACCACTGGCATCAGTTCTTTTGATTCTAGCTTTAAAAAGCTCTAGAATACCCTCTTTTTTATCCTCACCACCAATGACATATAACAAGCCTTTATAGTCACTTTTCTATACTCTTTTAGGAAAGCTTCTAACTGATCTGATTGCCTCCTGTCTACTTTTTACATTGATGATGGAATTGTCCTTTTAAATGTAGCACTGATAGTTTCACTCTTCTTCTTAAGACTCTTCCGAAGAGTGAAAACAGAATAGGTTAAAAGAGTGACATGATATTTAATCACTTTAGCCTCGGAGGCACCTGGATGGGAGAAACTAGGTAGAACCCTAGTTAATTGCCTCTGACCTGAAGCAGCTTTTGCTGGTAACCTGGCATATTATCCAGATATTACCATTTTCATTAAGTCGCTACATAAAATCTCTAAAAGCACTACTGTAAAGCAACAGTTCTTAACTGAGACCTGAGAACCCCCAGGAGAGCAATGTATGGAAATTGAGATATTTGAGATGCTCTGTAAGTTTCTGGAGAGTGGATTCATAGAAATTATCTGTTCTTGAGGGAATCATACCTGTTAAAAACAGATCCACAGTACATGTTTTAACTGTTTCTATACTATCTGCACAACTTCAGCAACAACCATTTTTTCCCATGCATCTTACATTCCAGCCACAGCATACTACTTGGCATTCTTTTCAACCTCCAGAGGTTCTTCAGTCCCTATCCTTTTGCAGCATTATCTCCGTAACTTCCTATTTCTTACCTTAGGCTACAGCAGTGATGAGTTGTTTATAGTTCTCTGAAATCATGTTCAAGGTTCAATGCTCTGTTACATGCTATCATCAGCTCAGAATGCTCTTACAGTCTGCCTGGCAAACTCCTCCATATCTGCCAAGACCCAGCTCAAACTGCACTTCTCTATTCCTTTGTAGGGACATGAATGAATCTGGAAGCCATCATTCTCAGCAAACTGATACAAGAACAGAAAATCAAACACTGCATGTTCTCACTCATAGGCGGGTGTTGAACAATGAGAACACGTGGACACAGGGAGGGAAGCATCACACACTGGGGTCTGTTGGGGGTGCTAGGGGAGGGACAGCAGGGGGTGGGGAGGTTGGGGAGTGATAACATGGGGAAAAATGCCAGATTTAGGTGACAGGAGGATGGAGGCAGCAAACCACCTTGCCATGTATGTACCTATGCAACAATCCTGCATAATTTGCATATGTACCCCAGAACCTAAAGTACAATAAAAAATAATAATAATAAATAACATTATTTTTTTTAAAAAACCTGCTCTTACTCCTCCTAGAATTCATTGCTTTTATTTTCATGTTGCCACTTTATTCAGCATTAATTTCACTAATGTCTGCTCATTCTAATGAACTTAGTATATTTCTCCTTACTAGACTTTATGCTACTTGAAAACAAGGTCTCATTTATTCATCTTTATATACCCAGCATATGGTTTTTAGTTGATGCTTAATACACATTTGTTAGATGGTTGTTCGTCTATCCCCACTTTCATATGTAAAAGTTAGACTTTCTTTGAAGATCTGGGTAAAATGCCACTTCTCAAAAACCTCTTGACTCCCCAAGATCAGGGGCTACTCTCTGTAACACAGTGGTTCACACACAAATCTACTGTGTCAGTTATACCAGTCCCTTACCTTGCTCAGGTGTAGAGCTGGGGGCCTTCAGTTTTCAGGCTCAGCCCTGCTCAGTTCCTTGGCTAAATCCTGACAAAGGAAGCAATTGCAGGAGTGATTTCAGACCCACCAGTGAGTGTCTTACCACACCCCTCTCAAAACCACCAGTAACAACAACAACTTTTTTTTTTTTTTAAGAACTCTCATATCTTTATCTGTCAGCCCTCTCTCTCTAGAAACTGAACCTGTATAGCCTTCATCTGGAAAGCCTATTCCAAATGAGAGAATTTTGCAGGAATCATAACATTCTGTCTTTCTGCTCTTAGTATTCCTACCCCACCTGTGAAATCAGTGCTCAACCAGATAGAGCCTAATATTGCAGATTGAATTGTTTTCCACTATGTTAAGGAAGAATGACCTCACAGCCAGGATAGTTTTTCTGACCAGGGTCAGCTATGTCTGTTTTCTGCTTTGTTCTTCCCCAAAGAGCCTGGAGCTAATTGTACAGTAACAATGTTTAATAATCCATAATGCTTAACACAATGACTTTCCTTAATAGATGTTTTACAAGAGTGAATGGACAAATGAGCATCCAGTTTTATATATGTAGAAATGGATGTTTAAAATATATACATATATGTATATATATGAAGTATGTATGTACTTATATATATATGTATATAAATATAAGCTATATATATATGAAGTAATGGGAACTGTGGTGAAAACCTTGTCTACAGGAGACAGCTATCCCTTGGCCCTAGTCATTTCTTGACACATGAGAACATGGGTCCAAGAATACCAGATTTTCTACCTTCTCAAGAAAAACTGAACACAGATTTTTCTAGGAACCATGGTTCATGCCCAGTGCACCTGTGTGGGATAAAACAGATTAACATGTAGTTAAGTCAGATATTAACAAGGGTAAGACATATAGGACAGTTGTCTCTGTGATATTTAGTGCTAGCTGAGTGTCAGTATTTCCGGAAAGAAGGGACAATGGCAAAAATTTCATGTACAGGAGTTATCATGAAAGAACCCAGCTCGATTCTTTTGTTTCTCTGCTACTGTTCTCTTCAGCCTGTGATATGCCACTGCCAAAATAAGAAAATCCAGGAAGTGAGTGCCTGGTGGCGTCAGTAATCTGAGACAGATAATTTGAGTGATGTTGATTGAAGAATAACTGTGGTCTGATAAGAAGATTAGGATGATTCCTTTATTATTTCCTGCCAATGGCTTATTAGAAGAAGAGCCTGGCACAATACGGGATTAATAAATATTTGTTAAATGCATGCATGAATGAATATTATTCTATATTTATGGAATAAGTATTGTTCTATATTTATAGAAATTTTTAGATCAGGTTCAGTGTTTTTTTTTTTTTTTTCCGAGAAAATTCTCCATAATCAAAAGGGCCTTACCAGATAAAGTGAAGACATTATGTTAAGTGAAATAAGTCAAGCACAAAAGGACAAATGTATGACTTCATTTACATAAAGTACCTAGAATAACTACATTCATAGAAACAGAAATAGAACGGCAATTACCAGGGAGTGGGAGTGTCAGTAATGGAGAGTTGTTTAATGGGTAGAGTTTCAGTTCGGGACATTGAGAATGGTCTAGCGATGGATAGTAGTGTTATATGCACACAAGTGTGAATATACTTAATCCTACTGAGTTGTTCACTTAAAGGTGGTTAAAAAATAGTGTTGGGAAAGGCTCCTGTGTTGTTGAAACTGCTCAGTTGTGGGTGCAGCCTTGTACCAGGCAGCCCAATCCTGACCTAAAGTAAATTCCCAGGAGAAGTCTTTCCTAGGCTGTGAATTTGCAGTAACAGGTGTGCACATCCTAGCAGCAGTCTGATGATCATGTATGAAACTGCAAACAGGACAAAAACAAACAAACAAACAATAAAATGGTTAAAATGGTAAACTGTATATTTTACCACAATAAAGAAGTGAATTATCAGAATTGGAAAAAAAAAAACCACATTAAACTTCATATGGAACTAAAAGAGAGCCCACATAGTCAAGACAATACTAAGCAAAAAGAACAAAGCCAGAGGCATCATACTACCTGATTTCAAATGATACTACAGGCTACAGTAATCAAAACAGTATGGTGCTGGTACCAAAACAGAGATATAGACCAATGGAACAGATGAGGCCTCAGAGGCAAGGCCACACATCTACAACCATCTTATCTTTGACAAACCTCACAAAAGCAAGCAATGGGGAAAGGATTCCCTGTTTAATAAATGGTGTTGGGAAAACTGGCTAGCCATGTGCAGAAAACAGAAACTGGACCCCTTCCTGACACAATACACTAAAATTAACTCCAGATGTATTAAGGACTTAAACATAAGACTTAATACCATAAAAACCCTAGGAGAAAACCTAGGCAAAACCATTCAGGACATAGGCATAGGCAAAGACTTCATGGCTAAAACACCAAAAGCAATGGCAACAAAAGCCAAAATAGACAAACGGGACCTAACTAAACTCCAGAGCTTTTGTACAGCAAAACAAACAATCAGAGTGAACTGGCAACCAACAGATGTGAAAAAATTTTTGCAATCTGCCCAACTGACAAAGGGCTAATATCCAGAATCTACAAAGAACTAAAACAGATTTACGAGGAAAAAAAAAAAAAAAAAAAACAACCCCATTCAAAAGTGGGCAAAGGATATGAACAGACAGTTTTCAAAAGAAGACATTTATGAGGCCAACAAACATATAAAAAAATGCTCATCATCACTGGTTGTTAGAAAAATGCAAATCAAAACCACATTGAGATACCATCTCATGCCAGTTAGAATGGGGATCATTAAAAAAATCTGGAGACAGCCGATGCTGGAGAGGATGTGGAGAAATAGGAACACTTTTCCACTGTTGGTGGGAGTGTAAATTAGTTCAACCATTGTGGAAGACAGTGTGGTGATTCCTCAAGGACCTAGAAATAGAAATTCCATTTGACCCAGCAATCCCATTACTGGCTATATAGCCAAAGGATTATAAATTGCTGGGATTACAGGCATGAGACACTGAAGCTGGCCTAGTTTTAGATAGTTTTAAACATTGATATAATGTAACAAGTCCCATGGCATGGATATTGTCTATTGGGATTTGTTTATCAGAAGTACTGCTTCTGACTTTCAGAAGAATATGAGAAAGCATGATGTTCACCTCTCTTCTCCAACCTCATTTCTAATCACTCCACTTAAGTCCCATATAACCTCATGCCTAGACAATTACATTATCGTTCTACTTTTCTTTTCTCGTTCAATGTATACTGTGCTATTTAATCATAGTGATTTTCTGAAATACAAACTTTTCCTAATAGATTATTTCCTATTTCACAAGGGTCATATCAAGCATGGGTGCTCTTAACTTCCTACCCTTCCCCTACTTCTATAAACATCTCTGCATGCTGTGACCTTGCCTGCTTTTCCTGTTCCAGAAGGAGAGTTTTACACTCCTACTTCTAGCTAAGGCTAATCCAGTCACCTGTGCTCTGGCTTTCATTCCCTCCCACCTTCTCCAAGACCTACAGCTATCAGCTGTCTTTTCCTTCCTGTGTCTTTAGCTTCTTCCTCTCTTTCAGCTCCTTCCCTCTTGCCTAGAAACAACCCCCTTCATTCGCAGTTTGCAAAACAAACAGTACTTTTCTCACCATCCTGAATTTCTCCTTCTATTCATTCTTAAACTTCTTGAAAGACTGAGGTCTGTTCACTTTCTCCACTTTCTTTCCACTCCTACATGCTCCTGCCCTCCCTCAATTGAAACTGCTCTATGAATGTTACCCATGGCTGCTTAGGTGCCAAATCCAAAAAGCAGTTTTCATTATTTATTTATCCAGTTTGTCTGCAGTTTTGACAATGTTAGCTTTTTTTTTTTTTTTTTTTTTTTTTTTTTTTTTTACTGGAGGAAAGTTTATTATTTCATATATATATATATATATATATATATATATATATATATATATATATATCTCTTTTTTAATTGCACTTCAGGTTCTGGGGTACATGTGCAAATCATGCAGGATTGTTGCATAGGTACACACATGGCAATGTGGTTTGCTGCCTCCATCTCCCCGTCACCTCTACCTGGAATTTCTCCCCATCTTGTCCCTCCCCAACCTCCTACCCTCCATTGTCCCTCCCCTAGTCCCCCACAACAGACCCCAGTGTGTGGTACTCCCTTCCCTATATCCATGTGTTCTCATTGTTCAACACCCACCTATGAGTGAGAATATGTGGTGTTGATTTTCTGTTCTTGTGTCAGTTTGCTGAGAGTGACAGTTTCCAGATTCAGCCATGCCCCTGCAAAAAATATGAACTCATCTTTTTTTTATGGCAGCATAGTATTCCATGGTGTATATGTGCCACATTTTCTTTGTTGGTTTAAAGTCTATTTTATCAGAGACTAGGATTGAAACTCCTGCTTTTTTTTTTTTTTTTTTTTTTTTTTTTTTTTTTTTTCTCTCAATTTGCTTGGTAAATCTTCCTCCAGCCCTTTGTTTTGAGCCTATGTGTGTACTTGCATGTGAGATGAGTTTCTTGAATACAGCACACTGATGGGTTTTGACTTTTTATCCAATTTGCCAGTCTATATCTTTTGATTGGGGCATTTAGCCCATTGACATTTAAGGTTAATATTGTTATGTGTGAATTTGATCCTGCCATTTTGATGCCAGCTGTTTGTTTTGCCCGTTAGTTGATGCAGTTTCTTCACTATGTTGATGGTATTTCCCATTTGGTACATTTTTGGAGTGGCTGGTACTAGTGGCTGGTACTGGTTGTTCCTTTCCATGTTTAGTGCTTCTGCCTTCTTGTAAGGCAGGCCTGGTGGTGATGAAATCTCTCAGCAACTGCTTGTTCCTAAAGGATTTTATTTCTCCTTCACTTATGAAGCTTAGTTTGGCTGGATATGAAATTCTAGGTTGGAAGTACTTTTCTTTAAGAATGCTGAATATTGGCCCCCACTCTCTTCTGGCTTATAGGGTTTCTGCTGAGAAATCCACTGTGAGTCTGATGGGCTTCCCTTTGTGGGTAACCCAACCTTTCTCTCTGCCTTCCTTTAGCGTTTTTACTTCATTTCAACCATGTAAATCTGACAATTATGTGCCCACGGTTGCTCTTCTTGAGAAATATCTTTGTGGTGTTCTCTGTATTTCCTGGACTTGAATGTTGGCCTGCCTTGCTAGATTGAGGAAGTTCTCCTTGATAACATCCGAAGAGTGTTTTCCAGCATGGATTCATTCTCTACGTCACATTCAGGTACGCCTCTCAAATGTAGATTAGGTCTTTTCACATGATCCCGTATTTCTTGGAGGCTTTGTTCATTTTTCACTGTTTTTTCTCTAATCTTGCCTTCTCATTTTATTTAATTGAGTTGATCTTCAGTCTCTGACATCCTTTCTTATGTTTGGTCAATTTGTCTATTGAAACTTGTGTATGCTTTGAAAAGTTCTCATGTTGTGTTTTTCAGCTCCATCAAGTCATTAGTATTGTTCTCTAAGCGATTTATTCTCATTAGCATTTCATCTAACCTTTGTTCAAGGTTCTCAGTTTCTTTGCATTGAGTTGGAACATGTTCTTTTAGCTCAGAGAAGTTTGTTATTACCCACCTTCTGAAGCCTGTTTCTGTCAATTCATCAGACTCATTCTCCATCCAGCTTTTTCCCTTGCTGGTGAGGTGAGGAGTGTGATCCCTTGGAGGAGGAGAAGCATTCTGGTTTTTGGTGTTTTCATCCTTTTTGCACTGGTTTCTTCCCATCTTTCAGGATTTATCTACTTGTGGTCTTTTTAGTTGGTGACTTTCAGATGGGATCTCTGGGTGGATATCCTTTTTGTTGATGTTGAAGTTATTTCTTTCTGTTTTTTAGTTTTCCTACTAACAGGCCCCTCTACTGCAGGACTGCTGGGGCTCCACTTCAGACCCTGCTTCCTTTGGGATCATCTGCAGTGGCTGCAGAACATTAATGGTTGCTGCCAGTTTCTTCTTCTGTTATCTTTGTCCCAGAAGGGTACCCACCAGAAGTCAGCCTGAGCTCTACTTTATGAGGCATCTCTTTGGATATACGGGAGTCATGGAGCTACTTGAGAAGACAGTTTGTCCTTTATAGGAGCTCAAGTGCTGAGCTGTGATCTCTGTTGTTCCATTCAGAGCTTCTGGGCAGGTGCATTTAAGTCTGCTGCAGCAGAACTCATGACCACCTTTTTTCCAAGGTGCTCTGTCCTGGAAAGGTGGGGCTTTATTTATAAGTTCCTGTTGTGATGCTGCCTTTTCTCACAGATTCTCTGACCAGCAAGGAGACAGTCTAGTCACAGTCTGCCAGCAGAGGCATTGCTGAGCTGCCATGAACTCTGCCCAGCTGCTGTTTGAACTTCCTTGCAGCTTTGTTTACAGAGGTACAGTTAGAACTGCCTTGGTAACGGCAGTCTGCCTCGGTAATGGCAGGCTGCCTTGGTAATGGTGGACTGCCTCGGTAATGGCGGACTGCCTCAGTAAAGGTGGATTGCCTTGGTAATGGTGAACTGCCTCAGCAATGGTGGACTGCCTTGGTAATGGTGGATACCCTTCTCCCCACTGAACTGGACCTTCCTGGGTCCAATTGCACTTGCTGCAAAACTTTTAATCCAGAGCATTTCAGATTGCTGGTCTTTGTGTGGATGGGACCCGCCAAGCTAGATCACCTGGCTCCCTGTCTCAGCCCCCTTTTTTTCAATTGAATGGGTGGCTCTGTCTCATGGGCATTCCAGGCACCAGTTGAAATGGCTGCCCAGATTTGTGTGAGTTTTTGTGTGGAGACCCGCTGCACCAGCTGAAACAGCCATGATGGAAACTCATGGTGCTTTTCAGCTCCAGAATCTCCTGATCTGTGGGCAGTAATAACTTATTTGGAAATGTGGTGATCACTTACCCTCTACATTGTTCTCACTGGGAACTGCACTCCAGAGCTGTTCCTGTTTGGCCATCTTGGATCCCAAGTCCAATGTTGGCTTTTAAAATCTTTCTTGCTCTGGCTTCCAGGGAACCACTTCTCTTAATTCTGTAATTGTTCCTTCTCCCTTTCCTCTGTCTACCCTCAACTATTGTGCATTCTATTTTGCCCTTGAAGACCCTTCTCAGCCTGCACAGAGGTGACAGTTCCAATCCAATGACGTCACCATAGGCTAATGACTCCCAAATCTCTCCCTCAGCCTCAGCATTCTCCCATTTTCTAAACTCAGTAGCAAACTGAACATATCCACCTGGATGTGCAGCATAATCCCCTTTCCCCTGAGCTACCTCCTAACTCCTGCTTTCCACAGCTTGGTACCTGGCACTGCCAGCTATCAAGTGCCCATGAAGAAACATGGAAAAGATTCTACTTATTTTCTAAACACCGAATCCAGTTAGGATTGTGTTGTGTGCATTTTACTGAAGTACCTCTTTAAGACAGACCTCCCCTGTCTGTCCTGCCCAGCTCTTTAACTGTTTAGCTAATGGTTCTTTAACTATTCATTTCCTCAAATAAGATGGCACCACGTTAAGAATCATATAAAATATTCTTTATTTACCATAAAACTGTTTGTAGTAACTTCTAGATCTTTTTAAGAACATCTGGAAATTTAGACCAGAACTTGATTTTATTAAAAGTTAGAATATAGCAATGAAATAGCACTTCACATCCATTAGGATGGCTATTATTTTTCTAAAAAAATAAGAAAATAATAGTGTTGGCAAGGATGTGGAGAAATAGAAACCCTTGTGCACTGACAATGGAAATGTAAAATGATGCTGCCATTGTGGAACACAGAATGGTGATTCCTCAAAAAATTTAACATGAAATTATCATATGATTCAGTGATTCCACTTTTATGTCTATGAACAAGAGAATTAAAAGCAAAGACTAGAACAGATATTTGTACACCATTGTTTATAAGAGTATCAGTCACAATAGCCAAAAGTGGAAATGACCCAAATAACAATCAATAGATAAATGGATCAGCAAAACATGGTATATACATACATACAATGCAATATTTTTTGACTTTCAAAAAATTAAAATTTTGACACATACTATAGCATGAATGAACCTTGAGGACATTATGCTAAGTGAAATAAGCCAGGCACAAATGGACAAATGTGGTTCCACTTATCTGAGGTACCTAGAATACTCAAATTTATAGAAACAGAAAGTAGAAGGCTACCAGGAATTGTGGGGAAGGGCTAACAAGGAGCTGTTTTTTACGGAGTAGAGTACTTTGTGGGATTATAACAAATGTCTTGGAGATGAATAGTGGTGATATTTGTACAGCAATGTGAATGTATGTAACACCGCTGAATTGTACACATAAAAATGGTTAATATGGTAAATTTTATGTTATATATCTTTTCCTACAATTAAAAAATATTAGACTATATATATCAAATTTTTCAAAACTTTCATTTCTTTAACTAAGTTCTGGGAGAATTTACTCTGTCCTAAATGATACAATGGGATAGGAACTAACTGAAGCAAGTGATCTCTTGGCAGAATCAGCGATGTCGATGGGCAATTTGAAATCTCTGGGTGAAAAGAAATGGAGAGGATCTGTAGATGTGAGGGTGATCTGCCACAAAACCTGCCTTGTCTGCTTGCATCTCTCTAGATGCTCGGCAGTGGAGTGTGAGTTTTTCAGCTTGAACTGGACTCTTTCTACTTCTGTTAACATTAACACAGTGCATCCAGAACAAAATAGAACTATTCCCAGGCCAAAAAAAAAAAAAAGCACCACGTTTAAAACACATGCATTTTTAGAGTAATTACAAAGCAATCCAAAGGCTGAGTAACAGACAAAAGTAATTCAAGATCAGAACAAAGTCTTTCGGAGCTCTAACAGGGAAATATGTGTTTCATTGTTAAGTGCCAAAGTAAATACGGCATGCAAACCCAAAACTGCTTATCTGTGTGGTTTTCATAGTGTCGATATATATGCAAAGTTGGTCTGGCTGCACTGAAAGCCATTAAAGGTCATGGAAGTAAAAACAAAAGTCAGACTTTCTGTGTGAACCTTTGGCAAGCAAATGCCAAGTTTCTTCAGCATATTCTCAGTTCTTAAGAAGTGAGCGAGAGGTGGCAGTAATGGTCTTTCTCTCTCTCTCTCTTTCTTTCTCTCTCTCTCTGCCTCTCTCTCTTTCTTTCTCAATTGTAAATTAAAGCATTATTTTCTTTGAGTCCCAGCAAATAGAATTCAATATTACAGTGAAAGTTACCAATGAAAGGGATGTCCTGTTCTTTTAAATATCTATTTACTGTAATGCATATTGCACCATAGTTAGAATGAGAACTTTTTCCTTTTAAATTGACCTGCTTTGGGGAAAATACAGGCAGTCCCTTCAAAATTTCCTCCTTCTTGTCAAATCAAAATTGCTTAAGATAAGTAAAGATCACAAGAATACTCACTGTAGCCACATGGAATCAGGATGCCAGAAATAGCAGATCACATATTTTTCTTTAGTTGTGCAACACAGCTTTTTAGTACAGATCAGGAAGCTGCTGAAATGGTAGGTAGATAAGGATAACAAATTATATTGGTTGAAAAAGGAGCTACACTCAGTGGGATGAATTTGCCTTGGTATTTACATTTACTTGGCAACTGGGTACTGGAAATTTTTTTGTTTGTTTATTTTGTTTTGTAGCAGGGGTGGAAAAGTATGGAAATGAAGCAGTATGTCAATTTTACAAGCATTTATGGAATGACTGCTATATGTGGGGCACTCTGCTAGGTACATTTGTGAGTTACTTAAAGCTCACAAATGTTGAGTAATTTCCCCCAAGGTCTCATTGCTAATAAATAACAGAACATAGGCCTTTGTAATTCTAAAGTCCATGTTTTTAACCTCTATTCTACGTTACCGCTCAATTACATTTGTTAAAAGGGCAAGGTTCTGCGTTATGTATTCCTGTATCTGGACTTTCCTCATACCCCTGGATCAGAGTTCTCCCCAACACAATTTCCCTTTCCTCAGTCCTCTCCTATGAACCAAGACAGTCAAGAGGTCTTACTCATTGATGCTCATTACAAGTTCCATGCTGCTGCTACTACCTACAACTACTATTGCTACAGTTAACAGCACTAGTTCTATTATAATGTTACTGTTATTACTAACAATGAGAATTGATAAAATGCATTGAGTAGTTACTATATGGATGGAACTCTGATAAGAATTTTGCACTTGATCTTAGCCAAAAGGCCAAGATTGCTACAGATTTTGTAAGCCTTATTTCATGTAACACTTTCAATGGTAGTTGGAGGTGCATGCGCTGGAAAAGAGTTTTCTGGGGTTAGGTGCTAGCCTATTTATTCATTAGCTGTGTAATCATGGGCAAGTTGTTTAACTTTCTGGACTCTTGATTTCTGCATCTGTAAAAATGGAAATAATAAAAATATCTAAGAGAAATATGGGGAAAATTAAATAATGTAATTTAAAGAAATGGCTAGCATACCTGATAAATATTGACTATAAGTTGCCATCAGTATTAATAAAAATAGTATTAATAGTTTCAGCCACTGGTAAACTCCCTGTCATGTTCATACTGCCCAGCTATGAAGAATTTCATGTTGGTTTATTTTTTATAACTATTTTTTTTTTTTAATTTCAGTTCCCTATCTGAAGCCCTATTTTGATCTGTAGTCCAGTTGTCTGGATTCTTAGCACTCTGTTTTATTACAGGGGACTGAATCTTGTCCATAACTGCTGGTCAGTTTCTGGGTGGGCTGCTGCACATCACCCACTTTTGCCTAAGATCTCACCTAAGGTAGAGCATGCATCATTATAGTTACAGAGGATTCAAAGATGAAAAGAAATAGTCGTGTCCTAAAACAACTTAAAATCTTTATAAAATCAGAAATACCTTATCAAACATAACTTACACATCTCCTTAGATCCCAGTGGCCTTACCTCCCCTTCCCCCTAGGCCATTAGCTTCTCCTTGGAAGCCTCTGTGGTACACTTACTCTATTACTCATGTAGTTCTGCTGAATGGAGACAACTAATTGCTTCTCCAAGAACATAAGCCCTCTGCCTTGGTTGCCACTGGGCAACCAGATAACCAGCCATATGCTCAGAGTCTGTGGCTGCTTCTGCCATTTATGTATTCAGATGAAACACTTCACCACAGGGCATGGTTTTTGGCTTCCTGATCAGCCAGATATTACATCTGGAAGTACAGGAAAACTACCTCCCTGTGGGATCAATTTGAGCCAAAGTAGGGAAGCAAGTAGTAATTCTCTCTCCTCTCTCCCTTCCGACCTCAGGTTTCTAGTGTAGCTGAGCAATAAACATAGCAAGAGATTCAGTCTCTCTATGGCTTATTTTGAAGCAGTGGCTAGCATGATAACCTTCTATTACTTCTCATCCTTCCCAAGCTCACTTCCTTTTCCCTCACTCTCACTGCCCTGAGATTGTACCTTCCATACAAAGTTTAATCATTTAATCTATGCCTCAGGGTCTGTTTCCTAGGGAACTCAGGCTAAGAAAAACATGGGTAGAACCATTAGGCACATTCTGATAACCTCCCTGAGTTACTAGAAGCACTTTGGGAACCTGGAGGAGGAAGAGAAGATTAATTTAGGGGGACCTTAATACCAAGAATGGTTAATATTTACTACTTGCTAAATGTAAGTCACTATCTAGTGAGCTTCACACATATTATGATTTTCCTCATTTTGCGTATGAGTAAGCCAAAGCATAGGAAAGTTAAATAACTTACTCCAGGTCATACAGCCTACTAGTAGAAGAGTTTGGATTCAAATTTTACCGTAAAGCCAATGTTCATAATTACTAGTCTTTGAAAATGTTATGCAAAATGCAATGAGGACCAGGCTTGGTGCCTCACGCCTGTAGTCCCAGCACTTTGGGAGGTTGAATTGGACTGGTTCCTTGGGTCTAGGAGTTCGAGACCAACCTCTGGGCAACATGATGAAACCCTGTCTCTACTGATGATGTTTTAAAAAATGCAGTGAGGGAAGATAATCAAATTGAATAGACTCTGGAGCTCAACAGCTTTTGAGACTGTTGAGCCAAAGAATGAAAGGAGAGTCATTAGGCTTAAGAGAAGAGAAGAGATGGAAGAAGGAGGGATCCTGATGTAGCCTGGTGTTCTTTATGATCATTCCTCTTCACACAGACCTTGCACCACAACTTTCCCCAGCACACACTGCACACTATCATAACTGAACAGTTTTGTCTTCAGAGTTTGCATGTAACCCAGCATTTCCCTCCCACTAACTCTGTTTGCCTAAAAGAAAAAAAGAAAAACATAGAGTTTGCAGATAAATCCTCTCATTCCACATTTGAGATAAGGAGCTTCTAAAAGCAAATATCAGACTTCATTTTAGCCATAAATGATGTTATAAAACTCTTTCCTGTTTTAATGGAGGAGGACAGTTAGAAGGCAAGAAAGCCCTGGGTCTCTGAAAGGGACAGAGCACTCTGGAGGCAGGAAAGATGACTTTACTAATTATACGATTTATTCATGGTTCTTCATGGTTCATCTTCATCTGAGACCAAGCAAGAAAGAGCTGGGCATAGCAGTCCTGTGGGGCCATGCTTTGACAAATCATCATGGAAATAGTGATCAGATAATAAACATAATCAGAGATCTAATCCATGATAGGACATTTATAAAAAATAGAATTCTGTTTGGAATGTCAACTGTTTTAAACAGGGGAATTGTGATCAGATGCTGGGTATTACAAAACTTAATGACTGTTATAGTTCAAATTGAGTTTCAATAAATGTTATTACAAAAAAATATAGAAAGACATCATTTCTAAGCTTAATCTTGGAATGATAGTCAATTTAGTTAAAAAGATATTTGTTATATTTTATCAGTCAATAATGGATACAATTATAGAGTTCATTTTATAAGGCATACCCTATATGTGTGTGAGATACTAGTGAGGAAGATAGATAGGAAATGTCAATATTTGAAGTAAAAAATTGCATCCCTCTGAAATGCCAAAGCATAGCTTTTAAAATAAAATTTCCCATGTGTCTTAGTCTATTTACACAACTATAACAAAATGCAATGGACAGGGTAATTTATAAATAACAGAAGTTTATTGCTCATAATTCTGGAAACTGCAAAATTCAAAGTCAAGGCACCAGCAGATTCAGTGTCTGGTGAGGGCTTTGCAGATGACACCTTATTGCTGTGTCCTCACATGGCAGAGGAGACAGAAGGAGTAAACAGGCTCCCTCAAGCCCTTTATAGGGGTGCTAATCCCATTCATGAGGGTGAATTTGTGAGGCCTCTCCTCCAGGCCCCGCCTCTTAATGCCATCACCTTGATGGTTAGGTTTCAACATATGAATTCTGGAGGAATACAAACATTCAGACCATAGCATCATATACATTAATTTTTTTAAAAAAATGTTCCACTCTGTTTCATATCCCTCTGTGTTTGATATTTCTAGTCATATCACCATTTTGAACACAGTCAGCAACTTATTAGTGCTGTTCCCTAAGCCTGTGCATCTTGTAGTTGTTCAATACCATAAGGATCCCCATGCTAATGAATGCTTTTAATTACATCCTATTTTGCAAACATTTGAATATTTGTTTGGCTAAATTCAGTTAACCAAACAGTCAGGGGAGGATCACATGGCTGCATTGTATGACTGTCTTCCATGAGACAAGAGAAACCTATTTCATGATGGTTAAAAGCTCCCCATGGTCCCACAAGCTAATTAAAATAAATTAAAGTCATGCTTAGTAACAATAGGAGATTAATTTAATTTAAAATAACTAGTTTTAAATTACATTTTTGTGTGTTTTCCACAGTTCATTAAAATCATTTTTTATATCAAATTTGAGTAACATAAAATGTTAGCTTTTCTATTTTTGCTATAAAATAATTATCATGGGTTGGGTCCGGGCAGAGTCTCATGCCTATAATCCTAGCCTTTGGGAGGCTGAGGTGGGTGGATCACTTGAGATAAGGAGTTCAAGACCAGCCTGTTCAACATGACAAAACCCTTTCTCTACTAAAAGTACAAAAATTCACGAGGCATGGTGGTGTACACCTGTAATCCCAGCTTCTCGGGAGGCTGAGGCATGAGAATCGCTTGAACTTGGGAGGTAGAAGTCTCAGTGAGCTGAGATTGCACCACTGCACTTCAGCCTGGATGGTGGAGTGAGCCTCTGTCTCAAACAAAAAAAATAAATAAATAAAAAAAATAAAAGTATCTCAGGCTGGGTGCAGTGGCTCACACCTGTAATCTCAGTGCTTTGGGAGATAAAAGAGGAAGGATTACTTGAGACCAAGAATTCAAGTGCAGCCTAACAATAGTGAGACCCCATTTCTACAAAAAATTTAAAAATTAGCCAGGTATGGAGGTGCATACTTGTAGTCCTAGATTCTCAGGAGGCTGAGGCAGAAACTTCATTTGACCCCAGGACTTAGAAGCTGCAGTAAGCTATGATTGTGCTGCTGCACTCCAGCCTGGGCAACAGAGCCAGAGTCATTAAAATAAATAAAAATAAACACAAATTTAGTGTCTTAAAATATGCAAATTTGTTATCTCACAGTTCTACAGGTCAGAAGTCCAGTATGGGTTGCTTCCTGATGGCTCTAGGAAAAAATCACTTCCTCACTCATTCAGGTGTTAACAGAATACAGTTCCATGTGATTGAAGGACTGAGGTCCCCATTGTTTTCCTGACAGTGCACTGAGGGCCACTGTAGTCGCTGGTTCATGGCCCCTTCCTCTGTCTTAAAAGCCAGCCATATTGGGTTGAGTCTTTGTTGCATCTCTTTCTGACCACAACAAGAAAGTTTTCTGCTTTTAAAAATGCATGTAGTTCAATTGGAATCACCTGCATTGCCTAGGATGTTCAGGACAGATAATCTCACAATCTGAAGGTCCATAACCTTAATTGCATCTATAAATTCCCTTTTGCCATGTAAGAGGACATATTCACATGTTCCAGAGATTAGGACATGGACATCTTTGGGGGCCATTATTCTATGTACCACACATGAGGAAGCACATGGGTGGTGGAGAGAAGAAAAATTCTACAGGAAAGAACTATGTTTTACGCATTTTTTTTCCTGCAACATGTCTTCCAAACATTGTCCGGGTAGGTGGTTTATAACTTTTGAAATGGCGCACTTCCTGATTTACAGCACATAACAACGGTTTACAGTGCACTTGAAGAAGACATCCATCATGAAGCATGCCACATTGGCAGTGTTCTCTTTTGTTAGAAGGTCTGTTGGCCTCCCCTATTTAGGGTATTACGCCAACTAGCATCAAGAGCCTCCTGGCTTTCGGACCTCATGGTCTGATACTGGGATCTTATAAACTGCTCTAAATGTTCAAGTTGAACTACAGCAGTTCTTCAGAAGTATATAGCCTTTCTGGAGAATCTACTCCAAACAATAGGACGGGCTAATTGTGGGTCTCTCTAGGGTATCAAAGTTACTTTTAGGTGGACTCCAATGGGAATATGATTTAATCCAGTTATTTCTTATAGTATGATCACCAGACTTGTCTGGTGGTCATTTTTTTAACGTGGATCCAGACCATCAATTTAAGTTACTAGACTATTGCAGTAACCTTCTAACTCATTTCCCTGTTTCCAGTCTCTCCCCACAATATCTTATCCTCTATATTATCAGGACAGTGGAAATTATCAGCGTTTTAGTATTTAATATCCCAGAGGAATCCACTACACTTCCATTAGAAACAGTGCCTCAATGGTGGTACTTCTCAACACAAAGTCTGTTAAGTTTATTTTTAAAATCCCAGTTGATTCTGAGCTCCCCATTACCCCCAAATAATTCTGCAACCTCCTTTTTATATGCTTTAAGGGGGCATGGTATCATCATCATAATAAACCTTTTTGCCTTTAATCCCAGTGACTTGGGAGGCAGGCAGGAGGATCACTTGAGCCCAGGAGTTTGAGGCTGCGGTGAGCCATAATCATGCCACTGCACTCCAGCCTGGACAACAGAGTAAGACCCTGTCTCTTAAAAAGTAAGAAAAATAATAGTAAACGTTTTTATTGTCATTACAATAACGCTTACTTGCTTCTTACCATGTGCCGGATACTGTTCTATGTGCTTTATTTATGTTAATTCCTTTCATCTGTGTAAGTGCTCTTATTAAGCAATGTTATAGATGAGAGAAATGAGGTTAAGTGACTTGCCCATAGTCGTATAGTTGATAAGTGAGGGACCTGTGACATAAACTCAGATGCTTTACTCTTAACCACTAAGCCAAACTATAACCCAACACCTTCTGTTAAGAATCCAGAATTATCTGTTTGCTAAAACATAAATATTATCATACCTCTACTTTCAAACCTTTCTGTTAAAGATTTTATTAATTTATTTTTATTTTATTTATTTTGAGATGAAGTCTCACTCTGCTGCTGAGGCTGGAGTGCAGTAGCACAATCTCACCTCACTGCAACCTCCACCCTCTGAATTCTAGCTATTCTCTGGACTCAGCCTCCTGAGTAGCTGGGATTACAGGCACGTACCATCACACCTGGCCAATTTTTTTAGTTTTAATAGAGACAGCATTTCGACATGTTGGCCAAGCTGACCTCAGGTGATCTGCCTGCCTCGGCCTCCCAAAGTGGTGGGATTACAGGCGGGTGCCTGTAATCTGCTCATGCCTCCAGATTCTTTTATTATCCACATCTAACCTCAAAACTGACCCTAATGATTTCATTCTAGTATCCTATCACATTTGCTTTCATTCATTAAACATGGATTGGATATTTTGATCTAGGTATAAAGACCCTACAAAGTATAGCAGAGAAACAAAGAAATAATAATCACAAATAGAGAAGGGAATTAATTTATTGAAGCTTTATGTGTCAGGCACTGTGCTGTTGCATGTATTTATCCCTTACAGCTGGGATAGCAGTGGTACAACTAGGATTCAGATTCTGGCCTGTCTCCAAAGCTCCTGGTTTTTCCATGATACCTGAGGTTTTCAAAATTTTTCTTTCCTGTCAAGAAACTTGACAGGAAAATATTACTTGGAAATAAGCCGGATAGATAAAAGCAGAACTTCTCTGATTAATCAGATGTGAAGCCAAAACCCTTGCCTACCTCCATCCCCGGGTCTCTGACAGGACACCACAGAGCTCAGTTTGGAAACCATGCACTTCACAATGCTGCTTTCTTTGGTTTTGTCTTTGAACAACGTACAAAGTGCAGTAGTGTAAACAGTGTAAGGTGTGCAGTGCCAGTGCATTTTGGGAACTAAAAACAAAAGGGGGAACCAGAACTAAATTTTATAAAAGAAAAGTAATTTCCACAGAGAAGGTTACATTTGACCTGCGTGTTAAGAATGGGTAGGGGTTTTCCAACAGGAGAATGAAGTATGAACTCAAGGCAGACACAGCAGCATAAATACTCTCACCACGTATGGAATTCTCATATCACATTGCCTTTAAAAACCAGAATGGAAACTTAGTACCTGGACAGTGGAGTGTGGTGAAAAGAGAGTAGGTTGGAAGACAGGGGACTGGAACTAGACATACTGGATTAGCTACTTCAGTGCCTAGTTCTTCATCTTTTCATGTATGAATTAAGAGGATTTCACTAGGGACCAATAAAAGCTCCCTCAAGCCATAGAAACATCATTTCTGTAGATCATGTACAATTTCTTTTCTGCTATCTTAACTGCAAATGTAGAAGAAAAACTATTACAAGTGTCATGATTAAGAGGTTGGGTTCTGCTACTCACTTGTTCTATGATTCTGAGTAAGGTTCTTAACTACACTATGCTTGAATTACCCTAGTTAAACTATATAAGGTTGTTGGAAAAAGTATGTTAATGCACATAAAGTACATTGCCTGGTATATATCAAGGGCTTAGTGAGTGTTAACTATAATTATATGTGTGTGTGCGCACATAATACCTATGTACATCTACATGGGCAGAATTTTTAAAGATTCACAGAATATGTAGACTTCAAAAACACAATAAAACAAGAAATGTCTCTTTGTAATCTTAACTAGAAGCAATTGTTTCCAACATGAAAAACTGGACTTTTGTTGAAAATGTTAAATTTATTTTTTTAATTGACAAGTAATGATTGTATGTATTCAGAGAATACATAGTGATATTTAGATCCATATAATGAATAGTGATCAGATGAGGGTAATTAGCATATGCATCATCTTAAACATTTATCATTTCTTTGTGTTGAGAACATTCAATATCCTCCTTCTAGCTATTTGAAACTATACATTCTTGTTAATTATAGTCATCCTGCAGTGATACAGAACACTAGGACTTATTCTTCCTATCTAGCGGTAATATTGTATCCTTTAACAAATCTCTCCCTGTTCTTCTCTTTCTCCTACCTTCCCAGACTCTAGTTTCCCCTGCCCTACCTTTTACTTGAAAAAGTGGACTTTTACTTATTGCTTTCACTTTAGGCCAAAAAAGTGAAGGAATTGCATCTTCTTATCTGTCCTTTGCTCTCTTATAACTTAAAAAGACTTACTTTCTTTATTAGAATTTATTTTCTAGATAGAAATAATCTATTCAACTTCTAAAACTCCATATTTAAAGGTCTGTTTCAGTTTAATTCAAAAAAAATAATGATAATAGCTCTCATGTTTAAAATACATATGTGTCAGGCAATTTTAGACACTTTACTCAGATTATCTCATGTATCCTCACAACAATTCTATGAAATAAAGATTCTTATTCCCATTTTACAAATGAGCAAATGGAGGCAGAGAGGATTAAAGATTCTGCCCAGGTCATGTGACTAAGAATTGCAGAGCCAGAATTCTGTCCTAAGTCCTGCCTTGAGACAGTCATATTTGGCTTTCTCACCTGCAGTACAGGACCCAAGCTGCTTTCTGAGGAGAGCCAGCAGCTGCCTGGAGATCAACACTTGATCTTGTTCTATCAGTAGTTTCCAAATATGGCTAATGATCTAGATTCTTGAGATACCCAAATGTCCTTCAGCAAATGGGAGAATAAACAGAATGTGGCATATCCACACAATGGAATATTTTTGGCCATAAAAAGGAATAAAGTACTAATTCATGCTACAGCTTGGATGGACCTTGAAAACATTATACCAAATGAAAGAAACCAGTAAAAATAATACCATGTAATGTATGATTCCATTCACATAAAAGTCAAGAACAGGGAAATCTATAGAGACAAAGATGGTTGCTTAGAAGTTGGAGGACAATACAGGAATAGCTAAAGAGAATGAGATTTTTTTGAGGTGATAAAAATGTTCTAAAATTGACAGTACTGATGGTGACACATATGTGGGAATATACTAAAAACCACTGAATGATATGCTTTAAATGGGTGAATTATATGGGATATGAATTATATCTCAACACAGTTGTTTTTAAGAAATTATCTGGGAACTTTTAAAAAATGCCGATTCCTGGCTTTGCCTCACCCCACCCACACTTCCATCCCAACTCCTACTTCTGAGATTCCAATTCAATAAATTGGGCTGATTCTCTGAAAATTTGTATTTTACCAAGTGCCCCCAGTCATTCTTGTGATAATGCATGTTTGGCTGTTACTGCTCCAGAAATGGGTTGAGCTGGCCAGGAATTAACCCAGGACTAGACCAAACATGTTGAAACCCAGACTTTCTGGATGGTCCTGGCTTTTTATAAATGGCATGATTTTTAGGGTGCCTGATGGAGTACTTGAGTGACTCAGAGTAGGCCAAAGTCACTGAATACCAAACATCGCAGAGTTGGCTTGGGCACTTTTTTCCCCCACCCACGGAGTAAAGCAGTGTCCAATAAAATCTGGAAGAATATTGTTTTACCAGAACATCTTGAGATTCCCGTACAGCAAGCTTTTTCCTTTTTGCATAATTTTGGTGATCTTTTTGCTCCATTGTAAGTGAGTTCCCAAAGTTCTTCCTCAGTTGATTTTTTTACATGGCAAGTTAATAGAGTACCTCATTTCTAAGAGATGGAGATAAGGAGTGAAAAGATTAAGAGAGAGAAAGCTGGCCAGCAGCGGTAGCTCACACCCATAATCCCAGCACTTTGGGAGACCAAGATGGGCAGATCACAAGGTTAGGAATCCGAGACCAGCCTAGGCATCATGGTGAAGCCCTGTCTCTACTAAAACTACAAAAATTAGCCGGGCATAGTGGCAAATGCCTGTAATCCTGGCTACTCAGGAGGCTGAGGCAGGAGAATGGATTGAAACTGGAAGGTGGAAGTTGAGGTGAGCTGAGATTACACCACTAGACTCCAGCCTGGGCGAAAGCAAAACTCCATCTCCCCCACCGGCCAAAAAAAAAAAAAAAAAAAACAATAGCTAGAGAGAGAAAGCATGTCAACTCCAGGACAAGGAATTATACTGAGAAAGAAGTAATGACAAAAGTTTAGTGTCTGAAATTTAAATGTTAATGACAGGTTGGCTAAATGATCAGAAAACAGACTTAAGGAAGTGACACTAAATTGAAAGCAGATGAAATAAATGAGCTCCTAACTAATTTGTAACCATATTTCATGCTTATGTAGACTAAACCAGGTACATTTCTGGGGTTTTTACTGTTCAAATATAAAAATTTGGACCTCCAAACAATTTTATTGTTCCAAAATTACAAATGCCTTTGAGTATCTTTAGAATGCGATATACTATTTCTGACCAAACTGCATTACTTCTTAGTTAAGGCCCAATGCTACAATTTGACCCCTTCTGGCAAATTAAATACAATTATGCAAACTACTAGGATTTGGGCCTAATCTAATTAATACGGTACATATGAAGCAGATAATAATTTCCCTGGTGGAAAACTAGATTGTCCAATTTCATGTTTGAAATGTGGTTTAGAAAAACATTGTATTATGTAAGAAAGATTTCATTACGTTATATATTCTCTTCACTCAGACCCATAATGGACATGTTTAGAAAAATAAACCCAAACCTGGAATCGTCAAATGATACCATCTTGTTTCAGAAATTTAAAATTACAAAATAAGATATTCCATGAAACTAGAAAAATACTAACTTCATTTAGGGATGAATGCTTTTTCCCTTATAAAGTACAAACATAGCACTACTATAGTTTTTGTCTTTCTATAGCCACAAGCAGTACCAAATATGATTTAATGGAGATAAAACTGTTCATTTAAACATAAAAGCTTAAGGGTTTTAAATTGACCCAGATTAAATGCATACCAGTAAATTCCAATCACAAACTTTCTAGATGATATTTATAATCCTGAGTTTGAGTGCATGCTTTTTAAAATGTCTGAATCCCATTAGCATTAATCAGTGCTATATGTATGCCCTGAGCAGAAATCAGGAAAGAATTCTTTTTCATGTCCCCACCAAAAAAAAAAAAAAACGAAAGAAACTATCTGTTTCATATGGAAAAAAGAGGGTTTTTTCCTTTTTTCATACAAAAGTCAATTCTGTATGTAAGCGAAGTCCTGGTTTAATAATATTGAATATTAGTCTTTTATCTGAAGGAAGTGCAAAGGGTTTAGCAAGACAAGGAGTTTTCTCAGGCATGTGTCATTTCCAAGTGTGTGAACACAGTCTTTGCTCATTTGTTCTTAGCTCCTGGGGGATACTGCCAACAAGCAGGCCAGCTCTTAAGCTATACTGTGCAAAGATTTCTAGTCCACAGGAGTTGGATTTTTTTTCCACAGGTAAAAAAGTCAATGTCATAAAGCTCTCTAAACACATGCTGGAGAGTAACAACTTTTAGAAAGCAGTAGCCTGTGTTGGTTACTTATTTTTAGCAGAGAAACATCAGTTTGGCTGTTAAAGAGAAAAGTTCTGTTGAGAATTCTAATGCTCTATTTTCCCCTAAAATGACAAATATATTCCTGAGAAATAAAGCAGTAGAAGCAGTGTTTTTCTTGTGAGTTTATGATTACGTGCTATTCAAATCTAAGTGATGCTAGCAGCTATTTTCATCATGCCAGGGATTCCCCACCATGGGCTACGTACCTCTGGGATGGGGAAGGCTGCACAGAGTCATAGTATCATAGCTAAGAAGGGAGGAGGGGCAATAATCCTCATGTTCATGTGGATTTTTAACAGAGTATTATTAAAAATGCAACCATTGTAATGGGATACAGAAGGGCCCTCAAATATTTTCTGTTAAGAACAGAAATAAATTCTCTCGTATCTTTGATTTGCTTCAGAATAATCTGAAGTGGGATGAATAAGTGAAGCACAGATAAAATAAGGTGGGTCATGACATGATAGTTATTAAAGCTGGGTGATGGATACATGGAGGTTTGTTAGAGTCTCTTCGTTTTTTTAAAAAACTTTCCCAAATAGCAAGCTTAAAAATTATTATGCTTAGCCGGGCACAGTGGCTCAAGCCTGTAATCCCAGCACTTTGGGAGGCCGAGGCGGGTGGATCACGAGGTCAAGAGATCGAGACCATCCTGGTCAACATGGTGAAACCCCATCTCTACTAAAAATACAAAAAATTAGCTGGGCATGGTGGTGCGTGCCTGTAATCCCAGCTACTCAGGAGGCTGAGGCAGGAGAATTGCCTGAACCCAGGAGGCGGAGATTGCAGTGAGCCGAGATCACGCCATTGCACTCCAGCCTGGGTAACAAGAGTGAAACTCCGTCTCAAAAAAAAAAAAAAAAAAAAAAAAAAAAAAAAAAATTATTATGCTTAGAAAGATTGGAGACCACTGCTTTTTTTTTTACTTTTTTAACTTAACTATTAAGTAATTTTGCTTAAAAATTCTTGCACTGGGCTGGGCGTGGTGGCTCACGCCTGTAATCCCAGCACTGTGGGAGGCCGAGGTGGGTGGATCACAGTTCAAGAGGTAGAGACCATCCTGGCCAACATGGTGAAACCCTGTCTCTACTAAAAATACAAAAAATTAGCTGGGCGTGGTAGCACATGCCTATAATCCCAGCTACTTGGGAGGCTGAGACAGGAGAATCGCTTGAACCCAGGAGGCGGAGAATGAGCTTGAACCCGTGAGCCAAGAATGAGCCATTGCACTCCAGCCTGGGCAACACGAGTGAAACTCCATCTCAAAAAAAAAAAAAAAAAAAAAAAAAATTCTTGCACCGGGTACCCAATTGATGACAAATATGAAAGTAATCAAGTTGTTAAAGCAAAGATTAAAATGACTTACTAAATGCTACATAAGAGATACAATGTCAATATACTTACTTATAGGGGTACCTGGATCTAGTTTTTACACTTAATTTAAATTTTATCTCACACCAAATATTGAAAAGGAAAAACATAGCATTTGTGTACCCATAATGGGTCATAAAATACACTGACTGAGAAAGGAGTAAAAATTAAAATGCATTTCTCTCAATTACCTGTTAATGCCCTTTTCCCTTCCTCCCCCTTTTTCCCTGTCTCTATTTTGCTATGATTCAGTGCTATTTACCTTAAGTTTGAAGATAATGATGTGTTTCATAGTTTAAGTGGCAAACACAAATTAGAATACATCCTTCTGGGCTATTACTCACAACCATTTCGTCTCTGACAACTGTTCCACTTTTCTTTAGCCTTGGCAAACTATTCAGAACAGCATTTCCTTCTTTTCATTCTGATGCAAGGTGATTGTTTGATGCTGATACAACATTGACTTTTCCCATAATTTAGCTTAGAGTGTTTTACACTGGGGAGTTCCAATGTTTTTAAATTGTAAAGCTTTTTCCGAGCAATTTTGTAGGAGAACTCCATGTTCTAATATCCACAGCAAAGTTGTTTTTAATACTTCTTCTCCATGAATTTTCATTAAGGTTTAATTCCATTTCAACTTTGTCAGTTTTCCCTGAAGATAAATTAAGACACACAGAGAGATTGTCATTTCCTGTTTGATGTCTCATTCCTGCCTACAGTGGCAGTCTTTTTTATTTAGGCCTATGCCATTCCATCAGGGCAAGTAACTTTCTAGCTAGTCATTATGAGCAACTCCTGGGAAACTGTGGTGCAGTCCCACATACCAGCCAGTGAGTTATGTTGGGATCAAAGATTATGTGATCATATGTTTGTGCATTCCTTTGTCATGTAAGTTATACTGTGGCTTATCACAGTGTGATTTCTTTACATCAGCTTCTCACATTCTTATCTCTTGAATGATATGCATGGTGAGCTGACTAGTGGGTTTTAAGATGTTGTAGCAGAAGAATCTGACAGACAACTATGGAGATTTTAGCAGAGATAGGAATATTTAAATTGGGCATGTTGGCTTTGGGGATGAATTGCCGTGATTCCGTGCTCTCAAGATATTGTTTTCTGCTTTCTTCAGTAGATTTTGAAGATAGTTTTAGAAATGTCTGCATTTCTTATGAAAATACTAGAGACAGTGATGTGTTCCGTAGCATAGTGAGTTTTCAATTTTCCTGCTCACATACAGCCTAATAGAATATGAAATATTTTGTGTGTCCCCTTGCACATTGTTAACTGCGGAAAATTTTTATTATAAGTTCAAATAGTTGCAGAGGATGTGATTTCCCTGGTGTTGTAAATATTCTACTTAAAAATATAACTGTTGCATCACTTTTTAAGTAATAACTAATGTAATTAAATATTATGGCAATTCAATACTCCTACTCTCCATTTGAAAACACATTATTAAGCTTTCTTTTATAGATGTTTACATCATTTTTCCCCTTAAACTCACGTTTCCATCCCACTTTGCCGAGGAATTTTGTTCCAATATGTTTATGCTTGAACAAATTCATGACCCTGTGCTTCATTTCAACAAAAACATTTATATAAATAAAACTTTATGTAATTTAAAAAATTATATAACATAATTTTTTAAAAAAACTTTCCTCTAATCATGACACTAACTTCTAGAGGACTCATATTACAATTATTAGCAGTATATAATTGATCCAAATGATTTTAAAAATTGACAAAGTTATAATATTTGACAACTAATAGATTTAAGAAGTAAATGTAATTTTACTAGAAATACATCTGCTAACGAGATAAATGTGAAGGAAATTGGGTGTTTTAATTTTTTTTTTTTTTTTTTTTTGAGAAGGAGTCTTGCTCTGTCACCTAGGCTGGAATGCAGGGGGACGATTTCAGCTCACTACAACCTCCGTCTCCTGTGTTCAAGCAATTCTCCTGCCTCAGCCTCCTGAGTAGCTGGGATTACAGGCACCCATCACCACACCCGGCTAATTTTTGTATTTTTAGTAGAGGTGGGGTTTCAGCATGTTGGTCAGGCTGTTCTCAAACTCTTGACCTTGTGATCCACCCACCTTGGCCTCCCAGAGTGTTGGGATTACAGGTGTGAGCCACCACGCCCAGACCGGGCTTTTTAATTTTTTTAAATTCTGTTTATTTTATTTTCTGTTGTTTTAGATCTTCTGTTTTGCTTGACAATCAGTTTGTGTGTATCTATTCAGGAATAGTTATTACTTATTGCTGGAATGAGATAGTTTCAGCATCGATATAGTCCCTACTTTTTATTTTTATAGATGCATGTCCTGAGAAGTCTTACCCACATACTTAAGTAGATGGCACTGAAGATAGGCTTTTTTGCGTGTTTATTTTGGGGATGAAAATTTACTTAAACCCTGAATTGCTTCCGAGTTATATATCCAAAGTCACTCAGTAATCTTTTATTAAAAAATAATTTCGCCGGGCGCGGTGGCTCAAGCCTGTAATCCCAGCACTTTGGGAGGCCGAGGCGGGTGGATCACAAGGTCGAGAGATCGAGACCATCCTGGTCAACATGGTGAAACCCCGTCTCTACTAAAAATACAAAAAATTAGCTGGGCACGGTGGTGCGTGCCTGTAATCCCAGCTACTCGGGAGGCTGAGGCAGGAGAATTGCCTGAACCCAGGAGGCGGAGGTTGCGGTGAGCCGAGATCGCGCCATTGCACTCCAGCCTGGGTAACAAGAGCGAAACTCCATCTCAAAAAAAAAAAAAGAATAATAATAATAATAATTTGGAGATCTATCAATGCACAACTTCATGAGGTCTCACACTTGGCTACTACTTCCTACTGCCTTTCTTCTAGAACCTCTTAAGTGAGAAACAGATCTCAAAAGTTTCACCAAGACCTCCCAGGCCCCATGCTCCTCTCAGCCTGAATGCAGTTTCTTTCACTGCTGCTTCTCTGACTAACCGGTCTCCAGGTGGTCCGTAAGCAACACATTCACAAACTGGCTCCTCTAACTGGAGAGGGGACGCTGCCCCAAGACAGCTATGGGTACTTCTCAGCAACTGAATGAGAAGAAGCCAAGCCCCAGATGCTGTTTCTACGGTGGTGTCACATTTCTCTGCCCTATCCTCATCTGTTAAATATAGATACTATTAATAGCAACCTCATACAGTTAACTCAGTGTACCATTGAGATGCCATATGTAAAATTTTAAAATGTTATGCAAATGTTAGTAGCTTCATGTTGAGGATGTTTGAACTTTTTTCTGTCCCAACCTTTTTGATCTCATTAGATAAATTGGGTCTGCTCATAGAATATATGCTAAGACACATGCAAAAATACCGCCCAGCCATTTGGACCTGCATTTTATTCTCTGGCCACTTGATTTCCCAGCAAGGATCTCATTAGCCACCTAGGTCTCCCTTGTTTAGATGAGCATTTGGATGCTGAGAGGTTCTTACCTCAGCAGTATCTCTTTCAGGTAACCGTTGATGCCCTCCCTCCTCTACACACTACATAGTAGTGGGCAAGAGACACTCCTATCTTTCTTGGCCTCCTGCAGGCTGGGCTAATCCCAGGTAAGCTCTCACTGGAGAATGGGAATTGGATAAATGTAAACACAACTGGAGATACAATGAAGAAGATAATTTTTTTTTTTTTTTTTTGAGATGGAGTCTTGCTGTGTCCCCAAGGCTGAAGTGCAGTGGCATGATCTTGGCTCACTGCAACCTCTGCCTTCTGGGTTCTAGTGATTCTCCTGCCTCAGCCTCCCAAGTATCTGGGATTAGCAATCATGCCTGGCTAATTTTTGTATTTTTAGTAGAGATAGAGTTTCACCATGTTGGTCAGGCTGGTCTCGAACTCCTTACCTTGTGATCCACGTGTCTAGATCTCCCAAAGAAGAGAATTTAAATAACTCAGCCTGTTCACTAAATAAATCTAGATAATTTTAAATACTTAAAGTAAGATAGCTTAAAGGAAAGTGACAAAAGGGATTTAAAAATGTATAATGCTTTCTTTAAGATATTGTTTATTTTTATTTTTATAAAAATGTCCATTAGCAGTATTTACATAGTGAAAAATTAGACAAGGAATAAAATATTTAGCAAAAGTTTTATTATATTTTTTTCTATTTTTCTTTCTTCAAATTTCATTTTGAAAGGTTTCAATTTATTGATCAGAAGTTTGCCTCAAATCAGTGCTACACAGCAACTGTTGAAGTAATTTTAGTTACGTGGTATTAAGTTAAAAATTCGCCTCTAAACTGCATGTTCAATCAACTTTCACTGGGAAATAGGATTTGATGACATTTAGTACTGACTCTCCTAATACAAAGAGTTGGTAAAAGGTCATTCAGTCAGTTGACATTTGCTGTGTGCCCACTGAGAATGTGACACTGTAGTATTACTATGTAGTAAGTATGAAGCACTCCATGGATCTGAAGGCCTCCTCAAAAGTGAGACTTATTCAGTGAAAAAAAAAATTTATATGCTTACTACTCAAAATCTGGTGAATCTTTTCACCTTTACTTATACTTGGGAGCTATGATATCAGAGAGAGCTATGACATCAAGGAAGTGATAAAGAAATAAGCCAGGAACACAAGGAATGGTATGATAGGAGAACAGATATAATGAAATATAGGTAGCTCCAAATTAACTAGTGCAGTGCTAAGAATATTCTGAATGCTCAGTTAATATTTGTTGATGAGGCCATTCACACACACATCCTTTCCTTCCCCAGATCTCTCTGCAAGCAGCACATTGAAGGTTGTCTGGGCTCTGAAGTCCATTTTATAATATTCTTTCTGCATATAAAGAAATACATTCTAAGGTCTGAGACTGTTCAAGAACTTTCAAACTCTTTTTTCACTTTTACAGTTCGCATAAAATTTAACTTTTCTAAAAGTTTATAGACATGCTTATTTCGTTTTAAAAATTTTTTTCTTCTTTCTTTATTGTGGTAAATACACATCATATAAAATTTGCATTTTAACCATCTTTAAGTATATAATTCAGTGGCATTAAGTAAATTCAGAATATTGCATTGCTTTATTTTCAAGCTAAATAGGATTCTTAATGTGCCTGTGACAGAGATGAATGAAGTATTAGCTAAGAAACAATTGTAGTCAGCTTAACGGATATTCCATAATCACAGAATACTCAGTAGGGGACACAAATACATGTCACATAGGAATTGAGTAGATCCAAAATATCATCCAAAGAGGCAGGAAAACCCCATAACTGTTGTGTAATGTGCAGCATAAGATCTTTGTTGGAACAGATTGTCTTTCAGCAGGCCAATAAAAATTTGGCATTGATGCATAATTAATGAACTGAAAAATGGATGAATGAGATTTCTCTCTAATTAATGTGCCCCTAATATCTGGCATGAAAGCAAAGCTATATTAATTAGTAGACTGGGTTTTGTGTATGTGATTGTGAGTGGATGTGGTGTGTCCGTAGGCTTAGTTGTCATGTTTTATTTGCAGCCTGTTTCTTTCTCTGCTCTTATGCTTCTTCCTCATTTCCCACCTTCTCATCACTCCTTTTGTTCTCCTCAGAACTGCCATTATGTTTTTATATGTGGATGAGGGAGAAGGATGACAGATTGAATGATTCCATTTTTAGATGGATATCTGAGTACATGAATTAATCAATATTTCATAATCTAGGTGATGAAAGCCTCTCCTTTTTTAAAGCATGAGGACCTTATGCTTTGTGTGTGCAGCTTAACTACTATTAAGGTTAATGAAAATCAGGCAGGCAAAGCCCCTTTCTTGAGTTGATAACATGCTCTAGTGTGCATCGTTGTCAGTTATACATCAATTCTTAATCATCTTGGGAGGCAGGAGAGGTAAATCCTGCTGCTGAGCCAAAGCACCTCATGTAAGGATTATTGGACAGCATTAGGATCTGAACTTAAAATCTTAATTCTTTATTTTCTTTGTAACTTATTCTTCTGTTGTTAATTAAGTCAAATATTCCCCTAGGAAGTGAGCGAATGTGTGTGTGTGCTTGTAAATGGGGTGGGAAGGAGGTGAAAATAAAGAAACATTGAAGGCAAAGAGAAAGAATATTTTTGCATTCCTATTTTAGGACTACTAAAATGTGTAGCTTAGTTTTCTAAAATCTTGCATCTGAATATTTGTCTGCAAATATAATATCTTCTATTAGGTGTATAGCTCAGGTATTTTTAGTTCCAGGTATGAAACAGCATCTATTGAAAGATTTACTCCTCATTTGGCTAGACATTTCTTCATTCAATAGATATTTATGAAATCTATTATATGCCAGGTAATAAGTGCTGCAAAGGTAATTAAGTTTTACCATCAAGGAGCTCCTTAACTAAGAAAAAAACTGACATATGAACAGGCATTTAAAAATGTCTGAGCATTCAGTTTGCTAGAGCTTAAGCTTCAAGCTCAAGATTGATGAAAGGAGAGGCTGGAGCACTAGGGAGAGGCCATGCTGTGGAAAACCTGTGTTCCATGTTGTACCAGTCTGGTGAAGATGCTATAATGAACAATTGTTTGAAATAACAGAAACGGACTTCACACTCCCTGACAATTTAGCACTAGCTTTCCAGTCTGTGGCTCTACCTGGGGCACTGAGTCTTCTGCTAGATCTTCTGCATCTGCCTACATCCTGGAGAAGAGAGAGAAGAGTTAGGCCTGAGTCCACCATGGAGTGGCACACATCAGTTCTTCCCCTGGTGAGCATATGGCCCAGCTTATACCTGAATTCTCAACACAACAATGAATAGTGTCCTCTTTCGCTCTTAACAGTGTCTCAGTTTGGACAATAAATTATATGATCACACTAATTTCTCCCGTATTCTATGGCTGAGAGTTCAATCACATGGTCACACCTACCTTAAAGGGATACTGGGAAGACCTATGTGATCAAGAGGAGAAGGCAATGGATATGGTTGAATGCAAGGCACTTTCCGTTGCACATATCAAGGGGTTTAAAACTTTATCTTCCATATCCATTGCTATTTGAACATGTTCACCTAAATACAAATAATTATTTGAAGTCTTCCAGTGTATTTTGCAAATTCATAGCGATCATGCATCCTGCTCCATATATGTGTATTTTTCTTAAAATAAAAATAATGTATTTTCTTTCTTCAAAACTCTTTACAAGTAAGTAATGCCCCAGGAATATTTTCCATTCTTTGTGGAAGAAATGTTTTGCATGTGTGTGCAAATCATGCATCTGCATATTTAGAGATATCTAGCAGACTTGCAACAAAATATTAAAACATGGCTTGTTTCTGTATGGTAGACCTGGAGACAGCTTTTCCTTTTTCTCTACGTTTTTCCATGTCATTTTGGAATTTTAAAATACTTTTTATTAGTTAAATTAGTTTTTATTTTATTATTATTATTATTTATTATTATTATTATTTTTTTTTGAGATGGAGTTTCGCTCTTGTTACCCAGATATAATATCTTCTATTAGGTGTATAGCTCAGGTATTACCCAGGCTGGAGTGCAATGGCACGATCTCGGCTCACCACAACCTCCGCCTCCTGGTTTCAAGCAATTCTCCTGCTTCAGTCTTCCTAGTAGCTGGGACTACAGGCGTGCGCCACCATGCCCAGCTAATTTTTTGTGTTTTTAGTAGAGACGGGGTTTCACCATGTTGACCAGGATGGTCTCGATCTCTTGACCTCGTGATCCACCCGCCTTGGCCTCCCAAAGTGCTGGGATTACAGGCGTGAGCCACCACGCCCGGCCTTTATTTTATTTTATATGAAGAGCCACCTCATATAACATGGGCTGTATGAATATCCAACTTGGAACACACAGCACTGAACAAACAGGTAGAAGAGTCACCTGGTGACATTTTCATTTTAAATAGGACATTCCGACAGCTGCATAGAGTACAGATTCCAAAAGACAGAGACTGGGAGCAGGGAGACCAATCTAGACTGCTATAGGTACCTGGATGAAAGATGATAGAAGATCTGATGTAGGTTGGTGATAGGAGGAATGTTTGGAGATTAAATCAGTAGAGCTAAACCAAACATGCACTATTGATAAATTTGCCTATGTTAACACTAATGGTTTTGCTTCTGCAAAACATCATAAAATTAGTTTAAAAAGCAAGGGACGAGCTTGAGAAAAACACTTATAAGACATGAATGATATGAAAGATGGGAAAGGTTGGCATCCTGAATATATTAAGGGCTCTTAACAATAAAAAAGCATCCTAATATAAAAATAAACACAGCAATTTATCCAAGAATAAGTATGACCTCCAAAATATTAAAACCTGACCAAAGATTTTAAAAAACTGGAAATAAAAATACAATCTTCATTATCATGTTAGTGAAGGTCACAGAATATAGTGCAGATATTTGTACAAAGTATCTTGGAACTGGTAATAATCAAAATTGAGAAAATAATTTCTTCAATGGAAGGTTTGTTAATAAATTATTACAGATCCTCTTACTGGACTACTAGGTAATAATTTAAAATGATTACATAGATGTATAATGTTGAAATAGAAAGACGCCTGTGTATCACAATGCCTATGACCTATTATTAAGTAAAAACTGGTTATCAAACTCCAAGTATAACATGCCCACTTTATGTAAAATTATTTGTGTGTGTGTACAAAACATGTATCTGCATATATGGAAATATCTAGGGGACTTTCAATAAAATTTTAAAACGTGTTTATTTCTGTATGGTATAATGAGTTAGCTTTTTCTTTTTCTCTGTATTTTTCCATATCATTTTGGAATTTTAAAATAGACATCATGCACTATATATATAATTTTTAAGTAAACAAAACGTTATTATTTTTGGGAAAAACAAAACTCAGTAGGTGTTTTTTACTCCAAGGGTATAAAAAATAAGGAGGACTTGGTGCTTGATTGGTTGTAGAGAGCAAATGAGAAGTATTGGGCAAGGATGACTTTCAGTTCTCTCATTCCTTGTAATAATTCACTGGCACTGAAAGAGAGACAGTTATCCTCTGTCTCCTATTCCTTTACCCTGTTGTCATTCCTTTTGCTTTGCAACTTCTCATCCAGATTCTGCTCCTCCTAAGTCTGTCCCTGGACTCTCTGAAGTGTTTGTTCCAATGCTAAAAACCCCTCTGCATCCTTTACCTTATTTCACAATGCTATCTTCATGTTTTCCCTAACTGAATGGCCGAGGATTAGAGATGAGACATGGCACTGAAAATGACTGACTCAAATATTCTTATACCAGCACAGAATGTTTTGATGCCAGCAGCATATAATGAGGGTCCCAACCCAGCATCAGAGAGGATGGAAGATGGAACAAATTTATGAGGGACCCAGTACCAAGTGGATCTACCTCAGGGTGTTCAAAGTAGCTGGGAGGTCCAGGGTTAGGATGAAGATTGCCTACAGATTGCAAAGTCTGGTAGGATCAAGGCAGCCCTCATATTAGTCTGAACCGATTGTTCAGGGCAGAAGAGGAGGCACAATAGTGGGAGTAATGGCCAGTCCTAGTTAACAATCTAAGGAACTGCCAACTCATTATTATTTTTTTTTTTTTTTTTTTTTTTGAGACGGAGTTTCGCTCTTGTTACCCAGGCCAGAGTGCAATGGCACGATCTCGGCTCACCGCAACCTCCGCCTCCTGGGTTCAGGCAATTCTCCTGCCTCAGCCTCCTGAGTGGCTGGGATTATAGGCACGCACCACCATGCCCAGCTAATTTTTTTTTGTATTTTTAGTAGAGACGGGGTTTCACCATGTTGACCAGGTTGGTCTCGATCTCTCGACCTCGTGATCCACCCACCTCGGCCTCCCAAAGTGCTGGGATTACAGGCTTGAGCCACCGCGCCCGGCCCATTATTTTTCCATATCACAATTTGCTTTGCAAACCAACAAGCCAAAATACCGAGCTATTCAGATACAAGCATAAATGCCATCTGTGTAAACGTAAATACTGATCATAAGAGCTTTTCAGTGATCAAGAGACATTAAAGATTAATGTCAGAGATATGTCCACTTCTTGAATCTTATTCTTTAGGGCCACCACTTCCCACACACTGTCTTTTTTTTGTTGTTGTCATTGAGATCTTTGCCATTCAAGCCTGCTCATCCTAGCCTTCAAGAGCCAGGCATTTCTTTTTTGTTGTTTTGTTTTGTTGAATTATACTTGAATTATACTTTAAGTTCTGGGATACATGTGCAGAATATGCAGGTTTATTACATAGGTAGACACATGCCATGGTAGTTTGCAGCATCCATCACTCCGTCGTGTAAATTAAGCATTTCTCCTACTGCTATACCACCTCCTGACAGGCCCTGGTATGTGATGTTCCCCTCCCTGTGTCCATGTGTTCTAATTGTTCAACTCCCACTTATGAGTGAGAACATACAGTGTTTGGTTTTCTGTTCCTATGTTCGTTTGCTGAGAATGATGGTGTCCAGCTTCATCCATGTCCTTGCAAAGGATATGAACTCATCCTTTTTTATGACTGCATAGTATTCCATGTGTATATATGCCACATTTTCTTTATCCAGTCTACCATTGATGGGGCATTTGGGTTGGTTCCAAGTCTTTGCTATCCTGAACAGTACTGCAGTAAACATACATGTGCATGTCTCTTTATAGTGGAATGATTTATAATCCTTTGGGTATGTACCCAGTAATGGGATTGCTGGGTTAAATGATGTTTCTACTTCTAGATCCTTGAGGAATCGCCACACTGTCTTCCACAATGGTTGACCTAATTTACACTCCCACCAACACTGTAAAAGCATTCCTATTTTTCCACATAATCTCCAGCATCTGTTGTTTCCTGACTTTTTAATAATCACCATTTTAATTGGCATGAGATGGTATCTCATTGTGGTTTTGATTTCCATTTCTCTATTGACCAGTGATGATCTTTTTTCATGTTTGTTGGCGGCATAAATGTCTTCTTTTGAGAAGTGTCTGTTCATATTCTTTGCCCACTTTTTGATGGGTTCTTTTGGTTTCTTGTAAATTTGTTTAAGTTCCTTGTAGATTCTGGATATTAGCCCTTTGTTAGATGGATAGATTGCAAACATTTTCTCCCATTCTGTAGGTTACCTCTTCATTCTGATGATAGTTTCTTTTGCTTTGCAGAAACTCTTTAGTTTAATTAAATCCCATTTGTCAGTTTTGGCTTTTGCTATCATCGCTTTTGGTGTTTTAATCATGAAGTCTTTGCCCATGCCTATGTCCTGAGTGCTGTTGCCTAGGTTTTCTTCTATGGTGTTTATGGTTTTAGGTCTTACATTTAAGTATTTAATCCATCTTGAGTTAATTTTTGTTTAAAGTATAAAGGAGGGATCCAGTTTTCAGGAAGAAGTCAAATCCCTGAATAAACCTATAACAAATTCTGAAATTGAGGCAGCAATTAATAGCATACCAACCAAAAAAAGCCCAGGTCCAGATGGATTCATAGCCAAGTTCTACCAGAGGTACAAAGGGGAGTCGGTACCATTCCTTCTGAAACTATTCCAAACAATAGAAAAAGAGGGAATCTTCCGCAACTCATTTTATGGGGCCAGCATCGTCCTGATACTCATACCTGGCAGAGACACAACGACAAAAAAAAGAAAATTTCAGGCCAATATCCCTGATGACCATCAATGCAAAAATCCTCAATAAAATGCTGGCTAACCGAATCCAGCAGCACATCAAAAAGCCTATCCAGCATGATCATGTTGGCTTCATCTCTGGGATGCAAGGCTGGTTCAACATATGCAAATCAATAAATGTAATCCATCGCATAAACAGAACCAAAGACAAAAACCACATGATTATTCCAGTAGATTCAGAGAAGACCTTTGATAAAATTCAACACCCGTTCATGATAAAAACTCTCAATAAACTAGGTATTGATGGAACCTATCTCAAAATAATAAGAGCTATTTATGACAAACCCACAGACAATATCATACCGAATGGGCAAAAGCCAGAAGCATTCCTTTTGAAAACCGGCACAAGACAAGGATGCCCTCACTTATCACTCCTATTTAATGTAGTAGTGGAAGTTCTGGCCAGGGCAATCAGGCAAGAGAAAGAAATACAGGGTATTCAAATAGGAAGAGAGGAAGTCAAATTGTCTCTGTTTGCAGATGACATGATTGTATATTTAGAAAACCCCATCGTCTCAGCCCAAAATCTCATTAAGCTGATAAGCAACTTCAGCCAAGTCTCAGGATACAAATCAATGTGGAAAAATCACAAGCGTTTCTAGACACCAATGATAGACAAACAGGGAGCCAAATTATAAGTGAATTCCCATTCACAATTGCTCCAAAAAAAGAAAATACCTAGGAATACAGCTTACAAGGGATGTGAAGGACCTCTTCAAGGAGAACTACAAACCACTGCTCAAGGTTATAAGAGAGGACACAAACAGATGGAAAAACATTCCATGCTCATGGATAGGAAGAATCAATATTGTGAAAATGGTCATACCACTCAAAGTAATTTATAGCTCCAGTGCTATGCCCATCAAGCTACCATTGACTTTCTTCATAGAATTAGCAAAAACTACTTTAAATTTCATATGGAACCAAAAAAGAGCCCATATAGCCAAGATAATCCTAAGCAAAAAGAACAAACCCGGAGCAATCATGCCACATGACTTCAAACTATACTACAAGGCTTCAGTAACCAAACAGCAGTGGTACTGGTACCAAAACAGAGATATAGACCAATAAAACAGAACAGGGGCCTCAGAAATAACAGCACACATCTACAACCATTTGATCTTTGACAAACTTGGCAAAAACAAGCAGTGGGGAAAGGATTCCCTATTTAATAAATGGTGTTGGGAAAACCGGCTAGCCTATGCAAGCCAGGCATTTCTTACTATGCATTGAACTCATGCCAAACTATTGTTTCACACTATTATTGTCTAAAAGACAACGTGTACTAGAAATGTGAAACAGGAAATGTCCATCTGATCTTATCACAGTACAAGAAATTTTCCAGAGTCCATATGCTGATGTAATTATTTTAAAAATTATTTTTATTTTTTAAAGTGGTAGATCCTTAGAACAATTGTCTTTGGTGTCACAGATGTAGCATATGGATCTCCGTTTTAGAGGAATAGTGCACTGTAATAGTGCACTGTAATTGGTGCAGTCTGGTTTTATGTTATTTTCTAATTAGGTTTTAGGAGTTCTTTTTATTTACTTGGTTTGTATGTGTTTGTGAAACGTAACATATATATTTGTATGTCTTAACCTTTACTTTGTTTGGAAAGTCCTTAATTTATTTTATGTAGAACGATTTTCCTTTATCCACAAAGCTATGACCCATATAAGCTATTTCCTTCTGTTCCAGTACTGTGCTTATGTAATTTCCTATAAACAGCAGCAAACAACGTCAGTATACACTGGCTGTTGGTTCAGTGTTCTTGCAGTACTTACAATGGACATTTCTCAGCATAGTTAATCTCTTTTCAAAATTTTGGCCCTACTTTTATCAGCACCAATACAATACTTTGAAATAAATGGAAATGCTTTTATTCCTTGAAGGGATAAGGATTAAAGCTGAAACTGGGTCTAGGGATGAGGTGACGAGGAAAAAAAACCCTCACAAATCTGATGATTTTTTTCTCCTTTGGAAGTGAAAAACAATGAGCTGTACTCTGTGAAAGAAAGGAAACGGTGCTGACAAGCTTTTCTCCAACCACTGTACACCTCTGGTTCAGAACCAGCAGAAGCCAATTAGTTATTTAGTTCATTAGCACATTTAAGTGTGAGATTTTATTTATATGACCACCAAGAACTAGATATTCAGGCATAATTCAGGTCCTTTTTCATTTATAATGAGTCTCTTTCATTTGTAATTTCTCTTTTGATTTATAATCATTTTCATTCTTGTTTTAGTTTGTTTTAATCCGTGATCTTCTTTTTATCCTATATCTTATATATCTTGTAGTTGTCCTTTTATCCATATAGTTTTACAGAATCCCAGAAATCCTTTTCTTTTGTTAAAATGCTATCACTAGTAGTAATATTTCTAATGCCAATTTAAACTTTTTTATTCTAGAATAATTTGTGCAGAATGAATTGTTAAGTGTATCTATAGAGAATGAATGATTGATATTCAGCCAAGCTTTGCCTATGTCTTTCCATGACCAAAAACAATAAAGTAAAAGGAAAAAAAAATTCAGTTAGTCTGTTGTTTCATCTGTGTGCCTCTGAACAACCTATTTGTATATTTTGGGAAATTTTTTTCTCACTGAATTACTGTGTATATTTATCATGTACATTGACGGTTGAATTTTCACTGTATACCTAGATGGTAAAAAATTTGAAAGGAGAAACTATTTTTTAATAGCCATTTTGGAAACAAGTGTCAGTGAGCATATTGTTTTAGGAAGAGGGGGATGGTGGGGACACTGGATTCAAAGGAAGTCCTATGTCAGAGGGCTCTGTGCACATTTTCCTGAAGTACCTCAACTATACTTAAATGTAATCTGTTATTTTAACCAATCGTAATGGTTGCATTTTGCCTTTTCTCATAATAAATTATAAAATTGAAAACATAAATATGGCAAAACCTTATTTTTCAGGATGCCTCTCCCTTCTCTAACTCTAACAGATTTAATTTTGTGTCCAAAGACTTCAAAAGCTACCAGAGTACTGTGAAAGAAGAAACAGTGTTGTCGAAGGCTGCTGATATTGCCTATTAGCCAGAAGAAAGAACTTGAATCTGGCAAAGAAGTGTGGTAAACATCCTACCCAGATCTGCATGTGCTAAGTATCCAGGTAAGTTGGAGCAACATATTAATAGCAACCAGTGAAGAAATGAAAGGTAAAACTATAATGCAATGTATTTCTGTGCCTCATGTTGAAACGTCGTATTCAAGGACTAAAGGGACTGCTTTTTCTTCTCCTTCCCCATCTTGTGTATTTCAGTTTTGTATTGAAATGTTCTTTGGGTTCATAAAATATTTAGGTACTACATAAAGAAGAAAGACTTTGGAATCAAAGGCAAGCTTTGGAATCAAACACAGCTTCTGTTCGATGAAACTAGAAAATCAAGATCTATCAAAGGCCCAGTGTTAATCGGTACCAATTTCTCACCACGTTTTGATTAGAAGAAAATTGAGCTGCAAACATTTAAGGATTTGTCTGACTGAATACTGACTTAAAGTTCTGATCTCTAGTAATGTCAGGCATATTGTTTTGGTAAATTGTACAGGTGAGTTGTTAAAGATGAAAGCTTAAGTATTTATTGTTTAAATTACTTTAGAGAAAAAAATTGATATTTATTTTTCAGAATGAGGTGTAATTGCTATATCAAAAATCCACATAATGTGAAAGTATAAAGGAAAACTATCAGGTGATACTCAATTATTTTTATTCTAAAGATATAGGTAAAAATGTGAACAGATATATTGATATCAAATTCATAAAACATATGTATATATTAGAAACTAGAATCTCTGGGTGCCTCTGAGGATAATAATTGAGGGTCTATGTGTCAAGAATACTTTGCACAGCTGAAACTATTACAGTATTTGAATTTTTTTCTTATATATATATAACTTTTTTAAAAGAATGAGAAATGCTATACAAATGCAACTATTTTTACTATAGATTTTTATTTCCATAAAATCGTAAGTAAGTGTATGGTCAATAGATCTTATTATATATCTATAATATCCCTTGAATTTGTTTACCTGGTAACACTGGCTCATGTTTGTAAATCCTTCTGAACTCCCAAAATGATTTTGCAGACATTACATAATTTGTAAGATTACGAAACTATTACATTAGCTTTTCTGGTTTTCTTGTCTTAATACTCAATTATCATACTAAACTGCAGTGTTTTTTTTTTGTTGTTGTTGTTGTTGTTGTTGTTTTCATCATGTCACACACACACAATAGAAAACCAGCAGTTGTAATTTTCTTCAGCAGTTCTTAACGGAAGCTTATTTCATAGTTTAGTACTTTTCTTTCGTAAGTACTGGACCAAGCTGTAATGGAATTATACGACTCATGCTTTCAGAACAGAGCTTTCTCTTACTCGTATGTTTATCCTGATGACCATATGACAATGTGAAGTTCTATCACGATTCTGTTGGATATTACCTTTGTCTTATGCACTGAACTGAAGCCAGGGTGTTGGAGAGCTCAATAGCTGATTCTGAGGGTAAATTAAAATACCAGTCAAAATTAAATGGACAGTGTGGAAGGGGAGTGAGCCTGCAGGCTATTATGAGATTTGTCCCACTCAGTTTAATAAAACCCCTTCTCTGCTGAAGGGTAAGTAGGATGGATTTTCATGCAAATAGAAGACCAGGTCAGAAACAAATCCATTCCCTTTCCTTCTGCTTGGCTTACTGGACTTGTAGACAGACCTAGATTTTCCTGTTTTATTAAGGATGATGGAGCTGAATTTCTTACCAATAGAAATTGTTATTTGAATTTATCAACATTGATAAAACTGGTTCATCAAACCATTTTTTTAATTGCAAAGAGCTTCATGGACAGTGACCTGCTGTGAGCTGGCTGACAGCTGAAGTGATGAACAATGCTGTTTAGTTCTGACCCTCATGCCTGCCAGAGACTAAGAATACCTTGACCAATAAGGAGGCAGATCTTTGTTAGCCTTTCTGCATTATTTCTTCCAATGTAGTATTTAATCTCAGGAAAAAATCAATCTCATGTGGGTGGCTATTCATTGTAATATTTAAAGGAGCACAGTAGTCAAGAGTGAAGGCTAGGAGTCAAACAGACTTGAATTCAAATTCCAGCTCCACCCTTTAGCACACAGGAGCACATGGGCAAGTTACTTCACTTCTTTAACCATCAGTTTCCTCATTTATAAGCTAAATCTTGTTAGAATGCGTTTTTTTTCAAATGAATTAAGTGTATAGTAAAGCGCCTGTAGTATAAGAGGCATTGAATAAAAAGTTATTGTTATAATTACTAAAACTTTTTAATAGGATTTATATAATTACTAAAACTTTTTGTATATGATTATAATAACCACATACAAAATTTCATGGCAAATACATAAAAACTGACTATTTGACTATTTGCTATCTCCCACTCCACTCCCCACCATTCCTTCCTAAGCCCACTCCAGTCAGGCAACCCACCAGTCCACTTATACCACACTTGACAAGGTCACCAGTGACATTCACATTGCTAAATACAGTGGTCAGTTCTCAGCTTTCATCTTAGTTGAGCACTCAGCAGCCTTTGGAAAAATTAATCTACCGCCTGCTCTTTTTTGTTTTCCTAATCTCTAAACATTGGAGGGCTCCAGGGCTCTGTCCTCTGGTCTCTTCTCTATCCATAACCCCTCCCTGGTGACCTTATCTAATCTTGGAGATTTACTATCATGTAGGTGTTACTGACTTCTCAAATATATTATTTCCAGTTCACATCTCCCTTCTGAGTTCCAGATCTGTATATGCAACTGCTTGCTGGATTTCTACTTGAATGTCTTAGATAATTTCTCAAACTTGGCATGTGGAGAACTGAACACCTTGATTTTCCTAAAAAGCTGTTTTTCTATCACTTAGTTCGTCAGCTAAAAACTTTGGAGTTAGACATATGGACTGCCCGTCCTAAGGGAAGAATCAGAGGAGAAGGGATACAAGACCCCAGGAGCACACCCAGCACGTTAGTATGCATGCTGCGTCTCTCTGAAATGGTGGAACCTGTTTGTTTACCTGTTCTGGAGAATGGCTGCCTGTAGCAGACACAGGAGTTGTCCTCATACTGTGCGTCCTGACTTCCACAGGAATTTGAGTTGTAGCTGCAATGCAGCTACCAACCAGGGATACAGTTTCTCAGCTCCACGCCTTGCACCTACAGCTAAGTGTGGCCATGTGACCGGTTTTCATCAATTAAGTATGAATAGAAACAAAGTACACCACCTTCATTTGGAGGCTTTGAAGAAGCAACTACCCTTCATTTTCTCTCTTTCACCTTGTAGTGGGGGGATACAGATGACAATAAGGCCCTGGGTGATGAGGCAGCCACAGGATGCAAAATGCCTCAGACCTGAGTCACCACATGGAAGAGACAAGCTACTGACCTAAAAGATCCACCCTGGTCTATAGATGAACAAGAAATAAACTTCTATTATGTTTGAACATTGCAGATTTTGTTCTGTTATAGCAGTTTATCTCACTCTGACTAAACTGTTACCTGTCTTTCAAGAGATAGGCAAGTTTAGCCAGGGTGTCCTCCTTTCCTGAAAGTGATTTTTTCATATATGTAATCTATATGTTAATTCATACTCTCCAAAGCATATCCACATCTATTCAACTATGCTTATGTGTTCCATCAACAGAAACCTCATATAAATAAATATATATAAAGGTTTTAAAAAAAAAGACACTTTGGAGTTATCCTTGACCCTGTCCTCTTTTCTCACACCCATATCCAAACCATCAAGAAATCTTGCTGATTCAACCTTCAGAATCTATCCAGGATTTAACCATTAATCAGCCTCTTCTCCTCTGGCAGTCTGTCCTCCTATATTTCATTTTAATCATCCTTAGAAACTCCTAACCAGTCTCAGTGCTTTCACCATTGTACTTCTAGACTATTCTCAAATAGCAGCCAATGAGACCCTGCTGCACTTCTGCTCAAAACCTCACTTAGGGTAAAACCAGGTAGGGCCTGCACCATCTGGCCTCACCTCCTAGTGTTTTCCTCCTTGCTCATTCTGCCAGCCAGACTGCTTTTCTTGCTTTTCCATGAACATGCTAGACACACTGTCATGTTTGGGCTTTTGCACTTATTTCCCTTCCCAGAATACTCTCCTCATGGATACGCACATCCAGCCTCTCATCTCCTTCAAATTTTAGTTGAAATGCCACTTTCTCAATGAGGGTTTCCTGATTATTGTCTAATGCCTTGTCTTTACTTTACTTTTCTTCATAGTAATTACCACCATCTGACTTACACTTGCTTGCCTTTCTTGTTTATTTTCTGTTTTCCCCACTCAAATGTAGTCCAGAAGGAAAGGGACTCTTGTTTATTTGTTCATTCCTCTAACCCCTGGGTCTGAGCATGGCTTTGGGTAGACACCTAGTAAATGTTTGTTTAAATGGAATGAATAAATGGTATTTACTACCTTATATGGTACTATAATATAAAAGCATACTATGCAGGGAATTAGGAATCTAGAAACTAGTTTTGACTCAGCCTCCTATGAACAAGGTTGTGTGGACAAGTCATTTCACCTCTCTGAGTCTCATTTTTCTAATATTTAACATCTACCTTACAGAAATGTAAAATGTTCAAATATAGATTATCTTAGGGAGTGCAGTCTCATGCGTGCACAATGAAAGAATTTCTACATACCTTCCATGTATCCACAATGAATGGTTTAAACCTTGTCAGGAAAATTAAGTTCTATATGAGCATATTTTTAAAAAAATTGTCACTGAAAGAAATATCCAATTAAGCCAAAACCTTCTCTAGAGACAGGATGCAATAGAGAAGCTCTAGCAGAATTAGGTTCCGTGGGAAAGGCACACTCGATGCCTTCCTCATATCCTTGCACTCATAATAGAGTTTGAATTAAAGAACAAGAAACAAAACAGACTTTGCATTTTTCATTTTTAGCCAAGCTCCTCTGGTTTGCATAGTCATAACATCATTCAAATGATCATTTTTGGAGTTTTTATTTCAAGTACCCTTTTTCTCAGTTAGGAGAAATGAATATCTGATGCTTTGTTTTTCCAAATTGTAGTATGAAAACTGAGTAATGCTATAAAGCTTTTTAAATGTTTTAGAGGATAGCAAGTGAACTGTATATAAGTTTCTGGGATTTTTAATTAATTAATTTATTTTTGAGATGGAGTCTTGCTCTGTTGCCCAGGCTGGAGTGCAGTGGTGCAATCTCGACTCACTGCAACCTCTGCTGCCCAGGTTCAAGCGATTCTCATGCCTCAGCCTCCCAGGTAGCTGGGAATACAGGCATGCACCACTGTGCCTGGCTAAGTTTTTTTTTTTTTTTTGTATTTTTAGTAGAGACGGGGTTTCATCATGTTGGCCAGCCTGACCTCAAGTAATCCACCCACCCCAGCCTCCCAAAGTGCTGGGATTACAGGCATGAGCCATTGCACCTGACCTGAACATATTTTTTACATTCAATATAATGATGATTTGTTCAGATTCCCTTGATTTTATTTTCTAATGAATACCTCAATATTTCTCTTATATGCTGGTCACTTATCAGATGGATTACCAGTGAATGCTTTTTATTTGAGACAGAGTCTCCCTCTGTAGGCCAGGCTGGAGTGCAATGGCATGATCTCAGCTCACTGCAACCTCTGCCTCCTGGTTCAAGTGATTCTCCTACCTCAGTCGCCCGAGTAGCTGGGATTACAGCCATGTGCCACCACACCCAGCTAATTTTTGTATTTTTGGTCGAGACAGGGTTTCACCAGTTGGTCAGGCTGGTCTCGAACTCCTGACCTTGTGATTGCCCGCCTTGGCCTCTCAAAGTGCTGGTATTACAGGCGCGAGCCACCACGCCCTGCCCAATGGGGCTTGCTAGCTGTTATGCTCCACTAGATGATGAGCTTTATGGAGGCAGTCTTTATTCCTCCCATCTGTCTAGTATCTAGTATATCTCAACAAATATCAAACTAGGGAATAAGAAAATGAACATTTTCTACCTATTTAATGTATTTGAATTTATTAGTCTTCCTCTGTTGTTCTTAATTAATTTGTTTATTTGAGACAGAGTCTCTCTCTGTCACCTAGTCTGGAGTGCAGTGGTATCATCACAGCTCATCACAGCCTCAAACTCCCAGGCTCCAACAATCTTCCTGCCTCAGCCTCCTGAGTATCTGGGACTACAGGCGTACATCACCACACTTGGCTAATTTTTGTATTTTTCATAGAGAAGGGGTTTCACCGTGTTACACAGGCTGGTCTTGAACTCCTGAGTTCAAGTGAACCACCCACCTTGGCCTCCATAAGTGTTGGGATTACAGACATGAGCCACTGCACCTGACCTTTGTTCTAATTTTTTAATGTTAAAACTTTGAGAAAACAAAAGTTAGGGCAAAGGAATCAATCATTAGAGTGAACCAGCAACCAACAGAATGGGAAAAAGTTTTTGCAATCTACCCATCTGACAAAGGGCTAATACCCAGAATTTACAAGAACTAAAACAGATTTACAAGAAAAAATAAAACCATTCAAAAGTGGGCAAAGGATATGAACAGACACTTTTCAAAAGAAGACATATATGAGACCAATAAACATATGAAAAAATGCTCATCATCACTGGTCATTAGAGAAATGCAAATCAAAACCACATTGAGATGCCATCTCATGCCAATTAGAATGGTGATGATTAAAAAATCCAGAGACAACAGATGGTGGAGAGGATGTGGAGAAATAGGAACACTTTTCCACTGTTGGTGGGAGTGCAAATTAGTTCAACCATTGTGGGAGACAGTGTGGCGATTACTCAAGGATCTATAAATAGAAATTCTATTTGACCCAGCAACCCCATTACTGGGTATATACCCAAAGGATTATAAATCAATTTATTATAAAGACACATGCACATGTATGTTCACTGAGGCACTGTTTACAATAGCAAAGACTTGGAACCAACCCAAATGCCCATCAACAATAGACTAGACAAGGAAAATGTTGCACAAAACACCATGGAATACCATGCAGCCCTAAAAAACGATGAGTTTGTGTCCTTTGTAGGGACATGGATGAATCTGGAAACCATAATTCTCAGCAAACTGACCCAAGAACAGAAAATCAAACACCATATGTTCTCACTCATAGGTGGGTGTTGAACACTAAGAATACAAGGACACAAGGAGGGGAGCATCACACATTGGGGTCTGTTGGGGAGGGCTAAAGGAGGAACAGTGAGGGGTAAGGAAGTTGGGGAGGGATAACATGGGGAGAAATGCCAGATACAGGTGATAGGGGATGGAGGCAGCAAACCACCTTGCCATGTAAGTACCTGTGCAACAACCCTGCATGATCTTCATGTGTACCCAGAACCTAAAGTACAACAACAACAACAAAAAAGGAAACATTTTTTGAAGATTTGCTACAATTTGAAAAAACTTGCAGACAAACTGAATAGTATAGAAATATTTTTTTAAAAATTTAAAGTTAGGGTCAGGCATGATGGTTCACACTTATCATCCCAGCACTTCAGGAGGCTAAAGTGGAGGGATCATTTGAGCCTAGGAGTTTGAGACCAGCCTGAGCAACATAGTGGTACCCCGTAGCTACAAAAAAAAAAAAAAAAAAGTAAAAATTAGTAAATTGTGGTGGCACTCCTGAAGTTCCAGCTACTCAGGAGTGGGAGGATCACGTGAGCCTGGAAGGTTGAGGCCGAGGCTGCTGTGAGCCTTGATTGCAAACACTGTACTCTAGTGTGGGTGGCAGAATGAGACCATGTTTCAAAAAGAAAAAAAAAAAAAACATAGAAATAGAAAAAGTTAGGTATGTCATGAATGCATAAATATATAAATATATATGTAGCTACTAGTCTATTTTATCATTTACTGTCATGAAATACTTGAGACAGCAAGACCAACCCCTACTCTTCCTCCTCCTTTTCAACCTACTCAACATGAAGACAATGAGGATGAAGACCTTTATCATTATCCAATTCTACTTAATGAATAGTAAATATATTTTCCTTCCTTATAATTTTCATAATAACATTTTACTTTAGCTTGCTTTATTGTAAGAATACAGCATATAATATGTATATAATACATGTAATGTACAAAATATATGTTAATTGACTGTTTATGTCATTGATAAGGCTTCTGGTCAACAGTAGGCTACTAGTAGTCAATTTTGGGGGGAGATAAAAGTTACATATGGGTAATTGACCATGTGGGAGTCGGCACACCCAACACCCATGTTATTCAAAGGATTCAAGGGTCAACTGTATTTCACTATTTTTATCTATTTTCAAGTTAATAATTGTTTTATGTATAAAAATAGCAGCTTTCTCATCATCGATATAATGTCAGTTATTCCATACTGATACTATTAATATGATAAATATACATTTATACTTCAAAAACCATAAAAGTAGTGATTAATCAGCAAGGCAGTTCAGGAAGATTAACCTTGCAAGACTGAGTAAAATAGACTAGAAGAAAGTAGGCTTAAAACAGAAATATATTGGCTAGGACTCCATTGCCATTATCTAAATAAGAGTTAATGAGTTTCCCAACTAGGAAAGAAATAGAAGAAATGGAAAGAAGGGGCAGCTTTTAAATGTAATGAAGGGAGAATTGATGCATTTGGATAACCGGTTGAATGTAAGAAGCGAGAGAGATTATCATAATTATTAGATATTTCAGATAGAGGATGTGGGCATGAAAGAGATGCCAAGATGGTAATGGGTAGTAGAGAGAAGGCCAAGGACAGTCTGTTGGCAAATACTTATTCTTGAAGATGTGTAGGAAGGTGACAAGTAAGGAATGAACAGAGAGAGCTAAAGAGAAGCAAAAGAATAGTTTCACAAAAACAAGGATTTAAGGAAGTAATGGGCAGCAATATTCAATGCTGCAGAAAAGGCTCTAGATTTTATGAGTAAGAAGTCTTGTGACCTTTAAGAGCATAGGGTTCCATAGAGGGGTGAGGACAGAAATAAAATTTAAAAGGATTAAGGGATGAGTGAAGGATAAGAAAATGTGACAGTATTTTTTCAAAATGAATAATCAAGCCATGAAAAGATAATGGAAGAACCTCAAATGCATGCCACTAAGTAAAAGCAGCCAGTTTGAAAAGGCTGCATTACTGTATGATTCCAACTACATGACATTCTGGGAAGGGCAAGCCATAGAGACAATGAAAAGATCAACAGCCGCCAGGGGTTGCAGTGGGAAAAGGATGAACAGGCAGAGCACAGGGAATGTTTAGGGCAGTAAAACTAGTCAGTATTACACTATAATGGTAGGTACATATTATTAAACATTTGCCAAAACTTGTAAAATGTACATCAAGAGTCAACCCTAATGTAAACTATGGACTGAGTGGCTATGATATGTCAGTGGCTATGATGTTCATTGGTTGAAACAAATGTAGTCTAATGGGAGATGTTAATAGCAGATGTTGTGCTGGGGAGGTTGTACATGCATGGGCTGGGAGAATACGGGGAACCCTGCACTTTCCACTAATTTTGCTGTTAACTTAAGACTGCTCTAAAACATCAAGTCAATTTTTAAAAATGTACAACCATTTTTGTTACTATAAACTTCTGTGTCACATACATGTATGCATTACTTTTATTGTATCATTTTATAGCCCTTAAAAATTTCAACAAAATGTAAAAACATATTTTTGTGCCCAATGAAATAAGTGGAGTAAAGTGATATTATTTTGCTAAATATATGATCAATGTAAGAATTTAGTTACATTTCTGGAATGACAGAGTAGTGATGAAATTTCTGGTATTATGACTTAAGAATATTAGGTCTCTCTTCAGATGTCTGTTGTATGTTTCAGTTATTTATTGGTGTGTATAGCATACCACAGCAAAACTTAGTAGCTTAAAACAGTCATTTATTGTTACATTTCATTTTTCTGGGAGTTGCTGAAGCTGAGCACTACTCAGTTTGGGGTTCTTTAAAAGGTTGCAGAAATATAACAGATGAGGCTAGAATTATCTGAAAGCTTCTTTACTCACACGTCTGGCTCCTAGGCTAGGATAGCTAGAATACCTAAGGGCTGGGCAGGGATTTCTCTCTCTTTTGTCTCTCCACATAGCCGTAGTGTGGCTTGGACTTCAAACTGCATGGCATTCCAAGAGCAAGAATTCCAGGAGACTCAGGTAGAAGCTTCAAGGTGTGGGAAGCGTTTGAAGTAATGTAGCATCACTTCCACTATTTTCTATTAGGCAAATCTGTCACAAATGAGCCCAGATTTAAGAGAGTCGAACAATAGATAGATACAGGGAGGAGAGAAATTGATGGTAGCCAACCTGAAAACAAGAAACAAGCTACCACACTCTATTAGGAGATGTTTATAAAAACATACAGACACATAGGCACAGACAAACACACATGCGCACACATACACACATGCAGATAAATACATTTATATGGAAAAAATTAAAAATTATTATTAATGTTCAAGTATACAATAAAATGCAAAGGGAAAATCTTAGTAATTAGGTAGAAAATAAGACTACTCCTAGAGGACTAATCAGAGACATTGTGTATATATATTTTAGTAAGATCAAGTAAGTCATTCCAAACCGTCTGGCCTCCTATCCCAAAACATCTCTGGGCTTCTCGTTTAGTTCAAAAAGTAAGCTCCAGAATGTATTTGTCAAAGGTAGCTTTTGTTCTCAATGCTGTCTCTGTTTTTCCAGTCATAGGCCCCTAACGTCTACCAGTCCTTACACTTCTAGCTGCATGTTTGCAAAATCTACCATGTAGTTCTGATTTTGTAATTTTCATTTCAATGAGCAAGGAAACTTAATTCTGAACGTCCAGAAATGATCATGTTTTCTTTTTATTTCCTTTCCTTTAGGTAATTTTTGTGTAGTTTTCTTCTTTCATTCAATTTTGATGAGACTTCTTTCTTTGAAATAACATTTAAAAATAAGGCTAACACACAAGTTGTTACTTTAATAAAGCATCTAATGTCTGCCTTATAAAATATTTTGAATGCTTTAGAAACTTGTCTTTGCTGCACACACAGGCAGAATGGAGTAATATTTTAAGACTTCCTGCAACTAGAAAGGTATGGAAAGTTTTACTGATTTATATTGTGTTCTGACTTCCTGAGGCAGTTTTCCTAATGCTATTCCATTTTAGTCTTACCACGAAACAGAGCTTGCTCGTTCACTGTTTCTTTGTTTAAAATCAGAATTCATCGTCGAACTTTGTATTTCAGTTTTGTTTGTTGTTTCTTAAGCTTAATTTCTATGGAATTTTATATTTGTAGCAGCTTTATTTTATAAATCTTCTCTTGCTAGGAGGATAATTCTGGAAGCATTTGAGAAAAAGAATTCCCAGTTCAGTTTTCAAAATTATTTTCAAAAATAAATAACCAAATCATATATATTTCAAAAATATATATCCAAAGGATTATAAATCGTTCTACTATAAGGACACATGCACATGAATGTTCATTGCAGCACTGTTTACAATAGCGAAGACCTGGAAACAACCCAAATGCCCATTGATGATAGACTGGACAGGGAAAATGTGGCACATATACGCCATGGAATATTATGCAGCCATCAAAAATGATGAGTTTGTGTCCTTTGTAGGGACATGGATGAACCTGGAAACCATCATTCTCAGCAAACTGACACAAGAACAGAAAATCAAACACCGCATGTTCTCACTCATAGGTGGGTGTTGAACAATGAGAACACACGGACACAGGGAGGGGAACATCACACACCGGGGTCTGTTGGGGGGAAATAGGGGAGGGACACCATGGGGTGGGGAGTTGGGGAGAGATAGCATGGGAAGAAATGCCAGATATAGGTGAAGGGGAGGAAGGCAGCAAATCACGCTGCCACGTATGTACCTAAAAAAATAAAATAATGATAATAACCTGACTATTTAACATATATAGGGTTCCACACTTGCATTTATTGCTTGTGCTACATAACTAAAGATTTTATTATCTATAGTTACTTGGGAAAACGCATCTTTTATATCAGTGTTTGTTTCTCGGGACAGGAAACGTGTATTACAGTTCTTTTGTATTCCTAAAGCTTGTACCATAGTTTTGTTGTTGTTGTTGTTATTTTTGAGACAGAGTCTCGCTCTGTCACCCAGGCTGGAATGCAGTGGCACAATCTCGGCTCACTGCAACCTCTGCCTCCTGGGTTCAAGTGATTCTTCTGCCTCAGCCTCCTGAGTAGCTGGAACTACAGGCACACACCACCACACCAGGCTAATTTTTGTATTTTTAGTAGAGATGGGGTTTTGCCACGCTGGCCAGGCTGGTCTCGAATTCCTAACCTCAGGTGATCTGCCTACTTTGGCCTCCCAAAGTGCTGGGATTACAGGCGCGAGCCACTGCACCCAGCCTTAAAGCTTGTACCATAATTCTAAACATATAATATGTAGATACTTACTTGATAAATGGGCGTGTCTGTTGTATTCTTTCAATTTAATTCTTGTAATTTGAGTCTTACTTGCCTTCCTTAACCATACAGCATAGATACATTATAGACTTTTTTTTATCATCAACTTTTATGTCCCAGGGTACAGGTGCAGGATGTGCAGATTTGTTACATAAGTAAATGTCTGCCATAGTGGTTTGCTGCACAGATCAATCCAACCACTAGGTGTTAAGCCCAGCATCCATTAGCTGCTCTTCCTGATGCTCTCCCTCAACTTTTATCTCCTGACAGGCCCCTGTGTGTGTTGCTCCCCTGCACCATGTGTCTGCGTGTTCCCATCCTTCAGCTCCCACTTGTAAGCGAGAACACATGGTGTTTGGTTTTCTGTTCCTGCATTAGTTTGCTGAGAATAACAGTTTCCAGCTCCATCCATGTCCCCACAAAGGACATGATCTTGTTCCTTTTTATGGCTGCATAGTATTACAGACTTTCTTGTGATGTAGCTTAGTCTTCATTAACATTACTGGTTATTTGTGCATAAGGTCTTTCTGATTTGAATCTTTCCCCTAAATATTTAAACAGAAATGGGAAAATTTAATCTTTCTGAAAAGATCTCTCTCAGTTATCTGGTTTTTAATGGCTTTTTATAATACAACCTAGAGCAGGAGTCTCCAACCCCCAGGCCACAGATGGGTACCAGTGCCTGCTAGGAACCGGGGTCGGGGTAGGGGGCACAGCAGGAGGTGAGCAGTGGGAGAGCGAGAGCATTGTTGCCTCAGCTCTGCCTCCTGTCAGATTAGGGGGACATTAGATTTTCATAGGAGCAGGAAGCCTACTGTGAACTGCGCATGTGAGGGAGCTAGGTTGCGCACTCCTTATGAGAATCTAATGCTTGAGGACCTGAGATGGAACAGTTTCATTCTGAAACCATACCCCCAACTGAGTCTGTGGAAAAATTTTCTTCTACAAAACCAGTCCCTGGTGCCAAAAAGGCTGGACATTGCTGTTATATATGATAGCTGAAGCATATATACCGGAACATTTTTTTAAGTTCAGAATTTAATTAGAGTCATCTTATTAAGATTTTTTTTTTTAAGATGTTCTCACTCTGTTCCCCCAGGCTGGAGTTCAGTGGCAAGATTAGGGCTCACTGCAGCCTTAACCTCCTGGGCTCAAGTGATCCTCCCACCTCAGTCTCCTGAGTAGCTAAGACCACAGGTGCAACACCACACCCAGCTAATGTTTTATTATTTTGGTACAGACAGGGTCTCCCTGTGTTGCCCAGGCTGGCCTCAAACTCCTGATCTTCAGTGATCCTCCTGCCTTGGCCTCCCAAAGTGCTGGTATTACTTGTATGAAGCATTATGCCCAGCCCTCATTAAGCTTTGAGAGAAGACATTTACTCCCTGCATTCAATAGCTTGTACTCACAAATCTCAGCAAATGTCAGTTCTTCAAATGACATGAGACTGACAAGAAATGGAAAGAACCGTTAAGAATAATAAAAAAGAGAAAGCTAACTTACAGTGACAGAAAGAAATGAGACATTTCCAGAGAAGTAGTCAGTTCTTGTGATTATTAATTTTCTTCCTTCTAGACTGACTAATAAATAGCATTTTCGGTTACTTGTACTTTTGAAGCTTTCTGTAGCAGGGTTGTTTCCATCACTGTGACATAACTCTCCTGAGTACAACTCTTAAAATTAACTCTTTTGAAGTTGCCAGTAGTTTTAGTTTCTCCATATTCTTCTGCCTGTCACCCAGAAAAGTAAATCATTTCCTCTAAATGTGTCATCTTTTCTACTCTGTTACTGACCCCTCTTCATATTTTAATTTCCCTTAATTTTTGCAGCCTGAATGAATGAAGAAATCACATTGGTATCTTATTTTAAATACTCATCAAAAATTCAATTCCTTTTGGAGTTTTTCAAAAGCGTTCAATAGTGGAGGAGTTATAAGGAGAAGCGAGGTCAGATAGTTAACAGGAAGTGGGTAAAGTGTTTCACTGAGGAAGAATAATGGGGTAAAGAACACACAATAAAAGGAGACAAAGGAAGAAGTGGGGCCCCTGTGGAAACAAGAGTCATAAAGACATAAAAGTGGAGTGCTAAATGTGTGTATTTCTTTACAGAGATGGCAGGATTTGAAAGTACATGTCAGTGACAGTGGCTGGCAGTCAATTACCATGATAAACCATAAAGAAAGCAGGGTGGGAGAAGTATTCATTTCTTAGAGAATAACTTTGAAAGGCTCAGATAAGGTTTCTGGGGTAAAGGCAAATACAAAAATAGATGCTTAAGTGTGCATGGGAGGGGCTTCTAACAATGTTCTACTTCTTGACTTTGTAAATGGTCAAGTATTAATTTGGGGATAATTCACTGAGTAATATACTAATTGGGGGTAACTCTTCAAACGATGTCTTTCAATTAAAAATGAAAAAGTAGCAAATAATAAATAGTTGGCTTCCAATTTATTCAACTTTTGTACTGTGTTCTTTGAGCCCACTGCAGATTACCTAAACCATTCATCATTTGTGTCTTTCTAAAGAGATCTGGTGATTTTCTTCTCACTCAAATCAACTCAACAAACACCTATTGAGTGTCCAAATGTGCAAGATATAAAGGTGAAAAACTTCCTTCAAGAAGCTCACAGTCTAATGGGGAGATATAAGGCAAGGGGGTTAGAACACAGTCTGGACATGTAAATGGTGTCATAGTAAAAAGGGTAATTTAGGAGCAGCATGGAAGAAGTAAGAGGTTTTGTTCAGGAGGTGGCTTTTGAGCCAGTTAGCCAATTCATACTGAAGTAGAAATTTCCTAATGTAGGAAAAGGCATTTCATACATAGGCAAAAGCAACACCCCACTATTTACAAGTTACAAGTAGATCAGTATTGCTGAAGTTGTACACTCCTAGGTTGTATGGGTGGAGAGTTCAGAAGTAGAACTTATTTAAAACATTAGAAAGCCAATGCAGTGGCTCACGCCTGTAATCCCACACTCTGGAATGCCTCACCTGATCCTTGATCCTTGGGAGGATCACTTGAGACCAGGAGTATCAGACTAGCCTGGGCAACAAAGTGAAATCCTGCCTCATTTTCAATACAAAAAATTAAAAAAAACTAGCCAGGCATCATGGTGCTCACCTGTAGTTCTAACTACTTTGGAGGCTAAGGCAGGAGGACTGCTTGAGCCCAGGATATCGAGGCTGCAGTAAGTCATGATCATACCACTGCCCTCCAGCCTGGGTGACAGAGCAAGACCCTGTCTCAAATAAATAAATAAATAAATTAATAAATTAAAATAAAACATTAGAAGATCAGGCCAGGTCTGGTGGCTCACACCTATAATCCCAAAACTGTAGGAGGCTGAGGCAGGTGAATCACTTGAGGCCAGAAGATCGAGACAGCCTGGCTAACGTGGTGAAGCCCTGTCTCTACTAAAACTACAGAAAATGAGCGAGGCCTGGTGGTGTGCACCTGTAATCCCAGCCACCCAGGAGACTGAGGTACAAGAATTGCTTGAACCCGGTAGGTGGAGGTTGCAGTGAGTGGAGATCCCGCTACTGCTGTCCAGGCTGGGCAACAGAGCAAGACTCTGTCTCAAAATACATACATACACACACACACACACACACACACACACACACAAATAAAAATTTTAGAGATCATAAGTAAGGAGAAGATAATGCTGTCCTCCATCTCCCAAGCATAATGCAAAATAAAAATCAATTCTATACTGTAAATTAAGTGTAGGAAAATCCAACAAGTTTCTAATTTTTTCTAAGATTTCTATTTTGATGCATTTTTAAAAGCAAATATAAAAAAGGCTTTTTCTGATATTCTTCTCTTTTTAAAGGTATTTTAAGAACTTATAGCAAAAGGTCAAATGATAATAGCATCTGTAGCTAGCAAGTTACTGATGCATGACTGTATTCCAGGCACTGCGATAAATCCCTTACATAGATGATCTCATGGAACCCTCCCAGCAGCCTACAGGAAAGATACTATCATTACTACTAACATTACCATTGTTATTATTCACTTGAAATATTAGAGCTTAGAGAGATTAATGAATGTATCCATGTCACCCAGCTAAAATGTGATTGAGCTGGGATTGACTGACTAGGCACTGACTGATGATGGGGTCTGAAGTCCTTGCCTCAACATCACACTGCCACAAAGTCTTAAAATATGCCAAAGTAGGCTGTGCATGGTGGTTCACGCCCTGTACTCCCAGCACTTCGGGAGGCTGAGGCGGGTAGATCACGAGCTCAGGAGTTCAAGACCAGCCTGTCCAATATGGTGAAACTCTGTCTCTTCTAAAAATACAAAAATGAGCTGGGCTTGGTGGCGCGTGCCTGTAATCCCAGCTACTCGGGAGGCTGAGGCAGAAGAATCGCTTGAACCTGGGAGGCGGACGTTGCAGTGAGCTGATATTGTGCTGCTGCACTCCAGCCTGGGTGACAGAGCAAGACTCTGTCTCAGGAAGAAAGAAAGAAGGAAAGAAGAAAGAAAAAGGAAGGAAGGAGGGAAGGAAAGAAGGAAGAAAAAAAGAAAAAGAAAGGAAGGAGGGAAGAAAAAAAAGGAAAGAAACAAAAAGGAAGGAAGAAAGGAAAGAAGGAAGGGAATTTGCTAAAGTAGATGTGTTGGCAAGGCTCTTTGTTCTTTGCAGTGCTCCTTAATCCTCAGATTTGTTCATTTATTCCATTAGTATTAATCAGGTACCTGTATGTGCCCACACCGTGGTAGGCATTGAAGATACAGAGTGAATGTTACGGAAGTGATCCATACCTCACGGAGTTATTGATACAAGGAAGTGCCAATGGAGTTTGGGAATTTGGGAAACCCTCTCTGAAGAAATGAGGATTATAGTGAGATCTGAAGGATAAGCTGAATAACCTAAGTGAGCTGGAGAGGAGAGTTTCATACGCGGTAAATACCAATGTGAGGTGATATACAAATGCCAAGCTCAGATCCCCTTTTAAGGAAGGACTTGTGCCCCTGGAGCTAGCAGTGCCAGCCCCTTCAGGCATTGCCTCAGCTGCAGGGAGATGCATCACCCAAGCTCACACCCTTCCACCATTTGTGTGCCACCTCTGATGAGCCACTTCAGCTTCAGAGCCCTGTGTCTTGTTGGCTGAGGCTGTCAGGCTTGTGTCTCAGCTTGATTTCTCCCTCTTCCCAATTCTGCTTCCTCCTCCTCCCTTCCCTGGGTGTTGACTCAAGGAATAAACATCCTGAACTCTAAACTCTGCCTCAGAATGTGCTTCCTGGAGAATGCACTGTGCATTACAGCATGAAAAGCCTTGATGCTTTTCATGTAAGATGCTAAGAAGCATCCAGAATGGCTGTGGACTGTGTGGGAAATAAGGAGATGAGCCCAGGCCAAAAAGGAAGACACGGGTCAAATATGAAGTACCTGGTAAACCATGTTGAGGGTTTTCCTAAAAACAGTGGCCAGTAGAAAGCCACTGTTGATTTTTAAACAGGAATGACAGAATCAGATTTGCAGTTGTGAAATATCACTTTGGGCCCAGTACGGTGGCTCACATTTGCAGTCTCAGCAGTTTGAGAGGCTGAGGCAAGCAGATTGCTTGAGCTCAGGAGTTCAAATCCAGCCTGGGCAACTTGGCAAAACCCCTCTACAAAAAAATCTAAAAATTAGCTGGGTGGTAGCTCACGCCTGTATTCCCAACTACTCGGGAAGCTGAGGTGGGGGAATCCCTTGAACCGTGGAAGGTCGAGGTTGCAGTAAGCTGTGTTTGTGCCAATGTACTTTAGCTAGGACAACATAGTGAGGCCTTGCCTCAAAAAGAAAGAAGGGAGGAAGAAAGAGAGAGAGAGAGAAAGACAAAGAAAGAAAGGAAAGAGGAAGGGAGGAGGGAGGAAAAGAGAGGGAAGGGGAAAGAAGGGAAGGGGAAGGAAAGGAAGAAGAAGGAAGAAGAAATATCACTTTGGGTGCAGTGCAGGGGTTCTTTCGAAAATCATTTTCCTTATTCTAGATATTAATGGTAAACAAAAAATACCAAACTGTCTTTCCTGTCTGTGAATCTTTGCTTTTCATTCCCTTTCACCTTATCAATAAAAGCTACTAAATCTGCTCCAATGTTTATGCAGTACACTCATGTAAGGTATCATCTAGCAGTAGCTTCTTGAGAGACCGTTGGAAATAGTGTTATGTGCGGACTTGGCAAGTTCTCTCTTCTGTGGTGATGAAAGCAAACTGTTCTGTGTTGCTGGAAAAGCTTAAGGTGATAAGTGACTAAAGACATGACCTCGAGACACAACATCAAAAGAAAGACTTCCTGCCTATCATACATCTCTGGCTCTGCTTTCTTATGTTTATTCTTCACCTTAATCCCCAGATATCTTTAACGTATAGTAATTATATTAGCACAGTTCATTTGGACAGAAATAATTCGACAGTCAAGATTAGATTGTTTTAAAGCTTTGTTGCAGTGTAATTGACGTACTATAACTGCATATATGTAAAGTGTACAGTATATAACATACACACATTTGTGAACTCATCATTAACAGTCAAGATAACAAATATTTCCAGCACCCCAAAAGTTTGTCTCTTTTTGTCATCTCTCTCCTTTCTTTCCTCTCTCTCTCTCTTGCTGTCTTCCTTTCCTTCTCTCCCTGGCAACCACCGATGTACTTTCTCTCACTAGAATTACTTTACATTGTCTTTAATTTTATATAAGTGTAATCAGGCAACATCCATTCCTTTTTGCCTGGCTTCCTCCACTCAGCATAATTACTTTGGAAATTAGATGTATAATGTTTAATTAAATTATATTCTATATAAGTCATCAGACTTGTTACGCATAAAAAACTTTATTTACACAACATTTTACGCGTTGTAAGTACCACTAGTAGAAGTGATGCTCAGCTTTTTAAGTATAATTACTCACTGTGTCTCAGGTTGAAAATTTTGATCTAGCAATCAGAGTAATTTTCCTTTGAACTTATAAACCAAAACACATGATCTGTGATGTTCCCTAGAAAGTCTGTATTTGAGGAAACACAAATAAGGCATTTTATAAAAGACTCTCCTCTCGCAGAAAAATGTGGCCAAATAACCTAGAAAACTGGCAGCTGAAGAGCAGCTGTTATGAGGTATGGAAGATAGAGGGCACAGGGTGATCTACTGTATTTCTTTAAGATAATCAAACCGAAGGCTGCTCCTTCAACACAAATACACATATGCACCCACACAAATACCCACATACATATATAAACAATACTACCCATTTTTCTTCCATAAATTGCTTTTAGCTCAGCTTAGTTCACCAATTGTTTTATATTACCATTTTAATTTTCTTATATCTCTAAAAAGGATAAAAACTAAAGCTAGTCTTAAAAATACCATTATATCCAAACCTTGACACCATTTGATTCTACCTGTCAAATGCAAAACTTAGAATGGGTCATGAAATAACCTCTTTTAACTTTTTAAAAATATTGTTTTCATGTACATTACCAAGATCTATACTTAGGCACTCAGTGTATGTTTCTCAAATGAATGAAACAAAGCTTTCTGCTCTGTGACTGCTTTTTCTCTGATACTGTATCTCCTTACTTTGGTATACCTGAGAAGCCAGTGTTATCACTTCCTTCAAGAGAGCATACTCTTAATCTCATGGAAATGTTTGTAAAGTTCATTAATATGTTTTTATTTTTTAATGTGTTTGCCTTTATGTTTTAATCTTTTATTTTATTCCATGTAGCTTAGGTCTTTTTACATTGGTTTGGAGAAAACATGGGTGACTTTTCTACTTCTTAGATTCTGGCTTACTATTTTGCACATTAACTAACACAGCCTAGGAAAGGATGCCTGTTCAGTCGCATAGGACCTAGTACCACATACTTTGTAAGTTCAGAGTGGATTAAACCTGATGCATATTATTTGCCAGTTAGGGATAATATAATGTTTAAATTTTACATTGCACCTTCACTAACCAGAAACCATTGTTTTCTTTGATATGTATTAACTCCATCCAATACATCACAAGAATGGAATCTTGTTATCTTGTGCTGGCTGGGAGTTTTATGGCAGCAGGGAGGTTTGTATGGGTTATAGCTCAAGTTTTCTCTTGCTTGTCAAATGTTTTGTCTAGTTTTCATGCTTCTGACAATGTTTTTAAAGATCCTTTTTGTATATTTTAACTTGGATCTGATAATTTTTCAAAGAATTTTTTAAAATATAATTCTTCACCTCAGTAACCAGACAACCCCATTTATGTTTTACCTCTGAGTGTATGCACCTACCTAAATTTGCATCTATTTGAAAAATAGTCTAAGATCCTTTGAAACCCAAGTGTGAAAAATAGTAGTAGTAAAATGAACTTTTGTTTTCTAGATAAATATGCATATTATTTGACTTACCTAAACAGAATGTGAACAGTACTGATTTTCTTCCAGAGGCTTTTAACACTAATTTTATTTGTGAACAAAGAAATTAAAAGAAAGAAAATTGAAAAAATTCATCTTGGGATTTCCTCTTGTATTTTCCTCATAGTTTGTAGCTAAGAAACAATAAAATTTAGTTGTAAGAAATGCTAACAACAGAGTATAATCTTTAAATATCAGTTAAACCAGGGTAACTACATGGCTCATGTCAGTTTTAAAAAATATATCTCAAAAGGGAATCCTAGCTGATTCTTTCTTTCTCTCCTTTCTCTCTCTCTTCTTTCTTATATGGTCTGGCTTCTTTGTGTTCCTCACACAAATCTCATCTTGAATTGTAATCCCCAGGTGTTGAGGGGAAGACGTGGTGGGAAGTGATTGGATTATGGCGGTGGTATCCCCCATGCTGTTTTTGTGATAGTGAATACATTCTTACAAGATCTGACGGTTTTATATATAGTACGTTTTTCTGTGCTCACACGCCATCTCTGTCACCTGCCGCCACGTAAGATATGACTGCTTCTCCTTCTGCCGTGACTGTAAGTTTTCTGAGGCCTCCCAAGCCACGTGGAACTGCAAGTCAATTAAACCTCTTTTCTTTGTAAATTACCCAGTATCAGGCAGTTCTTTATAGCAATGAGAGAACAGACTAATTCTTTCTTTTGTTCTTTCTTTCTTTTTCTTTTCTTTCTTCCTTTCTTTCTTTTTCTTTCTCTCCCTCCCTGCCCCTTCCTCCCTCCTCCTTCTCTTTCTCTCTCCCTCCCTTCCTTCCTCCCTCTCTTCCTCCTTTCCTTCCTTCCTCTTTTTCTTTCCTTCTCTTTCTTTCTTCCTTCCTTCTTCCTTTCTTCCTTTTTTTTCTTTTCTTTTCTTTTTTTTCTTTCCTTTCCTCTTTCTTTCTTCTTGGTGAGGGTCTTCCTCTGTACCCAGGCTGGAAGTGCAGTGATGCAATCATAGCTCACTGCAATTTTGAACTCCTGGGCTCAAGAGATCCTCCCACCTCAACCTCCTGAGTAGCTGGGACTACAGGCACATGCCGCTGCACCCAGCGAGTTTTTTTGTTTGTTTGTTGTTGTTGTTATTGTTATTGTTTTTGTAGAGATGGGGTCTTGCTCTGTTGCCAAGGCTGGTCTCCAACTCCTGGCCTCAAGCGATCCTCCTGCCTTGGCCTCACAAGGTGAGTTCTGGGATTACATGTATGAGCCACCACACCCAGCTCTATCTGACTTTTTTATTCATACCAACCCCTGCAAAAGTCCTAAGGCAAAATGTTGGCTCTTTTCGTTCCACCACACTATACCGACGGGCCACAGAAGAGCACCAGCACCCTTTCAGGCTTGTCCCCTAAGTCTCCATGCCCAGTTCTTTAGTTCTCCCATTGAATCCTTTTTCATTGCACCGTATGCCTTATTATTGATTTGAATAATAAATAAAATGTTGATATTTCTACTGCTAAGTCAGTACCGTGTCCATAAACTGAATTTCCCAGCTTTGCTTGGAACATGGTGCTCACTAGAGGAATGGAAACTCGGTTTAAAACAATAAATAGGGAAAGCAGAAAGAGTAAACAAGATGTGGAAGGGTGAGGCTTACTCTGATGAGTGACTAAGTCGGCAGCTTCCTGTGAGCCCTTTAAAGAATGATTTTTTAAAAAATGTTCTGCCCTATTCTTAGCTGGAAAGCAGATCAACTTGAAAAGATGCTGGAAGTTAGGTAAAACACAGATATATAGGGTTTAATTTTTAAATGTAAAAGAGACTATGTTATTCAAATAGTCCTGGTTTCTAAAATGGTTCATCTTCTTTTTTTGTTTTTTTTTTTTTGTTTTTTTTTTTTGAGACAGAGTCTTACCTCTGTTACCCAGGCCAGAGTACAGTGACATTATCTTGGCTCACTGCAACCTCCACCCCCTGGGTTCAAGCAATTCTCCTGTCTCAGCCTCCTGAGCAGCTGGGTCTACGGGCACCCACCACCACTCCTGGCTAATTTTTGTATTTTTAGTAAAGATGGGGTTTCACTATATTGGTCATGCTGGGAAAATGGATCATCTTCTGTTACATTTTATTATTTTTTTATTGTTTCTTTTTCAATATTCAAAACAATTCTGTTACATTTTAATAAGCAACTGATATTCATATTCATATAGATTCCTAATCTAGAAATTCAATCCTTAAGCTAGATCCTTTATGCATTGTATAAAATATAAATTAATTTCCTTCATTAAGTGTCATGTATAACACAATAACACCTGTTACAACTTTTAAATATCTAATGGGCTTTAAATGCTCAGCACCACTGAGAAACTTGCTGTTGGCCTGTGTCTATAAGTGTTTTTGTTCTAAGTTAAATGTACATTCTACAACAACAAACCACAGTTTTTTTATTTTTGTTTTTTTTTGTTTGTTTGTTTGTTTGTTGTTTTTGAGACAGGGTCTTGTTCTGTTGCCCAGGCTGGAGTTCAGTGACAGTAAGCATAGTTCTGGGACTACAGGTGTGCACCACCACACCAAGCTATTTTTTTTTTTTTTTTTTGTAGAGATGAGGTCTCATTATGTTGCCCGGGCTGGTCTTGAACTCCTGGACTCAAGAAATCCTCCTGACTCAGTCTCCCGAAGTGCTGGGATTTCTGGTATGAGCCATCACGACCAGCCACAAACCACATTTGACTCTTTTCTTTTTATTTACATTCCCCAACTCAGTGCTATGTACAGAACCGGTGCTTAACAAATACTTGATTGATTGAGATGTGAATGTGTGAGATGTCTATAGAAGTAGCCATGGTTAGAAGTTCATGCTCAAAGGAAAGAGCATGGGAAGTTTGAATGAATCCTTGCTCAGGAACATACAAGCAGTGTGACCCTGAGGAAGTTACTTAACTTCTCTGAGCTTCAGTCTTCTTAATAAAATGAGATATCATCTCACACCAGTTAGAATGGTGATCATTAAAAAGTCAGGAAATGATAGATGCTGGAGAGGACGTGGAGGAATAGGAACGCTTTTACACTGTTGGTAGGAGTGTAAATTAGTTCAACCATTGTGGAAGACAATGTGGTGATTCCTCAAGGATATAGAACCAAAAATGCCATTTGACCCAGCAATCCCATTACTGGGTATATACCCAAAGGATTATAAATCATTCCACTATGAAGACACATGCACATATATGTTTATTGCAGCACCGTTCACAATAGCAGAGACTTGAAATCAACCTAAATGCCCATCAATGATAGACTGGATAAAGAAAATGTGGCATATATACACCGTGGAATACTATGCAGCCATGAAAAGGATGAGTTCATGTCCTTTGCAGGGACATGGATGAAGCTGGAAACCATCATTCTCAGCAAACTAACATAGGGACAGGAAACCAAACACCACATGTTCTCACTCATAAGTGGGAGTTAAACAATGAGAATACATAGACATGGGGAGGGGAACATCACACACTGGGGCCTGTTGGGGCATGGGGGGCTAGGGGAGGGATAGCATTAAGACAAATACCTAATGTAGATGATGTGTTGATGGGTGCAGAAAACCACCATGGCACATGTACACCTATGTAACAAACCTGTGCGTTCTACACACGTATCCCAGAACTTAAAATGTAATTTAAAAAATACAAAAATGAAGATAATAATAATTGCCTTAGCATTATTGTAAAGATTAGACATAAATGATTTAAAGTGACCAGCATAGTCACATAAAGATTAGACATAAATGATTTAAAGTGACCAGCCCTAAATTCAGGATCTACTCCCACGTGACAGATGAGGAAGACAGGGATTGTTATTGAAGACATTCATACATGATCACACATCCATTAAATGCCATAGCCAGAGTTCAACACCAGCTTCATCAGACTCTCAATCCAGTATGTAACATTTCCTATATTGTGATCACTGTTTGGAAAGATCATGTCCAGAGTAGATAACAAATAAGAGGGGCACGAAAATGAAGGCAGGTAACAAATGAGGATAGTGTCTTTCACACTTTGTGATCATGACCCACAGCATTATGTTGTAAACCCTGAATACATACAACTATACAAAACAGCTGAAGCTTAATGCACATGTTGTAGTCAGATATCTATTTTCTATGGTATGTTGTATTTTAAAAATTCTGAAGCAGGCTGAATGGCGGGGGCCCAGGGAGGTGTTGAGATGCATGGGTCATTCAACAACCTCGGTCACAGGTCACCAGGCAGAGCTCTCTGCAATCTCTGCAGCCTCCGTCTCCTCATCTGGTTGCAGTCTTTGCCTTGGTGGCTTCACTCAATTGCAGGGAGCTGAGGGACCGGTCCTTGCATGGCCACAGGTATAGGTCAGCCTAGAGCATCAGGATTCACAGGCCACATAGGTCAAGAGACAGGAAGACAGGGCCCTCGCTGCCGGGAGTGGGTGCCTTTCATGTGGGTACCTGTTTGCCTGGCCCTTCATGAAACTGAGATAAATGGAAGAGCAGAGCCACAAAGGAACTAACTCAGGCAAATGGTCAGAATAGCGCAGGCACAAGAGTCATATTAAAGGGCCAGACAGACGAGGAAGATGAAGTTTGGCTGTCTCTTTCTCCTGAAGCCTACTTTGGTTTTGTCTTAAGCCAAGTCAAGACTTTACAGGCTCCTTGTCATTCTTCACCAGTGAGTCACGGAAACTGTCATGAGAATGCTGTACACATGGCTGCTCACAGGACTGGGAAGATGGACCTGGGGAGAGCTGCTGACGGAGAGGCTTGGAACAGCTCCAGTTCAAATTTGGAAGTGGTTTTGGGAAGCTGAAAGATTAGAGGTGGGGAGTAATTACTGGGCTTGTTGACATTGGGGAAATTTCAGTGTCCAGAGAACTTAACTCCTGATAAAATCATGGAACTGAGAAATAAAACTGTACCACCAGTCCTAAACAAGAGTACTGTATTGACCCTGTTGCAATTTCACATCCAAGGTAGATATATTGCTAGAGCCAATATGTTGAAAAGAAGAAAAGATATAGTCCAAGTAGACATCTCAGGGGAGCTAACATCCTTGGGACAGGAGACATGAGGAGTAGGGACAACCTAGAGCAGTATTACAGAGAAACAAACTCTATAAACGTCTCTCGCAATCACAATGTGTATATAGTAAATAGTATTAAAATTAAATGACCACTGCATTTGATAATGCTATTCACTGTTACAAAAAACATTTATTTGCTTAGGTTAAAAGTGTATGGGGGTGGGGCAGGCTTCTTAGTCAGATAGGTCTTTATATTCATTGGAAATATCTTGAGTATTTTGACCTTTACAATAAAGGGGAAGCTGCCAGTAACTTCTCATTTTGATCCTGCTAATTTCTGGGTTACATATGTAAATTAAAAAAAAATTTTTAAGGCTTGTTTCATATCTGTTCAGTGACAGAAAGAAACAGAAACAAAAGGCTTGTTATGGTTTACTAAATTGATTTGACTCCTCACTAATGGATCATAACCCATTTTGAAAAACTCTAGGCTGGGAGCAGTGGTTCACACCTGTAATTCCAGCACTTTGGGAAGCTGAGGTGGGAGGATCACGAGGTCAGGAAATTGAGACCATCCTGGCCAACATGGCCCATCTCTACGAAAATACAAAACATTAGCTAGGCATGGTGGTGAGCCCCGGTAGTCCCAGTTACTTGGGAGGCTGAAGCAGGGGAATCACTTTAACCCAGGAGGCGAAGGTTGCAGTGAGCCAAGATCACGCCACTGCACTCCAGTCCAGTGACAGAGCAAGCCTCCATCTAAAAACAAAGGAAAAGAAAAACTCTTAATTGGGAGATTGTTCTAGTAATCCATATAAGAGACGTTGGTAGCAGAACTAAAGTAGTGGCAGTGGAAATGGGAGAAATAGATGTGACAAGTTTTTGAAAAGTAGAATCAACATGTCGTTATGATAGTTTGAAGGGAACAGACACAATGAGGTTTCAAGCTGGGATACCTGGTTGCCATTCTACAGATAGGGAGCACTGGAGGAACAGCAGTTCCGATGGAGAATGATTCTGTTTGTGATGCCTGGGGCCATCCAGATAAAGATGTCTTGTAAGCAGTTAAAAGTGTGAGTTGGAGAAAAGGAGAGGCGTCTGGGTTGGAGATGCAGAGTCATCAGCATGCAGGTGGTGTTTGAAGTCATGGCAATGGATGAGACTACCTGGAGGACCAGTGGGGAAGCTGAGGTGATAGTGGTTGGGGATTCACTGCAGGAAAGGCAGAGGGAGAAGGGGAAGAGAAGAGACAGACAGACCCCAGAAAGGTAGAAGGTAGATGGGAAGAGCCTTTGCAAAATGCTTTTAGTTATGTGTTCTCATGATATCGTGCACTGTTGATAGCACCGAATCACGGTAGAGCATGGATGGAAGAAGGTGAGCAGCAAGGCAGCGTACCAAAGAGTGCTGGCACTGCAGTAGGAGGCAGTCCCCAGTCAACCTTCACCTCTGCAGGCGGGTTTCTTCCCTACGATATGAGAGCTTTGGTTAAATGATCTGTGTGGCGTTTAATTTGAAGCAGAGGGTAGATGGGTGGAGAATATGGGAAGTTATGAAAACTAACCCATTCACTCCTTTATTCAACAAACGTGAGTTCCTATGATGTTTATATACTGTTTTAGTCACGAGGACATAATGATGAACCAGACCGACAGTAAAACCTGACACAACAGTGAGGGACACAGACGATAAACAACTAAACAATTTAAATAGGGTGTATTTTCAGTTACTGATAAGAACACTGGAGAAAAATAAAGTGGGAAATGGGGTAATCTGGGCAGACTTCTTTCTATATCTGTGTGAGGACACGTTGTAGTAATCCATGTAAGAGATGTTGGTAGCAGAACTAAAGTAGTAGCAGTGGAAGGCTACTGCCCTACTGTGTAAGGACCAAACGAAGTGAGGGTGCATTAATGCCAGGGGCTTACTGAAGAAACTTCCTGGAGAGGGAGACCTGTGTCAAGGTCTGCAGAGGAATAACTAGGCATATCCAAGAAACAGTAGAAAGGGCAAGGTTAAGTAAAGACCATGCAAACGGAGAGCTGCAGATGATGACTTAGAATCTAAACCGGACTAGCTTGGGCCATACTGGCCACAGATTTCCTTTGCAACTAGGAAGCTATTGGAGGGTTTTGAGCAGGTGAATGGCTTAATGATTTCTGTTTTTCAAAGTTCATTTTGGTGGTTGTGTGGACCCTAGATGGCAAAAATAAAAGCAGGGAGACATGGTAGAGATCAATTTTAGTATGCCCAGTAAGAGAAAATGAGGGTGGGATTAAAATGACAGATTGAGAGCGAGTACCAACTAACCTTAATTGAGCACCTACTATATCCAGGCTTAATTCTAAGTACTTTATATGTGTTAGCATTATTTCTACAAACAACCCTGTGAAGTAGGTGCTATCATTATCTCCATTTTACATATGAAGAAAATGAAGCAGAGAGGTGAAGTCACTTGGTCAGGATTACACAGCTATTAAGTTTAGAGGCAGAATTCAAACCTAGTCAATCTGCCTCCAGAGCTTGCCTGCTTAATCTCTGATCTAGACAGAAATCAACACAGAATCTGAAGATACAGCTGACAGATCTTGATGGATTTAATGTTGAGTATGAAGGAGAGGACAGAATCAAGGAAGATGCCCAGGACTTTGTCACGAGCAACGGTGTGATATTTATTAAGATGAAGAACACGACACAGGAGAGCAGGAGTCAAAAATTCTGCTTTGTCTTGACAGAGTCTTACACCTGTGATCCCAACACTTTGGGAGGCTGAGGCAGAAGGATTGGCTCAGGAGTTCAAGAACAGCCTGACCAACATAGTGAGACCTTGTCTGTACTAAAAATTTGAAAAATTAGTCAAGCATGGTGACCCCTGCCTGTAGTCTTAGCTACTTGGAAGAATGAAATGGGAGAATTGTTTGTGTCCAGTAGATGGAGGCTGCAGTGAGTTACAATGACGCCACTGCACTTTAGGCTGGGCAATAGAGCAAGGCCCTGTCTCAAAAAAAAAAAAAAAAAAAAAGAAAAGAAAAGAAAAGAAAGAAAAGAAATTCTTCTTAGAACATATTGAGTTCAAGACATCACATTGACATAGACAGGTAGAGGCATTTAGGAGACCTTTCTTACTTAACAACAGACAGCTCTGTTTAAATATAAAGAAGAAACAATATAGCATTATGTTAGTAACGTATGCTGCTGAAATTAACCTTTAACAGCCTCTCCCCAGATTCTTAGTAAAATGATGTTCCCATTTGGAGAATTGAGCAAAATGATTTGCTAATATAACCACAGCAAAATACCCAAGCCAGCCAAGTTCTCACTTGTATCAGCAGCCAGTCAGTGAGCAAAGGTTTTTAATAAAAACCTCTCAGAAATCTCATTACCTCAGACCTCAGACAGGAGTACCACATACCTGCAACCATTAACTTTCACGGATGGCAACCTCTCCCAAGTAGAAAATGAAAGTTGCCCTTGATATTGCCATCCCAGTGCCCCTGTCTCCACCGCTGCTTGGACCACTGCTTAGGTCACTGGACCTTGCCCGCATGACACACAAGATTGCACAATCCAAAACCTGCTCTGACTTTTAAAACACTGCCCGCTTGTCCCCACCACCCCCTACTTCAGTATTTGACTTTTCACTTCATCTAACCTCCGGTGATTCAACCTCTTTAGGCAGGCTCAAACTTAAGATTCACTCACCTAGTCTTGCCTGAACAAACTTGCCTGCTACTCCCTGTGCTGAAACTGATGTCTTGGAGCACTTTGTATGAGACCCCGTGCTGGGAAAGCTCTCTACAGTGACTACGTGGTGGTCACACAGGTGTAGACATTTTCAGCACTCATCAAACTAGACATGTAGATAGCTCAACTTAAAAATACCTCAGTTTTTTGAAACGATATTATGTTAGGTGCTTTTCAAAAAAATTTTTCCCCTCAAGAAGCTTACAGTCTGAAGAAGGCATGATATGGAACAATAGCAGGCAATATCTACGTGCCAAGCAAATAGCCCCAAAACAAAGGCTATGGTGATTGGATTGTAAAGGAAAACTTCACGGAGAACATGATACTAATTTAAACTTTAGAATATGGTAGACTGAAAAAGCAAAAAGAGAGAGAAGCAATTATTTTGCTATATTAAATATGGTTGTATGCTCCTCTCTTGCAATATTCTTTTCCTTGGCTCGATCCGTGACATGACCCTCATTATCCTCTTGCTTCTCTGGGTGATCTCTCACTAGGCAAGAGAAACGGCACAAGGCAAGGTGTAAGTATGGGAATCAAAAGAAATCGTAGGAGACAGTAAACCAGCCTGGGTTTGTTTTCAGAAACTGGAGATTAACATTGGGAGAGATCCATTTATTCAGGATCTTCATGCCAGGATAAGAAGTTTAGAAAGTAATGGTTTGGGTAGCACAATATCGTAAGTGGGTATCGAAGTGGTTGAGCAGAAGAATGTTCTCTGCCTTTTAAAGGAAATTGATCCTCTCCTATATTCCACTGAAGAATCACTGGCTGATGTGGCTCAGCTGACGACAAGCCTTCTGCATATTCTCTAACAAAGCCTTCGGGAACAGGAGCCAAAGAAAAATGTCCCATCTCTGGGTATTTAGCTTTTCATGCAGACTTGGCCTTGTTTTCATTTCACTCCAGACCCTTTTCTGTCTTTACTCTGAGCTCTATTTCAGCAGTAATTTTACATTTTATTTATTTATTTATTTTTGAGACAGTTTTGCTCTGTCACCCAGGCTGGAGTGCAGTGATGCAGTCATGACTCGCTGCAGTCTCGACATGCCAGGCTCAAGTGATCCTCTCACCTCAGCCCCCACCAATAGCTGGAACCATAGAGAACCACCACCATGCCTGCCTACCTTTTTATATGTTTTGTAGAGATGGGGTTTCACTATGTTGCCCAGGCTGGTCTCAAACTCCTGAACTCAAGCCATCCACCCACCTCAGCCTCCCAGAGTGCTGGGATTACAGGCATGTGCTACCACACCCAGCCTACAGTTTCTTCTTGACTTTAACCAGTCTTTAAAATGTATAGGGACCTGTGTTAAGTGCTCTGAAGGCTCACCTACTATTCTAACAGTTTTTTCTAAAGAATTCTGGTGACAGAGAAGGAATCAACCTCTTTAGTCCTTATTCTCTTTAATTATTTTGCTACGTTAAATATTGTTGAGCTCTCCTTTTTTGCAGTATTCTTTTCCTTGGATTCATCCACGGTGTGACTCTTGTTATTCTCTTTCTTCTCTACGTGATCTCTGTCTCTTACCATTTTTTCCAATTTTCCAGCATCTCAAAGTAAATAGTTCCCAAGACTCCATCATTACCCTTCTCTTTCACATTTTCTATGATGCAATCTTATCCACAACTGCATTTTCAACTACCTTCTCAGTGCAGATGATTCTAAAGATGTATCATGAAATGATTGGTATTTGTTTTTGCCCAGATGCCTGTGCAGCAACTCAATCTCAATATGTCCTAAAACAAGCCATTTTCTTTTCTAAGGTATCCCTTCCTGGTAGCTTCCCTGTTTGCAGAAGACGACATTATTCTAAAAATTTACTCCTGAAAACCTTAGCATACATAGACTAAATCCTTTTTCTCTACATTTCTTTTCAACCTTTTGACTTTTTTTAGCCAATAACATTCTATGCTATTTCTTGCACACTAATTCTCATCTATACTCTTTTCCATTTTCCCTCCTACCCATTAGATCAAGCCTTCATTCCCTCTTACATTGACTATTTAAAATCATCCAAGAAAGTTCACTTGAGTGTGTCCTATATACTGCTGCCAAAATATTCTCCTTAAGACCCTGTGGCCAGGCACTTTGGCTCAGGCCTGTAATCCCAGCACTTTGGGAGGCTGAGGCAGGTGGATCACCCGAGATCAGGAGTTCAAGATTAGCCTGGCCAACATGGTGAAACCCCATCTTTACTAAAAATACAAAAAATTAGCCAAGCATGGTGGCACATGCCTGTAGTCCCAACTATTCAGGAGGTTGAGGCAGGAGAATCACTTGAACCTGGGAGGAGGAGGTTGCAGTACCACCATGCTGCAGCATGGGCAACAGAGTTAAATTCCGTTTTGGAAAAAAAAAAAAAAAAAAAAAAAAAAAAAAAAGGACACTGCTGTGGCACTCCTCTGCTCAGAATCCTTCAGCGACTCCCATTCTCTTGAAGCAATAAAGACAAAACACCTCACCCCAGCATCCAAAGCTCTTGGTACACTAAATCCAATCTACCTTTCTAAATTTATATGGTACCATTCTCTTTCCAGTATCATGTGATCCATACAAACAACTACTCACAGTTTCCTAAACTTTTCCCACACTCCCAAACTCTCACGGTTTCCTAAACATTTCCCACATACCCCCATGTTTCTGCTTACACTGCCTGTCATGATTACCTGCTCCAATAGAACCTCCCCCATCCACCAAGGTCCAGCTCAAATTCAGGTTGCATCAGTCAGGAATGAGGGAAAAACACCTTTGCAAGAAATTGAGTAGCTCTACATGTACTTTTCATACTCTATCATATCTAGTGCAGTGACCATTGCAAAACAGGTTTTCAATCAGTGAATGTGGAAATGTTATCCTAATGTAAAGATATCCACCTTAATATTTCCAATGCAGTGCTAACATTTCTTTTTATATAAATTTTTTACTTTTAAAAAATTATGTTTTGGTTGGGCATGGTGGCTCATGCCTGCAATCCCAGTACTTTGGGAGGGAGGTCAAGGTGAGTGGGTCGCTGGAGGCCAGGAGTTCAAGATCAACCTGGCCATCATAGTGAGACCTTGTCTCAAATTTTTTTTCTAATTAAAAAACAATTATGTGTAATTCATTAATACATTTCATCATGAAAAAGAAATCAAATATTTAATAAAAAGCTGAAGGCTGTTGACCATCTCCAATCTAGTTCTCTACAAAGAGGGTCACAGTCAGTTGTGCTATGTATGTCTTTCCAGATCCATCCCTGTGCGCTTGTGTACCTATACAAATAAGTAGTTGCATCGTAAATGATGAATTAATACATATTTAGTTATAAGAATGCTGAATTCTAAGTTTATAATCAATGTACACATGGATATGAAATACTCATAAGCAGTGTCAGTATAATAACTTTTGAGTATATAGATATTCTTAATAATAATGTTGTATTTTTTGAGCATTTATTCTACCAGGGACTCTTCTAAGTGCTTTAGATAAGTAATTTAATTCTTACAACTTGTAACTGCCATTATAATCCTCTTCATAGAGATAAGGAACTAGACCCCTATCAAAATTTGGTAATATACCTGGGGTCACACTTTCCAGCTAATAAGTAAAAGAGCCAGGATGCTGACCCAGGGAGTTTGGCTCCAGAGCTTGTATTCTTCATGTTTCACGCTGCTGTTCACAGGGACAGGAAACTGTTGACTGCGACTTTTTCTGCTCTGTCCTGCAATTTATCCTCCATCATGGTGAGCTCCATCCCTGGGCTCATTGCTGTCCATGTGCTCACATATTTCTGATGACTGCCTGGTAGTAGCTCTGATCTGACTATTCAGCTAAATTGAGAGGGAGAGGAGACTAAAATTAAACAGCTACTTGATTATATTCATTCAACCCAGTAATATAGGCTCTGAATAGCTTTTAAAAAGTCAAATCCCTGAATAGATAACTAACAAGTTCTGAAATTGAAGGCAGTAATTAATAGCCTATCAATCAAAAAAAGCCTAGATGAATTCACAGCCGAAGTCTACCAGAGGTACAAAGTGTCTGGTATCATTCCTTCTCAGATTATTCCAGACAATAGAAAATAAGGGACTCTTCCTTAACTCATTTGACAAGGCCAGCATTATCCTGATACCAAAACCTGGCAGAGACACAACAAAAAAAGAAAATTTCAGGTTGATATCCCTTATGAACATCAATGCAAAAATCTTCAATAAAATACTGGAAAACCAAATCCAGCAGCACATCAAAAATCCTATCTACCACAATCAAGTCAGCTTCATCCCTGGAATGCAAGGCTGATTCAACATACAAAAATCAATAAACGTAATCCATCACATAAACAGAACCAATGATAAAAACCACATAATTTTCTCAATAGATGCAGAGAAGGCCTTTGATAAAATTCAGTACCAGGGCAGTTCTGGCCAGGACAATCAGGCAAGAGAAAGAAAGACAAGATATTCAAATAGGAAAAGAGGAAGTCAAATTGTCTCCCTTTGCAGATGACACAATTGTCTATTTAGAAAACCCAATCGTCTCAGACCAAAATCTCCTTAAGCTGATAAGCAACTTCAGCCAAGTCTCAGGATACAAAGTCAATGTGCAAAAATTGCAAGCATTCCTATACACCAATAACAGACAGAGAGCCAAATCATGAGTGAACACCCATTCACAATTGCTACAGAGAGAATCAAGTACCTAGGAATACAACTAACAAGGGATGTGAAGAACCTCTTCAAGGAGAACTACAAACCACTGCTCAAGGAAATAAGAGAGGACACAAGCAAACGGAAAAACATTCCATGCTCATGAATAGGAAGAATCAATATAATGAAAATGGCCATACTGCCCAAAGTAATTTATAGATTCAATGCTATCCCCATCAAGCTACCATTGACTTTCTTCACAGAATTAGAAAAAGCTACTTTAAATTTGATACGGAACCAAAAAGAACCCATATAGCCAAGAAAATCCTAAGCAAAAAGAACAAAGCTGGAGACATCACACTTGTAGTATAGTTTGGTACCTGACTTCAAACTATACTACAAGGCTACAGTAGCCAAAACAACATGATAGTGGTACCAAAACAGTTATATAGACCACTGGAACAGAACAGAGTCCTCAGAAATAATGCCACACATCTACAACCAGCTGATCTTTGACAAACCTGAGAAAAACAAGCGATGGGGAAAGAATTTCCTATTTAATAAATGATGTTGGGAAAATTGGCTAGCCATATATAGAAAACTGAAACTGGACCCCTTCCTTATGCCTTAGACAAAAATTAACTCAGGATGGATTAAAGACTTAAATGTATGACCTACAACCATAAAAACCACAGAAGAAAACCTAGGCAATACTATTCAGGACATAGGCATGAGCAAAAACTTCATGATTAAAACACCAAAAGCAATGGCAACAAAAGCCAAAATTAACAAATGGGATCTAATTAAACTAAAGAGCTTCTGCACAGCAAAAGAAACTATCATCAGAGTGAACAGGAAACCTACAGAATGGGAGAAAAATTTTGCAATTTCTCCATCTGAAAAAAGGCTAGTATCTAGAATCTACAGGGAACTTAAATTTACAAGAAAGAAACAACCTCATCAAAAAGTGGGCAAAGGATTTGAACAGACACTTCTCAAAAGAAGACATTTATGTGGCCAACAAACATGAAAAAAAAAGCTCATCATCACTGGCCATTAGAGAAAGGCAAATCAAAACCACAATGAGATACCTTTCTCATACCAGTTAGAATGGAGATCATTAAAATATCAGGAAACAATAGATGCTGGAGAGGATGTGGAGAAATAGGAAAACTTTTACACTGTTGTTGAGAGTGCGTATTAGTTTAACCATTGTGGAAGACACTGTGGTGATTTCTCAAGGATCTAGAAGTAGAAATACCTTTTGACCTAGTAATCCCATTACTGGATATAGACCCAAAGTTACAAGTTGTTGTACTATAAAGACACATGCACACATATGTTTATTGCAACACTATTCACAATATCAAAGACTTGGAACCAAAGGCTTGTCAATGATAGAATGGATAAAGAAAATGTGGCACATATACATGATGGAATACCATGCAGCCATAAAAAAGGATGAGTTCATGTCCTTTGGAGGGACATGGATAAAGCTCAAAACCATCTGAGAATGATGGTTGCAAACTAACACAGGAACAGAAAACCAAACACCATATGTTCTCACTCATAAGTAGGAGTTGAACAATGAGCACACATGGATACAGGGAGGGCAATGTCACACATTGGGGCCTGTCGGTGAGTGAGGGGCTAGGGGAGGGATAGCATTAGGAGAAATACCTAATGTAGATGACGTGTTGATGAGTGCAGCAAACCACCATGGCATGTGTATACCTATGTATGAAACCTGCACATTCTGTACATGTATTTCAGAACTTAAGGTATAATAATAATTTTAAAAAGTAGCAACAATTTAAGTTCCATAGTGCCCACCAGCATATTTTTCATGCCTGGCACATAGCAAGCAGGCAGCAAATATGTGCTGAAATGAACTGAATTGTAAACAATTGATGAGGGAGCTCCTGAGTCAATCTGTTCCCTCTTTCAACAACTGAGGCATAGTTGTGGAAGCCATGAGGGGAAGAAAGGAGTGAAGAGAAAGAGCTACGCAGACTTTTTATTTTTCTTATTTTATCAAATGCATGCATATGGAAGAAAGAGGAAATAGAAGAGTTTATAATGAAAAGCAGCAATTTCCTGTCCCACCTTTCCTGACTGCCAGTTCCTAACTTGGGGACTGGGGCTAACACTTGAAAGATTTTCTGTTTTTTGTACTTCTTGTGATTAGTGTCATACCTTTAAATAGCATGTCTATAACATTGCTTCTTTAATCAACGTTAGAAATGAACATTACAATTCTACTAAGAAATGTGAGGATATATGAGCCTATTCTAACGAACATTACAATTCTACTAAGAAATGTGAGGATATATGATCCTGTTCTTTAAAATATGAATCTGTGGTAGGCCTGGGGTGGCAAGAGGTAACCCTGTTTCTTCTCTAAAGATTGCTAGAGCTCCCTGTGCATAGCTTTATTAAGGCAATCAATGAGTTTCCTCATGTAAGCTGAGCAACTTGAGAACATTAGTCATCTTAAATTTGTGTTTACAAGACTTATTGGTGACTTCCAGGTAGTAGGCAGGCTCATTTACATCTATTTCTTGAAAGGATCAATGAATGACTTCTGTTGATAAAGGTACTGAAAAGCTGATGAGTCATGAAAAAGGGAAGCTCTTATTAACTAATCATCCAAAAAGCAAATGAACAACTGGTTTCACTGTTCACTAACCAAACAGTCAAAACTTGATATTACCAAATCTTGTCTGCACCAAGCATGGATGGCGTGCATACCCAGCAAGAGGAAACGTTCTCGGTTTCTAAATTAGTAATAATATAAGCTATTTAAACATAAGAACTATAATTACTATCTAGAAGAAATTTTGAGAAATACAAAATTATGGTTGGTGCATTATTTCACTATTTGAATTAAGGAATCTTTTCAAAGAGGAGTTGGACTTGTATTCAACTTTTTTCTTATTTCTTTTTCTAACCCAAATCAAAAATGGTCAACATATTCAACTTGTAAAAAATATTTTTAAATACGAATTTTAGTCATATTTAACTTTATTATATCCTAGTCTAGAATTGGAACCTAAACGTTAAATATCCAGGGCTATTAGCTATTTTCAAAACAAATGTAAGTTCCTCCCCAAATCTAATTTTTCTCCTAATTTCTCATTTCAGTAAATGACTTCTCCAGAGACTAAGTAAGCCAAAACTCATTTACATTTACTTGGCTGGTCTCTTGTCTCTTACGTATGCTTTGTGATCAAGAACTGATAGTTCTGTTTTCCTAATATCCCTTTCATCTGTCTTCTCCCACCACTCCAATTGCATCTCCTTCATTTGGGAAGGCCCTCATTAGTTTTTTCCAAGGTCTTTGAAAGAGACCTTCAATTTCAGTCTTCATCCCCCTACTCAGCCATCTCTCTGCCATGTACCACTGGAGTGGTCTTTCAGAATCACAAGTCTTATATTTGTTAAATGTACCCAAATTGCACAATGAATTATATAAAGTTACTCTACTTAAAAAAATGCTTTCTTCATTGCTCTACATACTTGCCAGTAAAAAAATAATTAAAATTTTAAAAGAGGTCTTCTTCAAACTACTGTCTAAGCATTTTTAGCTCAATAGGGAATAAAGAGGAAGATGGTTTCTAAACGTCAGGAAAAGCAGTAGTATCACATCGCTCTGTCAATTTCAGATGCAGCCCATAGTCAAGGAATGCAGAGAAGAGGGGTAAAGGAGAAGACTGATAAGAGATAGGCAACTGTAAAGTTCATGTTCAGCATCAAGCTCCATCTCAGTGGCAAATGAAGAGTTGGGCATAGTATAAGCAAAGTGAGGCACAGCTGCAGGAATGCAGAGAATGCAGAAATCCAGAGGCTCCTCAACACCCAGATTCTCAGGCTGCTCTCAGCAACACTCATTTCTAGGCCTCACCCCGATATTGAGCTTAGTGGTCCTAATATACTGTCTGCTCCCTAGCAATTGAGTCTGGAAAGGGAGTGAGCCTTAACTCTGGGGAGCAAGAAACAGCATACCCAGAGGTTGCCACCAATTCCAGGAAATTCAGGTCTGTTGAATCACATGGAAATATAAACTGTTAACTTCACTATCGCTGAATGGACTAATTTATACTGCATTAAAATATACCAATGCATAGTAATTCCATGAAAGTTAAACTACTGCTTCCAAGATTCACTAAAAGTCAAAATGTAATTTGAATGAAGTCTTGCTCAGAGAAATGAGCATAATTGCTTTATTCTTCGTAGACTATTATTTTTGGGCATTTTTTAAAACTGTCACAATTTGGAGAGAAAAACAAACACTAGACTTTGACTCTCAAAAGCTGCTGTGTAACTCTATAAGTTTTACGTAATTTAGTCAATCAAATGTAACTTGTTTTTTACTTTTAATTGGGTATTCACTTTTTCTGAAAGAAGAGGATAAGAAATTGTTAAACTCCAAGAATTGTGGTGAAAAGTTGATCCATCTTCCCTAACGATTATAGAAAAGATAACACAAAACCGAGATTGGTATTTGCACAAAAACAGATTCATTATTGTAAAACAAAGAGCATTTCCAATCAACTTGATCTCTTTCTTTTAAAAATGCTAAACATTATTTTCATTTTATATGATACATTTCTATCACTGATTTTCCTTTTCGGCTTTATCTTTATATAACAGACCATTGCATCTTATTATATTTAGGTTTCAAATTACTTTTAAACAACTGAACCTTCTATTGTCACTTAGCTGCAATGAGACAATTGTTTTAAGTATTAAAGTGTTTAGTCTTAACTCAGTTACCATAGGAGGAAAAGATTGCTGTATTTGGAAGTCCTTACACATAACCATAGCACATAGACAAATGAGAGAAAGGGACAGGCATGCAGAGATAGTTTTACCTTCAGTGACTCAATTGATTTTGATGCAATGCTCCCACATCACAATGGATTTAAAATATCAGTATCACAGATTCTCTTAGAGAAAGGAACTGGATAGGAGTAGAGAGGCCAGATCTCTTAAAAAGACTAGGAATTACAGTTGACCCTTGAATGACACATGCTTGAACTGTGCTGATCCATTTAAATCCAGATTTTTTTCAGTAAGTGCAGTTAGACCTCCGTATGCTTGTTCCACCTCCACGACCAAAGATGAATGGAAAATACAGTATTTGGGAGATACAAAACCTGAGTACAAGGAGGGTGGACTAGGGGACTTTAGTAAGTGTGGATTTGAATATGGGGGAAGGCAGGCCCAGGAACCAATCCCTGTTGGATACCAAAGGATAGGTGCGTTCTAGATGGAAATGATTTTTAATGGTTACCAAGGAGGACAAAAAGAAAGAAATTTTATTATAGAATGAGAAGCCTTCCTTTTAAATAGCTTATTAAGTGGAACTTTTAAAAAATTATGGTGCAAATATTGAAAAACATATGGGCTTATGAAGTTGTATCCAAAATACCACCAGGCTGATCCCATTATCAAAGAATTTGGCTGATAGAATAAAGTCAGCCACAGTTACACTGACAATACTGAAGAACTGCAACGAATGTGCACAAAGTATTTTATTTATCTTCTATTTTCTGAAATCTCTCATTTATCTGGAATTGTTTTTTACTGGAAAGATTACATAGCCAGGATTTCTCCTTTACCCTTTGTATTTGTTTACTAAGGCTGCTGTAATAAATCGCTACAAACTTAGTGGCTTAAAACAACACAACTTATTATCTTAGAGTTCTGTAGGTCAGAAGTCCCAAATTATGTTTTATGAGGCTAAAATCAAGGTGACAGGACTAGTTGCTTCTGAAGGTTCTAGGGGAGAATCTGTTTCCTGCTGTTTCCTGTTCCTAGAGGCCACCTACATTCCTTGGTTCATGACTTGAATCACTCCAAGGTCTTGCTTCCAAGGTCACACATCCTTGTACTGTCTTTGATCCTTCTTCCTCCCTTTTACAAAGACCCCTGTGATGACATTGGGCCCACCCAGATAACCCAGGCTAATCTTCCTACTTTAAGATCCTTAACCACATGCGCAACGTCCCCTTACCATGAAAGCACTGTATTGAGAGGTTTTGAGGATTTGAATGTGGGCATCTTTAGAGCAGGGAGACAGTATTCAACCTATCATGGTCTTGCTACCTGTTTACTTTTATTCTACTGTATTATATTTTTACACATTTATTTTTTGCCATTAGGTATCATAACAAACAATATATTTGGACTTGTTTTAAATCATTCATTCTATGTAATGGATGTTGCCTATTTTTGACCCCACAGTGGATAAGGCTTATGGAAGGTAAGTCCAAATTCTTGCTACAGAAATTCAAGGGGCCAAGTCCTCTCTCTGCCCATGTCTGGCATCTAGGCTGTGGTCCTATGGCTGTGGCTCAGCCCGTGTGGGCTCCAACTCCATGCTGTAGACACTGTGAGGTATTGCTCACTGGAGGGTAGTGGCAAGGAGGGTCCAGTGGCAGCGTATCCATCCAGCTCCTTGTTTGTGTTTCCTGCAGCTAACTCGCCTTGGTTCCTGTCATTTATTTCTGGACCTGGGCTTCCAACCTTCCTTCTGAGAGCTACCCATTATATTTCAAATGAATTTCTTTTATGTTTGAGCTAATCAGAGTTGTTTCTGTTGCTTTTACAAGACACCTTCATTGATATCAGGTTCTTCTTCTTCTTCTTCTTATTATTATTATTTTAAATGATTGACTGTAGCCTAGGGGTCTCATCATAATTATGCATTATTAATTGAGTATAAAAAATAATCACAGTAAGAAGGAAAGCATTTATGAATTCAGACTCTTAACCCTATTGTAGCTAGAACCTATATGATAAGAAATGGCTCCTTAAAGATGACCTTGAAACACGTATTACCTTTTGATCATCAAGGAATGGTTTATGTTTTGTTTGGGTATTGGTTTTTTTTATGAATTGAATGTGCCGAATATGAACTTCATTCCCAAACAACTATAATATTTGATCAGCTTGAATGCTCTAAGCCTTTAACCATGAGACAAATAGAAATGCATTTAATAGTTCTGTCATAGTTGCCAGAACTTGATTTTTTTAATTTAAAAATTTGAGTGTTATAGCAAAATTTGAGAAAACACATTAGAATATGTTCATTGTTCAAATGAACATAATGTTTCTGTTTAGCCTCCTTGGTGAGTAATATTTTGTCCATAACATGTATTGAATGCATGCCATGTGCTAGCCTCTGTGTGAGATGCTGGGTACAAAGATGAATAAGGCTACTGGCTCCTTGTACAATGCCTGGCAGTGGCAAGAGGCACTCAGTGAATGCTTTCGGAATTAATGACATAATCCCTGCCTCTAAGGAGCTCTATCCTGTGGGAAAGAAAGACACCTAATTGGGGCACACCATGTGCACAAACTGGTGACTGTGAGTGAGAGTAAGTACTGAGAGGAACTGCCGGCATGTCTCAGATGCCTTCGTGAGTCCTTAACATGATGTCAAGGTCACACTGTCCTGTCCAATGACACCTCCTGGCTCTGTCAGAATTGCTATTCAGGCCTCTCTTTCCAGGCCCTCATAGTTAAGCTTGTGACACTGTGTTTGAACTTCTATTAATAGGCCTAGTCAGCGTCTCAGCAGATTGCATCTTAACATCAAACAGCCAGAATCCCCAACAATGACTTCTTGGCACAAAGCCAATCCTCAAGCATCAAAGCCATATTCCTTGCAAATCAGTTCCACGTGATGATAAATAATGGCATCAGGATTCCAAACCAATTATCTTATAGTGAAAGGCATATTCTTCAAGGGCATACTGGGCTTTATTTAAAAAACAGTAACATTGCTGATGCTAGCCCTGAAATGTCAACAATGGACACAGCAAACTGAGGAGAGGAATAACCAGAAAAAGGTATATAACTCATGTGCCCCACATTACATGAACATGGAAAAGTTCAAGAAAATATGTGTTTAGGCACAATTTAAAAGTGCCTGACTTGAGCCCCCACTGACAGAATTACTGGAATCCCATCTTCCTCTGGAATGGTGCAGTGGAATAGAAGCACGTGCTTTTAAATTCAGATCTCCACCCTTGTATTAGCTATGTGATTTTAGACAAATCATACTCTTAGCCCCAATCTCTGTGTCTGTAAAATGAGAGATATTAAGCTCTTCCTTATATATGCTTTATGGATAGCAATAGCATGTCGACACTCCAATATATAGTAGCTTTCTTGTTAATTAGAACTAGTATGCCAGACACTAAGCTCTTTATAAATGTTATTTTAGTCCTCATGCCAACCCTGTGAGGTAGATATTTTACCCCCAATAATAGATGAATAAAGCAAAACTTGGATTAATTACTCAGTACCTCTGGTAGTGAGAGACAGTGAATTCAAACTCAGGCTGCTGACTTAATATGACCAGGCTTTAGCTACACTGCAATGTTTCTGTCTGACAGCATCAGGGTCTCCTCTTTGCTGGCTGATTTCTCTCTATTGCTCCCATGACTTTGACTGTCTCCCTGTTGATCTCACCAGGACAAAACAGTCATCATCACTGTGTTCGCCTGGTTCACTGGACAATCTTGTTGGGCCAAACTCCCATGGCAGATATGCAAGAAAGAGCCTCTGTAGGAACCCTCATTGAGTTGACTCAGTTGAAAATAAAATATTATATTTGACTCAGCAACACAATACCCCTCAATCATCTGTAACTAAGCCATTAACTAAGGCATATTGGGAAAAGCACTGGCTTTGTAGGGTCTGGCAACTTGTATTTAAGTCCCAGATCAGGGATCATGAGCTGTGTAAATTTAATCAGGCGTTTAATCTCTCTGAGCCTGTTGTATTGTGAGTTAATGTATGTGTCTAGTTATTCTATGGTTTTCCCCTAGATTCATTTTCTCTCCCCACAACCCCCAGTTCTCTGCTCATCTTTATACTATGAGGATTTGCTGCCTTCTACCAACCACATTGCCAGGACTCCCTTGCCATCTGGCTTCTAGTTGATTTTAGCAGCAGATCAGAAGGTGGGAAAAGAGAGGGAACAAAATGATTCTGCCCTCTCTCACTGCTTCTGTACCATCTACTGGGAAACAAATTGGGAGACCCATCTTCCTTGGCTTTAGCTTTTCATGAGCTCTAGGTAATCCTGTTTTCACTCCATAACTCTTAGGTCCTAGGGCAAGTAATGGCTCTTTACTCTTGCTGCTCTCTGGGTGCCTCAACATCCATTGTTTGCTCTTTAACCTCACAACTTCTGTAAGTAGCTCCTTCATTAAAGTCTCTTCATTGCACTTACTGAGTAAATTTTACTTTTTGTTTGGAATCTGACTGGTATAGTCTGTGAAAGGATTTCAAAACTATAGAGGACTATCTATAAAAATGCAGGCCATCAGCCAGGCACAGTGGCTCACACTTGTAATCTCAGCACTTTGGGAGGCCAAGGCCAGCAGATCACTTGAGATCAGTAGTTCAAGACCAGCCTGCCAACATGGTGAAACCATCCCTCTACTAAAAATACAAAAAATAGCCAAATTAACCCGCATGGTGGGGTGGGCCTATACTCTCAGCTAGTTGGGAGGCTGAGGTGGGAGGATCCTTCAGTCTGGGAGACAGAAGTTGCAGTGAGTTGAGATTGCATCACCACTCCAGCCTGGGTGACAGAGAGAGACTCCATTTCAGAAAATTAAAAAAAGGAAAAAAGAAAAAAGAAAGAAACCCCCAGGTCATCAAGTTATTATTTATTATTATTAAGCCATATTTCTACCATCAATACTATATTCTGAAATTTGCAAAACTTTTCTGGTTATATCTAAATATTGCATCAGCCCATGAATATTTTTAAAAAGTCAGAAACTAGTAATGAAGGTTATGTGGAATAAAGTGCATCTGAGTCTATTGTGCTTCATCTTTATAAAGTAGGAAATGGTCAGAAAGTTGAACAGTTATCAGAATGGAAAAATTTCCTGTCTGATAATTAAACTCTCTGTCGTCAAGAAACAGGAGCCTAAATAAGTAGATATTGTTTTGTACAAATCTGAATAGGAGTGCGTCTGTGTTTGTGTGTATCTATCTATATGTACATGTATATAAATGGCATTTGTTTAGTGAAGAGACTGTGGCAACTGCTGCCATACACAGCCATTATAGTGACTCATTTTATTTCTGGTATAAGTATCTAATTTTGGAGGTAAAAATTTGTATTCATTGTAATTTTTTTTTGAAACAGAGTCTCACTCTTTCGCCCAGGCTGGGGTTGCAGTGGTTCAATCTCCACTCACTGAAACCTCCATCTCCCAGGTTCAAGTGATTCTTCTGCCTCAGCCTCCTGAGTAGGGGGATTGTAGACCTGCACCACCATGCCTGACTAATTTTTGTATTTTTAGCAGAGACAGCATTTCACCATGTTGGCCAGTTATGTCTCGAACTCCTGATCTCAAGGGGTCTGCCTACCTGGACCTCCCCAAGTCCTGGGATTACAGGCCTGCACCACCATGCCTGGCCTATTCATTGTAAAATGTATTTGAACATTAGCAGTTTTTCATAAAAAGGTTGTAGACTACTTATAATTACTTTTTTAAATTAATGGTTTTTAAAATAAGAATAATCTTTTTCTCATACATTCAGAAAAACCATGATTATTACATACACATTTAAACTGTACTTTTGTGTCTGAAGAGTGAACTTCTGATGACTCCTAAGGAAAAACAAAATGAGTTCTCATTTTTGCTTTCAGCGTATATACTGCATTTTTAAAAGTCTATAATTATTTAAATGACATAATTCAATCTACTTATATGGGAAGACAGATTAGGATTATTTGATCGTAAGCAACAGAAACAATGCCAGGAAATTTCACAGGAAGGATATATGGGGTAGCTCAGTTGAGCTTGGGGATCTAGATGGCAAGAACCAATGGACGATTTCTTCAGGATTCTGTCATCAGAAAGTTTTGGCTGCAAATGTTTTCTGACCCTGAGTCACCGTGCTCAAGATTCTAATCCTAGGAGAATCAGCTTGGACTGGCTCAGGTCCCAGACACACAGGTTGGCCAAGGGAGTTGGGTCGCTTGATTGACAGTCCTGGCATGTCATGGAGGGGGATGCATTGCCAAAGAAAATGTAGGATGCTAGGACCAGGAAAAGCAGAAAGAGATTCTAGGCTGGTAAAAACAACAGATTCTCCCACAAATGTCTGGAGCATTTTATGACATATTATTAAGATATTAGATATGTTTTAAAAATGTTTTCATCCTTAAAACCATTTCCACAATTTGGACATTGAGAATATTTCACGAACTTAGGATCGAAAGGCAGCTCCAGATCTGGTTCTGAAAAATTCTTGTAGAAACTGAAGTTTCTTCACCTGGACTGCCCTGAGGGGTCTGCAGTCGGGAAACACTTTCCCTGATGCCACCTTTCATGGCTCAGTTAATATGCCTTGGATAAGAAGTAAAGGGTACACAGCTACTGGCAAGTAGCTTTTCTTGTTACAACAAAAATATGATATTATAGTCCTGGCAGCAAAAAAGACTTACCCTATCTCCACCTTCCAGTGCAAAACAGTGGTTTGGATTTCAGGAACTCTCAGTTGACAAAACAAGCATGAAGAGCCTTTGAAAAGTAGTTATTAAGTTTAGGATAAATGTGCTATGCAGATGATGCATGCTTTTTCAGATCTGCTTCTCCACCATGAAATTCTTGGATTAGTATAAAATATGTGCTCATGGCCGGGCGCGGTGGCTCATGCCTATAATCCCAGCACTTTGGGAGGCCGAGGCAGGTGGATCACGAGGTCAAGAGATTGAGACCTTATTGGTCAACATGATGAAACCCCGTCTCTACTAAAAATGCAAAAATTAGCTGGGCATGGTGGCGCACGCCTGTAATCCCAGCTACTCGGGAGGCTGAGGCAGAAGAATTGCCTGAACCCAGGAGGTGGAGGTTGCGGTGAGCCGAGATCGCGCCATTGCACTCCAGCCTGGGTAACAAGAGCGAAACTCCGTCTCAATAAAATAAAATAAAATAAAATTTGCTCATGAGGGCAGAAATTGTGTTTGTATTGCTTGCTGCCATATCTTGTGCACATAATAGGCACTTAATGCATATTTTAGAGTAAATAGATCAACAACTAATGAATACACCTACTATTTAAAAAGAGCGTGGGTGCAGTGGCTCATGCCTGTAAATCCCAACATTTTAGGAGGCTAAGGCAAGAGCATCCCTTCAGGCCAGGAATTCAAGGACAGCCTGGGCAACACAGCAAGATCTCGTCTCTACAAAAAAAAGAAAGAAAAATTAGTTGGGCATGGTGTGCACATTTGTATTCTCAACTACTTGGGAGGCTACAGTAGGAGGATTGCTTGAGCCCAGGAGTTCGAGGTTCCAGTGAGCTATGATCGCACCAGCGCACTCCAGCCTGGGCAAGAGAGCAAGACCCTGTATTTAAAAATAAATAAATACATAAGAAACTTTATATGAATGGACCTTTTTCCCCAGAAAATTTCATTAAAAAGTGAGCAGTTTTTGCTTTCAGAGTGTGTAGAACCTTAGAAACTTTTTAAAGGAAAGAAAATACATTTTAACCATTTCATCCTGTTTTGGATTTCAAGTTATTAGTTTTAACTATTTTTAACATACTGTATAATTTATTTGCTTATAGTATTTATTGTCTATTTCTACCTGCTAGAAAGTATTTTGTTTACTGTTCAAGGTGTGGCATAATATTTCCCCATTAAAGATAGCTCTTAAAAAGAATATGTAAGATAGGACAATATTCTGAGTTATTTGCAGAGTTCCCAGAAGGTTTGAGCCCCATTGAAACCTTCCAGGACTAATTTCAGAGTGGGTTCTGGCTGAGCCTCCATATTCTCGAACTCACATTACAGTATTTAATAAAACTTTAAAGGTTTTCTTTTCTTTTCTTTTGAGAAAGAGTCTCGTTCTGTCACCCAGGCTGGAGTGAAGTGGTGCGATCTCAGCTCACAGCAACTCCACCTCCCAGGTTCAAGCAGTTCTCCTGCCTCAGCCTCCCAAGTAGCTGGGATTACAGGTATACACAAGCACGCCCAGCTAATTTTTGTATCTTTAGTAGAGACAGGTTTCACCATGTTAGCCAGGCTGGTCTCGAACTCCTGATCTCAAGTAATCTGCCCACATCATCTTCCCAAAGTGCTAGGATTACAGACATGAGCCGTGGCACCCAACCTAAAGGTTTTCTTTAAAACTGCACTTTTGTATAATATCTACTTAAGTTTTATAATCATTGTTTAAAATGAATCAGTGGTGTGCATGTTCCAAAATCAGTTAGCTTGTTGAGGATTGTCTATGGAAAATACAAAAAAATATTAAAGAGTAAAGTAGAACTGAGCAAAGAAAATCATTCTCCACAATTAGTTTCCTTTTCTGCTTTCACAGGTAAAAAAAAAAAAAAAAAAATACCACCTATGTAGCAACTGGAGCCCTGCTTCTTATATAATTAATAAAGGTGTGGGTTCTTCATGAATTTTTTTCCCAGGGGCCCTAAAAGTTCTAGCAATAGCATTTATAACTACATGTAATTTTCTTCCCTGCAGAATGCCAATTTCAGAGAAAAGTAAAGGGATAGTATCTGTCTTGTTGTAACAGCTGTAGTTACCTTACAAGAAAAAAAAAAAAAAAGAGTAAAATGTCTTTCTATGTTATCTAATTACTAGTCAAATATAATGACTCTTTATGTATGAATTCTGTTCTTGTGAATTAATTCTAGTATTCAAAAGACTTTCAGAAGTAATTTTGGACAGACTTATATTGCCCAAATGTAACTATGGGACGTACAGGCTTCAATCACTTGCTCCTTCAATTAGTACTTATTGACACCTTGTCATGGGCCAGGCATTGTGCCAAGGAGAACACAGTAAACAGGATGACAATTTCCCTGGCCTCATACAGTTTCTAATCTGGTGGGGATCCTGATATGCAAAATAACTACACAAATAAACTAACTGTGAGTTAATATGTACTACAAAAGAGAACAGAGAAGAAATGTTGCATTGTGACATTGGACTTGACACACTTAGGAGGATCGGGACAACTTCCCTGAGCAGTGATGTTTAAGGTAACACCCAAAGGATAGAAAAGGAATTGGCCTAGTGTGGGGAGACTAGTGGACAGGGAGAGAAGGTTGGTAAGAATATTCTTGCAACAAAACAAGGTACATGAGAATGTGCACATTTAGAAAAGCAAAAGAAGTCTGCTACGATTAGGGAATAAAACATAAGGAAGTAAGAGGAGCAGGAGACAGAAGTGGAAAGTTGGCAGAGGGTCTTAGTGGCCTTGTTAAATGTTTTGGGCTTTTAAAAGTTTGATTTATTTGTTCATTTAGAGACAGAAGCTCAGCTCTGTTGCCCAGGCTGGAGCGGAGTGGCATGATCTTAGTTCACTGCGACCTCTGCCTCCCTGGATCAAACCATTTTCTCACCTCAGCTTCCCAAGGAGCTGGGACTACAGATGTGTGCCAGCATGCCCAGCTAATTTTTATGTATAGATATATTTGTGGGGGGGGAGGCAGGTAAAGACGGGGTTTCACCATGTTGTCCAGGCTGTTCTCAAACTCCTGGGCTCAAGCAATCCACCCACCTTGGTCTCCCAAAATGCTAGGATTATAGGCATGTGCCACATGCCTATACCCACATCCAGCTCAATATTTTGGAATTTATACTAAAGACAAGCAGGCTGTAAAGGATTCGTGGCTTTTTCTTCTTCTTCTCAGAAAGGAACATTTAATAGGGACCTACAAAAAGAAGCCATGATGTCTGGGTGGCCACAAAATGAGATGGTAGATCCTCACACCATTACCCATCCCACCTTCCCTAGACAGAGGGCTTAATACCGTAGGAGAAGATCTAGACACAGAGGGCGTATATACCCTAAGAGAAGAGAGCTTATATACCATATTCTCTTTTGTAGCACATTAGACATTTCTGCAATCGAAGCAGGATTCCTTTGAGATTTTCATCCATCAGAAATGGGTTCTTGCTATGTTGCCCTGACTGGTCTTAAAGTCTTAGCACAATTGAAGTATACTTTTTAGGAAAGAATGCTATGTGAATCTGCCTAAGGGCAGAATTTACAGTAAGTAAGTACATGCTCTTACACAAAGAACAGTAGATAAAATAGAAATCTCAGAGGCCTTCCCATAACAGGGGTTAATAGAAGTCAACATGCTGGATTAGCATCCAAGATGGAGTTGCTTTAGCCTCTACGCTACATCTCACTAACACAGCTCTTGCAGTTCACATGCCCTCTTCATCTGCAGTGGTTCCTGAGCCTTTAGAAAGGGCACTTGATATTGTGTAGTTTTAGCAGCAGTGCACTGGCAATGGAAAACAGATCTGGCCCAGTGGGATTTCAAATGAGGGAGATTCACGAGTTTGTTTGAATCATCTCTAGTCTTTGAAACTTTGGTTCTGTTAGAAGAAGTAAAGCAATGAAAGACACACTACATTAATAATTTGATATAATACACACAAATATTATATTCAAAAAAGACTTTGTATGCAAGAACAACAATAAAAAAGAACCTATTCCATTAGAAAGCCAACTAAAAGCATTGTTAAATGAAAACCAATAACTAAAACCTGATTCTTGTTTAGAGATTTCTTGTAGTGAGGAAATAATTCAGGATGTAGCCTACATTAGAGTCAAAAAATAGAAACTGAAAAACAATGGTCAGGGCTAGAATCTAAATTTTTCTCTCTACAGTTTCCCCATTTATACCAAGGATAAATCATAGTAGGACCAATTTATTTGCAAAATACATTTTAGTCTATTATACTTGGCCTGATTATTTGTATAAAGCATAGCAACAATAGTTATGGGTTATATAGACTTTAAAGTTGGCCTTGATGGAACTTTTATAAAAAATTTTGATTTCAATTTTTTAAAAACCTCAAGGCTAGAAGCCAAGTTAAGGATTCACATCAGACTGTGCTTATAATACCTGTATGAATTCCTCTTTTCTAGTGGTCCCAAAATATCCTGAGCTTCCTGGGCTGGAAAGTGACATTCTTTGCTTATCACAGGTCAGGAACTTTGTAAGGGAACCATGTAGACAAGGTACCAGGCCAGTCTTTCTATGGGGATTCTTATTGGCTCTTTAAAGACAATTGGAGCTTCTGGATAGGTGAACACATGGAGGTTCCTGGAGGGTGGCACACCCAAGGAGGAAGTGGAAGCTCCACATTCCTTCCTCCATACCTTGCTCTGCACGTCTCTTCATCTGTATCTTTTGCAATGTCCTTTGTTATAAGCCAGCAAACATAAATGAGGTGTAGATAACTATTCCAAGTTAAGAAACTTGTCCAAAGACCCACAGCTACTAAGCAGCTGGGCTGGAACTCAGGATTAACTCTGCCTGACTGCAAAGCCATGCCCCTCCATAAACCACACTACTCTTGCAGCTTCCCAAGGCTTTTGAAGTTCTGGAGTGTGACATTTCTGCAGTCGAAGCAGAATTCCTTTGAGATTTTCATCCATCAGAGATGGGTTCTTGCTATGTTGCCCAGACTGGTCTTGAAGTCTTGAGTGCAAGTGATCCTCCCACCTTGACCTCTCAAAGTGAAGGTGACTATTTTTCAAATGTCTAAATCTCAACAAGAATCACAAGGCATGCAATGAATCAGGGAACCAAAGCCCAAGTGAAGGAATAAAAATAAGTCACTAGAAATGAAAACAAAGTAAATAAAGTCAATCTCAGTTTCTCAAAGCAGTCTGACCATATATGAAATTATGCCATTCTAGTCAAAGCCTGAGTAATAATCAGTGCTTCCAATTGTGTCAGACAAAAGCTGTTATGGTCCATGAGAGGAGATGGCAGATCCCCACCAAATTTTTTTTTATTATTTTTTTTTATTTTTGAGATGGAGTCTTGCTCTGTCACCCAGGCTGGAATGCAGTGACACCATCTTGGCTCACTGCAACCTCCACCTCCTGGATTACAGTGATTCTTGTGCCTCTGCCTCCTGAGTAGCTGGGATTACAGGCATACATCACCATATCTAGCTAATCTTTGTATTTTTAGTAGAGATGAGGTTTCATCATGTTGGCCAGGCTGGTCTCAAACTCTTGACCTCAAGTGATCTGCCCACCTCGGCCTCCCAAAGTGCTGAGATTACAGGTGTGCACCACTGTACCCAGCCCAAATTTTGCTTTTAAAATTTCCTTCTGTTAGAGGATTGACATTACCAAACTTCAAGACTTACTGTAAAGTAATAATTGAAATAGTAATATTGGTGAAAGAATAGATAAATACATCAATGGAACCGGACAAAGAGCCCAGAAATAGACCCACTAAACATAGTCAACTGATCTTTGACAAAGAAGTAAAGGAAATTCAATGGAGCAAAAATATTCCTTTCACCAAATAGTGCTGCAACATCTACACATCTGTGTGTAATAGTATGAATCTGGACACAGAAATTACATCATTCAGAAAAGTTAGTTCAAAGTGAATTATAGGCTGAAATATAAAACACAAAACTATAAAATTCCTAGAAGATAACAGAGCACAAAATCTAGGTGACCTTGGTTATGACAATGACTTTTCAGAAGCACCATCCAAGGTACAATTTATAAAATAAATAATTGATAAGCTGGACTTATTAAATTAAGAACCTCTACTATGGAAAATACAATGTCAGTAGAATGAGAAGATAAGACACAGACTGGGAGAAAATATTTTTGGAAGACACATCTAATAAAGAACTACTATCTAAAATATACATAGACCTCTTAAAACTCAACAGTAAAATGAACAAGCTAATTTTAAAATAGGCTAAAAGAACTTCACAGACACCTCATCAAAGCAGACATACAGAATGCAAGTGAGCATATGAAAAGGTATCCAGCCTCATCTGTCATTAGAAAATTGCAAATTAAACCAACAATGAAATGCCACTATATACCTATTAAAACAGCCAAAATCCAGAACATTAACAATGATCAAATGCTGGCAAAGATATGAAGCAGCAGGAACCCTCATTCATTCCTGGTAGGAATGCGAAATGATACAGCTACTTTGAAAGATAGTTTGGCCATTGCTTAAAAAACTAAACATATTCTTATCATGTAATCCAGCAATCATGCTCTTTGGTATTTACTCAAATGAGCTGAAAACTTACATCCACCAAAAACCAGTGCATGGAAATTTATTTATAATTCCCAAAGCTTGGAAGCAACCAAGATGTCCTTCAGTGGGCGAATGAATAAATAAACTGTGGGATCTCCAGACAACAGAATATTATTCAGCAATAAAAAGAAAAGAGCTATCAAGCTATGAAAAGACATAGAGGAACCTTAAATGCATATTACTAAGTGAAAGAAGTCAATCTGAAAACTTGACATACTGTCTGATTCCAACTATATGACATTCTGGCAAAGGCAAAACTATGGAGATAGTAAAAAGACAAGTGGTTGCCAAGGGTTAGACAGAGAAGGATGAGTAGGCAGAGCACAGAGGATTTTTAAGGCAGTGAAACTATTCTGTACAAAACTAGTTGTTAGATACAAGTCATTGTACATTTGTCCAAACCCACAGAATGTACAACACCAAGAGTGAACCCTACTGCAAGCTATGGACTTTGGGTGAAAAGTCAGCATAGGTTAGTAGACATTTGTAGCAAGTGTGCCCCTCTGGTGTGGATGTCAATAATGAGAGAGACTATGCGTGGTTGGGGATAATGGGATGTATGGGAATTCTGCGTACTTTTCACTCAATCTTGCTATGACTGTAAAACTGCTCTAAAAAATGAAGTTCATTTTTTTTAATGGAATTACTAAGTTAAATAATATTTTTAAAGCTCTTTTCTGGCTCCTGAGTGGAGAATGAACCACTCAGCAGACATGAGCAGGAGTGGAAGGTGAGGAGGTCACTGCAGTAATTCAGTGAGAGGTGATCATGGCCTGGACCCAGAGTGGGAGTGGAAAAAGAGACAGATGGACAGATGTGAGATGTATTTTGATGACAGGACTGATGGAACTTGCTGAAGGATCAGATCTGCCAGTACAGGAAAAGGGCAATCAATAATGACTGCAAATATGTGTTATTGAGAACGGAAGATGGGAGTGAGCGGTGGTTGGCTGTGAAGCCTGGGGGTTTTTTTGGAAGGGGAAATCATAAGTTCTGTTGTTGAGTTTGAGTCGTCAGATGTCAAGAGGAGATACCAAGTAGATTATTAGTGTTTATCTGCTTTTACTGCGTAGCAACAGCAAACTTACCTCTGTAAAGCTACCAGCTTCTCAAAAGTGACCTTTCTTGATTTGGATTTAAGATTTTTCATTTGTATAACTGAAGGGCCCGTTTAGAAAGTTATTCAAAGACAAAAGAGTAATCTGACTCAAAGAGTATTCAAGTGTCAAATTCTCGAGAAAACTGCTTGCAGTTTTGAAATGAATTTTTCCAGCTCCATTGCTATCCCTACTGAGGTTTCGATAATTTTGAAGCCAACTTTCAGACAGCTCAGCCTCAGGTAAGAAATTCTCCCTCTAGGAGCCTATGGAAGAACACTCTCAGAACCTGTGTGCCTAAGAATGCAAGCTCAGCTAGGGTGCAGAACTTTCTGCTGGATGGTGCATATATATTTCTCCGGCATCTCTTCTACACTGTAAACATATTAGGGACGTAGGGACGAGAATTTTATATCCTTAGTATCAGCATATGTGCAGTGCTAGTTATTTGTGAATTGGATTATTATAAAGATATATCTTTTTTGATGTTATAAAACCTGTAACTCATTAGTGACACACAGAAATTTAAATGTGACAGAGAACCGGGTAGTCCAAGAAGAAAGCCAACTTTGAGCCACTGGGTTTTCAGTTAGAGATCCAATGCTGTCTTAACTGAAGCCAAGTTATTGTTGAAAAAAACATCACCAAGCAACCAGTTCATTTCTCTATGCAATGGCAAACAACCAGTTTGACTGATTTCTTGCACTGAATCAACTGAATTTAATAACTTGGTAGTAATTTAAATAAGGCTTATACAGTATCAGTGATAGGTATACCTTGAGTATATCCATAAATACTTTTATATAAGCTCTAGATTTTACATTGGTGATTTAGAGGCTTTGATGCTTTCTTTTTGGCTTTTACTGATAGGTATTTTTGTTCAAATCAGAGAATTTTCACTTTCTAAATTTAAAAAAATCACGGAATTTAAGGAGAAAGAAATAGCACTGATTTTTATGATTTAACTCATTCAGTCAACAAATATTTGAGTTAATGGACTCTTCTGGGTCACCAACAAAGTAATTGTCTTCCAGAATTTGCACTCTAGTGGGAAATTGTTGGCAAATAAATTTCAGACAAATCATTTGTTGGGTAATAATGTAAGTGTGCTAAAGAAAAATAAAGTATGCCTAAGAAGATGGAGTGCAGAGGGGATGTGTGCAGTTTTAGCTAGGAGTCAGGGCTGGACTCTCTGAGATGACATTTGATCTGAGACTTGCATAAAGTGAGGGTGTGAGCTATTTGAGAAAAAGAACATTCCAGGCAGAGAGAACAGGAAGTGCAAAGGCCTCATCCAAGATTGGCACACAATTATTTATTAGTGTATTTAAATCCACGAGCTTCAATTATTTTCCCTTTTATTACTTAAGGCAGACATTTGCATTTTGAATAAGCAAGACATCAGGAGAGTAATTACCATATAACCTTCTGAGATTCCTCAGTATTTAGCAGTTCACATGTAGTGAGAGAGAGAAAACTGCAGCAACTGGCAATGTTTGTCTGAATTGTGGGAACGTAGGCAAAGCACTTCATCTGTTTGTTTATCCCTTGGTTTTTCTCTTCAATTGTCAATGCCTCTTCTGCCACAGAAAAGAGATTTTAAAAATGCAGACAATAGAATATCTAAGAATTAGGATGAACATGGGGACAGAATAACATGTGAAGACAAAATTTAGTAAGCCCGTTGAGTCTAAACAATACTTAAATGATACTTAAAACACTTAAAGGGCTCTGAGGAAACATGTTAAGATTCCTTAAGCACTTGAACAGCATTTGTTTATTTCACGTTTATGAGAGCTGGTTTTGACCCGTTTCTTTCATTCAGTTAAGGCTATCTCCTCAACAATGCTTGATTACACTCATTCTTGTAATCCAGGGGATTGTAAAGAAATTAGGTCAATTTTACTTTGTAAATACTTTCCATTTTAGATGTCTTACTTATTTAATTTAGCCTTCGCCACGTAGTAAGAGCTAATGTGATTTTTCAATGTTGATTTTAACAATTAAATTTTCAGGGACCATAACATTTTTAATTTATGTAAATAAAATTTTCTATTACTTCATCATGCAGAATTTCCTGGCTAATTTTTTTTCAAACTGAGAGGATATAATTAGGATGGTCTGACTTAAAATACATAGAAGGACCTGCAGGGTCCCAGAAAGACTGGATAAGCATCCTTCAGTGCAACTGAAACAATGAGAAAAGGAGAGATAAAACTTCTGGCTACAGGAGAATAAACTATAGACGGAGGCAACAAATGGTGCCTCTGTTATGTGAGATCCAATCAAAAAGCAGAAAGACACTGTGATGTATTATCTAGCTGCTTTCAAATGGTCCACTCCATTGGGCATACTTCAGGATGAGTATGAGAAATATGTATTTATTCATTAATCTCTACGTACCAGGGACTGCACTAAGTACTAATATATTTATAGTATACAGTAATAAAAGAGATAGACAAAATGTCAGCCTTTATGGAACTTACATTCTATTGGGGGGAGGTCAGAGAATAAACAAATAGGTAAGGATTACAGAAGAATGAATACTTGTTGGAGATTCCTCCCTCCCTCTTTTACTACCTTCATGCCTTTCTTATTTTCCTCCTTCCCTCCCTCCCTCCCTCCCTCCGTTCCTACCACATTTTTAATTTGATCTGCTTTCTGAGTGCTGGTGAGAAGCCAGGAGCCTATAATTCGTTATCTGGCTCAGCTATAGATTCACTATGTTACCTCTGACAAGTCACTTTCCATCTTAGGGGATATTCCCTCTAAAACATAATGACAATCCCTACCTACTACTTACCTGAGAGGATGAAATAAATTTAAAGCTATGAACTTGCTTATAGTAATCCCTTTTATTTGCCAACCAAAGTTGTGATTTTAAAATACCTTCATATTTCTTACCAATTAAAAGTGCTTCTTTTTTATGTATGCACAATTCAGTCAATGTATTTATTTATTTATTTATTTATTTATTTATTTTTGAGATAGAATCTCATTCTGTTGTCTAGGCTGGAGTGCAGTGGCATGATCTCAGCTCACTGCAACCTTTGCCACCTGGGTTCAAGCAATTCTGCCTCAGCCTCCTGAGTAGCTGGAATAACAGGCATGTGCCACTATGCCCGGCTACTTTTTATATTTTTAGTAGAGACAGGGTTTCACCATGCTGGTCAGGCTGGTTTCAAACTCCTAATCTCAAGTGATCCGTCCGCCTCGACCTCCCAAAGTTCTGTGACAACAGGTGTGAGCCCTGCACCCGGCCTCAGTCAATCTCTTTAAACACATACACGTGACAGCAATCACTGTTCTTTCCTTCACATGGGCCGGTTTGCCGGATGATGCAGAATGAGATGCTCTCTTTATGCTGATAGTCCCAAGGGGCCTTTAATTATATTAGCAATTAGTATGAAGAATTGGATCATTTCAGAGACTTGTGAGGATGACACAATAAAAGAGAATACAAAAGTAAAAGACACAAAATTTCAGGCCCATAAGATGAGTTTGGAAACTTTAGAAAGAGGGAATCTATAGAAGATAAAGCCTGTTGGAGAATCGGTCTCCAATCTGTTTCCAGAACAGCTAGAGAAGTGGTTCCTTAGAAAAATAATCTATTGAGCAGATTTTCAAAGCTGACAAATTTGATTTATTTTGTATCTATACAAGAGTTTCTTCTGGTATTTGTATTCACCGTGAATTTGTGTGTGTGTGTCTCTGTGTGTGTGTGTGTGTGTGTGTGTGTGTAGTCATTTTTGTTGTCTTCCCTCAGCCTCTATTTTTAAAAGTTCAGTCATGAATACTTAGGTTTCACCAACATGTTAATTTAGACATGTAAATGTAATTCCACAATTGGGCAGAGATTCCTTCCAAAATTTGCCTGAAGACAAGGTGAAGTTGAATGTTAGGGCTGCCCCCTGGTATTCCACTGATTGACAGGTGTGGCTAGCAGGTCAGGGAGCCACAGCCAACTCCAGGCATCTGCCACCCCGTGCTCTGACTGCCTGGAGCTTTTGCCCAACTGGCCAAGCAAGGCTCCATGATAAAACAGAACAGAAGCCCAGCCAGGCCTTTTTATTTCAGGCTCTGCCACTGAAGGAAATCATAAATTGTGGGGAATTGAGGGAAGCAGGGCCCAGGAAGGCAGATAACAGTGTGTTACGGGCAGAAAGGGCTTTAGCAGCCCAGAGAAGGGGAGACTTGCTCTAGGCCACTAAATGATTTCCCAAATAGGCCTCAGGGTGCTTGCCTCAAAGTTCCCCTCACTAGGCCTGCTGCCTCTCAGGACATGGCAGAGTCTTTCTCGGGCCTTTCTGATGCTGTGCCAGGAAGCCCCCAGCTTGTCATGGTACCTCAGCATTCAATGCCACCCACTTGGCAAGGCCAACCCTGGCCACCCAGAGGAATGACTCAGGCAATCATCCTGTTCCAGCTCTCAGCATTTTACTCATTGTCATCTGATATTTTCTTAACACATTTGCTTATTCATTTGTCTTCTTTACAGGAATATAAACTCTGTGGCATCAGGAAACTTATCTGTCTTTTTCATGGCAGCAGGCCCAGTTCCTAGAGGAATGCCTGCTTGTTCACAGTAGGTGCTCAATAAATAATTGTTAATAAATAAATGAGGCTGGGCACAGTGACTCAGGCCTGTAATCCCAGCACTTTGGGAGGCCAAGGCGGGTGGATCACGAGGTCAAGAGACAGAGACCATCCTGGCCAACATGGCGAAACCCCTTCTCTATTAAAAGTACAAAAAAATTAGCTAGGCGAAGTGGTGTGTGCCTGTAGTCCCAGCTACTTGGGAGGCTGAGGCAGGAGAATTGCTTGAACCTGGGAGGCGGAGGTTGCAGTGAGCCAAGGTTGCGCCACTGCACTCCAGCCTGGCGCCTGGTGACAGAGTGAGACTCTGTCTCAAATAAATAAATAAATGTCCAGCTCATCACTAGAATTTCAGAATTGCTTTATCTTAGTTTCTCATTAGTCCTTAATCACCAGTGCTTTGGAACATTACAGCTTTTACCTTTCCCTGGCATATGTGTATTGATCTGCAAACATACATGAGATGTTGTTTAAGGAGCTATTTTTTTGTATGTGAGGAGCCCCTTCCTTCCTAAGACTTGGTTGTTCAGAGTCAACCACCTGTCAATCCTAAATAAATAAATAGAATGAACAGATCTTAAAAAGGTATTTAGAAAGACAACTCTCATGGTGATGTGGCAGATTAGAGCTGAGACGAGTTAGGAGGAAGCTGTTATGAAGAGCGGGTAAGGGCCTACCAAGGATAGTGGGAAGACAATGAGGAAATAAAATCAGAAGGCCCTTCATAGAACAACAGTCTTGGCAGTGAATTTCAAATAGGAGGGGAGAGACAGTGAGCAGTCAGAACAAACCCTGAGTGCTCGAACTTTCCTGTGGAGGTGAATGGTGGTGCCATGAACTGCCATATGCATAAAACAAAGCAGATTGTTTTGAGAAGAAAGAGTGGTGAAAATGACATAGTTGGACATCAGATATTTTGATTTTGAGGTATTTGTGGGACATGCAGATGGAGGTTTCCAATAAATATTTGGACATCGAATTTTGGAGTTTAGTAGAAAGGTAGGACTGAATATGGATAGTTTGGAGTTGTCTGGATATAGGTATATGTGAGAGACTAAGCCCTGGGGGTAGATGAGAAAATCCAGCAACGTGCAAACAAATGGAAAAACTAAAAATGTAGCATTTGTAGAGGAGTAGGTCCAGTTGCAACAAGCTGTGAGACTTCAGACAAATTACTTAGTTTCCTTTGTCCCTGGTTTCTTCATCTGCGAAATGGGTTATTTAGTTAATACCTACCTGAGTTGTTGAGAAGATAAATGTGTTCCTCACAAAGTGCCTATTTAGTACAGTGCCTGGCACATAATCCAGATTACATTTTTATTCCCCAGGAGTAAGGATATTTAAGGTAATGTGGAAAAAGAAGCCAAGTAAGAATACCAGGAAAGAGGGATCTGAGTCAGAAGAGAATGAGACAGAGCAGTGCCACAGAAAACAGAGGGTTTGAACAAGGGGGTGGTCAAGGGTGTCAAGTGGCACAGGGGGTTCCCTTAGAATAAGAAGTCAGTAGGGGTCCTCAGCTGTGATGGTTAGGGAGTCATTTGTGTCCTGAGAAAAGGCAGGGTCAGGAGAGCTGTGTGGATGGGTTGAAAAGAAAATGAAAATGACCCCTGTTCAGAGATGGTGAATTGAACACTTTCACTTCCCTGCACTCTTAAAACCTCATTGATATAATAGTAAAGGGATTTTTTTTTCACAAACAAATAAAGAAAAGGAAAAGACAGATGACAACAACCAAATCTGGGAAACTGAAAAGCAGATAGATGAGTGTTAATTTACTGAGTGCAACTAAGAAAACAGAAAACTAGAGCTGCAATGAAGAAAGCACAGAAGGAAGCTGAGTTGCCCAACAGAACCCAAGGAAGGCCCCCAAATTAGGGGTTGTAGGTACCTCTGAAAGTGGGGTTGAAAATTAAGATGAATACTGAAAGTCTGCTTAAGAAGTGACTATCCTCGCTCCTTCATCCTGTCCCACCAAGAACCACCCCCAACCAAGCAGAGCCAGGACTGTTTTTTCCGTACTGAGGCAGAAGATGAGGTAGAGGGAGTAAACAGAATGACTTTGTGGAAAGCCACAGTAGAAACAGGAGTGTTAAGCTGAAGTCTGTATGCTGAGTGATGAGGTAACCTAGCCCCATTCACACATTCTTCCAGGATGCTGCAATCAGGTTTATATCTTCTGGAAAAGAGAGTGAAATATTTTCCTTTAAATAAATGAATATCCCAAAAGAAAAGACCTGAAAGGTAGTGACAGTCAAGAGTGTCCCAAAGAAACGGTTCAACCAGATCATCTCTCAGCAATGTCTACATTTAACAACACATAGTGCTCCCAGAGTTGTGTGTGTGCATGTGTGTCTGGGTGTGTGTGTGTATGTGCACATATGTGTCTAAAATACTAACAAATGACATCCCAGGATCACCAGTGATGTTAGCTAAGCTGCTGACATGAAAGTTAGAGACTAAAAGAAACAAACAACAGTGAGACAATGAGGCTGAAGAAACCCTAAAACAAAAAAAAGAAAAGGGAAAAAATAACATGTAACACTCAGAAGACAAAAATGAGTTTTTCAAATGAAATATTTGATAGTAGAAGCAAAAATCTCAGGTAACTTATTTATTTATTTATTTATTTATTTATTTATTTATTTATTTGCAGCATCCTAGCACAGAGTAGGGTCTTAGTATTTGCTGAGTGAGAGATAAAGGCTTACAAGGTACGGTGAAGAAAATCACACATAAAGATAGAAAAGTGATGTCTATGATTGATTCAGGAGTTTTATCATCAAAATAATATAAATTTTTAGTAAAAGAATAAAGAAAATCGAGGAGAAATTAACAAATAATTTGGAGATTTTGATTAATTTAAATAATTCATCTTAACTGAAGGAAGTTTCTAAGTTGAATCATCCACTGGCTGCCTCAGAAAATGTAAGGAAAAAGAGTCAAGGAGCCTGCCAGGGCAGATCACTGTGAACTTCCAGAAAACTCAAGACAAAGAGAGGATCTTAAAAGCATAGATGGAGGTGGGAAGTGGAGTGATAAACTGTCCTATCTACTGTGGCTGTGTAACAACAAATTGCTCTAAAACTTAGCAGCTTAAAAACTTAACATACACATTATCTCTCACGGTTCTTGAGACACAAGAATCCAGAGTGGCTCAACTGGGTTGTTCTGTCTCAGGGTCTCAAGAGGTTTTAGTCTGTGGCTCGGGCTTGAACGTTTCAAAGGCTTCCCTCACATATCTGGGAAGAACTGACCAGCTGGGGCTGAGATAGCTGAGGTACCTTTTGCATTTCTCTGTCTCTCTGTCTCTCTGTCTCTCTGTCTCTCTGTCTCTCTCTCTCTCTCTCTCTCTCTCTCTCTTTCTCTCTCTCTCTCTCTCCCTCTCCTCCTTTGATATGGTATCATTGTTATGGTTTATCATTGTTATGGTTTGAACGTATGTGTTCATCCAAAGTTCATATGTTGCATATTGGAATTGAAACCCCAAGCTGATGGCATGAAGAGGGGAGGTCTTTGGGAGGTGATTGAGGATGGAGTCCTCATAAAGGGATTAGCACCCTTATAAAAGATGCCCCAGAGAACTGCCTGGCCTTTTCATTGCTTCTGTCATGTGAGGACACAGTGTTCTCCCCTTCCACCATGTGAAGACTTAGCCATAAGGTACCATCTTGTAAGTACACTTAGATTGAGATACCCATCTTGGAAGCAGAGGGCAGCCTTCACCAGACGCAATCTGCCAACACTTTGATCTTGGATTTCTCAGTCTCCAGAACTGTAATCAATACATTTCTTCTGTTTATAAATACCCAGTCTGAGATATTTTATTGTAGTGGCAGGAATAGACTAAGACAATCATGACGAGCTCACAAGGTGCTCACATGCACAGACATGAGAGTGAGGGGGCAGCTGTGGGGAGAGAGAGAGAGAGAGAGAGAGAGAGAGAGAGAGAGAGAGAGAGATCATATAAGCCTTTTTTTTTTTTAATCTAGCCTTGGAAGCCAGGTAGCATCATTAATAATCATTAACATCTCACTCTGGTTACAAAGGTCTACCAGGTTCAAATAGAGGCAACATAGATTCCAGCTTTGAAGGAGGAATATGAATGTTATCTTGTAAGAAGAGCATGTAGAAAAGGGACAGAAAAAAGCAATTAAAACAGCCTGCACAGGAAGAATAAAGAGTCAGAATGGAATCAAAGTTCTTAACAGCAACACTGGATGCCGGAAGACAATGGAAAATGCCTTTTAAATCCTCAAGAGAAATAACTTCTAACCTAAAATTCTATATTCAGTTAAACTATGAATAAAGAGCAAAGGCAGAATAAATACATTTTTTTACATTTAACTTCTCAGGTAATTTATTTTCCATATTATATTAACTAGGAAATTTACGGAAGCTGTGCTCCATCCGTAGAAAGGCTTAAACAAAGAATGAAGGAGATCCAGGAAATGAAACCCCAACCAGGAGACAGGTGAAAGCAACCCCCAGGATGGAAATTGTGCAGCAGCTGGGACTGGAGAGGAAGACAGAAAATCCAGGAGAGATGTGTCCCTGAATTTGTTGTATTTTCTCATGTGTTTGAATGCTCCAAGAAGCTGTGGATGAATTGTAATAAGTACATGGAAAACTGAGCAAAGAAAAAAATACCAAAAAATACACATGAAAGTAAATACATCATAGTACACACATGGCCAAACTGTAAATAAAATCTGCAGAGTCAGAAGAATATATAAATTGATATTTAACCTATATTTAAAGAGTGGGAAATTATTTGTGTTGGGAGGAAGGGTCAGAAGTATGAGTGAAAAGAGAGCTATTAGCTGAAGGATTGAAAGCACCAAAAGGAATATCAAATAGAAGGAAATTTAAAAATAAGCCTAGATAGTCTACAATCTGAAGAGTAGGATTTCCAAAAAGGGAAAACAGAGAAGAAATCAGAGAAGATGAAGTTACTAAAGAAATAATTTCAGATACTTTTCAGAACTGCAAATGACTTAGAAAATCAAGGCATATCATCATGTCACTCTGGAACACTGAAGAGACAGAGAGATTTCTAAAAACATCCAGAGACAAAAAATGGTCAGATGTGAAATTCTGAAATCAGAATAGCTTTATACTCTTTATCAGTGGCCCTAGAAATTAAAAGACAAGAGAGTAGTGCCTTCAAAATTCTCAGGGGAAATGACTTAAAACTTTTAACTTGATAGCCAGTCAAAATATTATTCAAGTATAGAACAGAATATTTAAAATGTCAGACATGCTAGAATTCAGAAAGTTTATAACATAAGCATCCTTCTTCAAGTTAATTAATACTCCTTTAACATGGCAGAAAATCTATATTGTTATAAGACTGATAATGAAGAGAGAGAAATATAAAACACGATATTTTGAGTTTTGCAAGTTGCCACCGGAAGAAAATCAGCAAGACTTCACATTAGAAATACTGGAGATCCAGGGACTCTCTGAGGACTAATGCTCCTCTCTGCAAATTTTGTACTGTTTTATCTTTTTAAAATGATGTGCACATATTATTTTGACTTTAAAATTTCATTGGAAAATTTAAAAGCAAATTGAATAAAAAGATGGAAAGTGGGTTGATGAAAGCAACGAATACAAAGATAGTTAAAGATGGAGGTGGTGGGTGGGTGAAGCATTTTCTATGTAGTGTAGGGAATTCTCACAGGTATGTAGCTTCTTAGTCCTCACAATGACTGAAAGAGGCAAATATCATTATGTCATTTTAGAGATGAGGAAACTGAGGTTCAAGGAAGTTAAAAGAACTTGCCTAAAGTCACACAGCTGAGAACTGCCAATATCAAAGCTGAACCTAAGTGTCTGTTCCAAGGCTCATTCATGTTTCACTAGTGTTGAATGTTGGCAGACAAGAGGAGAAAAAGATACTGGGACCTAGGATAAAGGGAAGAGTTTTTGGCAGAGAAAACACATAAACATTCATGTAAGTTGAAAGTAAAGAGTCCTCAGAAGCTAAGAATTGAAAGTACGAGAGAGAATTGGAATGCTTGAGCCAAGTCTCAGAAAGTTTGGAGGAAGCAGCATGGCGACATGGGCAAGAGTTTGCCTTGGAAAGGGGCAAAGTTGCTTCTACTTCTGAAACAGATGGGAAGGAGATAAGGGTGAGTGAAGTTGCTATTAAGCAGGAGCTTGGAGAGGAGGGAAATTGAGATGGTCATACTGTTTCTTCCATGACATAAGAGGCTGGTTATTCTCCTATGAGTAGACAAGTAAGGGAAAGCCTGGATCTTTATCAGTGATTGGGTTGAGGAAGGGCAGAAGGGAGAAAAAAAGAGCTGGAAAGCGACTGGAACAATTAGGAAAGAGAGTAACGCTCAAGGCTTATAATCCCAGCACTTTGAGAGGCCAAGGTGGAAGGAGCACTTGAGTGCAGGAGTTTGAGATCAGCCTGGGCTACAAAGTGAGACTGCTGTCTATACAAAAAATAAAAATAATTATTATTTGGACGTGGTGACTGCGAGAGATCAAGGCTGCGGTGAGCTATGATTTCACCACTGCACTCTAGCCTGGATGACAAGAGAAGAGCCCGATCCTGTCTGAATTGAAAAGAAGGAAAAAAAAGGAAAGAGAGCAGGGTTGTCATATTGACAAATATAAAATGTAGCTCACAGCCGAGTGCAGTGGCTCACACCTGTAATTCCAGCACTTTGGGAGGTCAAGGCAGGTGGCTCACCTGAGGTTAGGAGTTCGAGACCAGCCTTGCCAACATGGTGAAACCCTGTCTCTACTAAAAATACAAAATTGCAAAATTAGCCAGGTGCATGCCTGTAATCCCAGCTACTTGGGAGGCTAAGGCAGGAGAATCACTTGAACCCAGGGGGCTGAGACTGTGGTGAGCTGAGATCGCCCCATTGCACTCCAGCCTGGGGAATAGAGTGAAACTCCATCTCAAAAAAAAAAAAAAAAAAAAAAAAAAAAAAAAAAAACTCATCCTGTTACATTTGAATGGCAGATTAATGACAAATTTTGGTTTAGTGTATGCTCCAAAGATTGTGTGGTATTTTATCTGGAAACTCTTAAAGGGTTTTTTACACTAAAGCATGCGTAAAGAACCACACAGCCACTTTGGAATCAGAAATTGGAAATTAAGCAAACTTAAGGTAAGAACACTGGGCTTGGCTTCTAGGCAGCAGCAGAGAGGGAACTGTACTAGCAGTCAGGAGATACCTTGAGACTGCAATTCTTAGCGCCTCTCTGGAGAGCAACGGAAAGAGACTTACATGGGAACTAGAGACTTGGAATTGGCCAGGATGCCGTTGCTGGAAACAGTTTTGCCTACTTCCCAATTTTACCTGAGTAGATCATCTGCAAGTTACATCTCGTAGGTGTGTACTAAAGATGAATATTATTAAATAACAATCTGCAAAGTATTTGGACTCTGTAAAACACTGTATCAATACTGAATGTTAAAAACTAGTGTTCTTCACAAGAAAATGACTGATATCCCCAAGGAAATTCTTGGACCTGTTTAAGGTTTATCGTAGTGGTCTGGAGTAGTGGTTAAGAGCCTGTAGCCTGTCCCACATTAATCAAGCTGCTTAATATGTCTGGGAGTCAGTTTCTTTGTTTGTAAAATTAGAATATAGTACATAACTTGTAGCATTAAATGAATTAATAGGCATAACACTATGTGCAAATATTAAAAGTACAATCTTACATTAGATATCATAGACAATGAGAGGTTTTGGACAACATGTATTCATATACATATGTATACACTTTGTATGCATATGTACAAAATGAGTAGTTTTAAAAGGACATTCATTAGCATACTTTTATATGCATTTTGTAGACATGTACAGTCAGGAATGCATGCAAATGTAAAACTTTACATCTAGAAGTCTGTTTCCCTCTAGGAACATGTATTTCAATACCTTAACTGTTTATTGACTGACGGTGTTTGAGCCACAAGACAAGGCATTTGCAATATTTAGGTTTTGGAACCCAGCTCTGCCACTCACTAGCTGGGAAATCTACCTAGTTGATAGATTTCTTCCTAGTTGAAGTCATCCTAGTTGTCTGAGTGACACTTCTTGCAACATTAAAATGGCCAGCAATGCTTGCTTACTTCACAGAGCAGTAAGGTTAAACTAATCTAGCACATGCATGATACAGACCACGTGTGAAATTTCACTTTGATTCCTTTGGCTTTAAAGAATGCATAAGTTAATGTGGATGGGGGCGGGTGAAGAGGGGATGCCAAGTCCCCTGTTTTGTTGTGCTGGGTAGACACAATGTATCTCTTCCCCTTTAAGTGAAATAAGTTCTCAAATCCAACTAGGATCTATTCTGGAGTCTTCGAGGACCGTTATCTTGGTTTCCACATTGTGCGCACTGTCCTGTTGTTCAAGTCGTGGCTATGCATTGGGGGCGTCACCGTTGATGAGGGCTTTAATGCAGCTGTGAATTAACTGTCGCTTTTTTTTTTTTTTTTTTTTTTTTTTTTCGCAAACAGAAAATCCCAGAAGCCAGGGGTCTGTTGTTTATTCATTCTGCCTCCTTCTGAGTCATTCAGGTACCGGGTGTGTCTGCCAATTGAAACTGCAGAGCGGAGGAAGTTTTTTGAGTTCACATCTGCCGGGATGGGAAGGCAGTGCGACCAGGGACTGGGTGGAAACGTTTACAACGGTGGGGCAAGGGCAGAAGAGTCCTGAGCTTGTCACGCAGGCAGATCTTACCAAGGCCGCTTCTCAGCCTCACGTTAAGTAGCAGCTAAGCAAAAGAAAAGGGTGGGTCGGTGGGCAAGGTGCTAGTCATGAGAATTGAGGCCTCTGAGTTGACTTCCAAGTAGAATATGAGAGAAGGGTGCCGGCCCCTGCTGGGCAGCTGCAGTCGCTCGGCAGCGCCTGGCCGATAATCTCCACCTTTGGAAATTCCGGAGCTGCCCTGGCTTTTTTAATCTCTCAGGACTCGGCAGTAGCCCACCTCCTCCAAGACCTCTCCATTGGCCAGAATCTGGGACACACAGCCTGACTTTGTGCTCAGCTGAGTGAGGGAAACCCCTCGCCCAACACCCAAATCGGCCCTGGTTCATTTCTCTGCGCACTCCGGGAAAGCCACTTTCTGCCCCCCAAGACCGCAGTTTCGAGGAGCACCAGGATCTGGGGGTGACTGGGGCAGTACAGCAACTTCCCGGTCCATTCTCCCTCCCGGCTGCTCGTCTCCTCCATGCCTCTCGCAGCCCCTTCCCAGCCTCTCCTCCCCAGAGCGCCGCCGAGACTCGCTGGGCCACGGCTCTGGTTTTCCGCTGCCCGCGCGAAAGTGGCCCCGGGGAGCTCCCGGCCACCAGCTCGGCACACCGATCCTCCTGGGGCTGCGGGGGGTGTGGGACCAGGGCGGTGCGCTACGAGATGCCGGGCAGTCCTCTGTCCGCTCAGACTTTTCGGGAGAAAAGTTTCCCAAGTCTCTGTACCTCCGATTTTGTTTTCCAAGGGCTCAGGAGAATCCACCGCCCGGAATCAGCGTGTATCTGGGCGAGGGCAGTGATTTATACATTAGAATCCAGGGGTGATCAAGCTCCGCCCTCTCTCTCTCTCTCTCTCTCTCTCTCTCTCTCTCTCTTAAAATTATTTCATTTGTTGTTTGGGGAGGAGGGATTCTTCTCTTTTTTTGCCTCTGCCCCAGATCTTTCCTGGACAGTGCGTCTCAGCGGCTCAGATACGGGGGCCCCCAGCTGGCAAGTGGGCGTGGGGGGTTAAGGCATTAACCCCTCCCAGCCTCTTCCTGAAGCAGCCACCCAGCCTTGGCGCGGCGCTGGACGACTTCGCCTAGCAGGCAGGGCGCTGGGCGACTTCGCCTAGCAGGCAGGGAATTGGCGGCGGCGAGCGGGACTGGCCATTGGAGTGCTCCGCTGCGGAGGGAGGAGACCCCGACTCGAGTAAGTTTGCGAGAGCACAACGCAGTCAGTCCGGGCAGCAGCAAGATGCAGAGCGAGCCGCGCCGATCCGGGGCTCTCCGAACGCAACTTCGCCCTGCTTGAGCGAGGTAGGGGGCGGCGAGAGGCGCGGGACGCGGGCGCCGGGAGCCCAGCTGCGGGAGGGCTTAGGTGTAGAAACGAAATTTTAAGCCGAACGAGGCAAACAAAAACTTTGAAAACATGCATCTCTGGACGCTGAAAATGTGCCGCTATGGGCTACTAAGGAGCCCAACTCGATCGGATTGTTCTTGGGCACGGGTGATTTATGGAGTTTGGAAAAAGGGTTAATTCCCAACTGTGGAACCTACGGGGGTAGGGGCAGTGAAAGCTGCAGTTGGTCGGAGGAGTAGAAGGGAAGGAGCTAAATTTTGGAAATCCTATAGACAAAGAATATGGTGGGTGATGTGGGGCGTGGGTAATAGCTTAAACTTGCACTGCCCTGGAGCAGGGTGTAAAATTAGTTGGGGGAAATGCGGAGTTTCTTGGTGTGAGCAGCCTCTGCTGTTCGCGGAGTTGCTGGGTTGGCTGTCATCTCTATTACCTCATCTTATTGCACTGCTGCGTTACCTTGAAACATTCAAGCAACTTAGAAGTAGACTTCTGCTGACCAACGTCGTCTTAGAAAGTTAGTTTCTTTGTAACTTTCTAGTCCTAGGAGAGGAGGCAACGTGTTGGGGGACTGGAGTAAATAAAACGGCCCACGCAAATTTAACAATGCACCAGGGAGCAGTTTAATGTGAGTTTCTGAAGAGTAGTTTTGCACTCGAAATTAGAAATGTGGTAGCATGTATTGTTGCTGTCATGAGTAGTACGCTTTCTTTCTTTTGTGTGTGTTTTGGCTAAACTAAACAGAGAAAAATATTTATGTAATCAACTAATGTACGAAACTTCTGGGATTTGCTGCGATCTCTCATGAATGGTTTTAACTGAATACCTTTAAATTTACTTGCCCTAGCATGGGGGCGGGGGAGGCGGGGAGAAGAAGAAGCAGAAGAAGAAAGAAAAGGCTGTCGCTTCACGGAGGCGCTAAGCTTTCCTGTTTACTGCAAGGCGGGGCGGGCCTGGCTGCCCACACCTCACTGCGCCCTCGGACCCCAAGCACACCTGCTCCTAGAGAGTTATTAATAGAGCCCCCGAATGACTTACGCTTTCAAATGATTTTCCTGCAAATCTAACTTCTTGCATGGCAATTAGGAGGTGGTGCTTGTCTCTTTGAACTTGGGGGTTGGGGGTGGGCATGGGGGACAGAGGTGTGTGTCTCCGCCCTCAGACTGGCAGTTGAGTCTTTTCCGAGGAGAGACGTGGGCTGGTATTGAGAGTGCAGCTGAGCTGGTGACTGCTTCAGAGAATCTCGTGGCTGGAAATCCGAGTGTGGGGTGGTGAGAGGGCAGGAGTGGAGTTAAAATGGGGTGTGTTCCTCTAGGTTTTCCATTTCCCCACTCCCTGTTTTCCTTTTCTTTCTTTTTTTCCTTTATTTTTTATTTTTATTTTTTGTTCACCCACAGACAACATATAATTCCCATTTCCCTTTGAGTGTGGCCATAGACTTTCGCCGTCTCTTTCTCTTCCCTCTCTTCCTTTTTTGCCAAAAAAAAAAAAAAAAAGGAAGAAAAAAGATAATTTGATTTTTAAAAAAAAATCCCTCTCCCTGACCCAAGTTTCTTTAAAACAAATCAACAGTAACACAATTGGAGCAGTGCCTTAGCCAGAATGAATTATGCCAGTATGCTGTGGCTCTTTCTCTGACTCTGTCCTCTGACTTGTTTAAGGCTGCGGTTTCCGAGGCCCTCTCCAGCCAAGGAAAAGCTATACAAAAAGCCTGGATCACTCATCAAACCACCCCTGCAGCGACTGAAGAAGGTTCTCTCACCTCGCCCTCTAGCGTTCGTCTGGAGTAGCGCCACCTCGGCTTCCTGGGGACACAGGGTGGCACCATGGGGTCCACCAGCGTCCCGCAGGTCAAGGCCGTCCTCCAGGTCTCTGACTACGTCAACTACGATATCATCGTCCTGCATTACAACTACACGGGAAAGCTGAATACCAGCGCGGACAAGGACATTAAAATGACCTCGGTGGTGTTCATTCTCATCTGCTGCTTTATCATCCTAGAGAACATCTTCGTCTTGCTGACCATTTGGAAAACCAAGAAATTCCACCGTCCCATGTACTATTTCATTGGCAATCTGGCCCTCTCAGACCTGTTGGCAGGCGTGGCCTACATAGCTAACCTGCTCTTGTCTGGGGCCACCACCTACAAGCTCACCCCTGCCCAGTGGTTTCTGCGGGAAGGGAGTATGTTTGTGGCCCTGTCTGCCTCTGTGTTCAGTCTCCTTGCCATCGCCATCGAGCGCTATATTACGATGCTGAAGATGAAACTCCACAACGGGAGCAATAATTTCCGCCTCTTCCTGCTGATCAGCGCCTGCTGGGTCATCTCCCTCATTCTGGGCGGCCTGCCCATCATGGGCTGGAACTGCATCAGCATGCTGCCCAGCTGCTCCACAGTGCTGCCGCTCTACCACAAGCACTATATCCTCTTCTGCACCACGGTCTTCACTCTGCTCCTGCTCTCCATCGTCATTCTGTACTGCAGGATCTACTCCTTGGTCAGGACTCGGAGCCGCCGCCTGACCTTCCGCAAGAACATTTCCAAGGCCAGCCGCAGCTCCGAGAAGTCGCTGGCGCTGCTCAAGACGGTGATCATCGTCCTGAGCGTCTTCATCGCCTGCTGGGCACCGCTCTTCATCCTGCTCCTGCTGGATGTGGGCTGCAAGGTGAAGACCTGCGACATCCTCTTCAGAGCGGAGTACTTCCTGGTGTTAGCTGTGCTCAACTCCGGCAGCAACCCCATCATTTACACTCTGACCAACAAGGAGATGCGCCGGGCCTTCACCCGGATCATGTCCTGCTGCAAGTGCCCGAGCGGAGACTCTGCTGGCAAAATCAAGCGGCCCATCATCGCCGGCATGGAATTCAGCCGCAGCAAATCGGACAACTCCTCCCACCCCCAGAAGGACGATGGGGACAACCCAGAGACCATTATGTCTTCTGGAAACGTCAACTCTTCTTCCTAGAACTGGAGGCTGCCCACCCACCGGAAGCGCTCTTTGCTTGGTCGCTCGCCACCCGTGTTTGGAAGGAAAATCTCTGGGCTTCGACTGCGGCCAGGGAGGAGCCGCTGCAAGCCAGAGGGAGGAAGGGGCAAAATACGAACAGCCTGGTGGTGCTGGGTGTTGGTGGGTAGAGTTAGTTCCTGTGAACAATGCACTGGGAAGGGTGGAGATCAGGTCCCGGCCTGGAATATATTTCCTCCCCCCGTGGAGCTTTGATTTTGCACTGAGCCAAAGGTCTAGCATTGTCAAGCTCCTAAAGGGTTCATCTGGCCCCTCCTCAAAGACTAATGTCTCCATGTGAAAGCGTCTCTTTGTCTGGAGCTTTGAGGAGATGTTTTCTTTCACTTCAGTTTCAATCCCAAGTTGAGTGTGTGCACTTCTGCTTCTTTAGGGATGCCCCGCGCAGCCCACATCACACCCTCCCTTCCCCTCATACCCCTCCTCAAAGTTCTGTTACTTTATACTTTAACTACCTGACAGTTACCAGAGCTGGGGGCATGGAGTGATCGGTCATGTATAGCAAGTAGGCTGTGTTGAGTACGTAGGCTGTGGGAAGACGAAGATGGTTTGGACATGTAAAACAATGTCCTTCGCTGAGGCCAAAGTTTCCATGTAAGCGGGATCCGTTTTTTGGAATTTGGTTGAAGTCACTTTGATTTCTTTAAAAAACATCTTTTCAATGAAATGTGTTACCGTTTCATAGCCATCGCAGCAGAAATCTGCATAAGGAAGTCCACTTTATCTAAATGATATTAGCCAGGATCCTTAGTGTCCCAGGGGAAACGGACAAGCAAAACAAGGTGAAAACTGATGGGATTAACTTTCACAAACCAAGGGAGAGTTATTAGCAAATGAGTCTAACGAATATGACATCTGTCTTTGGCACTTTTGTTGATGTTTATTTCTGAATGTTGTGTGATTCATTTCAAGCAACAGCATGGTTGTATTTTGCTGTGTTAAAAGTACTTTTATGATTTTTGAATGTATTTGTTTCAGAAGAGGTCATTTTATTGGATTTTTCTAACCTGTGTTAACACCATTGAATGTGTATTTCTTAAGAAAATACCACTCTCTTGTGCCCTTAAAAGCATTACTTTAACTGGTAGGGAACTCCAGAAACTTTTCAGTTCAGCTATTCATTAGATAGTAATTGAAGATATGTATAAACATTACAAAGAATAAAAATATATTACTGTCTCTTTAGTATGATTTTCAGTGCAATTAAACCAAGAGATGTCTTTTTTAAAAACAAAATAGTATTTAATAGGTTTCTGACTTTTGTGGATCATTTTGCACATAGCTTTATCAACTTTTAAACATTAATAAACTGATTTTTTTTAAAGATCCCTTTGTGAAGAGCATTCTTGAAAATAATTATTGAGTCACTCTATTGGATTGTGTAGTTATTTGGAATCAAAGTTAAGGACAGATTTCTGTTATTCTTTAAAGGATTATTACCTTAACTAGGGTGCGAAAAAAAATGTGGTTTGTTTAGAAACCACTCTATCTTTTTCAGGAAGAGAAACTTCAATAAGTTAACACTGAAGAGTAGTAAAGAATGAGATAAAAACCACCATCTTTCTGAATACCACATTGACTAGTAAGTAGAATTGTTTGAGTTTTAAATAGTATTTAAGCCAAATAAATTAAGTACAATACTTCTGTCATCAAATATGGGTTTTTTAAGAAATTACACACAAAAGTGTGGTTGTAAATCTAAATTATGAGACTAAATCATCATTCAAACCAATCAAAAAAGCATATATTCTTGGCTTTCACCAACGTGCTAGGGAAGTAGGGATATGGATATGGATATTAAATCATTTTTTTTTCAGGACACTGTCTTGACTTCTCCCAGCCTATCTTCTGAACCATATAGAAGTATACAGTATCAGTGAAATAGCTAGCTGTAAAATGTGGGCTGAGTGGTATCACACTTTTATCTGAAAACCTTCAATTCATAGTATCTGAAAGCATTAACATTCTCAGTCATTAATTTCTCCAACTACAAAGTGAAAGGAAGGCATTGCAAGCATCATAGACTTACTGTAATATTTCTTGTTTGAGATTATTGTCTTCTTTAGGGGGATTAAAGTTATTTTCGTGTGTTTGGCACTCCAATCCTATTGCTACTTTCAGAATTTGTGCTTTCAAGTGTCATTGAGTATGCACAGGACACAGTTGGGACATGAAGATAAACCTCACCTAATAGAGTAGATGTCATTTCTGGGTAAGGTTAACTGTGGGAAACAGAAATGCGTTCACTAAGGAAACGTTAGGTCACAACCTCCAGTTTCCTGAAGGAAATGCCAAAAACGCTCCAAAGACAAAAGGCTGGAAACGAACTGGAATGTCTCTCCATCTGTCTGCTGAGGCGGAAGGAATGATTTCATGTTGCATTCACTTCCTAGAGCTTTCGTTACAGAGTCAAGCATAATGGAAAAGTATGTCCATTTTATGTTTCTATGGAAGATAAAATGTTCATATTCTCGGACTTATCTTCATAAGCACAGCAGTGATTCATGACATGGGGAAAGATGGGCTAGGGTGGCTGGCCTCGGGAAATGGGGAGCTCTTTGGTGACATTTTCCCCGCTATGAGCATAATATCCAGTGATTAGATGTGTTTTCTTGCTGGAAACTCCAGACTGGGCGTTTCATTCCAAGAAAGCTGGGTAGTCATGGACTGCGGTTTTCCTGGGCACATGTGGTAGAACCCCAGATCTGAGCAAGAAGCAAAGACTTAAGATGAAGGAATCCTTGGTTGTTTCCCTGCACGAATATCTGGTTTTAATTCAGTATATTCTGAGAAGTGAGAATGAGAAAACAATCTTAGTAACTATATGTTTATACTAAAAGATACACATAGAAGGCTTTGATTTAAAAATTCTAGTTTTTTTCAAGAGAAATAAAACAGCCTAGACAATACTTGACATATTCTTGTAAAAAGTACAATGGACTCAAAATAGGAAAATTATGAAATAACATCATATAATACTTTATCCCCAACAACATTGAATGTGATTATAATTTTACAGAATATTCAAATCAAAATGTTATGTAAGACAAATTATTATTCTTGCTTTTATATCTCCTTAGAAGAAGACAAAATTGTTTTTAAAAGTTTCATTTTATTTTTTAGAAATGAGGTCTTACCCTCTTGCCGAAGCTAGAGTGCAGTGAATCGTAGCTCACTGCAGCCTCTAATTCTTGGGCTTAAGTGATCCTCCTGCCTTAAGTCTTCAGCCTTCCAAGTAGCTGGGACCACAGGCACGTGTCACCAGGCCTGGCTAACTTTTTTTTTTTGTTTTTTAATATTTTGTAGAGACAGGATCTCAGTATGTTGCCCATGCTGGTCACTCATTCCTGGTCTCAGGTGATCCTCCCACAGATTTTTCTGTGTTTTCTCTAAATAGGTTATAAATACCTTGAGGGATGAATCACAAATAACTAAAAGAAACTTTTGTGGAGACTATCAAGAGTATTATTTCCCTGTGGACACAGTAAATGTATGATGAAGAAAAATTGTAATAAACTGCAACATTTTCTTCAACCTTCCTTCCTGCTCTTTTGATGTGTGCTTCCCATGGTCCAAGAAAAGGGAGTCAAAATACTTTTTAATAAACACCATTGCCTTCACTGCCATACTAATTGGAACTAGAGTTGTCTTTCAGAGCATTCAAACAAGTAAGGTTTACTTAAATACCTAAAGGCCTTGCATGGATTGTCTACAAAGAAAAAGGATTTTAATCCTGCAGTTTAAAAAGCTAGGAGAGAGAGGAGGAAGAGCACAGTGAGGGGTAGACCTGCATTTATTTCAGTCTTTCACCATCTTTGAAAGGAGCCAAGGCCCAGAGTAGTTTGGGTTCACGTTGAAGATACCTCTCCTAATATATCCTCTCTCTTGCCCTTGCACTTTCTTCTTGGATACAGACTCTCAAGTACTGTCTGTTTTTCTTAATGCTCTCTTTTTAATCCCTTTGAGGACTAAAGGATTAAACATTAGACTTAGCTCTGGTTATAGTCATAGACTATATAGTCATGGACTTGGCAAGAGCCAAGTGTGGACTGTGGACCTCAGTCAACAGGAATTTCTACATTTTATCTATATCCAACCTTGATATATGGAAATATGAAATATTCTTGTCCAACCAGAAGCTTCCATATTAGTAATGTATACATACACTGGTAAATTAATACAATGGAATATTATTCAGCAATGAGAAAAGACCTACTACTAATCTTGCAACCAAGTTTATGATTCTTAAACCCCTTATGCAACCACAAAAGAGAACGTACAGCATGATTCTGTTTATGTAAAATTCCCAGAATAGGCAAAACTAATATAGAGAGGTAGAAATCTCAACAGTGGTTGCCTAAGGTAAGAGGATAAACTGGAAAGGAACATGAGGGAACTTTCTAGGTTGTTAGCAAAGCTCAGTTTCTTAATTTTTAGGACATTGGTCACTCAGATGTGTATATTTGTCTAAACTTATGTAATCATATTCTTACGACCAATGAAACTTAAAAATATTATTATGTTAGACTTTCACTTCTGAGTATAAGGGCTTTATGAGACTTTCTCTGTGAAATCGTGGGAAGGTTCCATGAAGTTCAGTAGAAAGTGGCAGCTGGGCACAGTGGCTCACACCTGTAGTCCCAGCACTTTGGGAGGCTGAGGGGGGAGGATAACTTTGAGGTCGGGAGTTCAAGATCAGCCTGGGCAACATGGCAACATCTTTTTTCTACAAAAAATACAAAAAAAAAAAAAAAATCACTGGGCATGATGGCTCACACCTGTAGTCCCAGCTACTTGGAAAGCTGAGTCTGGAGAATCACTTGAGTCCGGGAAGTAGAGGTTGCAGTGAGCCAAGATCAGACCACTGCACTCCAGCATGAGTGACAGAGTGAGACTCTGTTTCAAAAAAAAAAAAAAAAGAAAGAAAAAAGAAAAAAGAAAAAGAAAAAAAAAATGTGGAAAAGGTCCCAAAGCGTTTCATAAAAAGGAAATATGCTTTTTAAGTATTATCCCATGACACAGACCTAAAACTTTAGAGTGCTAAATAATTGTGTCCTGATGATACTCTTTGCTTCCATAGGATGAGAATTTGGCTTAGTATTGGTATTTATAATCCCTGAAGAATTTCTGTGTCTCGAAAGAGTCTAGAGATGTAATGAAACTGTCACAATAAAAGTTTATTGACATTCAGATTTCAGTTTTAGGAATATGTGATGGGTTGTAAATAACCTTATGAAGCATGGACCTTGTATACGTTGTAAGGATAGGTCAACATATTAGTATTGGAGGCATACGAATTGGAGTGTGCCCATTTCTTACCATGGCCACCTGACCAAACCTGTAAAAGGCATTCGGTCAGATAATAACATTCACCCTGGTAAGCACTGCATTTTTAGAAGAAATAGACGGAGACACAAAGGATATGGAAAACAGGCTTATGTTCCTGTGGGTTTTATTGTTTTATTTTTTAATAATTTCAGCTTTTATATGAGATTCAGGGGGTACATGTGTAGGTTTGTTACATGGGCATATTGCTGTGATGTTGAGGTTTGGGATATGAATGATCTCATCACTGAGGTAGTGAGCATACTGCCCAACAAATAGTTTATCGGCCATTGACCCCCTCCCTCTCTCACTCTTCTAGTAGTCACCAGTGCCTATGGTTCCCTTATTTATTTATTTTTGAGGGTGTCACTCTGTTGCCCAGGCTGGAGGGCAGTGGTATGATCATAGCTTACTGCAGCCTGGAACTTCGGGGCTAAAGCGATTCTTCCACCTCGGCTTCCGGAGTAGCTGAGACTATAGGTGTGTGCCACCACACCTGGCTAATTATTTATTTTTGTAGAGATGGGGTCTCACTTTATTGCCTAGACTGTTCTCAGGCTCCTTGCCTCAAGCAATCCTTCCATCTCGACTACCCAACGTGCTATAATTACAGGCGTGAACCATCATGACCAGCCCATTTCCACCTCTATGTCCATGGGTACCCATCCTGTGAGTTTTATAAGCTTGCAGCCAGGTACACTGTTGACTGCACTCCCCTGTCTAAGGGTTCTTTCTTCCTGCCAGCTCTGGGAATAACTAGACAGAGAAGAAATGCCTCAGGTGCTGCACTGGTCCTTGGACAGGCTGATTAGATACAAAGCAGAAATAGAAACAGGAAAGGAGGGGCATTGTTACCCAAGCTAACAAGGAGCAGGGAGAGGTAGGAAGCTGTTTATCCATTTCCCTAGAGCTCTGATACTATTATTACTCCACTTTTCTGGTGCTTTGTTGATAACCGGGCAGAAAGAAAAACGTTGGAATAAATTACTGGTGTGGGTCATGCTTCCTACTCCCATTCCTCTTGACAGGGCCACACACTCACCCACTCATACGCTCGACCAGAATACTTGCCCTGTGCTGTGTGCTGTGGATCTAGGGGCAAATATAAACAAGGGCCCTGACTTCCTAGAGCTTGCAGGAGTCACTCCTTCAGCTCTGGCACTCCTGCGGCTCCCTCCCTTTGGGGTCCAGGGACCTTGATATGGCAAGACACAGTTCCTTCTCCGTCCCCTGCCCTTTTTTTTTTGAGACGGAGTCTCACTCTGTCATCCAGGCTGGAGTGCAGTGATGCAATCTTGGCTCACCTCAACCTCTGCCTCCCGGGTTCAAGCGATTCTCCTGCCTCAGCCTCCTGAATAGCTGGGATTATGGGCGTGTGACACCATGCCACACTAATTTTTCTGTTATCAGTAGAGATGGGGTTTCAACATGTTGGCCAGGCTGGTCTCAAACTCCTGGGCTCAAGTGATCTACCTGCCTCGGCCTTCCAAAGTCCTGGGATTACAGACGTGCACCACAGCACCCAGTCAAGAAGCAGTTCTTTCTTTCCCATGAGTTTGTTCATTGTTGTACACTTCCTCTAATATATTGAGTTCTTTAGTGTTGTAAAATAATTGCATTCAACAAATACAATTAATATTGGCAGCTTTTCACCATTGACTTTTATTTAATCCCTATCTCTAAATTACTTAAATAATGAAGAATAAATTCATATTTTGAATGGAGAGAAGTTCCTTATGTTGTTGGTTGTTGTTATAAATATCAGTATTTGTATTCTGTTTTTCAGCTTCTAGGCCCCATGTGATAAAGAAGCAACTTTGTGAAAGAAAAGCATTCAACATTGTCTTTAGTTTCTATCTCTCCTTAGTTTGTGTTTTTCTTCCTAGATCCCTACTGTGAACTGTGCTAGGTGGAGCTGCTTGGTTTATAATGTGCAAATGAAGCGACCATTTGAATAAGTCATAGGCGGTGTCCTTATTCAACTTGAATGAAAAAGAAAGGAGAGAAAAATTCACAACTCAAGAGGAAATATGACACATGCCCTTATTATCAATATTGTTAGAAGCAGACTCATCTACTAGTGAGCCATTGCAAGTCATCTAGAGGACAGACAGAGGGGCCTAGGTAGGTCTTTTGCGTGTGCTGCATGTTCAATGATTGCTTGAGACCAGGGAGCTGGGGCTAACTCCTTGAGCAGCCCAGGAACTCTGCATCCATCTTATACACCAGCTCTACTGAATCCAAACTGACCTGCTCACATTTGTGTGCCATTTCTCTGAGGAAGTCTCTTGAGAATGCCAGCAGCTCAGATACCTGCTCAACATTACTAGATCTACCCCTCAAAGCATAACGCCTATTGGTGGGAGGATGAGTAGCTTCGTTGTTTTGTACAGAAGAGAATTTTTTTTTTATTCTAATTTCAGAGTTTCTGTTGCTCCTGTCTAGACACTTCAGAGAAAAACAAATTCAGGTCAGCAGTAAAGGTACATTCTATAATAAGAGAAGACTTGTGCTAAATCACTTGTAAAGACATTAACTATCGTCTGCCTGAAGAGCCTTCTCTCACCAAGCGTCTGCAGGCCTTCTGTGGTACCAGAAATAGTGGTTAGCTCTCACATGCTGTTCCGCTTCAGTTAGCTCAGTGTGGCCACCTACAGAAATAGTTCTAGGGTTCTCTTCCTCGTCTTGATGCTGGTTAAGGCAGCTTTGAGAAAAACACAGATTTTTAATACTCACATTCACACGTGCGAAGTGAATTAGGGTACCAAAGAATTACCTAGATTATTCAATCTGTAAAATACTTTGCCTCAATGAACTGAATATTTTATGTCAACACTTTTCTAGCTATATATTTATACTACAATAGGAACCTAGTAGGAGTTGCAGAATCATAAGAAATTTAGAAGACACAACCACAAGAACTTTCTTTTATGTATTTATTAAAGAGACAGAGTCTTGCTCTGTCACCTAGTCTGGAGTACAGTGTCATGCTCCTAGCTCACTGCAGCCTCAAACTAAGTGATCCTCCAGCCTCAGCCTCGTAAGTAGCTGGGACTGCAAGGTGCATGCCATGTTGGCTACATTTTTTTTTTCAGTAGAGATGGTTGGGAGGAGGGGAGTCTTACTTTGTTGTCCAGGCTGGTCTTGAACTACTGGCTTCAAGTGATCCTCCTGCCCTGCCACCTAAAATACTGGGATTACAGGCATGAACCACTGTGCTCAGCCTTGGACCTTCTAATTGTAAAGAAGCAAAAGGACCCATATAATATACATCATATACATCATAATCTATATAATATATACGGTATCATATATCCAGTGTATTAATTTTTCTGTTAAAACTATGCTCATTTAGTGTTTTACATTGTTTTTTCAAAAATTAGCAAAAGTTTTGCCTAATTAACAAAAATTGAAATGCATTAAAGTAATTTAAACATCTGTAGGAGATCTGTATCTGCTCTCAGTTCTTCTTTTTTTTTTTTTTTTTTTTTTTTTTTTTTTTTTTTTTTTTAAGTAGAGACAGGGTCTCACTATTTTGTCAAGGCTGGTCTCGAACTCCTGAGCTCAAGCAATCCTCCTACCTAGGCATCCCAAGTGCTAGGATTATAGACATGAGCCACCATGCCCGGCCTTTACTCTCAGTTCATTTTCTAAGAAATTTGATGCAAGCCAGTGTTGTTGCTGAACTTGATACCAGCATTAAGAATATCTGAATTGCACTGTCCTCTCCTTAAAGGGGTACTGTAGGGACAAGAGCTGTGTCAAGGTTTATGTGGTCTTCAAAGATGAAGAAACGTTTGATTCCTAGAATCATCATTTGGCATTTTCTACACGCATCTAGGTCTTCTCTGAGGTTTATAAAAAGGCCAGTGTTGGGCATTCTGACAAAGTCTAGGTTAAATGCTAACCAAGGCACTAGAGTATATATTTAAAGTTTGCGTGTTAACACCTATGAGTTCAGAGCAACGAACTACTGGTATCAGTAGTTAGCTGCTGGAATTTAGCTGCTATGAACACTTAGGATACCTAAATACATATCAGATTTCTCACTAGAGAAAAAAAAAATTTTTTTGTCTTCTCCAAAAAGTAACCAATTAATGAACTAGTTCTGCCCCTAAACTAAAAGTTTAGAATAACCGTATCAATTCAATGCAATGTTCAACATTGCTTGAAAATCTAATGTATTTTTTAATTTTATGTTTGTCTTTTTTCTTTTTTATGTTGCATACACTTCAATCTAAACTATTTTTAACTTGAAGAATGGACAGTTTTTTTCTTTGTGTTTTAAAATACAACATTTAGGAGGAAAGGGAGATGGAAGTAAAAATAAATCAAGTACAACACAATCTTCAGATAGGTGGCTTTTAGAAAGCAATCAATGATTTTCTAATTCTCTAGTGATCAGAATCTCTTCTAAAACCCAATTCTTTCTACATAATTTTTGCCTAATTGATAGAAAAACCTGCCAGGAATTTGGAGGACTTAAATAAACATTGAAGATATAAAAGCACACAGGGATGATTTTATTGTAAAGCCATGCTGTCATCAAATGGTGTGATTTCTTCCCTGGTGAGGGCAGTTGTCAGGCTACTACAGTTGCCTCTGGTCATGTCATGGTTGAGTTCTGGCCCTGACAGCTGATGTTACTGGTGGTTTACTGAATTTTGACTAATAGGGAATTAATTACCTGTTTTACCACAGTAATTTCACATTAGTGTTTGTATTTCATTATCAAGAATGTACTGGTAACCGGCAAGAAACTTCTATTTGGTGCATAGTAACTGGAACATTTTCTTATTGTTAAAAGGGGCCTGTTGTGTAGTGAGGAGCTGGGGGAAGGATAGCATTAGGAGAAATACCTAATAGAGATGACAGGTTGATAGGTGCAGCAAACCACCATGGCATGTATATACCGATGTAATAAACCTGTACATTCTGCACATGTATCTCAGAACTTAAAGTATTTTTAAAAATACATGTAAAGGAAAGCAAATAAACAACATTTAAGAAAAAACGAAAAAAAAAAGTACTCTTACTTCTTTCCTACTTTCATTTAAATCTATCTAAAGGAAAAAGAGGATTTTGTATTTCATACAAAAGAAGTTTTAGACAGAGGGGATTACTATAGTTTCTCCATGTTATAAACTATCCCCGTTCTTTATATGTCGCTCCATGAACTTTTATTTAATTTGGAGGAAATTCATAGCATTCACTCTTATATGAGAGGCTGCGACATCCTGGCTAGAGCTATTGAAGTTAGCAGCATCATTTTCTCTTCCCGAATTTCTTTTTCGGTAAGTTTAAGGAGGAGAACAAATTGAGGGTGCGGCTTTGTTTCCCGTAGTTCTGAACTGGCAAGGTGTCCTTGGGATTTGTGGCTGCCTGCTTGAACAATCCCTTAGGACAAACACCATTCACATTTCATGGCTCTCATTAGGAATCATTAACAGCTCAGTGCAGAGTTTTGCTTTTCACTTAACTTGTAAGAGAACGAAGAGGCCCTGCCAAGGTTCAGAAAAGCATAACAAAGCATAAGCCCCTTAATGGGATGAACTAATATAAAAGTCTAAGTATATGGAGCTCTTTCCCACAAGTAGGACCTGATTCAGGGACTGGCATTCAGGCTGACAACCACCACATACAGGAAACAGTAATAGAAATGAAAGTAATTTCACTGAAATGAGCCAAGTTATGGGCTTTGGGAAAATAAGGATCTATCTGTTAGCTTTGCTAAGATCAGGATCTTTGATTATAGTGCTTTCCATGAAACGGTATATTTTTACTGAAGAGAATCAGGATCTAGAAGGCATTGATTTTAGTGAAGCACTATTTGAATTCAGCTCTAATTAGACTGAAATAGTTCTTTGTATTATTGAAATGTCTCCATATATTTGTTGGTTAATTAGGATATCTCATAAAATGGCATTTTATATACCATGCATGGCAGAGCAGTTGACAAGCAATTGTAATATTAAAACAGGACTTCTGGCCTGGCCCTGATTCCTTTGTGAGAGTGTTGAAATGATCTTCAGCCTGTTTGCCACAGCACTGAGCTAGCCAGTGTGGCTCCATCATTTGGTTTTCAGGGGTCTCTAGGATAGATCTCAGCTTCAAGACTAGACAAGGGTAGTCACTTAAATCTTGAGGCATCATCTAGGCAGTTGAGAAGCCTTGAGAAGCTTTCCTGGTATACTCAGATGTAGTTTTTCTTGTCTGCTTAGATATTCAGATATTCTGAATCAGTGATTGGCCTCAGATGTCTCCAGGAACCAGGCAGAGAACTTACTGAAGTGACATGACAAGACTGATGAGCTTGAGAATGATGTCCATCTCCATAGAGAAGTCTTTATCCCACTCCAGCTCTTTGTTGCTAGCTGAGATGTTGGCCCAGTGTTGTCGGTGTTCCAAAGCTTGCCGAACATATGGGCTTTGATGTATAATCTCCCATTTTTTAAATGATGCTAATTCAATTAAAAACAATTCTTATACAGGCAAAATATGACACAATGGTATCCACACCTGACCTCAGGATTCCTCTTTAGCATCTAATACAAATGAAAACAACTGAGCTGTCAGAGCGGAGTTATTCACCTGAAGGTTCACTGCGGTGCTAAGTCAATTCCACACTGGAGCAGCTTCCGTCTGGTGGCCTGGGTTGTGATAAGCATGGGTGGAGTTGGGGAACAGGCTAGCTCAGGTTTTAGGACTATGGAGAAATGTCTGAGTTGGCATATCTGATCATGTGAGGCTACCTCATATCTGGTTGAAACATCTCCAGCTCCTGATTTCCATTGTATGGTAGTAATGGGCATAGAAACAGTGGCATCTTAACCTCTCTAAAAGGTGACATCTTGTACACTGTAGTAGCATAATGGGAAATTCAGATAGGCACATCATATGCTGCATACCAGACCATTTCCAAATGCTGGTTCCATCTGCATCTTCCCATTCTAAATTTTCTTCAAAAATTAAAAGTTTAAGATGGGTGCAGTGGCATGTGCTTGTAATCTCGGTTGCTCTGGAGGCTGAGGTGGGAAGATTGCTTGAGGCCAGGAGTTTGAAAAAATTAGCCAGACATGGTGGTCCCAGCTACATGGGAGGTTGAAGTGGGAAGATTCACTTGAGCCCAGAAGTTTTAAGCTGCAGTGAGCTATGACTGAGCCACTGCACTCTAGCCTGAGCAACAGAGCAAGACCATTTCAAGAAAAAAAAAAAAAAAAAAAAAAAAGCTTGGGCGACATAGTGAGAAGCTCCCCAACCTCATCTCAAAAAATGTGCATATATATATATATATATATATATATATATATATATATAAATGAAAGCTTATAAAATATATTGACAAGTCTAACTTTCCCACTTTTCAATTAGCTGTACACAATAGCATTGGTGCCCAGAGGATGCAGTGTCTCAGGCTAATGAGAGGTTAAACAACTTCTCCACATAACGAGTCACCAGTAAAGCAGGCTTTGCCTTTCCATTACACAGGGAAGCCTGGAAAACTTCCTCAGGCTTATCCAGACTTATGATCATAGACTTACTGAGTTGGAAGGACCCTTGGAGACTAACCTGCTCAACTGTCTCATTTCAGAGATGAGTGACTCGCTCTCGACTCCTAGTCATTTATCTTGTCTTTGTCGATTCTGAAATCATAGTTGTGCTAGCGAGACAGTCTTCAAAAGTGAAAGGTTTGTGTCGCTGGTTGTATTTCTATTATTATGCCTCCAGCTTTATTTATCCCAGATCTAGCCAGATCGTCTTTAGACCCTTAGGCTATTGGCCCTTGCTAATTTGTAGAACTGAGATAAATTCAGTGCAAATCTTTGAAATCACAACGATTTTGCTTCTGCAGTAGTGTGCATCTCTGTTGAATTTAGGGAAGGTGGCAGATCAAAGCAGAAGGGCGTGACAAATGTTAATGAAAATGGTGGCGTTTGACCAAACACTACTCAGCAGAGGATATAATCACAGGTTATCATTTCAGTGGATGGTGCAGTTTTGTGTGGTCAGTAACGTCACTGCAAACCCAAGAAAGAACTTACTTTGTGCAATTTGGCCCGTTTTGTTGTTTATTTTGATTACACAATGCTCAAGGGCTCTTTTGACGTCCAAAATGCTTATTTCAGCTAAAGGACTGATTAGAGTTATGATTTCCCTTTTAAAAATTTCTTTTCCTTTTTCTGGGATTGCATTGTGGTCTCCTACACAGTTCTTTCTACATTCCTGTGATTTCTTTCTATCCCGAAAAATATTAGCATTTCAACATAGATATAACAAATGCTATAATATCAGTGCTACCTTGGTGGTGTGATGCAACAGGAAGAATCATGGGGTTTTTTTTTCTGTTGTTGTTGTTGCTGTTTTTGAGACAGGGTCTGGCTCTCTCGCCCAGGCTGGAGTGCAGTGGCGTGATCTCGGCTCACTGCAACTCTGCTTCCTGGGCTCAAGCGATCTTCCCATTTCTGTCTCCCAGGTAGCTGGGGCTTAGTGGGCACACCATACCCAGCCAGTTTTTGTATTTATTTTATTTTTTCATTAGAGATGTGGTCTTGCCATGTTGTCTACACTGGTCTTGAAATTTTGAGCTCATGCCTGCCTGCCTCCCAAAGTGCTCGGATTACAAGTGTGAGCCACAGCACCCAGCCAGGAAGAATCATTTTTGCAGTGGGACTCTGGTCACCCAGCAAACATCAGGCTCTTTCTTGTAATATAAAGCAGATGGCAGAAATATTAATGGAATGTCTAGTATATGAAGATTTTTCCTCGCATAGCAGGAAATATATTAAGTCAGAGTAGTCAGTTTGGCCTATGTATGAACTCTGTCGCTACCATATATTAGGTATGTGCCCTGGAGAAGTTATTCAACCTAGCTCAAATGCAGCTCATTTCTTCATAAAATAGTGATAATAATACTAACTTCACAGACTGTTATGAGATTTAAATAGGATTATATTTTTTAATGTCTGGTCCAAGATAGTTGGTAGTCAACAAATGTTCATTTACTCACTCATTTAACACGTATTTATGGAGCATCTACTATGCTCCATGTATTGCCAATACAGCAGTGAGCAAAATAGACAAAACCTTTGCCATGGCCAGCTCCCTGTCTTCTTTTTCCTACTTTCCACTGACCTTCCTAGTTAGGGCCAGACCTCATTAGATGAATATTCCTGCTTTTTCACAGAATTCATTCCTTTGGAAGTTCTGCTAGTTGACAACTATGTTTCGTGCTCAGATTCCCTTTTTGCATGAGACCAAAAAAGAATGTATGATGGAATTGCAAAATTTAACCTACATTACAACTTGGATGTGCAGAAGAATGAACTTTATTTAGTCTATCCCATTCGGTCTTCCCTCCAGAGCCATTTACGTTCTAGTTAGAAGGAGAAATAATGTTAACTAAGTGACTGGTTTAAAATGAAATCCCAGTCAGTAATTTAATACATTTGAATGCCATTATGCTTCCTTTGGATGAAAATGCTGAGGCTAAAACTAAACAATACAAAAAAATAAAAATAAAAAATAAAAAAAGCAGAGGGTAAGCCAGCCACGGTGGCTAGTGCCTGAAATCCCAGCACTCTGGGAGGCCAAGGTGGGCAGATCGCCTGAGCTCAGGAATTGGAGACGAGCCTGGGCAACATGGCGAAACCCCATCTCTACAAAAAATGCAAAAATTAGCTGGGAGTGGTGGTGTGCGCTTGTAGTCCCAGATACTTGGGGTGACTGAAGCAGGAGGATTGCTTGAACCCAGGAGGTCAAGGCTGCAGTGAACCGAGATTGCACCACTGCACTCCAACCTGGGTGACAAAGTGAGACTCTCTCTCTCCAAAACAAATTGCTGAGGTGCTCAGGCTCTTCCTCCTCTGCTTGCCCAGAGTCCTGGGGAAGGGATGAGGTCTATGCAACCTCATGGTGGTGGGGAGGAGGTGGTCTCAACCACAGTTCCCTGCTCGCACTGGCCATCCTCTGTCTCTTTCCCATTTGGTGCCGCTTGCCCTGGGGTGATTGCTTGAGTGGGTGTGACCTGTGGTTGGTCTCACTGGGTCTGGCTAAAGTCCTGTTGTGTGCTCTGGGTGACCTGCTCTCATTTCAGTTTCCCCTGGTGCTAGAGAATTCTTTGAAGTCTGGTTGGCCTTTCATCGAGCCTTGGCTTTGCCTGCCTCTGATAAGCAGAGAGGCTTGTTCTTTCTGGGTCCTCTCTACCGTGCTCTGTCTGACCATGTCTGACCTACCTAGGGTGGGCTTGAGCCTAGGTTTGTATGGGAGCATGCCAACCACAGATCTTCCTCTTTCAAGTTTAAGAGGAGTTTTTTAAATACTGACCCCGACTCTGCCTTTGGAGTTAACCTTGCTTTCCCAGTTTCCCTTTCCCTACCTAGGCCAAACTCAGAAGAGTTGGAGGAGGGAGATTAGGACAACCTTCACCATTTCACTTCTTTCTCTCTCTGCTTTCCACAGTTCTCCACACTAAAAAAGGACAAGTCTTTCTTTCTTTTTTTTTTTTTGTTCTTGTTTTTGAGACAGAGTCTTGCTCTGCTGCTAGGCTGGACTGCAGTGGCACAATCTCAGCTCACTGCAACCTCCACCTCCCAGGTTCAAACGATTCTTCCGCCTCAGCCTCTCGAATAGCTGGGACTACAGGCACGTGCCAAACACCCAGCGAATTTTTGTGTTTTTAGTAGAGACGGGGTTTCACCATGTTGGCCAGGATGGTCTCGATCTCTTGACCTCGTGATCCGCCGCCTTGGCCTCCCAAAGTGTTGGGATTACAGGCGTGAGCCACTGCGCCCGGCCTCTTTCTTTCTATTCTATCTTCTTCCTGACTCTATCTAGCTAAATCTTAGTGACAAGCAGGTTACCTTCTTTTTATTTTTGTTTTTAAACCATATTGTAGTAGAACACTGTGATCTGGTTGTTAAAATACCAAGGTCTCACAAGAGAGTTTAGCAAATCCTTTTTTAAGAGGCTTCTATAAACCTAGTTTCTGAAAGACAGAAGCAGAATGTTTCTCTTGTTCTTCTATAATAAACGTAGACCTTCCATCTGGGCAAATCATTGGCTAGGGCAGATTAATGCAAAGATTTCTACCTAAGGAGAAATCTTTAATATTTTAATATTTTAAATGCACTTTACCTGTCCATTTACAGCATGTAAAATAAATTTACATTTATTAGCTTTATGGTTCTCTGACTATCCAGTGACTGGGTTGCACCCGGATGGTGGTGGCCCTGGGACTTGTCTTTCTGTCTGTTGATTTGGAATTGACAGTGGTAGCAGACCTTTAAGTCAAATGCTTCCTGTTGATCCCAATGTACCTTTTGCTTTCTCTAAAAGGGTCTCCCTTCCTCTTATTTTTCCTTATCCCCTTCTCCAGCTTTGCTGTCAGATCTCTTGCTTCCTTTCTTTCTTCTTGCTCCTGTACTTGTGCTTAGCTCCCTCACTGGACACACATGTGAGCACGTGCATACACACAAAGACATACGTTGTCATCTCCTCTTTGTTCGTATATGTACATTTACAGTTCCCTGTTGCTTTAGCTGTTTTTCCAGGACTTTCTCTTTTGTCCTTTTATGTGTGTGAATATTGATTCTTTACTATTATGATAGTCATTGCTGTAATTTATTGAACAACTGTTACCTACTAGTGATGAGAAAGGTCCTTCAATATTGTCTCTTTCATTTAATCCTTAGCATCACCATGGCAGATAGCAAGAAACTGAGGCTCAGTGAAGTTTTCAAAATCTATGTTCAAGGATATAGAGCTCATCATTGGCAGAACAGGGATTCGAACCCAGGTTTCATTGGCCCTAAAGACATTCCACTAAAGAACATGGTTCTGAACAAAAATGTAAACTTTTGAGTAAAGCTTTTATGTAAATTGAATTATCTTATAACAACCCTGAACATGAAACTCAAAACTTATGATGACTGGTCTAAAAACTATCACTTTGAAGGGAAGAATGGGGAACTCCTTTTCAGAGATGATTAATGCTTGATGCAATTCCACTAGAAGTGCTGACTAATGGTCTGATGACTACTTATTTTGATCTTGGTGTTGGTAGAGAGAACTTTACAAGCCAGGAAATGGAAAAAAAAAAAATACAGATTTTAGCCACTTAAAATTGCTAACAGTGAAGGTCTCCATATGATTTCGGTTCCAGCTTCTTTTCTTTTTTTTTCTAGGCTAATTTAACCACTTCCTCCTCCATTCTTGAGAGTTTTAGAAATGTCTTTTGAGAGACGGAGTGTTGCCATGTTGGCTAGCCTGGTCTCAAACTTCTGGCTTCAGTGATCCTCCTGTATCAGCCTACCAAAGCACTGTGATTACAGGCATGAGCTATGCCTAGTCTCTGTTTTGCTCTTACAGGCTAAATCATTTTCCCCTATTCTGGTTAAGTTATTATTAATTTAAAACATAATATTTAATTTTCCATTTCAAAGCCTCTTTTCCCATCTATCCTTATTTTCCCCTTTTCTTACTCATATTTTTTACCTCCCTCTGGCTTTGTTTCATGCATTCTTGCTCATAGGGCTCTGCCCCATTATTTACTGAAAATAAAATGTACTGGAATCCTAATCTCTAAAAGCCTGACCATCACAACTACGGTCCTTTGAAGTTTGCTTTCAACTTTTGTGCAAAGATGGACAATTCATCCACCAGTCACAATTTGCCATTGCGGCATTTGGAGGTGGTGTACAGAGCCCTGCTGGGGTTTTTTATTCTCTGAGATTTTGCTAAAAGATAATGGCTGGATCAAGGAAAAAACCTGATTAAGCACTCAATACAGAAAAAAAAAATGTGAGTGACTGAGTGTGTGGGCATGCACATGCACGTGTGTTTCTGTGTGTGTGGATGGTGGGGGGTGTCTTCCAGAATGTTAGGGAGATGAATTCTCCCTAAAGAATGTTTAGTTATTTGATACAAAGTACTCCTTAGCATCCTCTGGAATCAAAGTAAACTCTCTATCAGATTACAGTGATGATTCAGAGTGGTTATGGGGCTGGCATTATAAGAATTAGAGAGGAGAAAGGAATAAAAGGAGAGTCTTCAAAGGATTGCATAAACTAAACTGAAGCATATTCAATCGCTTTCCTCTCATACTGACCTCTCCTTCTTCCTTCTGATTTCCTTGATTAGTTTGTCTTTAAGGGAGAATGAAGAGGATTCTTTTAGAGCTTCCTATCTCATAATAAAGAAAGGTTTCTGTTTCAGAGGAAGGGGATAGATCCTTTCATCTTAAAATGGAACAATATCATTTCCTAGCATGCCTGTCATTTTGAAATAGAGATTTTCTCTTTTCTTGCCCTTGGGCTACTGCGATTTTCAGGAAACTTTTCACTAGTGATATCAGAGGTACTTTGAAGAAAGGAATCTTGCTAATCCATTTTGATCCATGTGTAATACTGCAGTTATTGATGGGCATAAGGTATTAATAATAACCAATTTCTATATGTCATATATTAACTGTTAAATTTTAAGAAAGTATTTGTATAAACATAGGGATATCATTGACTCACATAGCCTCTGTGTCTATGAGTTTTTATTTGTGTACATGTCGTTCGACTCATGGGTCCCATGAAGAACAAATGTGCAGGTGATCCTTAAGCATTTAAAGCAACCATGATATCAGCGTGAGGTGACAGGTAGTGGTGCACATATCTCAGATGCAGCTGAGACTATTGACTCTCACGATCCACCAGGCAGAAACGTGAGATTTCCAGGCAGATCTGCTTCTGGTCCTTTCCCCAAGTATTCTGCTTTATATTCTTTGGAAGAAATGCCATTTGCCCCCGCCACAGTTGCCTAGAAAAAAAAGAGAGAGAGAGAGAGCGAGAGAGAGAAAAGGAAAAAGAATCCAGTGAATATGCCAAACTTTGTAGACAAAGAAGTGGTCACCAACCCACTTGGAAAAGGGCATGCTTTCTGAGTCATTTTTCCAGTTGTGATCAAGGCCTGGCTTTAACCATTGTGCCTCCCATTCCCCTTAATCAATAATAGGCCTTGGATTGAAATCGAGGAAAACCAATTAGCTGGTGCAGGTAATTGCATCCAAATAATCAGTAATCAGGAACAGGAATGCCAAGTAGATAAAAAAGCTGGAAAATAAAAGACAACAATTTAGTTTCTGATTGAGTCATCTTGTACTTTTACTTTTTTTTTTTCTTTTTAATTCAGATTAGGGTCTTATTCAAAGGGTTTAAGTAGCTTTCAAAAAGAAAAGTTTAGAATTATAAAAAGAGCATTCTTTTCCTGTTAAGTAAAACAAGCATAATTAGTTGTTCAGGAAAATACTCCCTAGGAAACTATGTTGAAATAGCACAATATCCAAAAGCTTAGCCAATAGGGTGGTCAGAAAACCTCCTTGATGAATCAGGAAACATGACAATGGTGGGTTTCTGTCCCATTTTGTCCGCATGGATTACTCTCTTTAACATATCATCTTTAGGGATGTGTGGGCAGCTCCCTTCCTTCAGCTGTGATGTCCAAAGGAAACAGGGAGGTTTAATAGGAACTGTAGGATGCCAACATTCAGATCATTTTCAACTTCAAGAGAGGGAAACCAGGACAAAGATTTCCAACAATTTTAACAACATGCCTGTCATTGTCAGCAGGCTTAAAAACGAATCACGTGGCTTTCAGAGGTTAGGAGGCAGACTGACTCCCTAAGAGGAAACTAAGTTTATAGAAGTTAAAGAGTAGGGTAAAAAAAAAAAAAAAAGTTATTTGGTTGTCAGGGTAACTTTTCCTGATTGGAATAAGATAGACATGTTGCGAAAACACACATGGTTCCTCTGAGCACACTTTTAAAATCTCTCTTGGGTTCACACTTCGTAAGGGAGAAAAGGCAAAGTTTTATTTCTTGTACAACAGAGCCGCTGTAGAGTAGAAAACGAGACAATTAAGAGTGTGGAGGAGGCATTTATTGCCTTCTTTCTGACGGATTGCAGCAAGCAGTCACAGGATGGAACTGCTTCTGGCATTCAAACAGTTAAGAGACTTCTAAGATCAAAACTACAAACCCTGAAGTAATGGGAAGCCATGCATATGCTTTCTGAAGTCAAGGAACTTCTTTTAGAAGAGAATAGGAATTAGATTAAGGTAATGTTGCTTAACACATGAAATTTGTTGTTAGCCAGTTACGGAGTTCAGGATATTATCAGCTTCTACAGGGCATTCCAAACTTAGCACCAAAGCCTGGCAAGTATTAAAAAGCAGAAAAAAGCTTCAGTCAGGCTAGAGCAAAGGACTCCCAAAGCTCGTGTTAGATACAATTATAGGCTGCAAATGGGGAGGAGAAACCATGGAATCTGCATGTAAATGGCAAAGTCTACCAGCAACCTGATATTGGCTCTAAATTTAACTTTTATTTATGTAAGCAATGCATATAGAAAAATTAATAACTGCTGCTAAAATCTAAAAAACATAACCCTCATTTTCAATATCCAGACCTAACATTATAACTGGTGTATAATAATCACTTAAGAAATATTATCCAGTTAAAAGTGTATATATGTATATAGATGTATAGCTCCTTTTTCCTTTAGAGACAGGGTCTCGCTCTGTTGACCAGGCTGGAGTGTGATGGTGCAATCACAGCTCATAGCAACCTTGAACTTCTCGGCTCAAGTGGGCTTCCTGCCTCAGTCTCCTGAGTAGCAGGGGGTACAGGTGCATGCCACCAAGCCTGGATAATTTTAAAATTTTTTGTAAAGAAATCTTGCTATATTACCTAGGCTGGTCACAAACTCCTGACGTCAAGCTATCCTCCTGCCTCAGCCTCCTAAAGTGTTGGGATTACAGGTGTGAACCACTATACCCAGCCTTATCCAGTTAAAAAAAAATCTACTTTTATTGCTAAGCAATATATTGGGAATATTTTTTCATGTCAAGAAATGTATCTTGTGTCTAGGCATGGTGGCTCATGCCTATAATCCCAGCAATTCAGGAGGCCAATGCAAGAGGATCACCTGAGACCAGGGGTTCAAGACCAGCCTGGGCAATACAGTAAGATCCTGTCTCAAAAAAAAAATGTATATATATATATAGATAGATAGATAGATAGATGTATATGTGTATATATATGTATATATATATACACATATATATGTGTATATATATGTATATATATATATATATATATACACATATATATGTGTATATATATATGGCTGAGGCAGGAAGCTCTCTTGAGCACAGGAAGTCTAGGCGGCAGTGAGCCATGTTCATGCCACTGAACTCCAGCCTGGGTGACAGAGCAAGACCCTGTCTCAAGAAACAAACAGAAAACAGAAATATATCTTGCTTTATTTTCTTTGTTTTACCACTAATATCTGTATGCTTTATAACATAAGACAGAATATTGACTTTCTTTGCTCTATATATCAACAGATCATATTTATAAATTCAGTGAAATCTCCTCTAGTGAGGAAGGAGATCATAAAAACAACAGAGACTTAAAGGGCAAAAAAATATGACCGAGATTGAATATGCACATATTTATAGGAACATATGCAAAGATATGAATGAAAGAAATCATGATCCATTCTGAGCCTAGAAAAGAGAGATGAGCCCTTCCTTCCTTACCATGCCTCCTTCCCCCTCTGTCCAGATGTGCTCTTGCTGGATTGGTCACTCCAGGATTTCCTGATTAGAATGAGGAAGCACAGCTGATCACGCCAGTAAGTTCAGATTGAGATCTCATCACCTTTTGACCTTCAGCCCCACCCTCTGTTTACCAGTCTGAAAGCTGGCACCCACGTCTCTAAATGGAAGTAAAAAGAAAGAAGGCAAAAAACCGAAGTGACATGTGCCAAGTGGCTGTCAGCTTTGCAAAGCCACACCTTGTTTCTGTCTTCCTGTGTAATGATGAGAACCAGAGCTTTGGGCCTTCATAGTTTAGGATAGAAACAGATCTGCAATGTGTGAAACAGAGCTGCCCAAGGCTATTATATTTCATTGAGAAAATAAAAGCCATCAGGTGGGACCGTCTTCATTCTCCACCATCAAATCAAGAATCGTGCCTGCATCTTTCCCCATCTTCTTTTCTTAGAGTTGTGTGCTTACCAAAGGCTATCCTCTTCAGTTCTGTCCTGGGACTCAGCTGCTCTATCTACCAAATATTGTCCCTGTTTCTTCTCTTACTTTTTTTCCACCATTATTCATCTCTTTCCCCAAGTACAAACATACTTTAATAGATACCAAATTAAGAAGCAAGCGTAAATAAACAAAAAGACCCAGAATCCTCCATAAGCCCTTGTTTCCCTTCAGCTACCACCTCCCCCCATTTTTATGTTCCCTTGTACAGTAAAATTAAAACAGTTTTATGAATACATATGCTGTCTTCACTGTCTGAACTCCATCTCTTCCTTCAGCACACTGTGCAGTCTGGCTTTTGTGTATTGCATCTGCTAAAATGATTTTTTCTCAAAGTTATCAATTGTCTTCATGTTGACAAAACAATGGGCATGTTTTTTGTCTTTTGTCAGCCTCTCAGTATTATCCCACGTGGTAGATAATTCTATCTTTTCTGACTTCGGTGATGCTTTGCTCTCCTGGATTTTCCTCTAGCATGCTGACTGCTCTTTCTCCATCTCTTTTTGCCAGCTCTCCTCCTCTAACTGGCTTCTACTTATTTGATTTAGGGCTAGGTTCTGGATCCTCTGCTCTTTACTCTCCACATTTTCTCCCTAGTGATCTCATCCATATTCATGGCCCAAATTAGCATCTATATGCAGCTGATTCCTATTGTGGAGATTGTGGTACACCACCCAGAGACTCCCTTTAAGACTAAGGCATTCATTTTCCCAACTGTTGAGAGTATTGGCTGTTGGAAGCTCACAAGGATTTCCTCTTTGAGCCTTGTCCTCAGTTTAAGATTATATTCCTTTTTCTTTCTCTATTTCTTTTCTTTTCTTTTTTTTTTTTCCTGTTTTTTTGAGACAGGGTCTCACTCTGTCACCCAGGCTGGAGTGCAGTGGCACCATCTCAGCTCAGCTCAGTGCAACCTCAGCCTTTTGGGTAGCTGGGACTACAGATGTGTGGCACCACGCCCAGCTTAGTTTTGTATTTTTAGTAGAGATGAAGTTTCACCATGTTGGCCATGCTGATCTCGAACTCCTGGCCTCAAGTGATCTGTTCACTTTGGCCTCCCGATCTGCTGAGATTATAGGCATAAGCCATGGCAACCTGTTATGTATCCCTTTTGGACGAGCAGCCTGCATTCGATGCTGGTTGAAGCAAGAGTACAAAGCCTTGAGTCCAGGACAGCTCTGAAGGATCATGCCAGTTCCAGGCTCCCTGGACTGGCTGAGGACTCTGGTACAATTGCATCACAGTTGGCCTTCTCACTCCACTCAGTCATGCTTCTTCTACTCCCTTACAGACATTGTTTCTAAGGACATTCTTGTAGTAGATACTGTGATACCAACCAAATGTCACTTTAGGAATAAGGAACTAATTGCTGTGGTGCTGGAAATCCTGGGCAAACATACTCAGAGATAAAGCCTCTTCAGGGCAGCTGACACCCAATGACTGATCCAGTAGGGGCACCAAGGCTCCACTCTTGCACCTCAACTTGAGATAGCACTGAAGGATCATCTTGATTCAAAAGTCCCTGCCCCAAAGAAAGGATACATAGTCTAATTTAACTCATCTCCAGAGACCCAGTATCATCATGACCCTCCTCTGCCCCCATGAGACTGGAGATTTACGAGGCCAGGTGACATGCAACGGGTGCATAAATTCCAGCTATAGTGGGTCCACAGACGCCCTTAGTGATCATTTCTTAAATCTCCAAGTGAGAATTGACATACTGGCAGTTAGAAGAGCCACACTTTGTATCATTGACCTATGGGGAACACCATATCATAGTGGAGGGGGCCAAGTGGAAACTTCTGGAAACTGTCCATACATCCCTTCCCCCAGCTAAGGGAACAAGTAGAGAAAAATGGCATCCTGGAGTAGACGAATAGCAGAAATTGATGCTACTGTTAAAGATCTAAAAACGCAGGGGTGGCGGTCACTACTCACTCTCATATCCTTATTTAGCAGCACAGTCTGGCCCCTGCAGAAACTGGGTGATTCTGGAGAATAACTGCAGAACCACAGCTCAAACAAGTGATGGCCCTGGTTGTAGCTACTGTGCTGGATGTGGTTTTATTGCTAGATAAATAAGATAAAATAGGTTAATGAGATTTTGGGTACATGGTGTGTGGTTGTTGATTTGGGAAACGGATCCCTTTCTATTCCAGTTAGAAAGAAGTTCAGAGATAGTTTGCATTCATGTGATGTAACATTCAACTGCAGCTCTGACCCAGGGCTTTTTTGACCCTCTTCCTTTTATCATAATATAATCTGAACGTATTTGCATCATCTTGAAATTTCACTACAAGTCATGCAGATTAATTCCATCAACAACATTATGCGGACTGGATTGTACTCTGGAAGACTTCATTAAGACACATGCAAGATAAACACTATGAAGATTTATTGACCTCTCACTTTGATGAAGTTTTTATGGATCTAGTGTCTGGGGAACACTAGACTGTCCCTTCCAAATTAAAAGACACATCTTGCATCCCTTATGCCAAAGAAGCAAACTCAGTGTGTGGTAGGCATCTTTCAGTTATAGGTATATAAGATAACACATTATACACCTAGAAATACCACTAGCTTTGAGTGGGGCCCGGGGTAGGAAAAAGCTGTACACTAAAGCAATGTTGTGGTGTGAGCAGTTCTGTCATTTGAGCCAAAGGACTGACACTGAATTTGCTGGAAATGTCAGAGGTGGGACTTACCAAATCACAAATTATAGCAGGCCCAGCTGCAGTTCATCATAATGTTTTTTGTGAGGTCAAGCCCAAGTATGATCAGAGGGCATGAGTATACGGTATCTCATTCTCCATAGTTGCACAAGTGTTCATTTCTCAGCTCACACCTTGGTCACATAAGGGGTCTCATACAACAAGCTGATGGAGAAGGAAAAATCATGAGCTTGGTTTGTCAATGACAGGTGTCAGTATGTGTGAGCAAGCTCAGTATAAACAGTGACTGAGTGACTGTATTATAGGTGCAATCCGAGTTTGCCTTGAAAGTGGAGAGAGAAAAATTCGCAATGGGCAGAACTGTTTTAAGTATACCGAGTCATCCACTTTGTGTCAAAGGACAAGTGGCCGGAAACAAAAATATATGAAAAATCCTGAATAAGTGGAAAGTGGCCTGGCTATCTGTTAAGGACGCTGGAAGGAAAAGGAGCAGAAGACTGAAGAGCAGGAAGTCTCAGGTAGCTATATGGAGGCAGAGGAAATATGAAAGTGGGCATGAAGTGTAAAGATTTTTGTATCACACATTAACCCTCACTTGCAAACATCCACCAGCAAAGAGGCACGGAACAACCAATTATTTAAAATTATTTGGCCAGTTGATGTTAGCTGGTGTTTGTCACTGGCCATCTTGTAACCAGCACAAGAAGTGCCATAGTGGCAGAGATGGAAGCTACGGGGAGATCAGCAGCATGGACTTCTTATCAGGATCAATATAGCTATCGCATCTTCTGAATATTCAAACTTTCAGTGGCAGAGACCAATGTGCTTTTACCCCTAATACGGTAACATGGCACTGTTCCTCAAGGAGGACAACCAGTGACTTGGTGGCAAGTCAACTACGCTGGGCCCCTTCCATCCAAGTAGTTGATTTGACACCAAATCAACTATTAAATTCTGGAAGGGCCAGAACTGCATTCTCACAGCGATAGATACTGGTTCTGGGAGTGCAAAATCTCAGTCAGTACCACTCTCCAGGGGGCTTACAGAATTACTGATTCTGTATCTAGGCCTGCACTCCCACGAACACAGCATTTGAGCAGGAAACCCACTTCAAAGAAGGAGGCACAGGAATGAGCCCATGAATCTGTCTGTTTTTTCTCTCATACCACATCATCCAGAAGTAGCTGATTTCATAGGCCCAGAGAGTTTCAATAATGAATTGTATCAAATATTTAAGGTTGAAATAATTATATGTATATAATCATGTACTTGGGAGGCTGCCTCAGTCTCCCAAGTACCTAGTACTATAGACATGTGCTACCTCACTGGGTTAACTTTTAAAAAATATTATTATTATTATTGAGACAGTCTTACTCTGTCACCCAGGCTGGAATGCAGGGGTTCGATCCCAGCTCACTGCAACCTCCGCCTATGAGGTTCAAGTGATTCTCATGCCTCTCCCAAGTAGTTGTGATTACACATGTGCCCCACCATGCCTCACAAATTTTTGTATTTCTAGAGATGGGTTTTTGCTATGTTGGCTAGGCTGGTCTTGAACTCCTGGCTTCAAGTGATGGCCCGCCTCAGCCTCCCAAAGTGCTGGGGTTACAGGTGTGAGCCACCACACCCAGTCTTAAAAAATATTTTTGTGTAGACAGGGTCTCACTATGTTACTCAGACTGGTGTCAAACTCTTGAGCCGTGATCCTCCCACTTCAGCCTCCCAAAGTGCTGGTATCACAGGTATGAGCCAACATACTCAGCTGAAATAATACAAACTTTTTTTCTTTCTTTTGAGACAGGTTATTGCTTTGTTGCCCAGGCTGGAGTGCAGTGGCACAATCATAGCTCACTGCAGCCTCAAACTCCTGGACTCAAGGAATCCTTCCACCTCAGCCTCCTGAGTAACTGGGACTATAGGTGCATTGCACCATGTCTGGCTAATTTTCAAATTTTTGTAGGGATAGAAAAAAGTTTGCCTATGTTGACCAGGCTGGTCTCAAGCTCAAGTGATCCTCCTGCCTCAGACTCCCAAAGCACTGGGATTAAAGACATGAGCTACCATGTCCAGCCTGCAAACTTCTTAAAAAAGATAGGAGAAGGGAACTGCCCCAGATTTCTTTCATGAGGCCAGAATTATATTGACATCAAAAACCTGCCAAAGATATTTTTAAAACAGATAATAAAACAAATAAAAAATTACAGATGAGTATGCCTCATGAACACAGATGCAAAAACTCTGAACAAAATATTAGTACATCAAATTGAGCAATGCCTAAAATGGATAATATGTTATTACCAAGTGGAGTTTACCTTAGGAATGCAAGCTTAGTTCAGGGTCTTCTTCAAACCAATCGATGTCACTCACGTATAAAAGAAAAAAGGAGAAAACTATGATCGTTATAGTCAATATGTGCAGAAAAAGCATTTGACAAAATAAAACATCCACGCATGATTAGAAATTTTTGCTAAAGGAAGAATAGAATAGAAATGAAACTCTTTAATTTCATAAAGGGTATCTATGAAAAACTTACAGATAATGTTATGCAATTCTTGTTATTTAGTTTTTATTTCATAATCATAAACAACTCTGCAATCCAGGTGGGCATAGAAAGGGAATAAGGAAAAGAGTGAACTCAAAGGGACCTGCAGTGAGAGTACAAAGATTCTGGGACAGTGAAGCATATGGGGTAGAAGGGTGCTCTCCTGAGGACTGGTCTGGTGGTGAAGATAAAACACAAGTCAACCCTACTAGAGTTGTCCACGGTCAGCCATGGTGCTCTTCTTGCTGGTCTGGCCATTCCTGGACCCAGAGCGCTCCATGGCCTCCACAATATTCATGCCTTCTTTCACCTTGCCCAAGACCACATGCTTGCTATCCAACCACTCAGTCTCAGCAGTGCAGATGAAAACCTGGAAATGGTTCGTGTTGGGTCTAGCACTTGCCATAGACAAGATGCCAGGACCTGTATGCTTCAGGAAGAAATTTTCATCATGGGCTGGGCATGGTGGCTCACACTGTAATCCCAGCACTTTGGGAGGCTGAGGCGGGTGGATCACGAGGTCAAGAAATCAAGACCACCCTGGCCAACATGGAGAAACCCCGTCTCTACTAAAAACACAAAAATTAGCCAGGCATTTGGCACGCACCTGTCGTCCCAGCTACTCGTGAGGCTGAGGTGGAAGAATCACTTGAACCCAGGAGGCAGAGGTTGCAGTGAGCTGAGATTGCATCACTGCACTCCAGCCTGGTGACAGAGAAAGACTCCATCTCAAAAAAAAAAAAAAGAAAGAAAAGAAAAGAAAAGAAATTCCCATCATCAAATTTCTCCTCATAGATGGACCTGCCATCAGTGCCATTATAGCATGTGAAGTCACTACCCTGACACATAAGCCCTGAAATAATTCTGTGAAAGCAGGAATCCTTATAACCAAATCCTTCTCTACAGTGCTCAGAGCATGAACGTGTTCTGCTGTTTTTGGAAACTTGTCTGCAAACAGCTTGAAGGAGATGAGACCCAAGGGCTGGCTGTTGATGACAATGTCAAAGCACACAGTGGAGTTGACCGTGGTTGGTAGTACCGGGCTCCCAGCAGTGGTGGTGTCTGCAAAGCTAACATTATACTTAGTGATGAAATATTGAATGCAGACTGGGCTCAGGGGCTGATACTTGTAAACCCAACACTTTGGGAGGCAAGTGCAGGAGGATCACTTAAGGCCAGGGATTCAAGACCAGCCTGTACAACATAGGAAGACTCCTATCTCTACCAAAAAAAAAAAAAAAAAAAAAAAAAAAAAAAAAAATTAGCCAAGTGTAGTGACTGTGCCTGCAGTCCAAACTTTTCAGGAGGCTGAGGCAGGAGGATCACTCGAGCCTAGGAGTTTGATGTTACAGTAGCTGTGATTGTGCCACTGTACTCCAGCCTGGGCAACAGAGCAAGATCTTGTCTTAAGAAATAATAATAAAAAAGAAATATTAAATGCTTTCACTCTAAGCCTTGAAACAAGGCAACAAAGTTTGCTTTTTTTTTACTTATTATTTTACACTGCACTGGAGGCACTATACCATAAAGCAAGAAAAATAAATAAAATGCATGTGATTGCAAAGGGAGAAATGAAAAGGTCTTTACCTGGAGACTACATGATTCGTTACATAAAAACAAAAACAAAACCCTTGTTTTAAAAAATCTATGAAATCTAAGTGAATTTAGCTAGATAGTAGGATATAAAGTCAAAATACACAAATTAACTTTATTTTTATATACTTGCAGCAAATAATTGGAAAGCATACAGAAAAGAACAACTCAAATTTTTCTTTTTTAAAAAATTTTCTACCCTGTTAACTGAAAGATTTTTCGATAGTACAAAAAAGCATAAAATACTTGAGAATAAATTTAGCAAAAGATATGCCAAACCTCTGCATGAAAACTACATATTTCTGAGAGCTATTTAAAAAGACATAAATAATTGGGTCGGAATAGTAAATGTTGTCAAGATGTCAATTCTACCTAAATTGATTAATAGATTCAATGCAATTCCAGTCAAAATAAAAACAGATTTTATTTGTAGAAATTGACATGTTTACTTTAAAATTTACGTGGAAATACATAATACATATTAGATAACCAAAACAAATCTTCAGTAGAATAAAAAAGAACAAATAATCAGTTTCAAGACCGACTACACAACTACAGTAATAAAAGTGGCATGGTATTGCCGTAAGGATAGGCAAACAGGATCAATAGACTAGAGAGTGCAGAAATATTTACAGATATATATGCTCAATTGAATTTTAATAAAAGACACTGCAGCAGTTTTAACTGGGAAAGAAAAGTTTTTCACCAAATCATTTTGTAAAAACTATATTAATGTGGGGAAAATGACCTTTGATTCCTACCTTACACCATACACAAACATTAATTCAGGATGAATAAAAAACCTAAATGTAGAACTAAAAGTATAGTACTTCTAGGAATAAACATAGCAAGCACAGAAATAAACATATCTTTGTGAACTTAGGCAAATATTCAGGAAAAAAGGCAAATATTCAGGAAAAAAGCACTACATAAAAGGAAAAACCTCTGTTCATTAAAAGACATAAATAAGAGGCCAGGCTCAGTGGCTCACACCTGTAATTCCAGCACTTTGGGAGGCCGAGGCCGGCGGATCACCTGAGGTCAGGAGTTTGAGACTAACCTGGCCAACATGGTGAAACCCTGTCTCTACTAAAAGAATACAAAAATTAGCCAGGCATGATGCAGGCATCTGTAATTCCAGCTACTCGGATGGCTGAGGCCGGAGAATTGCTTGAACCCGAGAGGCAGAGTTTGCAGTGAACTGAAATCACACAACTTCACTCCAGCCTGGGCAACAGAATGAGACTCTATCTCAAAAAAAAAAAAAAAAAAAAAAAAAAAAAAAAAAAAAAAAAAAAAAGGCATGAATAAGAAAATGGAAGAGCAAATCCTGACCAGGAGAAAATACTCATAATTTTCTCTCTCTTTCTCTTTCTATATACATATATATATGAATACAAATATGAACATATATATGAATATGAAGATTTATTTCAGGAATATACAAAGAGATCGTATAACTCACCAAATGTTGAGGAAGGTGTAGAGCAACTGAAACTCATACATTTGTGGTAGGAGTACAAAATGATACATTTGGAAATCTGCTTGTCACTTCCTTACAAATTTATCTATCAAACTATGATCTAACAATTATAATTCCAGGTATTTATACAAAAGAAATAAAAGTACATGTCCATAAAAAGACTTGCACAAGAAAGTTTATGGCAGCCTTAAACAGAATATCCAAAGAAATGAGAATCGGCACAAATGTCCAGCAATAAGAAACTGGATAAACAAATTGTGCTATATGAAACGCTAATCAGTAATATAAAGGAATGAACTACCATTACCTGAAACAACACAAATGAATTTTTTAAAAAGCACTATGTTTAGTGACAGAAACCAGATATGAAGAGTATGTACTCTTTGATTCCATTTGTGTAAAACTCTAGAATAGACTCCGGATGGAGAAAGATGGCATGGGAATTAACCACAAAGGGCCAGGAGAGGCTGAGATTATAGAAATGTTTGACATGGTGGTTAAATGGGTGTATACAATTGTCAAAACTCAGTGGAACATAGGGAATCTGTACATTTTTTTCTATTTAAATTATAACTAAACAAGAAAAACCCCTATTGATTATCTATTTTGTTTTTTAACCTCTGTCTCCTGGCCTCAAGTGATCCTCTCAAGTAGCTGGGATTATAGTTGCAAGCCATCATGCCCAGCCCTGATTATCTACGGTTTACTTACTGAAACATGCAACAACATGGATGTATCTCAAAAACATTACGTTGAGCAAAAGAAGCCAGGCACCAAAAAGTACATTACATGATTTTATTTATAGGAGGTTTAATTACACACAAAACTAATTTATGCTGATAGAAATCAAAACACAGTGGTTGTCTACAAAGGGTGGGGTCTGGCCTCAAGGGAGATTATCTAAGGTGCTGGAAATATTCTCTATCTTGATCGTGGTATTGGTGACATGGTTTAACATGGCATAAACACTTATCAAAACTCATCAGACTGTATACTTATACTCTGTGTGCTTTTACTATGTGTTAATTTTCACTGAATGCAAAAATTTTTATGAAGAGAGTAACGTAAGTTTGCACCCATCCAAAAATGCCCTGTTGTGGCAAGGATGTCGGCAAATGAGCATTCACATACCTTCCTCCAGGAAATGAAAACAGTCTTTTAAATAAGTGATCTTTCATCTGCATCCATTTAAAAATAACAGTTATGTCATCTGGTCTAGCAATCTCCTAGAAATCTACTCATTTTTAGAAATCTACCTCATAGAGGTGAAGAGACTAGAATGTAAGGACATTTGAACAATAATGTTTACTGAGACAGCATTAGTAACAACAAAAGAACTGGGGACAAATGAGTGTTCATCGGCTGAAGAACAGCTGAAAAAACTATGGCACATCTGTTCCCATGGGCCAGGATACATCCATTTAAATGATGAAATGGAGTTGTACCAGTTTGAGTGAGAACAATATATACAGTTGACACTAGAATAACATAGATTTGAACTGTGTGGGTCCACTTACATGTGTTGTTGTTGTTGTTGTTGTTGTTTTCAATAGAAGTTACACCAAGGGAGTGCCTTCCTCTGCTGTCTCCCCTTCTTCCTCCTCCACCTTCTCCATCTCTGCTGCCTCTGAGACAGCAAGGCCAGTGCCTCATCTTCTCCTCCTCAGCCCACTCAATATGAAGACACTGAGGGATGAAGACCTTTATGATGATCGACTTCTACTTAATGAATAGTAAATATATTTCTCTTCCTTATGACTTTCTTAATAACGTTTTCTTTTCTCTAGCTTACTTTATTGTAAGAATATGTATATAATCCATATAACATACAAAAGATATGTTAATCAACTGCTTATGTTATCAATAAGGCTTCTTTCTTGTCAACAGTAGGTTAGTAGTAGTTCAGTTTCAGGGTAGTCAAAAGTTATCCGTGGATTTTTTTCTTTTTCCTTTTTCTGGTGGTGGTTATATACATGGATTTTTGACTGTGTAGAGGGTGTGCATCCCGAGCTCCTGAGTTGTTCAAGGGTCAACTGTACATAATAATTTAATCTTTGCAAAACCAAGATAAAAGAATGCCACATTTGTACCTGCACGTAAATCTTATGTCTGCCTATTTAGAATTCTGTGGTAAGAAACGTATGGTATTCTCGACATGAGCTACCTTAAGGGGAGCAGTTGCTGATGCGGTGGAGGGGGAGAAAGAGGAAGAAAGAGAAAGAACAAAGCAAAAAGTCTTCATTAAAAGAAAAGCATGCTTTTGATATTACACTTCTGTATGTATGCAAAACAAACTTATATGTTACATTTGTAAAGACATCTATTAATTTTCTATTTATTCAGGTATTTTATAAGCATGTTTATTACCAGGAACCAAATAGTATTCTATGTGGTTTCAAATAATAATTAATTTAATCATGCTAACAGCCCTCTGAGGCAGGTCTGGTTAGTGTCTGTATTTAAAAGATAAGGAAACTGAGGCACAGAAGAGGTTGTCATAATTACAGAGTTAGTAAGCAGCAACTCAGGGATTTGAGTGCAGGCATTCCGGGTTCAGAGTCTATGCCCTTAACTACTACATTATGCCCCTTCTCTTTTTAATAAAAAGTAAACCAGCCATCTCCACTCTCCACTGCTTAACACTACCCCGTGGCTTGCCATTGCACTTGGAATACAGTTCTAACTCCTTTGGTGGTTCTTAAGGCCCTGCGACATCCGGCCCCTGCCAAGCCCTCGAGACACCCAGCCTCACTGACATCTACCCCTTCTTTGCATCTTTTTCCTTTGCCTTTTCCTCAGGTCACCTCATCACTGGCTCTGTCACATCCTTCCGACCTCAGCGTAATGTCCCTTCTTTGAGAGGGCTTCCCTAACCACCTGTCTAAGTAAGTCTCTCTACACCTCTCCTTTCCTTCTCTTTTTTCCTTTTTCTTTTGAGATGGAATCTTGCTCTGTTACCTAGGCTGGAGTGCAGTGGCATGATCTCGGCTCGCTGCAACCTCCACCTCTTGGCCTCAAGTGATCCTTGAGTCTTAGCCTCCCGAGTAGCGGGGATTACATGAATGCACCACCACACTCAGCTAATATTTTTATTTTTTACTTTAAGTTCTGGGTTCCATGTGCAGATCTTTCAGTATTGTTACATAGGTATACACATGCCATGGTGTTTTGCTGCCTCCATCCCCATCACCTACATTAGTATTTCTCCCAATGTTATCCCTGCCCAATATCCCCACCCCTGCTGTCCCTCCCTTAGCCCTCCACCCCACAACAGACCCCAGTGTTTGATGGTCCCCTCCCTGTGCCCATGTGTTCTCATTGTTCACCACCCATTTATGAGTGAGAACATGCAGTGTTTGGTTTTCTGTTCTTGTGTCAGTTTGCTGAGAAAGATGGTTTCCAGATTCATTCATGTCCATGTGAAGGACATGAACTCATTGTTTTTTATGGCTGCATAGTATTCTGTGGTGTACATGTGCCACATTTTCTTTATCCCACATTCTCTTTGATGGGCATTTGGGTTGGTTCCAAGTTTTTTGCTATTGTATTGCTATTGTAAACAGTGCTGCAATGAACATATATGTGCATGTATCCTTATAATAGATTGATTTATAATACTTGGGGTATGCACCCAGTAATGGGATTGCTGGGTCAAATCGTATTCCTAGTTCTAGATCCTTGAGGAATTGCCACACTGTCTTCCACAATGGCTGAACTAATTTACACTCTTACCAACAGTGTGAAAGTGTTCCCATTTCTCCACAGTCTCTCCAGCATCTATTGTCTCCAGATTTTTAAATGACTGCTACTCTAACTGGCTTGAGATGGTATCTCAATGTGGTTTTGATTTGCATTTCTCTAATGACCAGTGATGATGAGCATTCTTCATATGTTTGTTGGCCACATAAATGTCTTCTTTTGAAAAGTGCCTGTTCATATCCTTTACCTACTTTTTGACAGGGTTCTTTGTTTTTTTTTTTCTTGTATATTTGTTTTAGTTCTTTGTAGATTCTGGATATTAGCCCTCTGTCCAATGGGGGCTTGCAAATTTTTTTTCCCATTCTGTTGGTTGCCAGTTCACTCTAATGATTGTTTCTTTTTCTGTGCAGAAGCTCTTAAGTTTAATTAGATCACATTTGTCTATTTTGGCTTTTGTTGCCGTTGCTTTTGGTGTTTTAGTCATGAAGTCTTTGCCTATGTCCTGAATGGTTTTGCCTAGGTTTTCTTCTAGGGTTTTTATGATGTTAGGTCTTATGTTTAAATCTTTAATCCATCTTGAGTTAATTTTTGTATAAGGTGTAAGGAAGGGGGTCCAGTTTCAGCTTTCTGCACATGGCTAGCCAGTTTCCCCAAACAGGGAATCCTTTCCCCATTGCTTGTTTTTGTCCAGTTTGTCAAAGATCAGATGGTTGTAGATGTGTGGTGGTACTTCCGAGACCTCTTTTCTGTTCCATTGGACTATATCTCTGTTTTGGTACCAGTACCATGCTGTTTTGATTACTGTAGCCTTGTAATATAGTTTGAAGTCAGGTAGCATGATGTTTCCAGCTTTTTTTCTTTTTGCTTAGGATTGTCTTGGCCATGCCGGCTCTTTTGATTCCATATGAAGTTTAAGGTGTTTTTTTTCCAGTTCTGTGAAGACGGTCAATGGTAGTTTGATGGGGATAGCATTGAATCTATAAATTACTTTAGGCAGTATGGCCATTTTCATGATATTGATTCCCCCTAACCATGAGCATGGAATGTTTTTCCATATGTTTGTGTCCTCTCATTTTCTTGAGCAGTGGTTTGTAGTTCTCCTTGAAGAGGTCCTTCACATCTTTTGTTAGTTGTATTCCTAGGTAATTTATTCTCTTTGTAGCAATTGTGAATGGGAGTTTGCTCATTATTTTGCTCTCTGTCCATTATTGGTATATAGGAATGCTTGTGGTTTTTGCACATTGATTTTGTATCCAGAGACTTTGCTGAAGTTGCTTATCATCTTACGGAGATTTTGGGCTAAGATGACGGGGTCTTCTAAATATACAACATGTCATCTGCAAATAGAATTTGACTTCCTCTTTTCCTAATTGAATACCTTTTATTTCTTTTTCTTGCCTGTTTGCTCTGGCTAGAACTTCCCACACTATGTTGACTAGGAATGGTGAGAGAGGGAACCCTTGTCTAGTGCCAGTTTTCAAAGGGAATGCTTCCAGTTTTTGCCTTTTCAGTATATTGGCTGTGGGTTTGTCATAAATAGCTTTTATTATTTTGAGATATGTTCCATTGATGTCTAGTTTATTAAGAGTTTTTAGCATAAAGGGCTGTTGAATTTTGTCAAAAGCCTTCTCTGCATCTATTGAGATAATCATGTGCTTTTTGTCTTTGGTTCTGTTTATGTGGTGAATTACATTTATAAACTTGCATATGTTGAACCAGCCTTGCATCTCTGGGATGAAGCCTACTTGATTTTAATACATAAGGTTTTTGATGTGCTATTGCTTTCAGTTTGCCAGTATTTTGTTGAAAATTTTTGCATCTATGTTCATCATGGAGATTTGCCTGAAGTTTTCTGTTTTCGTTGAGTCTCTGCCGGGTTTTGGTATCAGGATGATGTTGGTCTCATAAAACGAGTTGGGGGAGGATTCCCTCTTTTTGCATTTGTTTGGACTAATTTTATAAGGAATGGTACCAGCTCCTCTTTGTATGTTTGGTACAATTCTGCTGTGAACCTGTCTGGACCTGGACTTTTTTTGGTTGGTAGGCAGGCTACTAATTGTTGCCTCTACTTTAAACCTTGTTATTGGTTTATTCAGGGATTCCACTTCTTCCTTGTTTAGTCTTGGTAGGGTGCAAATTTCCAGGAATTTATTCATTTCTTCTAGATTTACTGGTTTATGTGCATAGAGTTGTTTATAGTAATCTCTGATGATCATTTGTGTTTCTGTGGAATCTGTGGTGATATCCTTTTTATCATTTTTTATTGCATCTATTTGATTATTCTCTCTTTTCTTTTTTATTTATCTGGCTAGTGGTCTATTTTGTTGATCTTTTCAAAAAACCAGCTCCTGGTTTTTTTGAAGGGTTTTTCGTGTCTCTATATCCTTCAGTTCTGCTCTGATCTTAGTTATTTCTTGTCTTCTGCTAGTTTTTGAATTTGTTTGATCTTGCTCCTGTAGCTCTTTTAATTTTGTTGATAGGATGTTGATTTTAGATCTTTCCTTGCTTCTCATATGGGCATTTAGTGCTATAAATTTCTCTCTAGACACTGCTTTACATGTATCTCAGAGATTATGGTATGGTGTGTCTTCATTCTCATTGGTTTTGAAGAACATCTTTATTTCTGCCTTAATTTCATTATTGATCCAGTAGTCATTCAGGAGCAGGTTGTTCAGTTTCCATGTAGCTGTGCAGTTTTGAGTGAGTTTCTTAACCCTGAATTCTAAATTGATTGCACTGTGGTCTGAGAGACTGGTTGTTATGATTTCTGTTCTTTTGCATTTGCTGAGGAGTGATTTACTTCCAATTATGTGGTCAATTTTAGAGTAAGTGTGATGTGGTGCTGAGAAGAATGTATATTCTGTGGATTTGGGTGGAGAGTTCTGTAAATGTCTGTTAGGTCCACTTGGTCCAGATGTGAGTTCAAGTCCTGAATATTTTTGTTAATTTTCTGTCTTGTTGATCTAATATGGACAGTGGAGTATTAAAGTCTCCCACTATTATTGTGTGGTAGTCTAAGTCTCTTTGTGGGTCATTTAGAATTTGTTTTATGTATCTGGGTGCTCCTGTATTAGGTGCATATATATTTAGGATAATTAGCTCTTCTTGTTGCATTGATCCTTTTACCATTATGTAATGCCCTTCTTTGTCTCTTTGATCTTGTTGGTTTAAAGTCCATTTTATCAGAGTAGAATTGCAATCCCTGCCTTTGTTTGCTCACCATTTGCTTGGTTAATCTTCCTCCACCCCTTTATTTTGAGTCTGTGTGTGTCTTCACACATGAGATGGGTCTCCTGAATACAGCACACTGATGGTTCTTGACTTTTTATCTAATTTGGCAGTCTGTCTCTTTCAATTGGGGCATTTAGCCCCCTTACATTTAAGGTTAATATTGTCATGTGTAAATTTTTTTCTGCCATTTTGATGCTAGATGGTTGTTTTGCCCTTTAATTGATGCAGTTTCTTCATTGTTTCAATGGTCTTTACCATTTGGGATGTTTTTACAGTGGCTGGTACTGGTTGTTCCTTTCCATGTTTAGTGCTTCCTTCAGGAGCTCTTGCAAGGCAGGCCCAGTGGTGATGAAATCTCTCAGCAGTTGCTTGTCCGTAAAGGATTTTATTTCTCCTTCACTTATGAAGTTTAGTTTGGCTGGATGTGAAATTCTGGATTGAAAGTTCTTTTCTTTAAGGATGCTGAATATGGGCCCCCATTCTCTTCTGGTTTGTAGGGTTTCTGCTGAGAGATTTGCTGCGAGTCTGATGGGCTTCTCTTTATGGGTAACCCAGCCTTTCTCTCTGGCTGACCTTAGCATTTTTTCCTTCATTTCAACTCTGGTGAATCTAACAATTATATGCCTGGGGGTTGCTCTTGTTGAGGAATGTCTTTGTTGTGTTCTCTGTATTTCCTTGCTACGTTGGGGAAGTTCTCCTGGATAATATCCTGAAGAGTGTTTTCCAGCTTGGATTTATTCTTCCTATCACATTTGGGTATAGTGACCAAGTGTAGATTAGGTCTTTCCACATAATGCATATTTCTTGGGGGCTTTGTTTATTTCTTCTCACTCTTTTTCCTCTAATCTTGCCTTCTCATTTTATTTCATTGAGTTGATCTTCAATCTCTGATATCCTTTCTTCTTCTTGATCAGTTCAGCTATTAAAACTTGCGTATGCTTCGCAAAGTTCTTGTGCTGTGTTTCTCAGCTCCATCAAGTCGTTTATGTACTTCTCTAAGCTGGTTATTCTAGTTATCATTTCATCTAACTTTTTCAAAGTTCTTAGTTTCTTTGCATTGGGTTAGAAAATGTTCCTTTAGCTCAGAGAAGTTTGTTATTACTCACTTTCTGAAGCCTGCTTCTGTCAATTTGTCAAATTCATTCTCCATCCAGTTTTGTTCCCTTGCCAGTGAGGAGTTGTGATCCCTGGGAAGAGGAGAGATGTTCTGGTTTTTGGTGATTTCATCTTTTTTCACTGGTTTCTTCCCATCTTCATGGATTTATCTACCTTTGGTCTTTGATGTTGGTGACTTTGGGTGAGGTCTCTGAGTGGGCATCCTTTCTGTTGATGTTGAAGCTATTTCTTTCTGTTTTTTAGTTTTCCTTCTAACAGTCAAGTCCCTCTGCTGCAGGACTGCTGGAGGTCCACTCCAGACCCTGCTTGCCTGAGAATCACCTGTGGGGGCTGCAGAACAGTAAGAGTTGCTGCCTGTTCCTTCTTCTGGTATCTTCATCCCAGAAGAGTACCTGCTGGATGTCAGCCAGATCTCTCCTTTATGAGGTGCCTTTTTGGATGTACAGGGATCAGGCAGCCTGTTTGAGGAGGCAGTCTGTCCCTTATCAGAGCTCAGGTGCTGTGGTGGGAGCTCTGTCATTCCATTCAGAGCTGCTGGGCAGGGACATTTAAGTCTGCTGCAGCAGAACTCACAACCGCCTCTCTTCCCAGATGCTCTGTTCCAGGAAGGTGGGGCTTTATTTATAAGTCCCTAATGTGTTGCTGCCTTTTTTCAGAGATGTCCCGCCCAGCAAGGAGGAAGTCTAGTCACAGTCTGCCTGCAAATGCATTGCTGAGCTGCCACAGGCTCTGTCCAGCTGCTGTGTAAATGTCCTTGCAGTTTTGTTTATCCAGGTAAGGTTAGAGCAGGCTTGGTAATGGTGGATGCCCTTCCCACCACAGAACACGACTGTCCTGGGTTGAACCCAAACACTGCAAAACTCTCAAGCCAGTGTGTTTCAGATTGCTGGTCTTTGTTGGGACGGGACCCCCTCCCCCACAGAGCCAGATCACCTGGCTCCTACCTTTAGCCCCCTCTTTTTCAGGGGAATCCAGCTCTGTCTTGCAGGTGTTCTAGGTGCTGGTTTAAAACAGCTGCCCAGATTTGTGCCAATTTTTTTGCTGGAAATCTGCGGCACTTGTCGGCTTCTGGGAATCTCCTGGTCTGTGGGCCATAAAGACCATGGGAGAAGTGCAGCATCTGAACCATAGTGCCAGAGTGGCCGGAAAAGCCCCCGATGGCCTCTGCTGGGTAGGAGTGGGGGGTTCTCCAGTCCAATGCACTTTCCAGGTGAGGCAGAGCCCCACCCTGCCTTGGCTCACCCTCCTTGGGCTACACCCACTGTCCAACCAGTCCCATTGGGATGCACCTGGTACCTCATTTGGAAACGCAGCGATCACTCACCCTCTGTGTCACTCTCCCTGGGAACTGTGCTGCAGAGCTGCTCCTATTCAGCCATCTTATCAGTGCTCCCACACCCAGCTGATTTTTGTATTTTTTGTAGAGACAGGGTTTTGCCTTGGTGCTCACGCTGGTCTCGAATTCCCGAGTTCATGTGACCTGCCCATCTCAGCTTTCCAAAGTGTTGGGATTACAGGTGTGAGCCACCGCTCCTGGCCTCCCTTACACCTGTCCTAACAAACCCTTTGTCTTCTTCGTGGTACTGAATGCAGCCTGTACTTATTTGTGTTATTTGCTTGCTGTGTATGCACATCCTCTGTGCAGTATCAGTCCCGGGAAGAAGGGTCATTTTCAGTCTTGGTCTCCACTGTATATCTCGCACTTGCCACAGGGCTCGGTTAATAGCAGGCACAGAAGAAATTTTTCAATAAATAAATAAATGAATGAAAGGCAATAGCAAAAGGTGAGGAAGGGTTTGGCTCTAAAATCAGACACACCCCAGTTTGACTCAATCATTTGACCTTGGCAGACTTGTGAAACCTCTTGAAACATGTATTGTCATCTGTGAAAGGAAGATAATAATAGTATCTACCTCACAGAGTGGTTGCCAGGATTAAATGAAACAAATTATCTATCTTGCACACCGTAACCCCCCGAGGCATCATAGCTGCTATTATTACAGACATCGGTATCACCATGCTCAGGCTGCATCACCCAGCTGGTGTGGTGACAGACGTTGGATTAGATCCTACCACTTCTCCAATCTGCTCATGCTTGGCAGGTAGCACTTGGGGAAGGCCTTCTAGCTGAGCCCCTGTGTGGAGCAGGCACATGACTGTCATGCCCATAATAGTGTTGAAAGCCAATGACATTTTCCAGAGAGCCGCTTTCTCCTCCTCCATTGCTTTTTCTAGCCTTCTCCCAGTTCCCTTCCCTTTCTTGGTATTGCTCTTAATACTGCGTGAATTAAGCCAATCCTCTGCTTATCTCCCTTTCAGCCATTGGAAAGCATCTTTGGGAGTGTCAGGGATTCTGTTCCTTCAGTTGACAGAGTATGTTTCTCAGAGACAGGTATTTGAGGTTGTGTTAAGACAGGTTAACCAGACTTCGAAGGAAACACACAGTGGCTTAATCATAGCACAGAGATGATAACCTCAGGTTTTCGCTTCTTCCTGGGTCGCAGGAAGCGACGGCTACTCCACCCTTTCCAGCGGTTGCTGGCAGAAAACACTGATGTCGATCAGCATATAGAGAATATACAGAGGGACAGATGGAAAAGAAAATGCAAATAGGAGCTAAGATATTTTCACAGTGGAAAAAAATGGAAACTAGAAAATAAGAGAGGATGGCCTTAGGAGACCTTGAATGCTTTATGTGTGTTCAAGGCGAGGGGCAGAAGCTCTTGCTTCTCTAGAGATCAGCCAGAGATGACTTCCTGGAAAAGTACCGAATTATCCAGCTGGCCATGGGTGCCAACTCCTGGAGACCTCCTGCCCCCCACTTTTCTGAACTCATTTGAAGTTGTCTGAGCATATTGCCTTGTATATGTGATGCTGTCCTCTGTTCCAGGAACGGCTTTTCTGTTCTGTGTTCCCTTAACTGCCTTAGGAACTCCTATAATTTTTCTACTACTAACCTCAGTACCTAGCACAGTGCCGGACACATTATAGTCATTTCCTAAATGTTTGTTGAATGAATGATGGATATCCAGAAAGAAAAAAAAAGTTAAATGTTGAGTGCATACAAAACTTCAGAATTAGTTATCCCAAAAGATGCTGGGTGTGTTGGCTCTCATGTGTAATCCCAGCAATTTGGGAAGCTGTGGTGGGAGGACTGCTTGAGGCCAGGACTTCCAGAACATCTCAGGCAACAGATAGACCTTGTCTTTACAAACAATAAAATAATCAGCTGGGCTTGGTGGATGCACCTGTGATCCCAGATACTTGGGAAGCTGAAAGAGGAAGGATTACTTGAGCCCGAGAGTTTGAGGCGGCAATGAACTATGAATATGCCACTGCGCTCTAGGCTGTGCAACAGAGGAGACTCTGTCTCTTAAAAAAAAATTATCCCAAAAGATGATAAAAGGAAACATGTCAAAAGAAAGGCTAGACATAGTTTTGGGGGATAGTGGCATCCTGGGTGACAGAGGAGAGCTTGAGCTGGCAGGGGTTTGAGGGTGTAGATAACTGGAGGTTGTGTCCTGCACACAGAGTGTGGTAGAGGGGAAGTAAACAGGCTCTGATACCCAGTGCTCCTTTTACTAGCTGCAAGGTTAAGCTGTACTCATCATTCCGTGATGGCTGAAAGTGGCACGGAAAGAAGCTCTTGGGCTTGCCTCATTTAAAAGGAGCACCAGTTTTTATCTTTTCTTTCTTTCTTTTTTTTTTCCCCCCAGGAACAAACGCACTTTATTGAATGCTATAGTAGAAAAGTGTGTGAGGATAAAGGGCTGACACAGGACTTGGCTTGGGGGACAGGGTGAGGAAGGACAGAGCCCCTGGCCCGGATGATTCCTCTTGATCTATTGATAGGCTTGCAGAATCAGTATTGGGATGATGATCAGCCCAATGGTCATGATGATGCCTGAAATCAGGGCCCAGATGTTCAGGCACTTGGTGGTGGAGGCAAAGGCCTGGGCCCCGGTCAGGTCGCCAACCATCGTCCTGTCCCTAGACTTCACGGAGCAGGCGAACGCTATGAAGCCCAGGCAGCAGGAGTTCATGAAGAGAGTGTTGAACACTGAGGTCTCGCTGCAGATGTAGCTCACAGTGGATGTCGGGGGAGCAGGTTATTGGGCTCCCCCAGTGCAGCCACCTCGTGCTCCTCCTTCAGCATCTCATAGCTGGGGGGACAGTCAGTGATGGCAGGAGTGAAGCAGGTTTGGACAGTGTGGTTCATGGTGTCCAGGGAAACCCAGCTGTGGTGGGGTTGCTTTTGTTATCTTTTCTAAAATGGTTTCCGTGAAGTCAAGGTTGAATTGAAGGACATGTACTGACCACTAAATCTCTTACAGCCCTTTGTTGCTATCTGATGGTAGGATTTAAAATTTACATGTACTGAATATTCATATATGCAATCAGTCTCAGATTATCCCAGGACAGAGTGCATATATTGATTGGGTTCGTGGCCCATCACCATCATTTTTTATTTCAAGCTCTTGTTAAGGTAATTACAGACTCTGTTAATTAATCCCTTTGTGGAAATTATTACTGTCAGTGATTCTTCCCACATGGAGTTAATGCAAGGATGCTTTTCACTTGCAAGGCAGTGTTTTCCCGCTCCTTTCCACTGATTGCCGTTTCAAGAAGAAAGAAGGCAAACCTTTATGTATTAGTCTGAAGAGAATGCTGTTTAGGAGAAACACTTGGCACAGTGGAAAGGGGACAGACTAAGTGTCTGTCATTCAGTTAACAGTTACTGAGGTCAATAACAATAACTGTTCAATAATAACTACTGAGTTCAATAACTCAGTAAGTACGGGCTAGGTGCCTTGGGTTCAAATCCTAGCTCAGTCACTTACTAGCTTTGTGACCTAGGGTGACTGACCATCCCAGTTTGCCCAGGACTGTCCTGGTTTTAGCACTGAAAAAACCTGCTGTCTGGGAACCCCCTCAATCCTGGACAAACTGGGACAATTGATTGCTCCAGTAAGTCACTTGCACTTATCTATAAAGTAGGGAAATTCCTTCTTTTTTGTATCATGTGTTTGGTGTGAGGGTCAAATGAGATAGTGTGAAAGAACTTTGTAAATTACAAACTGCTATTTAGACATAAAACGTCTATCGTTTGTCTTGTTTCCTTGTCTCAGGTACGTACAGCAAAAAGCTTGGCTATAGAACTGAACTGACACTAGGGCTAAGGCAGGTACTGAGGGATGGGGAACCCTGGGACTCATTAGGCTCTGGGAAGGTTTCCATCTGACTGCAAAGTTTGGTGCCTGAGGGGATGGCCGATTGCATCCGAATCCAGCAGGCAAATTGTAAAGCGATCCAAACAAGCTGGCAGTGGGCTTCTGGTGTGTGGTCAAGCACATTTGTCTGCAAGTAGGCACCAGGGCAACAGCCACAGGCTGAGAACTTAGGAATTTCTGTGGGAGGGGATTGGCAAGAACAGGCCAGGTGTTCTAGCAGAGGGACCTGGAGTATTGGGACGATACCTGTAACAGCATGAACAGGACCAAAACAGGCACCAAGGCAGCCCCGTTTTGCAGACCAAGACCCAAGGCTGAGGATGGGTCCTTAGTCAGGATGACTCAAAGCTGGGCGCCAGAGTGCAAGGCTGAAGCTGGAGATCGGAAGACGTCTGTGAGAGGAACGTAGGGTAAGAAAAGTAGATTTTACAACTCTGCAGCGGACGGATCTCAGCTGCATGGTTTTACCATCTTTTTACAGTTCGATATTCCAGAAGAGCTGATTACATACTCCCAGCTCTGCCTTTGTATCACTTTTAAAAAACTGTCTTCTTATTACTTTTCTACTTATTTTGAAAAGTGATATTCAGCACATTGTTTCAAAGAGTTCTTACCATGTGCTGCGTCTGGGAACATTTAACAAAACCTGCCATATCCTAGGCCATGAGCTCATATCTCTGTGAGACAGGTTTTATTTCTCCTATTTTACACACAGGGAAATAAGGTTCAGAGAAGTCAGCTAACTAATGTAAGTTTACACAGTAAGTCATGAAGCTGGGATTTGAACTCAGTTCTAACTTATGCAAAAACCCATGGTCATTCCATTCTGGGATCCAGCTTCTAAATTGGAGCCCTTGCAGATGTACGTAATGTGTAATTCATTCAGTTATCACCCTGTCCACACTTAGGTTACTTGTTATTCTTATAAGCATGTATTGTCTCCCTCATTTACCTAACCCACCATGATTATAAACTTTTCATTCTGATCCAAATCATCATCAGTCCAGAGAGTCGTTGGAGTCAGTGCCAGGAACAGTGCTGGTCTGCAGACTGTTTGTTACGGGTTCACGAAGATAAGGGACTTGGGCCAGAATGTAAATCAGATACTTCACTAAGCACACTGTTTAGTTCCACTGACTTTCCTCTCCCTCCCCGAAAGCAAGGCATTTTCTGATGAAGCAAAAAGTGCCTTGACTTTACATTCTGGCACAAGCTCTGTATCTCATAGCAGATCAGGAAGAACAGCTGGAGGACAGGCATTGGCCCAGAAGCTGGCATTTGCCCAAGGACAACATGCTGCCCAAGTTAACATCCCCTCTCCTTAGCCCTTGCTGTCGTCAACTGTGGATAATTGCAGCAGCTTCTCAGACGGTCTCTCTGCTTCCAGTATTTCTCCTCCAGTGCATTCTCCACTCCGTTGCCAGAGAAATCTTTCTAACTTGAAAACTTGTTTGTGACACTTGCCTACTTAAAATCCTTCAATGGCCCCGACTTTCTTTTAGGTAAAGTCCAAAATTCTTCACCAGCGGTCTGGCTCTGCCAACCCTCGCCAACTTTATTCCCCTCTTGCCCTTGCTCCTTAGGTTCCAGTTTTGCTGAGTCCTGAGTAGTTGCATACATGAGCCATGTTCTCACATCACGACTTCGGATGTGCTGTTCTTCAGTTCCTGCTGCTCCCCGGCCTTCTCTCTCTCCTCACCCCTCTCACACACAGGCATTCTCTTTGCCTGGCTAATCGCTACTGATCCTTTAAACAAGGAACTTCCAAGGGATATGAGAATAGAAGTAGGATTTGAAAGATTTTATTGTTTCAAATTTAGAAGTTGAATAGGTGGAGAGGAGCAGGGAAGACCGTGCAGCAGGGATTAGGGAGCAGAATTAGGGAGATCATTTAGAACGCAGTTGCCAGACCTGTGACCAATATTGCCTGGAATTGAGGCAAGGAAAATAAGGATGTGGAGTGGAGAAAAGCTTTCCAGCAAAGCAGTATTGGTGGCGCCTGGCAATCAATCACAGGTGGAGCAAAGAGGTAATGTAACACAGTCAACAGAGACAGTTCCTACATAGAAACTCTCCTGGGGTGCTTTGGCAGCGGCCGAAGGCCTTGGAAGACTTGGAAGAAGGACTTCTCACTTTGGCTGTTGAAGTGCTCCTATCTCTGAAGGGCGTTAGAGCACTGCTGTGAAGCAAGGAATGGCTGCCGCTAGCCTGGGAAAACGGTGGTGGGCTTGGTAAGTTGCAGGAAGCAGTTGCATTGCATCCATCCCCTCCTCCCACACACTCTGAGTTTGGAGGTTGTGGACCCCAAAGATGTCAGTTTTAAACATATTTGACAGCCCTGGGGAGAGTCTCTGGTTCTTCCTTATCCGTGACAGGCAAGGCAGACCACAGGTCACAGTTTGTCCCTGGCCTCTGTTAGCCTCTGATAAGCAAAACCTTCAGTGGGAAGAGATTGTTCTACATTTTAACTTACTCAGATATAGTGGAATGGGTGCCTTTTCCCACTTCTGGAAAGCTAAGATTTATTAGAATCTGCAAATTGCCTCCTTCAAGTAAACGTTATATGAAAGGGTCCTAGTATCCCAGTGGGAGTTTAGTTTGTAGACTAGTTCTACAAAGAGATAAATGGGGAGTTGCCCATTTTGGGTTCTCCAAATGCTCTATAAAGATTAACTGATTAATCCTCAGCCTCCTTGTGAGGATCGTTATCCCTCCTTTTCAGCCGTGGAATTGGGACGAATCGCTGCACAGAGGGGCCTTGCCCAAGGCTACGCAGCTGGTGGATGGAGAAATCAGGCGTTTGCTGGCCGCCTGGCAGGCAGCTTTTCCTGAGAGGGAAGGAGGTGCCTCCGGCCTCTGAAGAGGTGGCTATGGGATAGGCTGATTTGAGCTGCTGAAAGCCTGAAGCTCCAGAAAGACAATAAAACCAGCAAAACACGCTGATGTGAAAAGTCACTTGCTGAGGATTTGCGATGACATGGCCAGTGCCCGGGTTGAAGTGGGCCTTCCTGAGTTCTGTGGCAGCATGAAAGGATAGTTAATTGAATAATGGCAATGACATTGTAAGGGAATGCTTCATACCTGAAATGTAAAGCACATGAATGATTCCCAAGACATGTGGCATTTTTATACTATTGCCTTATATTTGTACGGTGCTTTCCAGTTTTGAAAGTGCTTTCACATGTTCAGTCATTTGCTCACAATAGTTCTTCAAAGACAATAGGTAGCTACGGGCAGAATAACATCCCCCCATTCCCAAATTTGTGTGTTGAAACTCTAAGCCCCAGTACTTCCGAATGTGACTATATTGGAACACAACATCTTTGAAGACATGAATAAGCTAAAATGAGGCCCTTAGGGTGGCCCTAATTCAGTCTGACAAGTCCTCAGAAGAAGAGGAAATCACCACACACAGATGATCTCCACACTTCAGCCCACTCCCAAACTCTTATAATCCCCAGTCACAAATTCCTTTAGGAGGTGGATTTGTTAACATGCAGAGGAAAGGCCATGTGAGGACACAGCGAGGAGGGAGGCTTTGGGAGCAACCAAACCTGCTGACATCTTGATTTTGGACATCAAGCTTCCAGAGCTGCGAGAAATAAATTTCTGTTGTTTAAACGACTCAGTCTGTCATCTTTTGTTATAGCAGCCCCAGCAAACTAATATAGTAGACTGTTTTGGAACACCTTTAAACATCTTAGAAATTCTAATTTCTAACTAGAAAATATTAGTCACATTGCAATTAGTTATGTAACTTCCATATTGTCTCAGTCATAATAATATTAAAGATGATTCATACCTACTGAGCCTTCACCATGTGCCAGACGCTGTGTAAATGTCCTACCTCATTTAATCTTCATAAAGCTCCTCCAAATAAACAAATGGGGAAGAAGAAAGAGCTCTTCCTTATAGTAGAATTCTAATTAATACATGTAGAAGGAAGCAGAAAAATAGAAGATGGATATCTGGCAAACACCATACTAGTAATTGTTGTAGGCAAGCCCCATGGATGGATACTATAATTAGTTGGTGAAAGTGTGAGAAATAGGATATTTGTATAGTCTCACAGTATCTCCCTAAAAGATACTTACTAATTACAAAGGGAAAAAATAGTAAATTTAACAGTGGAGAAACCCAACATACATCACTTTAACCAAGAGGTCAAGAATAACCTGATCAATAGTAAGGCATACAAAGATCACGTACCTCCAGATACTATGCACTGAGAAGAGCACAATATCCTATTTGTGCTATTCTTGCCCAAAATGTATAACTTCAGACTACTCGTGAGAAAGCCTAAGGGGCATTTTGAAAATAACTGGCCTGGACTTTCCAAAACAATCACTGATTGAAGAAGATGAAGAAGATACAATAGCTAAATGCAATATGGAATCCTGGATTGGATCCGAAAAAAGAAATCTGTGGGAAAACTGGTGAAATTCAAACAAGGTCTATAGATTTAGTTAATATTGTCGTATCAATGTCAATTTCCTGGTTTTGATAATTGCACTATATTTATGTAGGATGTTAACATTTGAACAAGCTGGGTGAAGTGTACACAGAAATTACAATTTTTGCAACTTTACTGTAAGTCTAAAGTTATTTCAAAGTAGATTTTTTTAAACCTCTTGTTCTAATGGGTGTACAGTTTCAGTTATGTGAGATGAATAAGTTCTAGAGATCAGCTGTGTGACATTAATGTACTGTGCACTTATAAATTTGTCAGGAGGGCAGATCTCATGATAAGTGCTCTTACCACAATAAAAAAACAAACAAATAAAAATGCCTCTGAACTAGGAGCTGTTAGTATCTTCTTATTACCAAGTGAGTTGACTTACTCAGGGTGAGACAGCTTGTTAAGCGTGGAGCAATGCTATGTACTCAGGCTGTCTGACTCTAGAGCTTATCCTGTACACTGTGATATCTTAGTACTTTTAGGAGACAATGGAATTGTTAGCTTAGTGTTAATTTTTCATAGACTTGTATTCCTTTAGTGCTATGTTGTAAAAAGCTTTTTCTAAACCATCCTGCCTCCCTTTAGTCCATGTGAAGGAGATGCTGGCAGAGTTATTGAGTCAGAAGACAGATGAGCATGGGCAGGACACTGTACTGGAAACCACTGCACACACACAAAGAAGTAGCAGACTTCTCTGCTCCCCTCAGGAACTTACAAAGAGCTGAGACGGACAAAAGATAACTAACAGTACAGAGCAGAAAATAAGCACCAACAAAGTAGCAGAGGCTCTGTGTGCCATGAGAGGTTAGAGGAGAGGAACCTGGTGTAAATTTCCTTGGTAGAAGGAGGAGGTGATATTTGACCTTTTGACCTGAGCCTTCAAGAATGAGAAAGATTGCCAAAAAAAAAAAAAAAAAAAAAAAAAAAAAGGAAAACCATGGGGGAGAACACAGTAGATAGAGAAATTGCAACCATAGTAGGTCTGTTGCTTTGCCACCTGTTGCTCTTGCCCCACATGTGCAGCAAGTCAATACACCGAGACATGGGGTTGCAGCAGAGAAAGAAGTTTAATAATGGGACCACCAAATGAGGAGAGAGGAGAAAACCTCAAATCCACCTCCTAAAGGAATGCAGCTGGGAATTAGAAGAATTTGGGAGTGGGCTGAAGTGTGGTGATCACTGATTGGTCAAAGAGTGCAGGGTTAAGTTAGGTCAAGGAGATGAAGAAGCTGTATTTTCATGCTGATTCCATTCTTCAATGGAGGTTTTCAAATTGGTTAGCATCAGCTATTTTGCTAGAATTTGGGATCTGAAGAACACCTTAAATGGTTCCTAAACAGAAGCCTTATGATTCTAATATCAGAGATCCCTTCTATAGGAGCAATGAAGATGAAAATCAATTTTTTTTTTACAATAAAACATTTCATTTGTTATTTTCTTTTTTTAAATTTTTATTTATTTATTTTTACTGTAATTTAGGTTCTGGGGTACATGTGCAGATCATGCAGGATTGTTGCATAGGTACATACATGGCAAGGTGGTTTGCTGCCTCCATCCCCCCATCACCTATATCTTATGATCCTAATGTCAGAAATCCTATTTATGCTGTGCACAGTGGCTCATGCCTGTAATCCCAGCACTTTCAGAGGCTGAGGCAGGAGGATTGCCTGAGCCAAGTCTGAGACCAGCGTGGGCAGCATGGGAAGACCTTAACGCTACAAAATCTTTTTAAAAATTAGCTGAGCATGGTGGCATGCACCTGTAGTCCCAGTTACCCTGGAGGCTAAGGTAGGGGGTGGGGATCACTTGAGCCCAGGAGGCCAAGGCTGCAGGGAGCTGCGTTTGTGCCACTGCACTCCAGCCTGAGTGACAGAGGGAGACTCTGTCCCAAAAAAATAATAAGTTAATAATAAAAAAGAAATCCAATCTATAGAATCAATGGAGATGCAAATGGTCAATATCTAGTGTTACGTGATTTTCAGCAACAAGGAAGTGGATCAAATTGCAGGCTGATTAATGTTTAATTACATCTGTATTTCTATCCAGAACGCAGCATGCAATTCTTGTCGACCCTGTGAGGACAGTTTGAAGATGACTTGGGAAAAAACAAATGGAGGACTGGGCATGGTGGCTCACGCCTGTAGTCCCAGCACTTTGGGAGGTTGAGGCAGGTGGATAACCAGAGGTCAGGAGTCTGAGACCAGGCTGGCCAACATGGTGAAATTCCATCTCTACTAAAAGTACAAAAATTAGGCTGGGTATGGTGGCTCACGTATGTAATCCCAGAAGTTTGGGAGGCTGAAGTGGGTGGATTACCTGAGTTCAGGAGTTCAAGACCAGCCTGGCCAAAATGGCAAAAATCCTGTCTCTACTAAAAATACAAAAATTAGCTGGGCATGGTGGCGGGCACCTGTAATCCCAGCTACTCAGAGGCTGAGGCAGGAGAACTGCTTGACCCCAGGTGGTGAAGGTTGCAGTAGACTGAGATTGTGCCACTGCACTGTAGCGTGGGTGACAGGATGAGACTCCATCTCAAAAACAAAAAAAAAATTAGCCAGGTGTGGTGGCATGTGCCTGCAGTCCCAGCTGCTTGGGAGGCTGAGGCAGGAGAATTGCCTGAACTCAGGAGGCAGAGATTTCAGTGAGTTGAGATTGTGCCACTGCATTCCAGCCTGGGTGACAGAGCAAGACTGTCTCATACATAAATAAATAAATAGATGGAGGTGGAAAAGTCCACGAGAGCTGATCAGACCAGCTAGACTGCAGTACAGTCATTGTGTATTTCAGAAAAAGACATTTTAGCAGGGATCTCAATCTCAAATGCCTTCCAGGACCATACAAATGTGTGGGGCATAAGATATTAAAGAGTGGTGGGAGTTCTGGCAAATTAGAGAGGGCTTGTCAAAAGGCATTTTAGATTAAAACGAAACAACCAAACCAAACGCTACGCTAGACAAATACATTGCTGACCGGATTCTGCCCAAAGGCTGTTGATTTGAGCTACTTCTGACATAAACTAAAACATTCTTGGTTGTTACAATAGTGGCATAGCTGATCAAGCGAATGAATTATTTGGAGCTTTGTACTAAAGCTGTGTAGCCAGGTGGGCCAGTAGTGTGCTATTAACTCATTGTTTCACTTTCTAAAGCGTTCTAGGCTAGCGGCCTCATTGTTTTTGGGACATTACTGCCACCTAGTGGTCATTTGGGCTGTGCCCTCATCAAAGAAATCTATATGGAGCTTTCCTCTTCCAGATGTTTGTCTTGTGACACACGCCACAAACCACTCAAGCGACATAAACCTTTTTATACTGCAATGGTTAATAGCTCACAAATGGTGAGGGCTGTTGGTGTATAATTAATATTGTGACTGGGAGGCTTGTGCTTACTTAGTTGGTGTCTGGTCCATACATTTTTTTCTGTCACTGATCGTGTTTCTACTGATATCTCTTTGACATAGCTATAGAAGTTCATCAAGTATCTGAGAGGCTGTGTTGAAAGGATTAAATGTTGGAGGGGGCATGGAAAAAAAAGACACTGGAGAAAGAATGAGATTTTGATTCCTATATCAGCTGTGTGACTTTGAACAAGTCACTGGGCCTCTATATATCAGTTCTGCCTGCTCAAAAATGTGGGGTTGGATCAGATGTGGCAGCTTACCCCGTAATCCCAGCACTTTGGGAGGCCAAGGAGGAAGGATTGCTTGAGACCAGGAGTTCAAGACCAGGCTGGGCAACATAGTGAGACCAAAAAATAAATAAATAAATAAGAAAACGAAACTGTGGGAGTGAAATGGTTTAGCAGTTCTTCACCAAATCCCATGGCAGGAGGCGTCCTCTGAGGAGCATCATGAGATAATCTCCATGGATCTTTGTCTGGGTGTGAGGGCTTGGGTTGAGGGGGAGAGGCGGAAAAGAAAAGTCCGCGCTGCTTTAACAATCCCCATCAAAAAAGGTCCGACTGTATAAAGTTAATTTAAAAAATTCATTTTTGAATAGGTAATCCATGCATGTGATTCAAAATTCAAGAGGTAGCAAAAAGCCTCCTCACTAATCTGCACCACCTTAGAGGGAACCAATGTCACAGTTTTTTCTCTATATTTTTAGTGATTCCCCCCCCATTGCCCCCATGCCCTTTCTTTTATTAACATAGATAGCAACATCATACACAGTTACATGGTGCTTCATTTTATCTATTTATGTATCACAGCTTCATACAACATTTCACTTAAGTATACTCAGACATAGATATATCAAATTTGACTAGATGGTCTATACATCTCTTTTGTAAGGGCATAGACTCTTATTTGATTTTTGAAAAGATTTTTAGAGACAGGGTCTCACTTTGTCACCCAGGCTGTAGGCCGTAGTGCAGCGATGTGATCACAGCTCACTGCAGCCTTGATCTCCTAGGCTCAAGTGATGCTCCTGCCTCCAGAGTTGCTGGGATTACAGGCGTGAGGCACCATGCCTGGCAGCATTGACTCTTAAACACATTTTTAATCTGATATAAAATAAATAATTCATAGATTTGTAGCTATGCAGAGACAGAAACCATTTGAGCTTAATCTTGGTGTCAGGTCTCTGAGAGACAGGAAAAGAGTGAGCCCTGGGAGGGCTCTTTCAATATTTTCAGCTACACGGCTTGTTTGGCTGATGTTGACCATAATTGATCATCATGATCCACAGTAAGCAAAGCATGGGGGAACATGAGCACAACAGCACAGAAGCTGCTCCGTGGACTGAGAATGGCAGCTCACACCTGGAGTTCCAGCACTTGGGAGGTTGAGGCAAGAGGATCACTGGAGCCCAGGAGTTTGAGGCCAGTCTGGGCAACAAAGCAAGACCCCATCTCTACTTTAAAGTAAAAAAAAAAAAATAGAAAAAAAGATAAAAGAAACTGCTCAGCAACAGTCCCAGATGTATCCACAGCTGTAAATGAATTTGAAGGTTTGGGAAGGAAAGAGTAGGAAGGTGAGGAACAGTCATTTTCGAAATCTTGTTACATTTTAAGTTAACTAGAGATAGACTGCTCCTTCCATAGATTTTGCTATTGGATTATTATTTTTTCTTTCTTTCTTTAAACAGGATCAAATTTACCTTAGAACAGCAACTCTCAACCCTAATTGCACGTTTGAATCATCTGGGAGCTTTCAGAAACTCCCATAGTCAGAACCCCATCTGCAGGATTCTGATTTAATTTGTCTGGGGGAGGGAGGGAGGCTTAGCACCTGGCATTTTTGGAAAACTCTGTAGATGATTCTAGATGCAGCCAGGTGACAACAGAGCTGTATATTCTGAGTGACTGGCCAGTGATGCAGTTCCTTTCTGCTCTACTGGGTGGCTGTCTGCAGGCAAATGACCAGATTCCTTCTCTGCTTCCTTCCTTTAACTTTCCCTTTCTGCCTTATTTCTCTTGCATGAGCATGATCTGTCTTGGATTGTTGCTTGTTTTGATGTTTATCAGTCTCTTAAATATATAAAACCCTGGTAGTCTGGGCTGAAAACTGTCAACTCATACTCTGCAGTTGCTCTCAGAGTCAGCTACTAATGCTGTCACCTGAGGGCTGTGGCTCACAAGTTCTAGGTTGGAGGTTCTTAGACTAGCAGCATCAGCACCACCTCAAAAGTTCTTAGAAAATCACATTCTCAGCCCATCTCAGGACTACTAAAGTAGAAACTCTGTGGGTGGGGCTAACGGTATTCTATCGGTAGCCTTGAACCACTAGCATTTGGAATTGTAGCATTTGGATTTAGTTGTGGTGCCATGGCTGCTCCATCTTGAGGCTTTGGTTTGCATGTTGGGCACTAAAAGGCTGAGCAAGCTGCAGTCTTCTTCCAGTGCCACCATCATCTCCATTTTATCTTGGTGCCAGAGAATGAACTGGCCTTTTTCTTGATTTCTCTCCTTTCACCTCATGACTCCATTATGCTAGGTCCTTCCCAAACTCAGTCCAAGCACCCCTACCCCCACCATCCTCATCTCCGGCAACTCCTGATCCTGACAGACCTTCCCAATTCCCCCAAGCCAGAGACAGATTTTTCCAAGGGGACTGCCTGGAAAAATTTATCTTTATACTTAGTAATTTCATTGGCCAAATTACCCAGCAGGACTAAGCCTCCCTCTCCTTTGTGGCTTTGCTGAAGACTCTGCTCTGAAGCCTGATTACTAAACTCATTGGTGCTAAATCTTTCTCTACCGAGGCACTACTTTATCAGCTATAGTTATCAAATAAAAGGATCTGATTTGGTTTGAAGGAGTCCTAGAACTTAAGCACCTCAGTGAATGTTGTCCTTCAAAGTAGTTACCAGGGGAAGCTACCCGCTGATTCTAACAAGGCTGTCATTGTTGAAAATCTTGGATTGTTGCTTGTTTTGATGTTTGTCGGTCTCCCAAGCATGCAAAACCCCATCAAATATGCTCTCCTGAGTCTACTGCAGTCCAGAGTCTGGTATTTGTGCCCCTGCCTGATCGGATTGCGTTTTCTACCACCATCTCCCAAGGGGCCATTGCTCTAACCACACCACAGTTTCCTATTTCCTGAACTTACCCTGCACTTTCACATCTCCAGGACTTTGTTATTCTTATTTAGTGTGGAATGCTCTTTTTATGCCTTTCTTTCCTTATTAAAATTCTATGTTTTTCCTTCAATGGCCAAGATGCTACTTTTCCTATGATGCTTTTCTTTATTCTTCAAATCAAAATGATGGCTTACTTTCTTCTCACACATCATAGTATTTCACTTTTGCTGATAATGAAGCATGTTTACTTGAGTTAAGTATTGCCTTCTAATGAAACCTTCTTGACGGCAGCGACCATGGAAAGCATCCATTCCTCTTGCAGTGTCCAACACAGTAAGAGGTTGACTGCGCTCTATGAAGAGCCTCCATAAGGAACCAAACGAGGAAATCATTCTATTTAGTTTATATATGTATTGAGATGGGGTTTCACTCTGTCACCCAGTGCATTGTAGCTCACTGTAGCCTCGACCTCCTGGGCTCAAGGGATCTGCCTGCCCCAGCTTCCCAAGTAGCTGGGACCATGGGCAAACTTCACCATACTGGGCTATTTCTTTTCTTTTCTTTTTTTGAGACAGACTCTTGCTCTGTCGCCCAGGCTGGAGTGCAGTGGCACAAAATAGGTTCACTGCAAGCTCCACCTCCTAGGTTCAAGCAATTCTCCTGCTTCAGCCTCCTGAGTAGCTGGGATTACAGGCGCATGCCACCACGCCCGGCTAATTTTTGTATTTTTGGTAGAGACGGGGTTTCCCCATGTTGGCGAGGCTGGTCTCGAACTCCTGACCTCATGACCCACCTGCCTCAGCCTCCCAGTGTTAGGAGTACAGGCGTGAGCCATCATGCCTGGCCTACTGGGCTAATTTTTGAAGTTTTTTTGTAGATTCAAGGCCTTGCCATGTTGCCCAGGCTGGTCTTGAGCTCTGGGCCTCAAGCGATCCTCCCACCTTGACCTCCCAAAGTGTTGAGATTACAGGCATGAGCCACCATGTCCAGTTTATTTAGTTTATTATTTAAAAATGGTGTTATACTCAGGCTGATCACTACTTTAATCACCACAACTAGGACTAAAGGACTTTAAGCTATTTCACACAGTCATTCATCTTAAAGGATAAAGATTCAATGAATTTCAGGAATAAAGAAAAGATGTACCAGGTGTGATGGTTCACACCTGTAATCCTAGCACTTAGGCAGGCTGAAGTGGGAGGATTGCTTGAGGCTGGGAGTTTGAGACCACCCTGGGTAACATGATGAGACTTTGTCTCTACAAAAAGTACAAAAATTAGCTGGGTGTGGAGGAATGTGCCCGTAGTCCCAGCTACTTGGGAGGCTGAGGTGGGAGGTTTGCTTTAGCACGGGGGTGGGGTGGAGGTTGCAGTAAGCTGAGATCATATTACTTCACTCCTGCCTGAAAGACACTATCAAAAAAAGATAAAGCTGTATCCGTAAGCACTAGCAGCTAGAACTAAGTATATAACCTCCCAGTAAAATACTTTGAAAGGGACAGTGTGCCTTTTCTCTGTTAAAGGCCCTTCCTGTTGCTAGAAGCATATCCTTTGCAATGTTAATGTTTTGTAATTTCAAAAGGGTTTTGAGCTCCTGCAGTAGAAAAACGCACTACAAAGCCTAGCCCCATCTCAGAAAATTGGGACAGATGGTCTCAGGGTTCTCTACGTCAGTGCATCTCTGTGGTTTCAGTTTTTTGACCACCAAAAGGAGGAATTGGATTTGATGACCCTAGTGGCTGCAGCAGCTCTGAGAAAGCAACGCGGTTGAAATTTTATGCTTCCATGGGAAGGGAGCACCCAGTGCTGCGCTCAGGACTTTTTCGTTGTGGTATTTGGTTTTTTCTTTCTTTTTTTTTGTGTGTGTGGGTCTTATTTTACTAACGCTTCATGAGAGCATTTCATTCCCGTATTTATCTTCCCAGAATCTAAATGGGTCTTGAGTCATATTTGGTGTGCTCCGATTTCCAGGCAAATCTGCACACCAGAGACTGGCCTTTCCGGAGTGGTGAAGAGTCCTGATGACTGTGGTACCCCACATCGTAACCTTCTAACTCCTCCCCCATCTATGACTATTTCCTGACTTAGTACCCTCCCCCTATTTTCCCTGTAATGTACCAATTTTCCCTAAATTGTCCCCTCTTTGTTTGAAAATTTCTTTCTCTTTCCATTGGTTCCAGGATTGTCTGAAAATCAGCTTCCTCCAGGAATACTTCTCTGATCAATTCTAGCCTATTTGAGCTGGGCCTGGCACATCACTCCTGTAACCCAGCACTTTGGGAGGGAGGCCAAGGTGGACGGATCACTTGAGGTCAAGAGTTTGAGACCAGCCTGACCAACATGGTGAAACCTCGTCTCTACTAAAAATACAAAAATTTGCTGGACCTGGTGGTGGGCACCTGTAATCCCAGCTTCTTAGGAGGCTGAGGCAGGAGAATCGCTTGAACCTGAGAGTCAAAGATTGCAGTGAGATGCGTCTGTGCCATTCCACTCCAGCCTGGGTGATGCAGTGAGACCTTGTCTCAAGAAAAAAAAATTCTAGCCTATTTAACTTCTATTATCTGAGAATTTATACGTTAAGTCTAGGAGTTTTATTATACCATTTCTTTTCTTGTCACAGTTGTGAAGCTCTTTCATCTTATCAGATGCATTCTCAGGTAAGAGATGACTTAAGATCTAATTCCTTATGTCTCATGAACACATCTCTTGCCCAACACTTTTTATGCTGAAGTAACAAATCTTTGGGAGTTCAGGATTATTATTATTATTTGAGACAGAGTCTTGTTCTTTCGCCCAGGCCGGAGTGCAGTAGCCTGATCTCGGTTCACTGCAACCTCTGCCTCCTGGGTTCGAGTGATTCTCCTGCCGCAGCCTCCCTAGTAGCTGGAATTACAGGTGGGCACCACCACCCCCTGCTTATTTTGGTATTTTTAGTAGAGATGGGTTTTGCCATGTTGGCCAAGCTTGTCTGGAACTCCTGATCTCATGATCTGCCTGCCTCAGTCTCCCAAAGTGCTGGGATAAAAGGTGTGAACCATCACACCTGGCTTGTTTCTGGATATATTTTAATGGTGGAGTCTATAGCATTTCCTGTGAGATCAGTTGTGGGATATAAGAAAGAGGAATCAGAATGAATCCAATTTTACCATCTGAGTACTGGAAGGATGGATTGTTTCCACCTAATATGGGAAAGGTTGTGGGGAGAGTGGGCTTGCTGTGGGTTGGTGGGTGAGTGGTGGTTGTTGGAATTTCAGGGGTTCAAATGTGGATGTACAATTATGTTAATGCTTTGCTCACAGATCTAGCTAATAGTTCTGTGCATGCTTGGCTTATATTCATGTACACAGTGAAAATCCATGCAGTCTTAAGTACTCGCCACATTCTGAATCCCTTAGAAAGCCCCTGAGACTCCCCTTCACCTATGTTGCCATGGACAGACTAGACTGGGGTTGGTCGCTGGGTACCCAGGCAACAGGGGCCTGTGATTACCACCTGTGAGGTCCCAGTTTCAACGACTCTGTCCAGTGGGAGCAACCCTAGTTGGGTACTTCTTTTTTTTTTTTGAGATGGAGTCTTGCTGTGTAACCAGGCTGGAGTGCAGTGGCACAATCTCACACTGCAACCTCCCCTTCCTGGGTTCAAGCAATTCTTCCGCCTCAGCCTCCCAAGTAGCTGGGACTACAGGTGCACGCCACCATGCCTGGCTAATTTTTGTATTTTTAGTAGAGACGGGGTTTCACCATGTTGTCCAGAATGGTCTTGATCTCCTGACCTCATGATCCTCCCACCTCGGCCTCCCAGAGTGCTGGGATTACAGACGTGAGCCACCGCGCCCAGCTTTGGGTACTTCTTAACCCATTCATGTTGTCTCCTGTGATGAAATTTGATGCGAGAAAGTAGATTGAAGTAGATGATCAGGAGCAGCAGAGCAAATGCAGCAGAGGGGGGCAGAAGAGCTTGTTCTTGAGAATGGCGGAGTAACCAGAGCTGCCAGCCCCCGAAACAGAGATGCTATGAGGTCGCTAGGACTGTGTTTGAATTCCTAACTGGAGACAAACGCTTCTTTATTTATTTTCAGGCTCCTCATGTGGTCTTGTTCACAGTGTTGAGACACTTTTTGCCTTCCTTTGTATATTTACAATGTTAACATCCATCACTGCAAGTAACATAAGTCATAGGTTATTTGCAACAGGAAAATACCTAAATGATACATCATGATATGGTAACCTAGTATATGTTAAGATGACATGGGAAATTAAACAGAGATGATCGAGTTCAAGCTTTGCTTTCCAAAGAGAACAAGTATGATTCATAAATATAAGGATTATAAAAAGATACATTTCACTGTTTGTATATTCAGTCCCAAATATTTATTTGATACCTTATGTGAGGCCCCAGCCCTTGTATCTTGATGTGTCTTGGTATTTTCATGACTCTAAATTAGATTCTCTTTTCTGTTTCCTAGATTTCATTTTCCATATCTTCCCATATCTCTTCTCCCACCCCCATTTCCCCTGTTTCTTCCTGGTTTGCTCCCTTGGTTAACTTTTTTTTTCTTTTCCTGAACTTGACAACTTTTCTCACCATCAGCTCTCGCTCTGTTCTGCTGTTGGTTCTCATTAGGATTTAACCAGAAGTGAGTGCCTAGGTAACTCCACAGAATGGATTGAACAACAGATATTTGTAAAATGAACAAAATAACTTATCTTTTCCCGTGGACCTTTTTGGTAGGGATGAACTTAGTCATAACAGAGATAAAGCAAAACACATCGACAAAGGCTAAGCCTGAATGATCATATTTACTGTTCAAAAACCTTTAGTGACTCTGTTTCAGAACTTGGATGATCTGTGATAGAAGAATCAGTTTGTATCTTTCTGCACACAGAAATTATAGTTTTCTTCAGGTCAGAGACAATCTTATTTATCTTTGTATCTGTATTCCCACCATGCCTTGCATACAGTAGGCACATAATAAATGATCATAGGGAATAATTTGCAAAGAGTGGGATGAGTTGCTCATATCAAGTATTACATAGTTGAAAGTTGAAGGTTTGGAAGTCAGTTTCAGCCCATGAGTAGCAGTGTCCAAAAAAGAAAACATCCTCTCGGTGAAGTTTAGGCAGCTGATGATACTCACTGAGGAAACCATGATTAAGTCTCAGGAAGCAGAAACACAAGATAAGACACGATCTACTTAATGAATCCGGATGGGTGGGCCTGATATTAAACACTTCTGATGTCAAGACCAATTTGAATCATAAACTACACTTTTGAATAACATCCTTCTACTTCCCTGTCTTTATCCACTGAAAAATAGTTTACCTCGATGTCCTCTTTCCCACACCAACTCTTGGAACTTGTGATATTTTATGAGAGTCTGTAGAAGAATCCACTCCTTAGATTTCCCAAAACTGGATGAAGGATGTCCTCATAGAGTCAAAGGAGACTTACATGATTCCGAATGGGATTCTATTCTCCAAATGGCAAATTTCTACCAACCGTATTTTAAAAGGCATGGATGAAAACAAGTCAGTAAGCCTATAAATAGAAAATGAAGTTAAGAAAAGAAGTCAAACTGTTTCATACTTCCAAAACCAGCCGCCACTTCCCAGGGAGGAACCAGATTTGCTTGGTCTCATAACTACTTCCTTCTCATCAGGGAGCGGCCGTTTCCTTGACTGTATCTACCCGCAAGTGTCAATTCCTGAGAGCTTTGCTAGAGTGTGATATACAAAGTAGGGCTCTTTGAGAATTATTTCTAGTTTTTATTATTTTTATTTATTTTTATTTTTTTATTTTTTTTTAAGACAAGCTCTTGCTCTATTGCTCAGGCTAGAATACAGTGGCTCAGTCATGGCTCAAAGCAACCTCGACCTCTCAGGCTCAAGCAGCCTTCCCACCTCAGCCTCCCAAGTAGCTGGAACCACAGGTGTGTGCCACCATGCCCAGCTAAGTTAAAAAAAATGTTTTTGGTAGAGATGGAGTCTTCTTATGTTGCCCAGTCTTGTCTTGAACTCCTGGTCTCAAACCATACTCCCACCTTGGCCCCCAAAGTGCTGGAATAACAGCGTGAGCCACCGTGCCCAGCCTATGGATATTTTTTGAATAAGGATGAAAAAGAATTAAAAGAATGAACAGGGTAGATGACTGTGGTGGGAAGGGAATCCTGGGTTAGCTGTGAGTGACCACTCTTCCTTATTTCTTCATATGCCTAGAGAAAGGGATCATTCATTCATTCAACAAATTTATTGAGCTCTTCCTGTTGCTAGAGACTGTCCTAGGTACTGAGATGACATTAGTGAACAAAAGAGAAAGAAAATATAAATCGCCGCTTTTATGGAACTTACATTGTAGTGGATTCCTCCTATCATCTATTTCTTTCTCTCTTGTGAGCAAAGGATAAGCTTGTCAGACCAACCTAAGAAAAGAAGAGAAGATTTATTTCTGTCTTTGCCTCATTTTTGTTTCTGCCTCTGCTTTTGCCATCCGTTTTCTCCTCAGATGTCCCAAGATGCCAAGATTTTCATAGGGACTCCTCCTACAAACAAAGAGCTGAGACAATAAATTCCCACTATTTGCAGTTTCACAGAAGGATGTCTGGAAGGGGCAGTACTAGCTCTTTCAGAGGGATAAACCTAAGTCATTATTTCTTGCTGGAACCAGAATCCTGCTTCCCATTTCTGCAAGAAGACATCGTTTCATGGTTCCATCAGGCAGCGAGGTGTAAAATCTGGGGCTTTTTGATTTCTTTCTCTTTTCACTTTCAGATTCAGATTCAATCACTGGTTACTCTGTGGATACTATATGCAATGTCATTCTCATTCTCCTACCCCTTCCACCCAGAAGTCTAATTTCTCACTTACACTACTGTGATAGTCGCTTAACTCCTTTCTCTCGTCTCTCAGATTCCACTTCCACAACATTGGATTTGCCTTCCAAGGACCAGCTTTGATCATGCCACTTCCTTGCCTCTAAACAACCTTCATTGGGTCCTCACTTTAAATATATTCTGATGTTCTTTCAGCTCCGCCATAAAACATCTTTAACATTTTATCTACAACTTATTTTTTAAATTATTTATTTATTTAGTTTTTGAGACAGAGTCTTGCTTTGTCACCAAAGTCTGGAGTGCAGTGGTGTGATCTTGGCTCACTGCAACCTCCACCTCCCGAATTCGAGAGATTCTCCTGCCTCAGCCTCCCGAGTAGCTGGGACTACAGACATGTGCCATCACGCCTGGCAAACTTTGTATTTTTGGTGGAGACAGGGTTTCACCACATTGGTTACACTGGTCTCGAACTCCTGGCCTCAGGTGATCTGCCTGCCTCAGCCTCTCAAAGTGCTGGGATTACAGGAGTGAGCCACTATGCCTGGCCCAAGTTCCTGCCTGATATGACAAATAGCGAGATGACATACCTTTCCTGGTATTTCCCCCAAGCTTTCCGACAACTAAACCTTCAATCCCAGTTTCCTTCCTTTTGGAATTCCCCATTGACAGCACTTCCATTTGAAATTCTACACATCAGTTTAGACGAAGTCCAAACTTTACTTCCTTCCTGAAGTCTTTTCTGACCCCTTACTGAACTGCATTTCTTCTTTAGCACCCAGTTTCTCTCGCAAGGTGGTTAATGCTTGCAGTCTTGTGTTTCTCTTCTCCCCTACTAGCAATCAGGTCACTGAGGCTGGTCGGCGACCTCTTCTTTGTGTTCCTCTTATGGCTTTACATATGGCAGGTGCTTTGCAAATATTTGTTGAATTATGGAATCTTGGGGATTTGAAGCACATGTGTGGGTCAGCCAGTGGGGGACGTGTGCTTTTCATTTGGAGCCAGGTGGGCTAAAGGGATGTGTACTTTTTGTCAGGAGTGCTTTAGAGATCAGTTTTGTTGGGCTTGGGGTCAGCCCCATTTGAAACGTTTCCATTGTCAAATGAGACAGACAAGCCTGGGTCCGTGGAGATGAGAGTGCGTCTTTTGTTGTGATCCTGATTTATGAGAGGGGCTGACAAATAACTAGTACTGAATAACGTTGCTTGACATTTCCCCCTGGAGTTGGCCAAAGGAGCAGTGGAGAGAGAGAATTCATGTTTATTGAGTGTCTGGAATATGCAGTTCAGGCGTTGATTGTGCTTGGTTCTTTTGTTTTGCCTTTTTTTCGGGGGGAGGGGCAGGGTCTCTGTCACCCAGGCTGGAGTGCAAGTGGTATGATCATGGCTTATTGCAGTCTTGACCTCCCAAACTCGAGTGATCTTCCTGCCTCAGACCCCCTGAGTAGCTGGGACCATAGGCATGTGCTGTCATACCTAGCTATTTTTTGTAGAGACAGGGTTTCACCATTGCCCAGGCTGGTCTTTAGTTCCTGGGCTCGAGTGATCCACCTACCTCAGCCTCCCACAGTGCTTGGATTACAGGTGTGAACCACCGCACCCAGCCCTGTTTTTTTTTGAGATGAGGTCTCACTTTGTCACCCAGACTGGAGTGCAGTAGCACAATCGTAGCTCACTGCAGCCTCAAACTCCTGGGCTCAAGTGATCCTCCCTCCTCAGCCTCCCAAGGAGCTGGGACTACAGGCAGATGTCACCATGCCCAGCTGATTCAAAAACAAATTTTGTAGAGAAGTTATGTTGCTTAGGCTGGTCTCCAACTCCTGGCCTCAAGCAATCCTCCCACCTCAGCCTCCCAAAGTACTGGGATTACAGGCATGAGCCACTGCACCCAGCCCTGCTTGGTTCTTTATGTACAATAAAAATGATAGTGAACACTTTTGGAGGGCTTAGTATGTGCCAGGCGCTGCTCTCAGCACTTTATTTTAGTTAAGCCATGTCATTCTTATAACCACACCATAAGCAGGTGTTACAATGATGAGGACTTGAGACACAGAGAAGGCAAGTAACTTGCCCAAACTCACACAGCTGGTAAGAAGACATTCTGAATACAGGGACTCTGGTGCCAAAGAGCAGCTCTTAAGGCTATTGCTAGGCTAAATTTCATTCAATCTTTGCAGCTCCCATAAGGCAGAGGATATAACTTTTACTACACAGCTGAAAAATCTGAGTCTCCAAAAGGTTAAATAGCTTCCTCACAGATATACATGCAATAAATGAGCCACCTGGAATTTCAGTTGACTTTCTATCCATTGCCACAGGAGCACACATGAGATTCTATTTTTTCCCTCACTGCAGTCTGTAACAAATCATTATCTTCTTTTAAGAAGAATCATGAAGACTGTAAGAATTATCCCAGGCTAAGGCCTTGCAAACAATTCTCTAGAGCTAGGCCAAAAGCTTCATCACGGTGAAATCTTTATGCCCTCTTCTTTTATGCTGATTATAGTGATGATGATTCAGGCTCAACAGATTTCCTGGAAATGAACGTCCCATTTTGGGTTAATGGCATGACATACACAGTTGGGTCGGTGAGTGGACTTGCCAGCTGTGAATTCCCAGGAAATACCCTGAGAGTTGGTCACAGTTGTTTAGAGAAGGATGTTCCTTTTCCCAGGTTGTTATGCACATTCCCAGAGGACTTTAGAAAGTCAATTTGATTCATTTATCAAACTGGGAAATGCTCTGTAACTTCTGCCCCTTTATGTGCTTATCTCTTGATAATGTGTCCCAGATGAGATTACATGCCTCTATGTCGCACTTCTGTGCAGTCTGAATCTCTGCAGGCAGCACAGCCAATGGCAATATCATTTATGTGCACAACTATCCATTACTTACCATATAATTCATGAAATGACCTCTCTCATTCATTTAGTATCTTGAGAATTATTTTAAAACATAGATTCTCCTCTGTCAGGAAGGTTTAAGCATGGCCCTGATTAAAGGTGGTAGATGAACCCGGTGCCCTGTTAGCCACCCTCTGATTCCCAGGGTTCAATAAAAGCCTGGAGGCAAAGAAAATGAACCTAATTCTAAACTGTCTTTGACAGTAAGAGCTAAAATAGAATAACTATCCAGTTCAGTATATGTTCCTAGGTCTACTTTGACCAAGAAATGGCTCTTCTTTTTTTTGCTTTTAATATTGTTTTTAATTGACACGTGGTTATGGAGTACAGCGTTATTTAAATACATGTGCATAATGTAGAATGATAAAATTAGGGTCATTGGCATAGCTGTTACCTCATATACCAAGCTGTGTCTTTGAGAGCCAGATGGGATAACAAATAATGCTCGTGGTGGAACGCAGCATTTTAAAGGTAAACTTAGGCTGCTCTTTTGGAGATGTTATTGAGGGAGGAGGTGAGATTCAACTCCAGAGCTGGGAACTCTGACACTGGACCACATAGAAGACTAGCTACAACAAGGCCAGGGCAGAAGCAGCTTTCCATAAGACTTGCCCACGAGCGTGTCATGTCAGCTTCCCATTGCCATGGCAGCTCCCAGCTGATACGACCCCTTTCCTTGGCAATGACCCAGTGACCCAGAAGTTACCCTTTTTCTATAAGTTTAGAAACTTCTGCATAAACCACCCCTTCACATGCATGTAATTAAAAGTGGGTGTAAATGTGACTGCAGAGCTGCTGCTCTGGACACGCTGCCTCTGGGGTACCCGTGTTCCACGAGGAGCGGTGCCTCGGCTGCTGCTGTACACTGCCCACTCAGTAAAAGCCGCTAACACCTCTGGCTTGCCCTTGAATTCTTTCCTGGGTGAAACCAGGAACCCACCTGAGATGAGTTCCAGTTTTTGGAGCTCGCCTATCCTGCATCACTATGAACAGCGCAAGTACCAGCAGGGACACATTTAAAGATAGGCACACATCTGCAATTTCAGCTGGCTAAAGAAGTTGGATTAAAAATTAATTTAAGATCAAATGGAGGGCTAAGAAAAATCTATAAAGCATGACGTGTGTGGCTGGTTTCTGCTGGTGTTTTTTTTTTTTTTTTTTTTTGAGACGGAGTTTCGCTCTTGTTACCCAGGCTGGAGTGCAATGGCGCGATCTCTGCTCACCGCAACCTCCACCTCCTGGGTTCAGGCAATTCTCTTGCCTCAGCCTCCTGAGTAGCTGGGATTATAGGCACGCGCCACCACGCCCAGCTAATTTTTTGTATTTTTAGTAGAGACGGGGTTTCACCATGTTGACCAGGATGGTCTCGATCTCTCGACCTTGTGATCCACCCGCCTCGGCCTCCCAAAGTGCTGGGATTACAGGCTTGAGCCACCGCGCCCGGCCTCTGTCGTTGATTTTTTAGTTAACTTGCAAAGAGCAATCTTCTCACTGAGATGAACTACTCCAACCCAGCCTTACTCCCAACTGGAGGCAAATTGCTCTTCTTCTCTCTTTGGAACCTTGAAAAGATTTAGCCCTGTAAGGATGAAGTTGGTGGGAAGATATTCATAGATGTATTCAAAATCTGTCGTGTCACAGGCTTCAAAGATGGCTTGCTGGTAAACAAAGTAAACAAATATTTGAGTGAGATTTTCCAAGATAAGCCTGCTCACTGTATTTCCTTTTTACCCATCTCACCTCCAGCCTTTTAACCAATATGTTCTAGGATGTCAGAAAATTTGAAAATTTGTCAGATCTGAGAACACTTGAGATTATAAGAGAAGACAATTCTTTAATTATTTTAGTATTTTTTTTTTGAAACAGACTTTCACTCTTGTTGCCCAAGCTGGAGTGCAAAGGTGCGATCTCGGCTCACGGCAACCTCCGCCTTCCAGGTTCAAGCGATTCTCCTGCCTCGGCCTCCCCAGTAGCTAGGATATCACAGGCGTGTGCCACCATGCCTACCAATCTTGTATTTTTAGAAGAGACAGGGTTTTTCTATGTTGGTCAGGCTGGTTTCGAACTCCCAGCCTCAGGCAATCCTCCCTCCTCGGCCTCCCAAAGGCATGAGCCACCATGTCTGTCCAAATTCTTTAATTCTGTTAGCATTTTTTTTTTTTTTGAGACAGCTTCTTGCTCTGTTGCCCAGGCTGGCATGAAGTGGTGCAATCATAGCTCATGGCAGTCTGAAATTCCTGGACTCAAGCAATGCCCCTGCCTCAACCTCCTGAGTAGCTGAGACTACAGGTGTGTACCACCATACCTGGTTTCATTGCACTTTTTGAGAGCATTCCACCTAAAGGGGAAAAAACGCTGAACCTGGCAATAGGTTATAAAAGGGTATATGAGTGAGAGACTTTGCTGTGAGGCGGAGCACCTCATGTATTTCACTCTATGCACTGGTAATGTTTGCTGGGATTAAAGAGATGATTTTGTGTGCCTGGTTGTAGTACGATGTTTGGAGCAAACTCCTTAGCTCCATTGTTAAAGGTGAACTTGCCTTCAAAAATGAAATGATGAGGAACTTTCTTTTGGAACCCCTGATTTCTCTTTCTTTATCCAAATTCCCCTCACACAAAAAGACAGAGTCGCAGAAATTCTTCCATGGTAGAAAAGCAAGGTCATGTGATATGTAGTTCTGGAGATTTAGATTAAAAAAAATGAGACCTGACCCTTAATGGCACGGAAGATGCCCTTCACAGGTTGTGCTGTCTCTGAGGAAGCCTGCTGTGTGGTCTCGCGAGAGATCACTACTGGGAGCTCAGGCTTGGGTGCTCGCCATCAGCAGCAAGGACCCCCTTTCTCCTGTGGTTCCCACCATTTCCTCTGGAGGCCCCAGTTGCTACGGTCAATGTGTCAGTTAGGTCCTCCATGACACAGATGGTAAGATGGAGTTGGGAGAACAGAAGGTTTCATGAGAGGAAAGATAGGGAGAAACGGCAAGATAGTGCAAGGAAAGCCTCAGACTGCTATACAGATCTGACTGTCTTGGCCAACGCAACTGGGAGTTCTTAAAGGGTGCCCGTTAGCATGGTTCCATACTGGGCAGGAAGGACCAAGTGTAGTCCATCTGCTGTATTGAGACTGGGAGCCTCTGAGGATGAGTGTAGCCAACACTTAAAAGCCTAGGTGAAGCCTGAAGTTTCTAATAGCTGTGAGCTGTCAGTTAGCTACGTTCCTTGCAGCTGCCAGCAGGTGATCTGTTGGAGGAAGATATGAACAGCACACCCCATGGCTGCCACAACTGGCACTGTCACAACTGGCACTGTTGTTGGGAGCCTACTGCTATTTCAGCCTCGCTTTGTCATCCTTGGGCTTGTCCAGTGACTTTTTCTTTTTTTTTTTTGAGACGGAGTTTTGCTCTTGTTGCCCAGGCTGGAGTGCAATGGCACGATCTCAGCTCACCGCAACCTCCGCCTCCTGGGTTCAGGCAATTCTCCTGCCTCAGCCTCCTGAGTAGCTGGGATTACAGGCACGCGCCACCATGCCCAGCTAACTTTTAGTATTTTTAGTAGAGACGGGGTTTCACCATGTTGACCAGGATGGTCTCGATCTCTCGACCTTGTGATCCACCCGCCTCGGCCTCCCAAAGTGCTGGATTACAGGTTTGAGCCACTGCGCCCGGCCTCTTTTTTTTTTTTTTTTTTTTTTTTTTTGAGGTAGGGTTTTCTGTCTCCCAAGCTGGAGTGCCTTGGCATGCTCTTGGCTTGTGGCAGCCTCTGCCTCCTGGGATCAAGCAATGCTCCTGCCTCAGCCTCCTCAGTAGGTGGGATTATAGGCATGCACCACCATGCCTGGCTAATTCTTGTATTTTAGTAAAGAGGTATTTCGCCATGTTGGCCTGCTTGGTCTCGAACTTCTGACCTCAAGTGATCCATCTGCCTCGGCCTCTCAAAGTGCTGGGATTACAGGTGTGAGCCACCATGCCTGGCCTATATCCAGTATCTTGACCGTAAGGTATAGTGAAAATAGAATGCATTACAAGTCTGAAGACCTGAGTACTGTTTCCAATTGTTTTGCTAAAACTTTTGGACCTGGTGGACAATTCATGGCACCTTTCTGTGTCTCTGTGAAATCTCCAGGATCCCTCCCAACCATGACATGTCAAAGTTTATGATTTGCTCCAGGATTTCCAAGATTCAGCATAATGTACCTGTTGTCATTCCTTCCAGGAATGGTGGCTTTTCTTGCCTGGCCCAGGAGTGGGGAATGGTGATGGTTCATAGTCTTCAGTTCTCCTTAATCTCACTGCAGTTTATGCAGATCTGTGAAATGGAAATTTCCCATCCCATGTCCCTGCCTTCACTTCTTCTAGCCTTTGCATTGAGGATCTACTATATTCTAGGTGCTACACTGAATTAAAAGGAAGTAAAGATGAAAACGATGGTCTCTGCCCTCAAGGCGTCTAGTGGAGGGACCACCGTGAACACACAATTGCTATAGAGTGCTAAGGGTCATGGTCTGCTTGGGTGCTGTGGGGTTCAGGACATCCTACCCCAAAATATGGCACCTTGGCTCTTGAGAAAACTGAATCAGGCCACCAACTTTAGAAAGAATCCCCCTCATAGAACCCAGCGGAATTTCCCTTAAAATAGGTCATAAGATGCTCATTCCATAAGAGTCCTCCTTCTACTCAGAGAAAAGGGATAGCCTCATCTCCGATGACACAGAGGTGCCAAGAAGAATCTGTACAAACAAGCTTTGCTACTTTCCCCAGTTTATCACCGTGAGATCACACCCTCTTTGGCCCCCCAGTCACACGTCTGCACGACTGTCCATCAGAAACACGCAGGCCTCCCTGTTTCTTTGGGCCTCTGTTTCCAAAGACTCCCATGTCACATGAAACTGAAATAAATGTGTATGGTTTTCTGTTGTCGATCTATGTTTTGTTATGAGGGCTCAGTCATGACATGTGCGATGCCTGAATGAATCCGTCTTTTCTCCCCTGCAGATCACTTTGGTATGGGAGTGGGGGTGGTGAAGGGAGGCTGTCCAAAGACAAAGTCTCAGCTGAATCCTGATGGATGAGTAGGAGTTCTTCAGACAAATGTGATGGGAAGCCGTGTCACTGAGCAGGTTCAGAGAGGGAATTCCAAGTAGGAGACACACAAGTGCAAAGCTTCAATAGGGAGGGAGGAGAAACTAGAAATTACTTAGAGTGGTTAGGCACAAAGTGGGATGAAAGGAGAAATCAGAGGGTGTGAACTTAGGGCCCTAAAGAAAGCCTATCCTTGGGGCAATGGGAAACCAGCAGTGGCTGAACAGCAACACAGACTGGCTTTCTCCCACCTGCTCCCAACAACTTGACTATGCCCTGTGGCCGTGACTCCTGTGAGCTGTGCTCTCAGGGCGTAGATTTTCAGGAGAGAGGTGGATGGGTGCTGCTAGGGGAATGTGATGAGCAGGCAGTGGCAATGCTAAGTTTGCCTATCTCAGCAACATTCTGAGGTCTGTTTTTCCTCCTAGGTGGCAGTCGCAGGAATTATTTAAATCAATGCCATTTCAGGGTTGAGGCCCCCACCCTCAAAGTGCACTGGCTGTGGTTAAGGGGCCTGATTGCTTATCAAGGTGGCACCATTTACGACCTTGAATGACGCTGCTGGGGTCCAGAACACAATTCCCCGAAATATGACCTTGTGGCGTTGGAGGAAACAGCAGAAGCAGGACAGTCTCTTATCTTCCCTTGTCCTTCTCCCCGAAGCAGGTCATAAAATCTAACAAGTCATTGGCTTTCCCTTGAAGCAGGTCATAGGCTCCTCATTTTTTTTTATTGCATTTTAGGTTTTGGGGTACATATGAAGAACATGCAAGATTGTTGCATAGGTACACATATGGCAGTGTGATTTGCTGCCTTCCTTCCCTTCACCTATATCTGGTATTTCTCCCCATGCTATCTCTCCCCAACTCCCCACCCCCTGCTGTCTCTCCGCTATTTCCCCCCAACGGACCCCAGTGTGTAGTGCTCCCCTCCCTGTGTCCATGTGTTCTCATTGTTCAACACCCACCTATGAGTGAGAACATGCGGTGTTTGATTTTCTGCTCCTGTGTCAGTTTGCTGAGAATGATGGCTTCCAGGTTCATCCATGTCCCTGCAAAGGACATGAACTCATCGTTTTTGATGGCTGCATAATATTCCATGGTGTATGTGCCCTCCCTATACCTGGAGGAAAGAAGCCCAAGACACTTCGGAACAGACAAGCCTCGCTAAGTTCCCTCTGGGCTTACCGCAGTCGGATCACTGCCCCTTGCCCAATCATACTTCCCAGCACTGTCCCCTCTTCATCAAACCTAAGAAAACACACACACACACACACACACACACGCACGCACACACACACAGGTTTCCTTGTTCCTTGGGGACATTTCCAAAGGCTCCTATGTCTGGTAATTTTTTTTTTTTTTTTTTTTTTTTTTTTTTTTTTTTTTTTTTTTTTTTAGACAGGTCTTGCTGTCACCCAGGCTTGGAGTGCAGTGTCAGGAACACAGTTCACTGCAGCCTTGAGCTCCTGACTCCTGGGCTCAAGCCACCCTCCTGCTGCAGCCTCCCATTTAGCTGGGACCACAGGAACGCACCATCACGGCTGGCTTTTTTAAGTTTTATTTTGTTTTTATTTAGTATATTTTTTAAGATGGAGTTTTCACTCTTGTCGCCCAGGCTGGAGTGCAATGGCGCGATACTGGCCCACTGCAACCTCCGCCACCCCCGGTTCAAGCAATTCTTTGGCCTCAGCCTCCCGAGTAGCTGGGATTACGAGCATGCGCTACCACGCCCAGCTAATTTGTGTATTTTTAGTAGAGAGGGGGTTTCACCATCTTGGCCAGGCTAATCCCAAGCTTCTGACTTTAGGTGATCCGCCCGCCTCGACCTCCCAAAGTGCTAGGATTACAGGTGTGAGCCATTGCGCCCGGCCTATTTTTAATTTATTGTAGAGATGGGAGGCTCCCTGTGATGCCCAGGTGGATCTTGAACTTCTGGGCTCAAGGGATCCTCCCACCTTGACCTCTCAAAATGCTGGGATTATAGGTGTCAGCCACTGCGTCTGGCCTAAATTTTAACTTAAATGAACTGGTATGCTTTTCCCTTGTTAATCTTTTATCATTGGGGCCTCAGCCACAAAGCCCTGAGCAGTGGCTGAGAAAACATATTTCACCCCTTACTTCCCTGGCAAGTAGCAAGTACTCATCGCTCAATGCCCTTTCCGCTTTAGAATAAGGTCCGCTGATTAAGATGCCTTTCCACCCTGCCCAGGGACTGGTGTACCTGGCTGGCGGTGGTTCTGGGAGTGTGCTTCTGCCAGCATCACCTGGGAACTTGCTAGAAAAATGCAAATGTATGGTGCTCCACTCCAGACCCAGTGAATCAGAAATCCTGGGGGCGGGACTCAGGCGTCTTGTTTTAAGGAGGCCTGTGGGCGATTCTGGCCACCACGAAAGTTTGATAATCACAGATAACAGGGTAAACTTGAAGAAAAATGTGCCGCAGCAAACGAGAAAAATACTAATTTAGCCGTTCGCTGCAGCTTCGCAGGCTGACCAGGAGAGGGCGCCGACGGACCTGCCTCTCGCCTCGCCTCGCGGTGGAGCCCGAGCCGAGGGTGAAAAGCAGCCCCCGCCAGTTCTGTCCGTTGCAGACAGAAATCACAAATACGTGCAGGAAAAGGGACTTCAAAAGGCTGCGGTATCAAAGTGGCAGTTAAAGAGAAGGCAACGCTCAGAGTTGCAGGTGGAGCAGCGGCGGCTGCGTCAGCGTCTCCAATTCCGAACACATTCAGGGCTGAAGAATGTCTTTGCAGCGGTTCGCGGAGCCCCTTTGCTTTGATGCACACTCGCCTTCCGACTCCCCTTTGTTCTTTTTTTCACACGTCAGGTTTTATCGCTGACAGGCTCCCGCGCGTGAGAGACGTTAGATCCGAGGGCGGCCGCAGCCTTCACGGTTCCGCATCGAGCTCCTCCCTGCAGACCGTCTGCGGAGGTCGCGGGCACGTGCGGCCGGGGAGGCCCCGACCCCCCGCGGCAGGCGACCGCCACCTCCAGCCGGCCACCACCTTTGACCTCCTGCGTGGCTCTCGGGCGCCGCCTCTTTCTCCCCCCGCTTTCCTGGGGCCCCTCATTGTGGAGCGGTTCACCCGCCCCAGCTCCTGCGCAGCGGGGCTTTGCGCCAAAGAGGCCGCGAGGGCCAGAACCTAAGGCGGCCTTGAACACCGGGGCGGGGCGGTGGGGTGAGAAGCGCAGAACCGCCGCTCCGGTCCTCTGCCCCCTCTCTGGCACGCATATTCGTCTTGACACTGAGTCACACCCACAGCAGGAAGTCTGGTTTTGGGGTAGGGGGCACAGGATGATTTCGGGGATATTTTTGCATTTGTTTGAGCTACACGGGGAAAGAGAAATACTTAACCCCTGAGAAGAATCAGCCTGCCAGGCGCCTTCTCACACTGTGTGTGCTGTTGGGCCGTTTAGAAACCTCTCTGCGGGGGTGGTCTGCAGATCTCATCCCAACAGAAAATTGCATCTTCCAAAAAGTGCAGTTCAAACTAATAAGACTTCATTCGTTTTTAAACGGCCAGAGCCTGTCCTTCTCTTGAGGGAGGGGGGCAGGGAAGGGGATTGTGTGGAGATCTGTACTGGCGAACAAAGGCCTATCGGTGTAGGAGAAACGCATTTTATAATTGTAGGACCGTACAAGCGACATGGTTTCTCAGTTTACACTGCGATGCTCATATGTTTATTCTAAGCAACAAATTCAAATGGAAAAGGCTTCACTGTGCAGGAATGACAGGAAGAAGGCTGACATCGTTCAGAGCACAGTTCTGGTGTTGTGGGGGCAGATTCAAGGCCGTGAACGCGAACACGATGTTTTCCTCCTCAGGGCCAGGTCGTCTCCGGTGCGTAATGTATACACGTTTAAATGACGGTTTGTAACTGCAGAGTTGTTATCTTGACTTAAAAATAATAATTAAGAAAACAGAAAATGCAAGGGCCACTCCACAGCTGCTCCTGATTTGTCACTGTGATACAATCTAGTTTTTGTTGTTGTTGATTTGTTTTATGGTTTTTGCCCTCCCTCACCATGGTCTAAAATTCCGAAGCTGCCCTGTCACTTTCTGGATAACCCGGAACCATGTCTTGTTACCCCCATTTTGTTTTCATTTCCAAAAATTGAGGGTAAAGGTATTTCCCTTCCACTTCATACCAAGAAGCCAATGTTTGCTGCTGCATCCCCAGAAGAGTGCCTGACACATATTAGGATTTCAAGAAACATTTCCTAAATAAATAAACAATCCCAAGGCTTGTGCTCTTTCCACTCTGCCAACTTCCTTTTGCATCTTTTTTCCTTTTTCTTTTTCTTTTTGAGATGATAGAGTCTTGCTCTGTAGCCCAGGCTGGAGTGCAGTGGCGCGGTCTCGGCTCACTGCAACCTCCACCTCGCGGGTCCTGGTTCAAGCAGTTCTCCTACCTTATCCTCCCAAGTAGCTGGGATTACAGGCACGAGCCACCATGCCCAGCTAATTTTTGTATTTTTTAGTAGAGACAGGGTTTCACCATGTGAACTCCTGACCTTGTGATCCACCTGCCTTGGCCTGCCAAAGTGCTGGGATTATAGGTGTGAGCCACCGCGCCCAGCCACTTTTGCATCCTTCTCACGTGGCAACACGTTTTCTGGGTAGGGACCTTCCCCCTCACTCACCACCCAGAGTTTAAACTCCTCTTGGGAATCAGAAGATTGTGCTGCCTGCTCAAGATCCGGGTGGCTTGTACTGTGCAGCGTACAGTAGATGTCTGTCATGCCTTCCAGCTGTCAAAATCCCAGGCAGATACCCTGGCTCGTCCACTTCCGGCTTCTTTTCCTGCCCCACCCCTTTACAGGCAATATGCCTGGCGTCTCCTTGCTCATGTCGAAGTGAGGAAGACATGGCTTTTGTGAACTTGATGGTCCTACTGAGAAAAGCCCGATGAAGCTTCACTTGAAAGACCAGAGATAAAAAAGGCTACTTGGTTCAAAAATCCATTTGTTGGCCGTTAAGTTCTGACATGGTTAATTGTACGTGCCAACTTGTCTGAGCTGAGTGATGCCTGGGTAAAGCTGATAAATATCGTTTCTGAGTGTGTCAGTGAGGGTGCAATGGCCATTTGAATCAGAAGATGGAATAAGGAAGGTTCATATTTACCAATGTAAGTGGACATCATCCAATAATCTGTTGAGTACATGAGTAGGAAACAGGTAGAGGAACGGGGACTTTGCCACCTTTTGCTTGCTGACTGGCTGCTTGAGCTAGGATCCTGGTCTTTTCCTGCCCTTGTACATATTTTATTGGTTCTGTTCCTCTGGAGAACCCTGATTAAATACTGGATTCCTGGGCTCAGACATTTGAATATTTCCAGTGGTTTCACTCAGATTCCTTTTAGCATCTATTTAAGCCTTTGTGTTTCTAGTGTCCCATGCCCTGTGGTGAAAACATCTGGGTTGGGGGGCAGGGGGAATGTTGGGTTGGCTTAGGGGTGGGGCTGGGCTGGGAATTCAGGGACACACTACTTGGTTGCTTTCTCCAGCAGACTGGACAAGGCCCCTGAGCTTCCTCCTGAACCAATTTCTCAGCCTGGCCTGAAGTTCTTATCCAGAACATTAGGACAGCGGGATCTTTAAACTGGGAGCTTGGATGTTTCTACATAGAGTTAGCCTCTGACGGTTTCCCTTTCACCTGGTAGTAAATCTAAGACTAGGTCCTAGGAACTAGGTTCTTGCCCCATTCTTTGTGTCTAAGCTCTGCTTATACTGCTGTTCTGGTAACTGAGTCCTAGTCTTGTTCCCCACAGGGCCTGAGCTCCTGACCCCTTTCGCTGTCCAGGGATCATGGCTCACTATAGCTTCGAACTTTCAGTCTCAAGAGATCCTCCTGCCTTAGCCTCCCAAAGTGCTGGGATTCCAGCCATGAGCCGTGGCACCCATGCTCACCTTGTGGGATTTTTTGTTCACCTTCTCTCACCTACCTCATGTCCAGTTATCCTGGGACCAGAGTCTTACTCCTAAATGCTGGGTGTCGATTTCTGGGTCCTCCTGCTACAGTTACTCGGCTCTCTGAGGCAGTGCTCCAGCTGCCTGTCTACCCCATTGGATGCAACTGGACTTCACGATGTGGATACTCCCAGGGACTGCTTCCTAGTACTGACTTCACCCAAAGAGGCCTGTGTGCCTTCAGGTCCCAGCTGTCCTAGTGTGGCTCACCACTTCATTCTCTCCCCTTCCAACCTGCACACACCTCCAGAGAGACTTTCTTTCTTGAGACAGGGTCTTGCTCTGTTGCTCAGGCTGGAGTGCAGTGGTGAGATCACAGCTCACTGCAACCTCAAACTCCTGGGCTCAGGAGCTCCTCCCACCTCGCTCTCCCACGTAGCTAGGACTATAGGCATGTGCCGCCATGCCCAGCTAATTTCTAATTTTTTTGTAGAGACAGGGTCTCCCTATATTGCCCAGGCTGGTCTCAAACTACAGGGCTCAAGTAATCCTCTTGCCTTGGCCTTCCAAAATGTTGGGATTATAGGTGTGAGTCACTGCACCTGGCTTAGAGAGACTTTCTTTATAAAAGATTTAGAACAACAGTTTGTCCCTATCACCATTCAGCTTGAAACCCTTCAAAGATTTCTCATTCCCTTTCAAAGAAATTTCAGATTCCAAGTTATAATCATCCTTTACCAGACTGTGGTATGGTACAGTTTTGGGTTGTGGTTAAGAGCACAGATCTTGGGTTCGGACTGCCTGCGTTCAAATACTGCTCTGTCGTATACTGACTGTGTGAACTTGCTCTTGGGCCTCGGTTTCCTTACCTATAAAATGGTGATATTTATTCACAAGGTAGTCTAGAGAATTAAATGAGTTGATATACCTAAAGCACTTAGAACAAAATTTGACACATCATAGGTATTGCATAACTGTTAGCTGTTATCATTTTTCAAGACTGAATCTCTAGCTGTCCACTTTTACTGTATGCTCCACCTAGATTGAGCGACCAGTATTCTCCTTGAACATCTCTTATGTTTATATCTGTTTATGTGCTATTTCAACTACTTGTCTTTCAAAACCCAGCAGGATTTCAGCTTAGGAGAAGACTTCTTTTGCTTCCTATGTGATTTAGATGTTTCTACAGTACTAAACGAGCCATGCCTACTACCACACCATCTTTTAACCTGCAATTGACCTATTGTTTCACCTGCAATACAGGAGGCATCTTTGGAGGAAGGGATGCTTCTCAGTGTTTGAGTTGACAGCGCCTAGGACAGTGTTTACAGAGAGTGAACACTCGTTCAGCGAAAGGATTCCATTGCTTGTGAGGTTATGATTATGACCTTGGTTTCCTCAGCTATTAAAGGAGCCAAGCTTGACCCTCCTTTACCCTGACCCAGAGTGGTTCGAGCCGGGAGCTGCTCTGACTCTGACTCAGTCCCTGGGTGGTGATGACACATTGCTGGGGCTTTACCTTCCAGAGCTCTTCTGATAGATGGGATTTTCTGAAACTTCTTTCCTCCCATTGGCTCCATGATCCAGCACTGTCCTCCAGAGCTCAGGGAGAAGGTGCTTTGTCCTGTGGACTGTGCAAAGACCTTCTTGCTGTAGAATGTGTGACTATGAGCCATTCTCAGAGGCTCCTCAGAAGTGCTAGAAGAAATACCTTGTCAGAGACATTTAGTTACCTAGAAGTATCTCTTTTCTCTTTTACTTAGTAGTAGTAATTTATTCAGAGTAGCAATGAGTCCAACCTAGAGACCACATTTTCCATATACCTTGCAGCTAGGTATGGCCATACAAATGATGTTGGCCAGTGAGTTTTACATGGAAGTGTTGCCCGGCACTTCTGGCAAACCTTTAGAGAAAGGGAAGAGTGTACCTTTTCTCCCCTATCCTGCTGTTTGAAATGAGGTTGTGACTGCTGCGGAAGAAACAGCCACCGAGGACCCTGAGGCGGAGGCCTCAGCCTAAAGGTGGAATGGAAAGCTGAAAGGAGCCTGGGTCCCTAACTATGGTAAAACCCCTATAGCAGCCCAGGTCTGCCAATTTCTGGCTTTTGCCAGGGTTCTTTTTAACTTAATTTAATCTTTTATTTCTTACCAAACACCCAGAATTCAAGAAGACAGGGCTGTTTCTGACGTTCTGTCTTATGCAGCTAAACCAAATATGACCAATCTGTTCTTGTTCTAGCAGAAGCATGTGGAAAGCTTCTGAACGAATTTGGACTGTGGCTCTGAATCGAGCCTCAAACTAACCCACTTGCCTGGTGTGGGGCTGTCTAGCTTTCTAGCCTCTGGAAACTTTGCTCTGCCAATGGCTGCCCTCCTGCCTCCTACTGTTTACCTGTGATTCTCAAGCTCATTCCCTCAGGAAGAATTCTCTAGTGTCTCTGCCCTTGGTTTGGATTTGACTTCCTGCCTGGTGACAGACCACTGCCCAGCTTGTATCACCCATGGATTTACCACCAAATTCTAAGTCTCCACTCCTGGCTCGCTGATCTGTATCTACAAACCTTGGATATGCTCAGCTTCAGTACCGACAAATAAAAACAGCATCAAGAGCAGGAGGGAGACTGGCTCCCAGAAGGTCTGCTAACAAATCTCTCATTCTCCCTGAGCCCATGAGACCTGAATTCCTACATGAGCTTAATATAGGGAAGGCTACTCTGCTCCATCTCTCAGGCAGACACGTTCAGTGTTGGGTGAGCCACCAGGGACTGCCAGCCGTTGACAGCCTCCTGTTGAAGGTTGGGGTTACTGATTTATGGGGAAACCATGCTGCAGCAGACGGAGAGAGGCCAACAGTGGAGGGAAAACCACAGCCACCTGGCCTTGTGCTCCATCAGCGTGTTCCTTGGCTGCTGAGACTCACCCTTGGGAACCGTTCCTTTCCCAATGCTAGCCTTAATCACCAGCTTAATTATGGTCTCTGAGAGATGATTATAGCTTCTCCCGATGAGAACAGATCCCATCAGGCTGAGGTCCACATGCCCGGCACCCTGCTGCTTCCCGTAGGATAATGCTGGTGTCAAAAGGTTGCTTCATTAGCCCTTGGAGAGGGGAATAGGGGGTTGAGTCAGCCGACATCCTCAAAGTGTCCCTACATCCAGGGTTGTATCCTACTTAACCCTCAATCCCAAGCAAATATGTGACAGCCCACTTGAAGGGTGGAGATTTGCTTGCTTGGTAGTAATTCAGGGGCTCACTGCTAAGCCAGTCGGTGTTTCTCAATCTGGGTCCTTGGACAATAGCCAGACAGCAGCAGCAAGCCTCTCCTATCTGCTTGCACAAAGGTGGCACAAATTGCTATTGTTTCTATGACAACTGATGGCTTTTTTCCCCCATTTCTTAAAAACCGCCCATATGAGGGACAGCAGCATGTGGAAAAAATTCGTGAGGCAGTGACTAGCCTGGTAGACTGCCCAAGCTACGTCTACCACTATTTTATTGTCTTCACCAGACGTGGTTCTTTGTCTCTGACTTCTTTCCATTGTTTGCCATGCAAGTCACATAGAAAGAGGAATAATAGCTGCTAGGCTGAAAGAAGAGAGACCCCAGCAATTTGAACTCTTGGATTTGGGAAGGCAGTTTTCCTTCCTTTTTTTTTTTAAACTGCTGCTCAGCTTCTTGTGCTTAATGAGGCTTTTCAAAAGGGAAAACTAGCAAACAACAAAACACACGTTTTCTGCCCTTTAAGCAATTGCTTTCTAATTTCTTTATCAGAATATAATTGTACTATCAAGGTGAGTAAATAATTTCTATATTTGTAACTTACAGTGCCTATGTCAAACAAGTCAGATTGTATGGCTCCTGTCACAGCCGTGGCTTTTAACATCCTATTTCAACGAATGAGGAATCTATAGGAAAAATTAACATTCTGAGGATAATAATTACCTAATTAAGTTAAATACCTCCTGTCAGTGGTTTCCAATCAGAGGGCTGAATATCTTTGGAAGGGCCTAAACGTCAGTGCAAGGTGTGGCAAATCTATTAGAAAATCACTGTGTCCACAGCCTAAATAAATACAATGGCTCCCACAGACTGGTCATTTTACTTTTCAACTGTGTATAGATTGCTGTTTCAGATAGCAAAGTGCAAATGTATTTCCCTCCCTCCCTCCTTCCTTCCTTCCTTCCTTCCTTCCTTCCTTCCTTCCTTCCCTCCCTCCCTCCCTCCCTCCCTCCCTCCTTCCTTCCCTCCCTCCTTCCTTCCTTCCTTCCTTTCTTTTCACTCTGTAACCCAGACTGGAGTGCAGTGGCATGATTACAGCTCACTCTACCTCCACCTCCTGTGTTCAAGCAATTCTGCTGCCTCAGCCTCCCAAGTAGCTGGAATTATAAGCATGTGTCACCACACCTGACAAATTTTTGTATTTTTAGTAGAGATGGGGTTTCCCATGTTGCTCAGGCTGGCCTCGAACTCCTAGCCTCAAGTGATCCACCCACCTTGGCCTCCCAATGTGCTGGGATTACAGGCATGAGTCACCATGCCCAGCTGCAAATGTATTTTCAAAAGTAGCTAAAATACTAGAAGCTTCTGATCAATATTTTTTCAGTCAACAGAAACAAAACTAACATCTGTTATAGTTGGGGAGGGGTCACAACAATTGTGAATGTTAGGTGAGGGTTTGTAGGCAGAATGTCTTGTGAATTATGCTCGATAGTTTTCCCAGATGTGTAAAGAAGTTTCAAGAACATTTTGGGAGCTAGAGTATCAGATAATTAAAGAGGTGTTTAGAGATTGCATAAGCTGTCTGGGCAGCAAGTATAGAGATCATTCTGATTCAGGTAAAGAATAAGACCTGGGTTCAAGATTGGTGGCTAGAAGGGGGCAGTGTGGGGAACAGTCTTGCATCTAGTTCTTGACCACAGCAGGTGATATAGAGGTTTGCATGAGATAGAGAGAACTCAGAAATCAAAGGGGTTTGACTTAAAGAATCTCTCTGAGTCCTTCTAGCTTTGATATTCTGAGGCTTTGTAACATATAGCAAGTAGCTGGAAACTATCTAAGCTGACTGCTTTTGGGGGCATCAAGAGCAGTGATGGGGTGCAGAACACACTGGCCCCAAATACGGCACCTTGGCATACTATTTTAAGCTGATGGAAACTGCAGAAGGAGAATGGTCACTCTCTGACTTTCTTCTACCTTTCTCCCCTGAAGCAGGCCATACAAGAATTCTTTAATTTACCTTCCCTAAAAGGAGGTCATAAGACTCTTGTTCAGGAGGGACCTTGCCTTATGCCCAGAGGGCAAGAAGAATCGGAACAAACAGGCCTTGCTGGGTTTGCTCAGCTGATTAGATCGTATCCTTTTGTCTTCCAAACTTCTACACAGCTGTCCACACAAATACAGTTTTCCTTTGTTTCTTTGGGTCTTCATTTCTAAAGCTCCCATATCATGTAAAACTTTTAAGTTCATTACACTTTTCTCTTGTTAATCTGTCTTTCCTTAAAGAGTTATCAGCTGTGAACCTTGGGACGGGTGAGGAAAAGATACTATTTTTCTCCCACAAGTTAAATGGCACTTGCACTTGGTTGGAAAAGTTGTGTCTTGGGAATGTTCTTGGGAACTTCATTCTATAATAGTGTGTTACGGGTCTGCTCAGAAGAAGACTTCATCTCCTCAATCCACCCCTTTTTATTTAGAATTATATTAGCAGTAGCAAACATTGCTTGAGGGCTCAGAATTAGAGAAACTCCTTAATTCTAAGACTTTAGAGCAGACTCTCCAAAGGATGGGGCCGGATGCTTGGAAGGACTCCAAATTGTTAAATGACCTTTGTGTGCCTGTCTGTAAAATGGGATTCAAGCCAGTGACCCCCTTTTTAGGTTAGTGGTGGTAATAGCATATATTAGTGGTGGAAATATCATATATCAAAATGCTTAAAAGCATTTTGCCCAATAAATGATAGCGTTCAAACCTAAGAGTCTTAAGCTTGTTTTATAAATCAGCTCAGTCTAAATGATATGGCAAATAAGGGAGTGTAAAAAATAAATTACGATTTTTGCAGGTTTCTTTTGTTTAAATGAAAAATAGTCACATTAATATCACATTATGTTCTCCATTATGTTCATAAAATTTGATAGACAATAACTGCCAGCTCGTCTGTTGAATGGCTTCAGCCTTCAATTTACCCAGTCTTCCCCTGTAATTAACATCCTAGTTTGCCCTTTTCTGTAGCTGGGAAACACTTAGAATGAGTGTCTCCAAGTTAAGTTTAGTTTTGTCAATGTTTATGCATAGATAATTATTCGTAAGTGCATAAATGCAGAAGTGTAGATTTCTTGTTGGTGCGACATTTTTCTCTTTGTCTTGGTTTCTCCGTCCCCCACAATCACTCCCATGGCGATGGCTTTTGCCTGTATTCTTTCCTTTATATTTATCACACACAACTATTGAACTCTGTCTCAACACTTGTGCATTGACTAGGGTTTTGGAGTATCTCACTCCTTTACTGCAGACAGGTTTCTTCCCACCTTTTAGCCAGGTACCTTCTTTAGTGACATAGAGCTACCATATCCAATGGCTATTTTGTAGTCACACCTTTTCTAGGTTAGTGTTGATAACGTATAACTTTTTTTTTTTTTTTTTGACAAAGTCTCACTCTGTCACTCAGGCTGGAGTACAGTGGCACAATCTCGGTTCACTGTAACCTCTGCCTCCCAGGTTCAAGTGATTCTCCTACCTTAGCTTCCTGAGTAGCTGGGATTACAGGTGCGTACCACCCAGCTAATTTTTGTATTTTTTCGTAGAGATGGGTTTCACTGTATTGGCCAGGCTGCTCTCAAACTCCTGACCTCAGGTGATCTGCCCACCTCGGCCTCCCAAAGGGTCTGGGATTACAAGTGTGAGCCGCTGCACCTGGCCAACATCATTGACTTAAGAACATTTTGCCTAATAAATGATAGCGTTCAAATCTGAGAGTCTAAAGTTTGTTTTGTGAAACCAGCTCAATCTAAATGATATGGCAAATAAGATAGAAAAAAATGACAATGTTAGATGGCTTCTTTTTTAAAAAAATAAAAAATATTCATTAATGTTAAGCTTATGTTCTTCATGTGATTCATTAAATTTAACAAAAGATATTGCTAGGTCATCTGTATCCCTCTTCTCCGTAACATAGCTAGCCTAAAGTTAGAACCTGAGCAACGCCATTTTATACAAGACAAAGCTGTTTTCCAAAATTAAGTTGTAATGGCTGCCCCATTCTCCCACAATAACTGCTGGCCTTGGCTTCTGTAAATAAGAACAAAAAGCTGCTTACCTTTTGCTTATCAGTAACTGCTCTCTGTGACCCTAATGTGACAGGCAAGCAGTCCTAACCCACGCCATCTTGGCTCCTGCGACTTGTAATCAGTAACTAAGGTCTGTGATTTCCACCCTACCCAGATAATGTGTAAACTAATGTTTATCTTGACTTCTGTAAACCACTTAAGTAACAATCAGAACGACAAAAGTCCCCTGGCCCTTGGAATGTCCGGAGCCCTCGTCTCCACCCAGGAGGTGATTTATAGAATCCACTAGCCCTCGGAATGTCTGAAGCCCCATCCCCACTCCTCACCCCCACTCCCAAGGTGGCTTTTCGGGTATAAAAAGTATTGGCACCCTCCTTTCAATGCCATGGGTTGGAGAGATGCGAGTCCTCCGTGGCCGCCAGCAATAAAGACCCTGCAATTTGGCAAACGTTTGTCTTGGTGTTGACTTTCTATGCTCGGTCCAGTAGAACACATCCACCCCAGCATTTAACCTCTGATATGGTTTGGCTGTGTCTCCACCCAAATCTCACCTTGAATTGTAATGATTCCCACCTGCCAGGAGTGGAGCCAGGTGGAGATAATTGAATCATGGGGGTCGTTTCCCCCCGTACTGTTCTCGCGATAGCAAACGAGGCTTGCGAAATCTGATGGCTTTATAAATGGGAGCGCTCCTGCACAAGCGCTCTTGCCTGTTGCCGTGTACGATGTGCTTTTGCTCCTTTGTCTTCCACCAGGATTGTGAGGCCTTCCCCAGCCCTGTGGAAATGTAAGTCCATTGAACTTTCCTTTGTATGTTATTCAGTCTTGGGGATGTCTTTATTGGCAGCATGAGAACAGATGAATACAACTACCTTCTTCTTAAACCTCTCCTTACTTGCCTCTCAGGAAGTTTTACTTGGCTGGCCCCCTCCCTGCCTCTGCCCCAGGGGTGCTTTCTCTCATTGCCTCCGCTTCTCTACGCACATTTGGGAGCCCAGCAGGTCCTAGGAAGCTCTCTGCTTCCCTTAATGCCCTGACTGGAGAGGGGAGGGAGGAGAGGCCAGGCCTGCAGAGGGCGTCCCAGCTAGGCCTCGGGATGGCTGCAGTGAGGAGAAATCCTGGGAACTGTATTGACACAAAGATTCTTATTGTACTTGTGTTTTTTTGTATCAAAGTTTGCATGGTTTCTAATAAAGGATTAAAACATAAGTTGGTAGTGAAATGGCCTGGGAGATTCCAAGGGCTTCTCTGGAGGGGCATTGGCTGCAGTGCAGATTGCCGGCTGAGGATGCCCCAGACTTGGCCTCCTCAGGCCCTTTCCTGACCTCTGCCCTTCTCTGGTCCTGGTGTCCCTTGGAGCTGGAGAAGGTAGGGGTCTTGACTTAGGTGTGGATGTGATCTCCATGTGCAGGGAGACCATCCCTGGGCCTGACAGGTCCTCTTTGGGGAGGTGTGACACCACGTCCCCAGCTCCCCAGGCACACACCGGGAAACTGCAGGGTCTCACGGAGGAAGTGCTGCCTGAGCCCAAGGAACCTCAGCCCAAGGCTTTCCTCCTCAGAGACCGCGTGCAGAACGCTTTTGCTGTGCCTGAACATGAGGGAACCATCACCTTTGTCTGCCTCTGTATCTGTTTCTCTTGATTCAACTTCATGGGCCCTTTTGTATCATCAAACTGATCTATTTAAAAAGTCATCACCTTTTGCAGCAACTCCCAAATATCCACGCCTAGCCTTGCTCTATCTTACCTATAATGTGAAGAATTGGGTGGAGATTTCAATTCAGCTGTTCCACTGTTGCCTTCTCTTTGACATGTTTTACGTGAAAACTGTCGATTAATTAATGCTCCCACTTCTTTATTTACCTTGTATTAATTCCCTGTATAAAACGGTCATTTTTGGCACTGAGGTGCAAATTGTTAGAATATCTTTCTCACTGAATCTCATCTCTATACATGATCTATTGCTGTGTTAGGATAATGCTAATTGATATAGAAAATAAGTAAAAACATGGATAATAGCTCATGATAGCAGCATGTTTTTCAATTATATCACCTCCTTAATCAGTGTTCCTAGTCTCTGGGTAGTCACTGGTAGTCCTTTGAACAGGGAGAAGATGAAACACCTGAGCTCCTTCCGTCCTTTGGCGCTATCATCTCCTAGGCTCTGTGGCTGCTTGATAGAAGGGAAAAAGAACAAGGAGGGTCAGGTGTGGGCGGTTTTTGGTTCACACCTGGAAGTGTCTCTCTGCCCCTTACTTGCTCTTTTGGCTGGAACTCAGGCACCTGACCAAAGTAACTATAAATGTGATTGGAAGCTGTAGTTCAGCTGTGTCTCCTGGAAGAGGAACAGATGCCAAGAAGCTGGCCAGTCTCTGCCAGTTGCCAAATCATGTAGATTGTTCTTCTGTGGTGTCTTTCCCATCCATGTCCTTTGCCCATTTCCATGGCTACTGCTCTAATGCAAGCCTTTACCCTGCTGTATGTGGAATACTGCAATGCCTGCCAAATTATGTCTTCTAAGTTGTTTTCTTATGTCTCTATGTCTGCTAGTCTCCTATACTGAGTTTTGATCCAAGAACCAGGGTGAACTTTGTAACCTACTCAGTGACTCCATGTTGCCTGGTGTTTGGAGCTCTCCAAAGTCTGCCTCTGTATCTGTTTCTCTTGATTCAACTTCATGGGCCCTTTTGTATCATCAAACTGATCTATTTAAAGTGTCTGGTCTTCAGGTTCTTTCTCAGTTTCTTCCACCTAACTTTAATGTTTAACTATATGGCGACATATAGCTGGGTGAATAAATGGACTTAGGAGTCAGAGTATGTCTAAATTATGACTCTGCCACTAATTAGCTGTGTAATTTTTCTCTGCTTTGTTTTGAAAAAAAAAAAAAAAAAAAAACCTGTCCATGTTTAGAAATATAAATGTTAGTATAAGTAATGCCCTGAGTTGATTGGTATTCACTTAATAGCTACTCATTAAATGAGCAATTTGCAGTTACTAAGAACATCCTTCTTCGTGGGTAACCACTCGACTCCCACACTTTAGTCAATATTTTGCCTAAGCATCTTTAAAATTTTGAAAGCTTCCCAGTCCATTCGGTCCTAAAATGATCTCTTCCTGTTGTGAATTGTTGAATCTACTTATTTGGCAATTAATCTTGTAATGATTTATGAAATTTTTGTGTGCGCAGAACTTGTAACGATATCTTCTGTTGGAAATACCTTTCCTGTGAAGTTTCCCCTGCTTGCCAGTGAGAGTTGGAGAACTGTCACTGTGGCTTGTATATTCTTTAATCTTCAGTGCCTTGCAATAGTGATTTTTTTTTTAAGCATATCAGTAAGAGCTGCTTGATTTAGTAATAATAGATACATTTCTAGTGTTCATTGTTACAGTCCTGGCCACAGAGTGAAGGGACATGTAAAATGTTTATTTGGCAGATTTAGGGTACCATTTAGAAAGATTTTGCTACTCCGAATTATGAGACTTCAAGCTTACAATTATGAAGAAATTGATGAAACTGTGAATACTGTGCTGCTGGCATCCTGGCCCCCCACTGGGGCCATTCGAACACTCTGCATTAGTAATCACATCCTTGCAGGGTAGTGTGGGCCCCCCATAAGCAGTTAATTAGGGGGAACAGGTTTATCACTGAAAAGCGGATGAGTTTAGAGCAAGCTAAATAAGATTGAAATCATTTTGGAAGAAACACGGGATATTAATACATTTTCTGTGAATAATGAAAGATAACAAAAGCATGAAATCCTAGCAACAATGTATTAACTGCAAGGGAACTAATTTGTAAATGAATGCTCTGCTTTTCTTTGAGATGGATTTTCATTTGCTGAAAGGACTACTGAGAATGGCCACCATGGAGACACCTTTGCTAAGATTTGAGTGTAGTTCTTCATAGCTACGTTGTGGGGATTCATTGCAACGTTTGGACTTGGATTCTTTAGCAAGGAAATATAAATAATCTTGAGGCAGGGAACCTAAGGACTTCCTAGAACTAAATCAAACTGAAAAGCCCCATCCTTCTTCATCCATGTAAACAACTTTGTAACTTCACTTCAGCTATGGCAGAAAACAGCCTCTGCATTTGCACAGGGTTTACACCAAGTAAATAACTCGGTAACTTCACTGCCTCTTCATTTACATAGGGCATGCGCTAAGTAACCAACGGGAAACCTCTAGAGGGTATTTAAGCCCCAGAAAATTCTATAACCAGCACTCTTGAGCCACTTGCTTGGCTGCTCCTACCCTGTGAAGTGTGCTTTTGTTTTCAACAAATCTGTTTTTGTTGCTTCATTCTTTCCTTGCTTTGTTTGTGCATTTTGTCCAGTTCTTTGTTCAAAATGCCAAGAACCCTGACACCCTGTACCGAAAACACCCTAGAGAGGGGCAAAGATAAGTTTTTGTTTTGTTTTTTAAAAAAACTTAGTATCCCTTTAATAGACATGAAAAAACTCACTGATACTTTCTGATTGTCTGACTGTCACCAAGCTGGAGTGCAGTGGGGTGATCTCAGCTCACCGCAACCTCTGTTTCCCGGCTTCAAGCGATTCTCCTGCCTCAGCCTCCCAAGTAGCTGGGATTACAGGCATGCCACCATGCCCAGCTAATTTTTGTACTTTTAGTAGAGATGGGGTTTCACCATGTTGGCCAGGATGGTCTCAATCTCCTGACCTCATGATCCGTCCACCTCAGCCTCCCAACTGTGTATTTTAATGACATACCTAGGAGTAGATGCCGAACACAGTGGAATTTCCTGGCCTCCTTAGGTGGCTGAGTGTGGGGCAGAGGGAGTATTAATGGTGGGAGTTTTCCAGGGTCTTGCTCGCCCTTTCTGTAACAAGGTGGTATTGAGAATGAGTGGGACAGATACTTAGGAGAGGAGCTGGGAGGCAGATGAGAACCAGTCTTTTCTCTTGGCCCTAATTTGCTCCTGAAATCATCCCATCATCAAGGCAGGAAGAAGGAAATAGCCACAGGACTAATGGAGAGAGGGGAAAAAGAAATCACTGTTGCTCTATGTGGCTGGGCTTTGACAATACTTCACAATGAAGAGTTGAAGACTGCTCTCTGAAGACCACCCAAAGAAAAGCAGTGCTTTGTGAAACCACATCGACTGTGAAGGGAGCGTTTGTGCTTTCTTTGACATTTACCTTTCTTCCTTTTCTGATTGACCTCAGATTGAGTTACATTAATATTATTTAACCTAGTCCAGCCCTTTTCTTCTTGCTAAATATCCTACAACATTTCTTTCAATTTTATGGAAAGAGACCTAGAGACATAAAGATAGACGAGTGATTTACTAGATTTACAAATTAGTAACAAAACCAAGACTAGAATACAAAACTGGGGTCGAGCCATTATTTGCTTTAATTATTATATGTTCTTTGTTACCAGTGAAGAGCTTATTGTGTTGGTAAGATACAGTCTGGTCACCATTGAAGGGCATTGTTCTATGTACAATGAAGACACTTGGCTTGATTCATTGCCTTGCGGTCTTAATCATATTATTTATTTCTCCAATTCACAGAATTTTACAATTCACCATGGGTGTTTTAGTTAATTAGTACAAATCGGAAAGGTCTTATAGAGTACAGAATTATTTCCTACAGGACCCTCTTTGGTGATTATAAATCCAGTTTCAGTAAATTTTGAAAAGGATAAAAGCAATTACTTCAAGTTCATAGAAAACCTCACATTTCTTATGTTTTTCAATATTGTCCACTAAATTCAGCATTATGATTTTAATGGCACATGATGTCTTTTGAATTATACACACTCCAATGTGCATGGATAAACGTACCACAAACGCGTTTACTAAATCTCTAGACCTTTTCTTTGCATCTTAAATACCCAGGCAACAAGAATTGGTAAAGAGACACAAAACTGTTGTAGAAAAAGCTGGGTTCTTGTTACACGACCAGGAAAAGTTAGACACGCAGACACTTTGAAGTGTGAGGGGGAACAGAATGTATTGGGCAAAAAGGAAAGGGAAAAATAGTTCTGCAAAGCAAGAGAAAATCCTGCTAGCAGGTTTCCCATCTCACAGATCGAATCCCAGGTTACTACACAGGGACAGGAGAGCCCAGGCTGCTCCCCTGGCAAACGGCCGGAACTTCTTGAGGCTCCACCCTGCCCTCCCAGTGTGCAGGTGAGCATTATTCAGAATCAGTTGGAAAAGGGCAGGCTTCATCCTGACCAGCAGACCAGTTTTTCAGCCTCCAAGCTGCTTTAGGCTTGAAGGAGGGGTTTTGCCCGGGAACCCCTGGCTGTCTCCTGTCTCCATCAAAAACAATATTGCATTTTCTTTTCTTTCTTTCTTTCTTTCTTTTTTTTTTTTTTTTTGAGACGGAGTTTCGCTCTTGTTACCCAGGCTGGAGTGCAATGGCGCGATCTCGGCTCACCGCAACCTCCGCCTCCTGGGTTCAGGCAATTCTCCTGCCTCAGCCTCCTGAGTAGCTGGGATTACAGGCACGCGCCACCATGTCCAGCTAATTTTTTGTATTTTTAGTAGAGACGGGGTTTCACCATGTTGACCAGGATGGTCTCGATCTCTTGACCTCGTGATCCACCCGCCTCGGCCTCCCAAAGTGCTGGGATTACAGGCTTGAGCCACCGCGCCCGGCGCATTTTCTTTTCTTGCATAGAAATTCTAATGCTGGCCAGGCACAGTGGCTCATGCCTGTAATCTTAACACTTTGGGAGGCTGAGGTGGGCAGATCACTTGAGGTGGGCAGATCACTTGAGGTGGGCAGATCACTTGAGGTGGGCAGATCACTTGAGGTCAGGTGTTTGAAACCCACCTGGACAACATGGTGAACACCCCCCCACCCCTCCTCATCCCCATCTCTACTAACAAAACACAAATTTAGCTGGGTGTGGTGGTGTCCATCTGCAGTCCCAGCTGCTCGGGAAGCTGAGGCAGGAGAATCGCTTGAACCTGGGAGGTGGAGGTAGCAGTGAGTCAGGATTGCACCATACGGCACTCCAGCCTGGTGACAGAGCGAGAATCTATCTCAAAAACAAACAAAAAACCAAAAAAACTGATGCTAATCTGTTCTGTAATCAGATATTATTTAAATGGAATGCACCTTGGTTTATGATATTTTTTAATAGCATTAACTATTTTCTATCTACTCATTTGTTAGATAATGAACAGTAGGTAGGTTTTTTTTTTTTCTCCCCATGAAGCATAAGGATAGAATGTTCGAAGCTTATAAAAGCATTAGTGCCATTTAGAATCCAAAATGTGAAAAGTTTAACATAATTAACAGAGTAACAGTTTGCTTCACAGCGTTTTAAAATCGACATATCATAGACAGTTGTATTGCTTCTGAGTTTGGTAACATTAATAAACAAGTGCTTGTAATTTAAGAGTAATTATGAATCCATCCATATGTGATTTTCTAATGAAGTCAAATAAGGAAATCAGCAGCTGGGAGACATTCTTCGTTTTTAATCAGGAAACTAGCAGCAAGTGAACAGTCTCAATTCTCACCCAGTTCTTCCTGTTGTATTGCTCCATGTAATGGTAGAGAAACTCTGTGTTTGGAGAATGCCCAGTTTGACAGCACAGTATTTGAAGTTACGAAATCCTTTCCTCCACCACTTTCGGAAGCAGTGCTATTCCCGTAACATACTTTGCACTTGGCAGAAAGCAAATGCTTTGAGATCCTTGCATCTCAATGGGCTGTAGAAAAATCATAGCATATTTAATTATTCCAAAGAAGAATATGAGGAAGACGTGTGACAAATATGATTGGACATATTTTACATACAGACATTTGACAATGTAGCCGACTTAGAGCCACACTGTAAGAATGTAGATGCTTACTCTCCATATTTCCAAAAGACAAGTGAATAACCTACTGATCAAACAAAGCTGAATTTATCACTTGGTGATGTAGGAAGAACTCCCCCTTGACAATGTGTAAGGTTTCAGAAGATAGTGCTTGGGGCATAAACTTATAGGATTTGGAGGTCTGGTTGAAAGTAGGTTCAATTCCAATGTAGTGGTCTGATTAGATCAGGCAAAGTTCAGGTTGTAATACTTTAGGATTTGTAGACCAATAATTCACACTCTTACTTTCCTGGGCAAGAATTTTCTGTAACAAATAGTAGAGGCATGTTGACATAAGAACCCTCATTTTTAGGCCTGATAATTCAGTTGTGGAAGTGTAGTCCTGTAGAACTCTGATCAGATCAGTTCAGAATTTATCCATCTATCCATTCACCTATTTGTCTGTTCATTTATTCATGCATCCATTTAACCAGGATTCACTAAGCACTTCTTATTTTTCAGGCACTGTGATAGATACTAGGGATGCAGAGATAAATTACAGTTTTACCCTTCATAGGCTCATAGTCTAATCAAGACTACAATACCTTAATGATGGTTACTATTATGATTTGTTTTTATTTTTGTAGAGATGGGGTCTCTCTCTGTTGCTGAGGCTGGTCTCCAAGTCTTAGGCTCAAGGGATCCTTCTGCCCTGGCCTCCCAAAGTGCTAGGATTATAGGTGTGAGCCACCAAGCCTGACTGACCTTAAGAAATGATTATGATAGCAAATGCTGTTGTGGTAATAATAAAATAGGGGCCAGGCACGGTGGCTTACACCTGTAATCCCAGCACTTTGGGAGGCCGAGACGGGCAGATCACGAGATCAGGAGTTCGAGACCATCCTGGCCAACATGGTGAAACCCTGTCTGTACTAAAAATACAAAAATTAGCTCATCGTGGTGGCACGTGCCCATAGTCCCAGCTACTCAGGAGGCTGAGGCAGGAGAACTGCTTGAACCTGGGAGGCGGAGGTTGTAGTAAGCCAAGATTGCTCCACTGCACTCCAGCCTGGTGCCTGGTGACAGAGTGAGACTGTCTCAAAATAAATAAATAAAATAGGGAGAGATAAGATGAGAATAGTAGATTGTTGTTCAATTGTAAAGGGTTTCAAATGCAATGGTCAGAAAGTCTGGCTCCATTGGTAGGCCAGGAATTTTCACTGTTGGCTGCACTTCAACATCTGGAGAGTTTAAAAAAAAAAAAAAAAATGATGGATGGCCCCACCCAGACCAATTAATGTCAGAATCTCTGGGACAGGGCCTAGACAGTGAATGCCCTGGGAATTCTGTATAGCTAGGATTGAAAGACCCTGACAAAATGATCGAGGTGCCATCAAGGTTTTCAGTGATGTCCATGACAACTTTTGAAGTGTGTACAAATGATGGAGGATTGGAGCAGTTTAGAGGTGGAGACCACTTAGAAGATTCCTGCAGTCTCTGAAGTGTGGCCTCAATGGAGGTGGGACAGGGGCTGCAGAGGTAGTCTGATTCAAGAGGCGCGTGGAGTTACTTTTGATGCTCCTTTGATTAGCTGCCTCAGTCCCTCGCTTTCATCGCAATGTCTAGTGAGAACAGAAAAAGTGCTCAAAAATGCACAAACCGAATTGACAGGAATTTTGATGTTTACAGTGTGAACAAAATCATAGTAGAGAGTAGAATCAATCTTTCATGATGTGACCTTTTTTGGAGCAAGAATGAGGGACTTGGGAGTCAAAGCACTAAGGGTTGGGACTTGACTCTGCCTTTGATGACTTGTTTGAGCTAAGTCCTACTCTGCTCTAGGACTGGGTACAATGAAGACCATGTTTTCTGCTCTGAAATTTTGCCAGGGATTAGATGATGTAATTACTGTGAAAGGATGTTGAACATTAAGAAGAAAACAGGTAACAAATTGGGCCCAGGGGGAACCCTCTAAATTCAACACTAAAAGACTTCTTTGTGATTGGGATCTTATTGCTATCACTACTCTAGAAATTAGGCAAAGATCTCCCCTAAAGAATTGGTCCTTAGGCCCCCAGCCCTTGTCCTTCACATAGCTCCTATCCTTCACATCTTTTGTGTTGCCCCTTTCCTGAAGGATCATCTCAGTGGAAAGCGTGGCAGGCATTCTTTGGGAATGGCACAGTCTTGCAAAAGTAAGTAGCCCCTACTCTCTGTCAGGTACTTGCTAATAGTTTCTTGCATTACTAAGTTCTCACTACATGAATACTGACTGCAGCTTTCTGCTACTGACCATGGCAAGGCATTAGGGCAACAGTCCCATCAAATAAGCTAGTAAATTTCCTGCAAATTAGTGGGAGAGAGCCACAAAGGTAGGGTTTATTCGATCCTCGCAACAGCCCTTTAAGTGAGAATTAGTTAATCCTCACAACAATCCACTAAGCTTACAACCGTCTTGTAAGTCACATACTATTACGATATCCATTATACAGATGAGAAAACTGAGGAATTTTCTTTTTCTTTTTTTTTTTGCAGCTCTGGTTTATTCCTTGGAACCAAGTTCCTGCTCTTTTGGGTACCCCTTTAAAGTCCTTACCCTGCTGATTTTTTTTTTTAAATTCTGCCCAGATCATAAAGTTTTCCCTCCACCAGCTTGGCTTTCTTGGCGTATAATCTCTTACAATCAACCTTCCTCGTGCTCATTCTGCTTTACTGACTTTGGCAAACTACTTTACAGAGATTCCTGAATGTTGGCAGGTCCTCTGGCTTTGAAATGGATTGCTCACTCAAGCATCCTGGCTAGATGAGTTTAGGATGTTTTCCTTCTCTCCTCCACACTGTTTCCCTACCTCTGCTATTTCTTCATCAGGGCTCTGCCTACCTTTGGAGCTAAGCCAGGGTCACCTAAGCAAGACACAGCACTCTGGCATCTAGACCTATTCAATAGCAGTACTAATATATTCTGCAGCCCTCAACAAAATGCAGAGCGATCACAGGCCCAGAGGCAGACTTTTAGGATTACGTAATATGATGGCTAATTTTATTTGTCAACTTGACTGGACCATAGGGTGTCCAGATATTTGGTCAAACATTATTCTGGGTGTATCTATGAAGATGTTCCTGGGTGAGACTGAGTAAGCAGATTGCTCTCCCTAATGTGGGCGAGCCTCATCCAATCAGTTGAAGGCCTGACTAGAGCAAAAGGCTAAGTAAGAGAGAATCACTTCTATTGGCTGCCTTTGAGCTGGGACATTCATTTTCTTTCTGCCTCAAACTTGAACTCAAACCTTCAGTTCCTACTAGGTCTCATGCCTGTAGGCCCATGGACTAGAACTACATTGTCAGCTCTCCTGGGTCTCCAGCTTGCTGACTGCAGATCGTCAGATACATCAGCCTCCTTTACTGCATGAGCCAATTTCTTATGATATATCTCACTGTCCCTGTCTCTCACCCTCTCACACCCACACATGCAGACACACACACAGAACATTTGTTCTGCTTCCCTGGAGACCTCTGACTAATAGATGTAGCATTAGTATTTTCTAAATTTTTTTTTTTTTTTTTTTTTTTTTTTTTTTTTTTTTTTTTTTTTTTGAGACAGAGTCTTACTCTGTCACCCAGGCTGGACTACAGTGATGTAGTCTCAGCTCATTGCAACCTCCAACTCCCAGGCTCAAGAGATCCTCCCACCTCAGCCTCCTGAGTAGCTGGGATTACAGGCATGCACTACCCCACCAAGCTAATTTTTGTAGTTTTTGTAGAGATGGGATTTCGCCATGTTGCCCAGGCTGCTCTTGAACTTTTGAGCCTGCCCCAGCCTGCCAAAGTGCTGGGATTACAAGCCACTGTGCCTAGCCAGTATTTTCTGCTTTTATGGCTCTCTGACATCGAAGTTTAGGGAATTTGCTAGTTTATTTTATGGAGTTATTACACTGTGACTTGCTATGGTCAATAGCAGAAGACTATAAAACTCTTGCATTAACTATTATTCTTTTTGGTTTCAAGTTGCTACTCCTTTCATTCCCAGGGACAGAAATCCAACTCACTATCTTAGACAAAACAATAAATTTATTAGCTAGTGAAATCCAAGAAAGAGTTGAATACATCTCATCTTGACTGGCTGCATGATGGGAAAAATGACTGTCCACAGATACGATGTTTTATACCTCATGACATCTATCCACTGTGAAGGACTCCCTGTTGCAAATGGCAAGGGAAAAGACTCTAATTGGTTCTGGATGGAGAAAGTACCCAATCAGCTGTTTCTAGGGAGGTGGGATCCAGTAAGAAGATGGCAGCTCCAAAGCACATTTTTCACCTGTGGGAGGAGCACTCTTCTGTACCCCAGTTATACACCTCATTGTCCCTGCAGGATGGAGGGGTGGCACTTGGTGACCACATCACCCAGACCACTGTTGTCTGAGCTGCGGGAGGAAGAAGTCACCTGGAAATCTTCAGGCCTACAAACCACATGTCCAGGATCACAGCTTGAATCGATTGTCCTTCTCATGAGGCCCCCAGGATTTATCACGTCATACTTGGCGTGGCAGTTTATCCCAGTCCCTGCCAGAAGTCTGAGGCTCTAGAGTCGACCGTTATTCTGACGAGGTACATTCTCTTATTATGAGGTTGATCCCCAATCCCCCACCCTCCTTCCGCTTCCTTTCAGATTCTTTCACTGTGTCCTTGGGACTCCTAGTCTGTGTGCAGCAGAGCCTTTTGTCTGTGAACTTTCCCTTCATCCCCATCCATACCTTAATCAAAACCTATTTCTGATACCATTTCCCCTAGAGCCCTCTCCAGTGAAGGCTGTTTCTTTTTATTTCTTGCCGCATGATAGGTTGTAAATGTCTTCCTTGCTTCTCATTATCACATCATTTAAATAATTTCTTTTCCTCTCTCTTTCAAAGCCCCAATCTCTTTTTACCCTATGAAGTTCGGCCACACCACCCACTGACCCTTTCTGAAGCTGTTTTCTACTGACCTGATCACTTTGTTGAGAACTTTAGTTCTTTGATCATTGTTTCAACCTTCATTTCTACTCTTTTGTCTTTCTCCTTCACAAATAGGCTACATAAACTTTTTCATCTTCACAGCCCATCAAGCCAGCTCAAGTCACCAATATCTCTTGCCTGAACTATAGCAAAAGTTTTCTAAATGGCCTCTCTAAAATGCGTTTTTTCAACAGCTAGAGTAATCTTTTAAAAATGAAAAATCAGATTATGACACCACTGTGCCTCCAGTTCATATACCTACAGGCTTTTCTGTGTCTGTCCATAGCTCATAGACCCAAGGACAAGGTGCCTCCTGCAGACTTCAGAGCCCTGGGTGGTGTGACGCCTACCAGTCCCCCAGCTTCATCCCATGTGACGCTCCCATCTCTCACCACCTCCCCAGCCACATGGCTCTTCTTTTCCTTGAGGGAAACGAGCTCTTTCCCTCAGCAGCACCTTAGCGTATGCTGGTGCCCCAGCCTGGGACTTTCTTTCCACAAAAGTTACCCCACATACCCTTCATAGCTGCTTTTCATCTTTGATGCCTAAATTCCAATGCCATTCTTCAGATATGTCCATTCTGGCCAGTCTATCGAAAGTGGCTGTATCTTTTTTCTCTCCTGTGACTGCTATCTGTAAGCTTGCCTTATTTATATATTTTATAGCAACTCCCACAATCTATAATATCTTAATTAATGTGAAGATCCATGAAGGAAGATATGTCTGTCTTGTTTTCAACTTCCACATTACCTATCCAGGCCTCAAAAACTAGAATGTGCTGAATAAATACCTGTTGAATGAACTGTATTTATTTTACACCTAATGTGTTCCTTTTTTTAGACAGAGTTTCACTCTCTCACCCAAGGTGGAGTGCAGTGATGCAATCTCAGCTCATGGTAACCACTGGCTCCTGGGGTCCCACCTCAGCCTCCCAAGTAGCTGTAATTACAGGCATGTGCCACCAAGACGAGCTAATTTTTGTATTTTTAGTAGAGACAGGATTTCACCATGTTGGTCAAGCTGGTCTTGAACTCCTAACCTCAAGTGATCTGCCCGCCTCAGCCTCCCAAAGTGTTGGGATTACAGGCATGAGCCACCATGCCCAGCCACATGTTCCCTGTCATTAATATACTTTATCATATGACATCTGAGAGAACACAGCACGACATTAGATGCATGGAAGGACACAAATGTGCCATTAGGTGTTCTGTTAAAGAAACCTGGGCCAAAAGCCTGAGTCTGGATGAAATTGCCTAAGAAGAGAACAAAGTAAAAAAAGAAAGAGGTGGAAGCCACAATCTTGAGGGACGGTGCCATGGGGACTGGCAAAGAAAAAGAGATAGCAAAGGAGGCAAAGAAATGAGAGATGAGGGAGGAAAACCAGGCCAGTGGGGTGTCCTGGAATCTGAAGGAAGGAGAATTTTAAGTTGAGGGAGTGTCACATGTTGTCCTAAGTGTAAAGAGTGCCCTTTGGACTTGTTGACATGTAAGTTAAATGCCATGGCATGTTGGTCACACATTTAAGAGTGAGTTTTAGTGAGTGGAAGGTGAGAAAATGGAAACAGTGGTTTAGACAACTCTTTTAAGAGAATGGCTGTGAAGAGCAGCAGAGAAATTGAACGCTGTAGAGTGATGAGTTTTTTTTTGTTTTTTTTTTTTCCCCCCTCAAGATGGTTTAATCTTGGGCATGTATACTTGCTGATTTCTATAGGAGACAGAAGGTCATGGAGATGAGAGAAAGTGAATATTCCAAAGCAAGGGTACAGGAACAGGCCTGGGAGGAGGAATGAGGCTGAATATGGGCACATGTGTTTGGAAGTTCACTAGTTTTCTCTCTCTTTCTCATAATTATTCAGTCGTTGTAATTCTTTCAATCCAAGGCTTTCAGGGAGGAAAGAGATCTTTTTCCACCAGTGATTTTGCTTTTAAAATTATTCCTTCTTATTTTAAAGAGCACTTACATTCTCCTTAAGCCTTCTGTTTTCTTCATTTTGCTTTCCAACAGATTCATTAACATTTTCCTTTATTCAAATTCTCACTCATGATCTCCTGTATAGTACTGAGGCAAATTGCCTAACACCTCAAAATTAAACCCCCTCACAAAATATTTTTGCTATTTTCAGAAGGATACAGTGTAAGATGTTTATAATTTTTTCAGAAATTGTATATACATGCAAGTGATTCAAATGCTATATTTATCATCACTACCTTTAGTTCTTAGATTGAAATAAGCAATCTTACTAGTTTCAGAGAAACCAATTAAACATGCAACTTTGTTGAAAGCAATTGTGAGTTTGGGAAGCCACAAAGGAAGTAGAAAAATGAGTAATTTCAAATATATAACACCTCAGTCCTTTGTGTTGGTGAAGTCTCCCTAACCTTCTGTGAGAGGAAAACCTGCCTAGAATCCTAATTACTGTGTCCAGAAACTAACAAGTAAACATTCTAGTCAGAGCATTATTTGCAACTTGATTGCTGAGAAAATTGATCAGCTGCATTTGGGAGTAAGGCATTCTGTTTCCAGGACAACAAACAGTTGGACTTTAAAATTATTGATCTAGTTGCTTTGGCTACTGTAATGGTGAAATGAGATTGATGGACCATAATCTGACAGTTGCTGGGAGATTCCTTATTAGTCTTGATCTTCCTGCTTTAGGAGTAACTGTACATAATCCCTAAACCTTTACAGCCAAGATGAATCCTTTCTGCTGATTATCCTTATAGAAAGCTGTTTGATTGGAATGTAATTCTGTTTCCTTAACTTTAGTCGGACATAGGCTACAAAATAAATCTGGGGAGTAGTAATGTTCATCCCCAACCCCATACTGTTTCCTGTTAAACAACAACAACAACAACAACAACAAAAACCTGCAGAAAAAAAAAACACACACACACAATTACTCAGGAAAACTCCTGATTCCATCTCCTTTCTACTCTTCTTTTTTTTTTTTTTTTTTTTTTTTTTTTTGAGACGGAGTTTCGCTCTCGTTACCCAGGCTGGAGTGCAATGGCGCGATCTCGGCTCACCGCAACCTCCGCCTCCTGGGTTCAGGCAATTCTCCTGCCTCAGCCTCCTAAGTAGCTGGGATTACAGGCACGCACCACCACGCCCAGCTAGTTTTTTGTATTTTTAGTAGAGACGGGGTTTCACTATTTTGACCAGGATGGTCTTGATCTCTCGACCTCGTGATCCACCCGCCTCGGCCTCCCAAAGTGCTGGGATTACAGGCTGAGCCACCGCGCCCGGCCTCCTTTCTACTCTTGACCAACCATGTGATAGACTTCCAAAGAGTTCACTCCATAGTTTTTTCTTGAATGTTCTCTCCAGCATCCAACCTTTTGTACCAACTAAAGTGTGAGGTCCTTCTCTGCCTGTCCTGTATTTTTCACAGTTACATTTACTTGTGAGATTGTTCTTGATTGTTTACTGCATTAGATGGGTCATGTGTTTCCTCCATTCCTCTCTGGGGACAGTATATACATCAAACAGCAACCAGTGAGTCTATTGTCTGGGAAAAGGAAGAGCAGATCAGGTCATGCTCTTAAAGAATCGTTCATCCTGTGGCAAATGCAATTATGTGGTATTCAGTAATAATACATCCACCACGATGAGGGCACAGAATTTGGCAAAAGACCTCTTCCCTAATCCGTGAACTTATTTATGACAAAAGTCTCACAGGATTATATAAAGGAAACCACAGTTACCTATGAATGAATTCTGTTCAATTAAAAAAAAAATTTTTTTTTCTGAGAAAGCTGAGCTAGTTCTATAGGTGGAAGTAAATCTAATTTATTTCATTTCAATTCAATAAACATTTCTTGACTACTAACCCTGCACCTGGTACTGTAATAGGTGTTGTGAATGCAAATCCCAGCCCGCAAGGGACTTACTGTCTTCTGGGGAAGAAATATAATTAAACAGCTACAGGACAGTGTGATGCTTGCTGCAATGGAGGAGAACACAGGATGGTTGGGGAGCTGAGTAAAGGAAATATCTAACATTTTTTGAAAAAAAAATTATTTCAATAGCTTTTGGGGCACAGTGGTTTTTGGTTATATAGATGAACTGTATAGAGGTGAAGTCTGGGATTTTAGTGTACTGGTCACTCGAGTGGTTTCTATTGTACCCAATATGTAGTTTTTTATCCCTTGCCCTCCCTCCCCCTCCCACTTTCCCCTTCTGAGACTCCATAGTCCATTCTACCACTCTGTATGCCTTTGCATACCCGTAGCTTAGCTCCCACTTAATAAGTGAGAACAGGCAGTATTGGGTTTTCCATACCTGATTTACTTCACTTAGAATAAAGACCTCCAGCTCCATCCACAGTGCTGCAAAAGACATCATTTTGGTCTTGTTTATGGCTGAGTAGTAATGAACACCTAACTTTTGAAGGAGGCATTTATCAGACTTTGAAGGGCAGATGACATGGGCACCCGAACTTAATCGTGAAGGGTGAAGTTGGCCAGGCTGACACAGGAGAGGAAGAGAGTCTACGTTTCAGGAAAATATATGCAGAAGCACAGAAGCACTGAAGAGTATTTATATGCAGAGTGCCCAGTCCCTGGGGTTGGCTTCAGGCTGGCTTGCCTCTGGAATTTACAAATGGGAAAAGCGGCCAGAAAATAAAATTTCCCAAGAGTCTTTCACAGAGAAGACTGGAGTTGAGTTTATGCTTGAAAATGGCCAACTGAAGGGTAGACGAAAATGAGAAAAGGGGGCATCCTAGATGGGAAAGGGGTCATCAGGGGCATGTTTCTCGAAGCTTTTGTTGTCCTGTCTCGTGTTGAAAATATGAGTGTTCCTGTTGAAAGTGAATGCCAGCTCCCCAAATACAGCCTGTTGAGAAGACAAAGTTTAGTTTATTGTTTACCACCTATACAGAACTTTGACAATATCTTCGAAGGGAAAATGCATGGTGAGAATTTACCGAGGCTGGTAATTTTGGTTTAAGCTAAGTACTTTAATGCAGGGACTTCATTAAGATTGGGTAAGGATCATGATACCACAGTCCAGGACTGGTGAAAATAGCAAGGCAAGGATTTTGAGGGAAGAGATTCAAAGAATCTTACAGCATAGACTGTTAGTACTTTCCATGGAAGAGTTAGTGGGTCTTTTTAGAAGTTTGTCATGAACAATCAAAACAGTGGCCCGGACAAGAGATGTCTGGGAAAGTGAAATAATGCTCACGCAGTAGAAGAGTAAAGTCATATGAATGTAGAAGGACAGTAATGTCTGGTTTCCAATCCTGGTGTCCCTCCTGAGATCATTTAGATTCTCATTTCATGGTGCACACTGGCATAAACAGGTAAAGCAGCTAGATAGAATGGACCACGGATGGGCTTTGGTCAACCTAAGCCCTGACCTAGCCAGTGAAAGGGCAGGAGAGATACATTCCTTGGAGCATCTAGAATCCATCTGTGGCCCAATTGGTCAGCATACTGATTTAGTGTCTATGTCTTAGAGAAAGAGATAAATACAAAAGTCTTCGTGGCAGCATTGTTGTAAGAACGTAAAATAGGACCTCAAGATCTATCAACAGGAGAATGGATGGGTAAATTGTGATATGTTCAAATAAAGTGAGACATTGTACAATAGTGAATGAGAATGAATACCAACTACAAATACCCATAAATGACCTACAAACATATTCTTGAGGGAAAAAGGATGTTGCCAAATATATATGCACTATTACAACCTTTATACATGAAAGACTTCTGTAGAATGTATGCATGGACAATTATGAAAAGTATAATGAGGTGTATATAAAAATAAACTGAATAGTGGTTATCCAGGGGACTTCAGCTGCCATAGTCATGCTATTTTGTAAACTAGGTGATAATTTCATGTGTAATTACATTCTAAAGTTGGAGGCATTAAGACCTTAAATTCTGATGAGTCTTTTTTGCTAGTGGAAGTGGCCTCCCTACTCCCAGAAAAAGATGTATCTCATCTGGTGAAAAGTGGCCTTTTCACTTCACTCTCAGATTTGCGTCGTATTGCCTGAGGAAACAGTCATGGCCTCTGCTGAGGCAGATGCCATATAAGACAATGCTGATTCCCCTCAGATCCCACCCATATCAGCCCTCTTTGCTTCTAGTTCTGTAATGAGACTCAAGTCCCAGTAGACCCCTAAAGATGAGGTAGGAAACATCATGCATGAGGTGATGTGCTACATTTCAAAATAACTAGTTGAGTTTTCTTACTACATGTAGAAATACAGGCATACATGTGGGAATGATATTAATGGTGTTGGATAACAGTGGAAGGAACAAAGTTAGATGAGGCTGAATTTATTAATAGAGGCTAATTAAGCAGAGATTCTGCATTTATTACCACAGCTTGGAGAGTTAGAAAAGGCTCTCATGTTTTGTTTGGTTTATTGGCTAATACATGGATCAAAAGACGTCCCACTGTGGGAAAATTGGACATGCCTGTTCTACCTTGGTTTAATGTAGAGAAGATAATTCAAAGGATTTTGGAGATTGGAATGTTAGAGTGAATTTGTAATTTAAGACTTATTCACCAACACTGGGATGATCTGAAAGACATGCCCTCACTAATACTTCAAGAAATAAATGTGTGAGGAGGTCACTCTTTGTATACCAGATCTTACAGTGAGAACCAGAGCCATTCAGTTAAATTACCCAAATCAATGGGAGTAACTGGGGTTCTGTTGTAGCAGGGGCCAAATGGTACTCAACTGCCAAAGGCCAGGTGGGTGCATCCAGTTACATTAATTGCAGTCAAAACAGTAATCAGAACAGTGTGACTTGCCCAGACCTATGGCATTGGCTAGTTAATCATGGCATTCCTAGAAGTGAAACAAATAGGAAGTCTACTAAATTCCTTTTTTTTTTTTTTTTTTTTTTTTTTTGGAGACAGAGTCTTGGTCTGTTGCCCAGGCTGGAGTGGCATGATCTCGGTTCACTGCACTTCTGCCTCCTGGGTTCCAGTGATTCTCCTGCCTCAGCCTCCCGAGTAGCTGGGACCACAGGTGCCTGCCACTACTCCAGGATAATTTTTTGTATTTTTAGTAGAGATAGGGTTTTGCTATGTTAGCCAGGATGGTCTTGATCTCGTGACCTTGTGATCTGCCCGTCATGGCCTCCCAAAGTTCTGGGATTAGGGCATAAGCCACCATGCCCTGGAAGCCTACTCAATTCTTTCTTGATCTGTATAAGCAGAAAACCCCAGGTCATGTAAACAAAAGTCTAACTCAAATTGCAAAAACAAAGAATCATGGCCCTTCAATCAATTGCCAAACTTGAGCAAGTTCATAGACCCAGAAGCCACTGAATAAAGGAGTGGCTGGGTCCCCTCGAAAAAGGCCCTTGGTACACTACTACAAATTTATACGGTTAATCTTTCTCCCAGTCTCTCCCAAAGGCACCTACATTCTTTGACTGGGATAACTGTGTTGGAAAAAGGAAATAATCAGATCTTTTAGGGATTACTGGACACTGGCTCTGAACTGACATTGATTTCAGGAGACCCAAAACATCACTGTGTCCCTCCAGTCAGAGCAGAGGTTTATGGGGTTCAGGTGATCAATGGAGTTTTAGGTCAAGTCAGCCTCACAGTGGGCCCAGTGGGTCCCTGAGCCCATCCCGTGGTTATTTCCTTGTGCCAGATACATAATTGGAATAAACATACCTAGCCGCTGGCAGAATCCCCACATTGGGTCTCACCTTGTTACGATGGGAAAGGCCAAATGAAAGCCGTTAGAACTACTTCTATCTGGGAAAATAGTAAACCAAAAACAATACCACATTCTTGGAGGCACTGCTGATATGAGTGCCACCAACAAGAACTTAAATGGTGTAGAAGTGCTAATCCCCACGGCATTCCCATTCAATTCTCTTATTTGGCCTATGCAGGAGACAGATGGATCTTATAGAACGACAGTGGATTATTGTAAACTATAACAAGTTATGACTCCAACTGAAGCTGTTATGCCAGATGTGGTTTCATTGGTTGAACAAATGAGCACATATCCTTGTACTTGGTCTGTAGCTACTAATCTGGCAATTGCTTTTTCCTCCCTGTCTGTCCATAGGCCCACCAGAAGCAGTTTGCTTTCAGCCATCAAGGCAGTGATACACCTTCTACCTTACAGTTATGTAAACTGCCCTGTCCTTAGTTACAGTGTAGTTTGCAGGGATCTTGATTGCCCATTGCCCTTCCCTTCCATAAGATACCACACTAGTCCATTATATTGATGACATTGTACTGACTGGACCTAGTGAGCAAGAAGTAGCAACTATTTCACACTCATTGATAAGAAATTTGCATGTCAGAAGTGGGAAATAAATGTGACTAAAATTCAGGGATGCTTCTGAGACTGCGTTTGCAAAAATGATAACAGTAAGAAAAATCTGACATAAGAAATTATGACCGTGAAAAAAACATGACCTAACCAACTCCATCTTGCTTCTAACTTCCAAGCTGTCCTTGTTCATTCCTGGGTACAGGCCAGATGAGCTATTAGAATAATTTAGTTTATAGTTCAACTTTGAAAAAAAGATAACAGCCCCTTCCCAAAACAAACCCCCTCCTTGCCTGGGGACCAGACTGCCTTTGTGAAACTAACAAATTAGCCACAAGATTATACATGATGGCTCAGGAGTTATGCAGCTGGAGGCCACAAGATTTCTAACCTTCTCAGATTTTCCTATACATAACATCACTATTGTAAAACCTGAGATTGGTGTTTAAAGTATTTTTCAGACCCCACATTCTGATGGACCAGCAAGCATCACCCAGACTGGTGAACTGGCTTATCTGGTCCTGTGACTCTTTTTTTTTTTTTTTTTTTCTTTGAGACAGAGTTTCACTCTTGTTACCCAGGCTTGAGTGCAGTGGTGTGATCTTGGCTCACCACAACTTCTGCCTCCTGAGTTCACGCAGTTCTCCTGCCTTAACCTCCTGAGTAGCTGGGACTACAGGCGTATGCCACCATCCCCAGCTAATTTTTGTATTTTTAGTAGAGATGGGGTTTCAACTTGTTGACCAGGATGGTCTCGATCTCTTCACCTCGTGATCCACCTGCCTCGGCCTTCCAAAGTGCTGGGATTATAGGCGTGAGCCACCACGCCCGGCCAGTCCTGTGACTCTTATTCAGGAATTGACTCTGTGAGAAGACAATCTCTGACTCCCTATGATTTCATCCTCAAGCAAAGTTAGCATTTCCTGTTTTTCAGCTCCCTGCTTGCCAAAGTATGTCTAAAAAACCTTAGCCTCAAAATTTTCAGGGAGGCTGAAACTCCCGTTCTTCTGCTTAATGGGTTCTGTATTAAACTCTTTCTTTACTGCAATGCCACTGTCTTAGCAAGTTGGCTGTATCTGTGCAGCCGGCAAGAAGAACTCATTGGGTGATTATATTCTACTTCAGTGAAATTTAGGAGTCCAATGGTGTAGGGCATGTCAAGATATTTTTTCTAAGGTGAAGAATAAATTGTTGCCTCCCAATACTAGATATTTTTGCATCTGCAACTGTTGGCTGCAGAGATTAATGGTTGGTGTCACTTTCTGAGAACAACTGTCTTGAAAAAAGTTGGAGATAGACAGGGGTAGAAGGGAGATTCCAATCTCCTATTTTATGAAACATAACCATAAATTGTTCCTTGTAATTGGAGACACTGTTCTAATTTGGGGGCCTGGGGCTGTATGTTGTTTGAGTGACAATATCTCAAGCCAGAAATCAAATGAAGGCAACATTAGTCAGGCTATAAATGTAACATTCAAATAATTAACATGAATAAAACAAGAAGAACGCTTGGCTGACATTAAAATTTTCACTTCAATGTCCAGTAGAAATGCCTGCTTGGTTCTTATTGATTTTTAAAATGAGTTTGGTAGTGTTTATCAAGGCTATTTAGTTCAGTGAATCTACCACTTAACTTTCTACAGCATTAACAAAAGGGGAATAATTAAGTGTTCATGCAGAGATTGGCTTACATTCCAATTTGACATGGAAGCAGTACAGTTGGCACTCCAGCAAACTCAGGGTGATTGACAACACATGAATAAAGTAATTATTTTCAGTATCTCTACTTAGCAATTACCTTGAAATTTCAAAATGGATAATTAATTCCTAATTCCTTAGTCAATATCAAAAAACTTCAGAATTTGAGCTAGGCTAAGCCTGGCAGTCTTATTCTGAACCTTTCCAAATGTTTCAGTTAACCTGTCATATGCCAAGTGACTTGGCTCAAATAAAGCGTGAAGTATTTTTCAGATTGTTAAAAAAATCCTGCATTTAAACTTACGTTTTTATTTTTAAATTAATTAATGTCAGTCCACCAAAATTTTGAAAACCGTAGAATAAATGTTTATTTGAATTCCACTGGTTTGTCTCAGATGGATTTCTCTCTGGGCATAGACAGATGGGTCTATGTGCATTCAATGTATATGGGAGAACAATCTTTGCTTTGACCTCATAACCTAGTTCAGCCCCAATTCTTATGCACCATGAGTTTATGACCCAAAATATCTACGTATATGGCTTTGTGGCAGGAGAAAGCCAGGTTTCAGGAAATCACAGCAGTGCATCGTACAGAGTGTTTTAGCTCAAGGAAGAATGGAGCATGTGAAGTCATTCTTCCTGCTCAGATGCTGCTACCCACAGTGATCTGCAGATTTTAACTGAGGATTGAGGGGATAAAAATGAAAATGTCATATTTGTAAGATGGGCTATATCAAATTTAAGATGAGTCTGTGAAAAGTTGGTTGTTAAATAAAAGTTATCAAATAAAAATCAGCCATAACGTGAAATCATTTTCTATAATGCTCTTCACTTAGAAATTTAGTAATAGAGGTGAATCTGGTGTATTGTATAATACATTTTAAGTATACTGAGTTTGAATTAACAAGGACTGTCAGTAACATTGCATACAGAATGCTTAAAATATCTAGGCAAAAAAAAGGGTACAATTCATTTGGAAGAAAATGCATCACTACTCTGACATTAATTACTAATTTCCAAGTTCCAATTTTTAATCTATGTGCCGTCTGTCAGCGCAGGCCCTGATTTTCCAGTTGCTTAATGTAGCACTAATAATTTTTAGCTTCATGGAATTTTATCTTAAAGTAAATAATCCCTTGAGCGTAAATTACTTTGCATACACTGATTCTTTATTAAAATGCTCTATTTTATCTTTCTGTCCTTTTTCCCTTTTCTTCTTTCTTGCCTTCCCTTTCTATCCATTCTTTGTGTCCCTCATCCATTTTTTTCCCCTGTGGGTTCCATAAATAAATAACATTTCAACTAGATAATAAATTCATATTTCCAACAGGTACTTACTCTTTGATAAACAAAGTTGAGAGGGTGGGTGTGGTAAAAGATGGCAACCAGGAAACTATTTCTACCTATTTCTACCAGAACTATGGAAGCCCTGGGGAGGGAGAAAGCTCCAATAATGGCTAACATTGTACTTGCTTATCTTGGTGAAATAGAGCTGGATTTAATCTGACATTTAAAAAAATTTCATTTTCTATATCTCCTTTATTAGGGGACAATCTTATGTTTTGTATACAGACACAAAACAAAACCCTGTAGAGCCTTGGCATATCTAAAAACGTTTAATTTGTCCCTTTTCATTAATAAGACTTACTTTAAAATTTGAGACTGGAAACAGTCTATATTACCAGATGATATAAAAAATGACTTCTGTTGGCAGTATGATTTCTCCATGATGTTTGCTGGGACTCCCTTAGTGAATGCTAATGTTATGCTTAGCTCAGAAAAGGTAAATTGCTTTAGTATAACAGTCTTCTGCCTTTTTTTTTTTTTTAAGTAGAAAAAGGATTATTGGTTTTATTTAATTGGTTTCCCTGTCTTCAAATCATTGTTGGCTCTTAGCGTATATTTAACTATGATTTTAAAGAAGGAAATCATAAAACAGGAGGGGAGTTCGGTGGCTTATTTTGTTATTCTAGAAAGGTCAATTTGATTCAGAAATGGACTTGCCTTGGCTTTCAGATATTTTGTAATCATTTATCTTCTTGAAATTTAAACAGATAATGTTATAGACAGAAGACTTGAGCATTAAATTTAGATTGGAAAGGAAATAGCACAATTAAGAGAACTATGCTGGAATATGCAAAAGAAACAGGTATAATAGGGGAAGTTCAACACCCAAAAGGAAATTCTACAGAGAGTTATCTGGTACCTATAGTGACCCTTCAAAAATGATTTTATTTGTTCAGGCAACTTCTTAGACAAGTTGATGACAAGCATGTGTCAAAACTAAATTTCAAACCTTAATAAGAGAAGATGCTTTTGAAAAAGCCAACTCACAGACTCCTGTTTAATAGAGATATTTTACATGGATGTTTAAGTAAGGACTTTAAGACTGTCAGGCCTGTCAGGAGACCCACAGTCAGGTAGGTGGATGATGAATTTCCTTTTCAGAAGGAATTTCTAATTTCAGTAAAGTGTACCAGAAAGTTGTTTAAACATTTTAGCAGGGATTCTCTATTTCTCAAAAGGGGTTGTGAATTTTATCTCATTAAATCCAGGTTTGGTACAATTTTTTCTCACGTCAGTTCTTTGCTTCCTGTAACACTCAAATTGCTTCCTGTAACACTGAGAATGAAATTCAAATTCTCACAAGACCCGATACATGGATGATGTCATTTCCTGCCTGATACAGTTTAGCTGTATCCCCACCCAAATCTCATCTTGAATTCCCACGTGTTGTGGGAGGGACCCAGTGGGAGATGATTGAATCATGGGGGTGGGTCTTTCCCATGCTGTTCTCGTGATAGTGAATGAATCTCACAAGATCTAATGGCTTTAAAATGGGAGCTTCCCTGCACAAACTCTTTTTGTCACCGCCATCCACATAAGATGAGACTTGCTTTTCCTTGCCTTCTGCCATGATTGTGAGACCTCTCCAGCCATGTAGAACTGTGAGTCCAATTAAACTTCTTTCTTTTGTAAACTGCCCAGACTTGGGTATGTCTTTATCAGCAACGTGAAAACGGACTAATACACTGCCATTCCTTCTCCTGACTCATGGTGCTTCCTTTCTGTTTGTTGGATATGCCTACCATAACCCTGTCTCAGATCTTTGCGTGTGCTTTTCCCTCTGCCTAGAATGCAGGTCTCTTGCCCAATGATGTGGTTTGTTCCTCTCTTTATTCATGAATCTGTTTCATTCTGACCTCATTTAGAATTACAGCCCTCCCACCTCCATCTCTTCCCTGGTACCCTCTATTTCTTTGCCCTGTTTAGATTCTAAATGCTCTTTATTGGCATTACAGCATATACTTACTGTTAATTATCTTCCCCTGTCTCCACTGGAGTGCAGATAAAGTCCACGAAGGGAGGGACTTTGTTTTGTTCCCTCTATATTCCGAGGGCTTAGAACAGTGCCTGGCTTATAGTATATGTATACGGTACCACCCTGAGGCTGAATTGTGTCCCCACAAAAATGCATATGTTGAAGTTCTACCTCTCGTACCTTATAATGTACCATATATGGAGACAGGATCTTTACGAGGCAATTAAATTAAAATGAAGCTATTAAAATTTATAAGGGAGCCCTAGTCCAATCTGACTTGTGGTCTTTTAAGAAGAGGAAATTTGGACACAGACAAGTTCAGAGGGGAGATGATGTAAAGACACAGAAGATGGCTATCTACATGCCAAGCAGAGAGGCCTGGCCTGGAACAGATCCTTCCTCATGATCCTCAGAAAGAACCAATCTTGATGAAACCTTGATCTCTGATTTTGAGCCTCGAAAACTGTGAGAAAATGAGTTTGTGTTGTTCAAGCTACCCAGTCTGTGATACTCTGCTAAGGCATCCCTCACAAGCTAATATAGCACTGTACCTATGCTTAATATGTATTTATTAAATTAATAATTAAATGGTATGGAACATTTTTATAAGGACAAAAGGTAGTGGGCATTGTTGAACACTTATGCAGGAAAGAAACACAGATGATGATTTGTTAATGGAAACTTCTCAAGGTTAGCATGGAAGCAAGACAATTTGATAGGAAGGTGAAGGTACTGGTGCTCTGTTTTTGTTGCATTACAGCTCCAAGCATCGCTGAGGGAGCATCCCAGGATGCTCTAATCCATCTTTCTGGGAGCTCTAATCCAACAAATACAGAGCACGATACTTTTGTCTTGGAGGTAATTCAGTCTCTCAGAAGTTTGAGGATATAATGTGTTGCTACTTGGAGCTTAACTATCTTAACTATGACTAATAAAGAAGAGAGCATATGAATAAAGTAATGGTGATCTGAATTTTGAAAGAAAGTGACCCCATCATTTTGGTATTCATGATGATCAGGGATGCTGATTGTTATCAGACTTATAAACTAGACTTCGAGAAATCAGACTGGAAACTTTGAAGAGAAAGACAGATATTAATTCCATTATTAAAAATACTAACTGACGAAAAACATAGCCTAAAAAGCACTTCTCTGACATTGCAATTACAACTGACTTCAATGAGGATATAAAGAGGAGTTTATATAAAGGATCCACAGGCAACATATTCACAAAACACAGAAGGAGGGACCCATGGTTAGGAGGGAATACGAAAGAGTGGCAGAAATCAATAAGACCAGTGTTAGGAAACCTGCAGGCATGGATATAACCAGACTCCCCGAAATGTCAAGGACAGCAACATTTCAGTTTTGATTTAACACGTTGGAGACACAAAAACAAGGCATGTTTCTGACCTGACTGAAACACATGGTGTAATGCTAACTGTTGATTACAAAGAAAAAGCAAAACTGTTTAAGTCTTATTTTGTTTTCATATTCTTTGCCCACAAAAATAATTTCAAACTGGAAAGTCCAAAAAAGTAACATGAAACAGGAACTGCAATCCTTACTAGGTCAGAATAGTAAGAGAATTAGTTGTTTTTAATAAGATCGAATCTCTGCCCCAGATGATGATATCCCTGGGCTGTGAGAAGACGTGCAGGGAGGCCAGGCTGTCATTATTTATCTTTGAGGAATAATGGTCAATAACAAAGACATTTAAAGATGCGCAATGTTGTGACAATCTTCCAAAAAGGACAAAAGATAACTTCTAAAAATTATGTGAAATTGGGCTAACGGTTGATTTTTATTAAACAGATTGTTAAGCAGATGGCTTGCAAACTGCAAAAGAAAAGTGATGGTCATTCATTGTCATCTATTGTCACTACCCATTGTCACATCCATTTTCATGACATCTATGCCACTAAAAGTAATTTATACCAAATCAAGCTAATTTGCTTTTTGGAAAAGACACCAACTGGAGGGTGAGAGGAGCATTTGAGATGTCCTTGGTTTTGAATTTATAAGGTATTTGTGTCGAATGAGACCCCCTTTTAACTGGCTAATGAATGCATCATTCTCTCAAAGACATCATGACCCGAGCTGAATTTAGTCTTCCCCCAGAGAAGATCTTCCCCTTTATGTCCAAACTTCTGGCCTTTTTAAAAAATTTAATTTTATGGTAACTTTTCCCCAACTTTTACTTTAGACCCGGGAGGCACACGTGCAGCTTTGTTACCTGGGTATATTGCGTGATGCTGAAGTTTGAGCATGAATGATCCTGTCGCCCAGGTACTGAGCATATTACTACATAGTTAGTTTTTCAGCCTTCGCCCCCCTCCCTAGTAGTTCCCAGTTTCTGTTGTTGCTGTATTTATGTCCGTGACTACCCAATGTTTAGCTCCCACTAAGTGAGAACATGTGGAATACAGATTTCTGTTCCTGCATTAATTCATGTAAGAGAAACAACTGATTCTCTTACTATCCCGGCCTAGTAAGGTGGTTTTGATTTGCTTGTCTCTAATTAGTGATGTTGAACGTTTTTTTATGTTTGTTAGTAGCTTGTATGTCTTCTTTTGAGAGTATTTGAGGCATACCTGCAGCCAACAGCGTATGAAAGGATCAAACCATAATGAGATACCATCACATTCCAGTCCAAATGGCTATTTAAAAAAAATTAAAAAATAACAGATGTTGGTGAGATTGCAGAGAAAATGGAATGCTTAGCCACTGTTGGTGGGAAAGTAAAGGAGATAACCCACTGTGGAAAGCGGTCTGGAGAGTTATCAAACAATTTAATACAGAACTACCATAAAATGCAGCAATCTCTAGATATATACTCAAGGGAGTATCAGTCATTCCATCATAAAGCTGCATGCGTACGTTCACATTCCTCACAGCAATATTCACAATAGCAAAGACATGGAATCAACCTAGATGCCTGTCAGTGGTGGACTAGATAAAGAAAATGTAATATATATACACCATGGAATACTATGCAGCACAAACAAAAAATGAGATAATGGCCTTTGCAGCAACATGGATGGAGCTGTAGGCCATTATCCTAAGGGACTTAACATAGGAACCGAAAAACAAGTAGTTCATGTTTTCACTTATAAGTGGGAACCAAGCGTTGAGTACACACGGGCACAAGGAAGGGAACAATAGACACTGGGGCCTGTTTGAGGGTGGAGGGTTGCAGGAAAGGAGGATTAAAAAACTGTTAGGTGTTACGCTGATTACTTGGGTGACAGACTTACATGTACACTAAACCCCTATGACAAGCAATTTACTCATGTAGCAAACCTGCACATGTAATCCTTGAATTTAAAATAAAAATTGGAAAAAAACCAAAACGAAACAAAAATTGGGTTTTCCTCCCACTCACACACACAAAAGAGAAGTATCAGGGCTTTTGCCCACTTTTTAATGGCGTTATTTGCCTTCTGCTTGTTCAGTTGTACCTTATAGATTCTGGATATTTGGACCTTTGTTAAATGGAGTTTGTGAATATTTTGTCCCATTCTGTAGCTTGTCTGTTTGCTCTGTTGATAGTTTCTTTTACTGTGCAGAAGCTCTTTAGTTTTATTAGATTCCACTTGTCAATTTTTGTTTTTGTTGCAATTGCTTTTGAGGACTTAGTCATAAATTCTTTCCCAAGGCTGATGCCCAGAATGGTCAAGAATTTGTTAGTTTTCTTGCTCAGTGAGCTGTTTAATGTTGTCAGTGGTGTGTTAAAGTCTCCCACTATTGTTGTGTGACTATCTAAGTCTTTTTGTAGGTGTACAAGCCTGTTTTGAAATGAATTTGGGTGTTCCAAAATTGAGTACGGATATATTTAGGATAGTTAAGTCCTGTTGAATTGAATCTTTCATCAGCATGTCATGTCCTTCTTTGTCCCTTTGCACTGTTGGTGGTTTAAAGTCTGTTTTATCTGATGTAAGACGATGACCTCCATGCTAAATGGAAAACAAAAAAGAGCAGAGGTCACTATTCTTTCATCAGATAAAACAGACTTTAAACCAACAACAGTGAAACCGTTTACTTTCAGCCTGTGGATATCATTAAGAGTGTGAGATGGGTCTCTTGAAGACAGTAGACTGATGGGCCTTTCCAACCTGCTAGTGTGTGCTTTTATTTTATTTATATATATATATACACACACACACACATATACACACAAACACAAACACATACATATGAAGAACATGCAGGATTGTTGCACAGGTACATACATGGCACGTGTTTGGCGTATTTCATTTAGCTGTTCTTCAAAGTTCCTTCATGTTGTAACTCGTATCAAAACTTCCTTTTTAAGGCAGAGTAATATTTCATTGTATGTCTATCATACGTTTTGTTTAATCATTCAGCTAATGATGAATTAGAGGGTCAACATCAAATGTCCAGCTTAAATTTTTTCTTTTTTGAGACAGAGTCTTGCTCTGTTGCCCAGGCTGGAGTGCAATGGTGTGATCTCGGCTCACATGCAGGATTGTTGCACAGGTACATACATGGCACGTGTTTGGCGTATTTCATTTAGCTGTTCTTCAAAGTTCCTCCATGTTGTAACTCGTATCAAAACTTCCTTTTTAAGGCAGAGTAATATTTCATTGTATGTCTATCATACGTTTTGTTTAATCATTCAGCTAATGATGAATTAGAGGGTCAACATCAAATGTCCAGCTTAAATTTTTTCTTTTTTGAGACGGAGTCTTGCTCTGTTGCCCAGGCTGGAGTGCAATGGTGTGATCTCGGCTCACAGCAACCTCTATCTCTTGGGTAACTTTATAATTACCCCACATGTAGTATTTTATTACCTAAATCTCTAAGAAAAAACCTATCTGAGCCTTCTGGGGAATTGTGTATGTGTGTGTTTTCTCTAGGCGGAAGGTGGGAACATAAGATGCCCTTTCTCTGTCTCTTACTTTATTTCAGTGGGTGTTGAATGGCAATGTGAGCATCCACTCATGAAGGTCACGTGACCAGAAACACAGTTAGCTTCCTGGCTTTCCTCCCTTCTTTCCTGACAGGCACCTCCCATGGCCCCAAATGGAGGAGCCTACTGCCTGGCTTGCCTCTCTGTCAACTCTCCTTCCATCCCTACTTGTCCCTTCCTCTCACCATCCTGTCTCTGCTCTGTGCTAAGTGGTTTATCAGAAGTCATCTCATTTGCTGCTGCTGCTGCTGCTTTTTTTTTTTTTTTTTTTTTTGGAGACAGTTTTGCTTTTGTTGCCCAGGCAGGAGTGAAATGGCGTGATCTCAGCTCACTTCAACCTCCATCTCCTGAGTTCAAACGATACTCCTGCCTCAACCTCCCAAGTAGCTGGGACTACAGGTATGTGTCACTATGCCTGGCTAATTTTGCAATTTTAGTAGAGACAGGGTTTTACCCTGTTGGTCAGGCTTGTCTCTAACTCCTGACCTCAAGTGATTCACTTGCCTTGGACTCCCAAAGTGTTGGGATTACAGGCATGAGCCACCGCACCTGGCCTCATTTGTTTCTTAAGGCACCTTCCCTGACATGTAGGTCTCAAGCCCACGTTGAGACATTTGCTTTCTGCCCCATCATTTTACTTCAACAAGTTTTTTGAAGGTCACTAATAAAAGAAGTCACTCCTTCCAGTGACATTTCCTTGATCTTCATTCTTGTCATTCCGTCTAGAGTATGAGACCTCACTTACACCACCCCTTGGAAACATTTTCCTTGTTATCTATATATCCTAGCCCTTACCAAGCTATGATCACAACAATAACCTTTTATATTTGAATTATTATGCTTACCTGTAGGAATTTTAGTGTTTCACTGAATTTTCTTTCCTAACATCTTTGGAAATTTCCAGGGAATTACTTTGTTTCATAGATTTTTATTCTGTCATATATATTCTATTATGTCATATAATATAAAACATTTATAGCTTTTGTTTAGTCATATAAGCCTGTCACATCAGATAACACTGTTGCATTATTTTTGTACACTTCCCCTCTTGTTGGTTACCCCAGGTTACTGCCTTTCTCCATGTCCTGTCTTCTTGCCTCATTACCAGACTGCTGCCTCCACTGCCAGTGACCTCAGTGATATTACATTTTCCTGCACACTATGTATCCCACTGGTAACTCCTATTTACTCATTTAACCAGCCTTCTTCCCTTAACTGTATCCCCTGCCCCATGAGGCAGATCCTTCAGCTACTGCTAAAAGTGACTTCTTGTGTGGTCCAAGTATAGATCTAAGCTTGACCTCAGGAAACCTTCCGGGGCTGGCATTTGGGGAATACTTTGCCCCATAAGGAGGCACCTGCAGGAATGTACACCCTTCACTTATGTTAGACACCCAGGGTTCTAACTCCACTTTTGTCTCTCCCTCTTCTGCTTTCTATTTGGTTTTATTGGCTCAGGCTTACACATGGGCAGGTGATGTGTCCACATGTCTACTGGCTGTTCCAGGGTCACATTCTTAGAACACAGAACATGATGCGAAAAGCTTCTCTATTCTTGTTCCAGTTTTATGAAAGACCTCAGGGAAAGACTGATACTGGCTTGGCTTGGGTCATGAGCTCACCTCAGCTTCAATCACAGTGGTAAAGCCTCGGGGCTTTGTAATTAATTTAATTGGGTAGGGACCAGCCTGTGGTTTGGAGGATAGGGAATTTCATCAAAACAAAGGGATGTGGACTCTTCCTGAGCTAGGTGATCCTTCCAATTTTTATCCACAAATCATGCAGAACCAATGCCACCCCAAAATGATGCCCTAGAAAGCAGACTCAGCTGGTAAGCTTTAAAATGACTATTAAAATTTAGTTTCCTTGGACTTCACACGATAACCATCTGTTTTTCTTCCTCCTTCTGTCTCCCCTTTCTTCTGTTGATTTTTAAAACTTTTCTTCATCTTTCTTCTTTTGCAATATTTCTACTTCCCGTTCTCTAAAAGCAAGATTATTTCCCAGCTTCTCCTACTTCTATATCTTTTTGCTCTTCTAACTCACAATTTCAAGGCCAACCTTTGTGCAGCTAATTAAATATATCCAGTTTTGACATTTTCCCTGTGCCCTAGATACACGTTTCTGGGTGTTTACTTGATATCTCCACCCAAATGTCTTATAGACCCTTTCAATTCAATATTATCAGAGCTACTTCATTTTAGTCATAGACACCTGTGGCAAAACTATATTTTGGGGCTTCCAAAACTGTGTTGCAGGAAAGATATATCCTTCTTGCAAACTTACCTCTAGACCTGAACCAATGAAAATTCCTTGTGTTTTGTACTTTTGGCTGATCCTGGGATTGGGGCTTTCACACCTCGTCTTGCCCATGGCTTTGCACCCTACGTGCAGGCTCTGAACCTTGTCTCCTGTTGGTTCCCTCTTTCTGCCTTTGCCTACAACTCCCAGGAACTGTGGACCTTCAAACCATCACCTGAAAATGTTTGGTGATAGCTTTAGTCAAGATTACTGTAGAGGGAATTCTTGCGTAGAGAAGTTTGTACTAAATCTCTTTTAAGATTCCCACCAGTTCTAAGGATTGGTGATTTTATAGGATAAAATGTGTAATATTTTCTTATATGGCCATATTCCCTTGATTTAGCTGAAAGTCTTTGTCATTTATATATGTGTTTGGGGCTGATGTTAAATTTCTTTATGCATTTGTTTGAAACAAATGGTTCATTACTTGCAGCGTGGATGGTTTTTGGCTTCCATGGATTATCCTGGCTTTGCTATTTGTTTTGGTGGAGAAAAACTCCTAATTAGCTCCGTGGCAGAAACTGGCAGTTTTCTCCCATGTTGTTCTCTCATTCCTCCATACTAATAGCCTTTTCAGCGGACACATAGCAGCCTCTTTGACCTCTCAGTCTCCTTGGAGCTGAGTGTGAGGGAGTTCTAAACGCGAGGGAAGTGTGAGCGGGGCAACTCCTGTGTGTCCTTAGGGGGAGGTGGCTTGCCTTCGTTCTGCGCTTTTCTTTTCCCCCCAGTGGCTGTAATGCAGGGATGGGAGCAGGTGCCTTGGACCATAGAGACGAGTGCAATACTCCAGGATGGACAAGTGACAACATACAGGGGGCCTGGGTCCCCACATGCAGAGCTACTACCACATGAGTCCAGTTTGTGAGGGAAAAAACTTGAATCTTGTTGAAGCCACCATTATTTTGGATAATAATAGGTCTTATCATTTAAAGCTATATCCTAAAAGATACAACCAGTTTGCATTTTCTCATAATCCTGTAGTCAAACCCGTATCTTCTGTGTATCATACTGGTAATTGCTATTTAGATAAGTAAACTAATAGAGCTATATATGGAAAGTGGATTAGACTGAGGGGCCCTGGAGCCTGGACAAATAAAGATTTTAGGAGCCAGGTTTGAATAAAGGAGATAAGAAAAGCAAGCTAGCATTTACTAAGCATCTACTATATACCAAGCACTATGTCAGGGGCTTTCAAGATGACACCTCATTTAATTCTAGAGTTGAATATTGTTATCCTCATTTTGTAGCTAAGGAAACTTAGTTGGCAAGGAGAATTTGGCCAGTGACCAGTAAAGGTGAAACCAGAATTTAGCTGTAGGTCTGATCCCCAGACCTAGCTCTTCTCCCTGATGCTTGAAGAGAGGGTAGAGGGAGATCTTGAGTGTGGTGAAGAGCTGGCGGGAAGACGTCCCAGCAGTCACCATTGGGGAGCCTCCTGGGGAAAATGTCACAAATGACTGTTAAAAATTGTAAATTGGCAATTTATAATTGTATACATTTATGGGGTACAACATGACATGATTTATGAATTCAGTGTGGAATAATTAAATCAAGCCAATTAATATATCTGTCACCTAAAATGTTATTTTTTTGTGTGTGTGGTGAGAGCCTTTGAAATTTACTCTCTCAGCTATTTTGAAATTTATAATACACTATTATTAACTATATTCACCACACTATGCATTAGATCTTAAAAAACAAACAAAAAAATGAAAACCCAAACTTATTACTCCTGTCTGAGATTTTGCACCCTTTGGCTACCATTTCTCCATTCCCACCCCCACTTCAGCCCCATACCCAGTGCCTTTGTAATCACCATTCTACTCTCTGCTGCTTTGAGTTTGATTGTTTTAGATTCCCATATGAATGAGAACATGCGATATTTGTTGTTTTTCTCTGCCTGACTTATTTCACTTAGCATAATGTTCTCTAATTACATCCACCCTGTTGAAAATGACAGAATTTCCTTCTTTTACAAGGCTAAATAATATGCCATCATGTATAGACCACATCTGCTTGATCTGTTCATCTGTTGTTGGACACCTAGACTGAGTCTATAACTTGGCTAATGTGAATAGCGTGGCAATGAACATGTGAGTGCAGAGACCTCTTCAGAAAACTGATTTCATTTATTTTGGGTAAATACTCAGAAGTGGTATTATTCAATCCCCTGGTAATTCTACTTCTAGTTTTTTGAGGAAGCTCCATACATTTTTCCATAAGGGGTGTTTACATTCCCACTGTCAGAATACAGTGGTTCCCTTTTTTTCACATCCTCAGCAGCACTTATCTTTTGCATGTTTAGATAATAGCAATTCTGACAGGGATGAGTGATATCTCGTTGTGGTTTTAGTTTGCATTTTCCTAATGATTAGTGATGTTGAGCCTTTTTTTTTTTTTTAATTTGGGTACCGGAGTACATGTGCAGATCATGCAGGATTGTTGTATAGGTACATACATGGTAAGATGGTTTGCTGCCTTTATCCCCCCCATCACCTATATCTGGCATTTCTCCCCACGTTATCCCTCCCCACCCTTCCCATCCCCCACTGTCCATCCCCAGCAGACAACAGTGTGTGATGCTCCCCTCCCTGTGTCCACATGTTCTAATTGTTCAACACCAACCTATGAGTGAGAAGATGTGGTGTTTGGGTTTCTGTTCTTGTGTCGGTTTGCTGAGAATGATGGTTTCCAGATTTATCCATGTCCCTGTGAAGGACACGACGTCACCATTTTTTATGGCTGCGTAATATTCCATGGTGTATATATGCCACATTTTATTTATCCAGTCTATCGTTGATGGACATTTGGGTTGGTTCCAGGTCCTTGCTATTGTAAACAGTGCTGCTATGAACATACATGTGCATATGTCTTTATAATAGAACAATTTATAATCCTTTGGGTACATACCCAGTAATGGGACTGCTGGGTCAAATAGTATTTCTATTTCTAGGTCCTTGAGGAATCGTTACACTGTCTTCCACAATGGTTGCACTAATTTGCACTGCCACCAACAATGTAAAAATGTTCTTATTTCTCCACATCCTCTCTAGCATCTGTTGTCTCCTGATGTTTTAATGATCACCATTCTAACTGGTGTGAGATGGTGTCTCAATGTGGTTTTGATTTGCATTTCTCTAATGACCAGTGATGATGGGCATTTTTCATATGTTTATTGGCCTCATAGATGTCTTCTTTTGAAAAGTATCTGTTCATATCCTTCACCTACTTTTGAATGGATTTGTTTGTTTTTTCTTGTAAATCTGTTTTAGTTCTTTTTAGATTCTGGATATTAGCCCTTTGTCAGATGGATAAATTGCAAAAAATTTTTCCCATTCTGTTGGTTGCTGGTTGACTCTAATGATTGTTTCCTTTGCTGTACAGAAGCTCTGGAGTTTAATTAGATCCCATTTGTCTATTTTGGCTTTTGTTGCCATTGTTTTTGGTGTTTTAGTCATGAAGTCCTTACCTATGCCTATGTCCTGAATGGTTTTGCCTAGGTTTTCTTCTAGGGTTTTTATGGTGTTAAGTCTTATGTTTAGATCTTTAATCCATTTGGAGTTAATTTTAGTGTAAGGTGTCAGGAAGGGATCCAGTTTCTTCTTTCCGCACATTGCTAGCCAGTTTTCCCAACAGCATTTATTAAACAGGGAATCCTTTCCCCATTGCTGTTCTTTTCAGGTTTGTCAAAGAGCAGATGATTGTATATGTGTGGTGTTGCTTCTGAGGTCTCTGTTCTGTTCCATTTGTCTATATCTCTGCTTTGGTACCAGTACCATGCTGTTTTGATTACTGTGGCCTTGTAGTATAGTTTGAAGTCAGGCAGCATGATGCCTCCCACGTTGTTCTTTTTGCTTAGGATTGGCTTGGCTATTTGGGCTCTCTTTTGGTTCCATATGAAGTTTGAAGTGTTTTTTCAAATTTTTTTTTTTTTTTTAGCCGGAGTTTCACTTGTTACCCAGGCTGGAGTGCAATGGCGCGATCTTGGCTCACCGCAACTTCCGCCTCCTGGGTTCAGGCAATTCTCCTGCCTCAGCCTCCTGAGTAGCTGGGATTACAGGCACGCACCACCATGCTCAGCTAATTTTTTGTATTTTTAGTAGAGACGGGGTTTCACCATGTTGACCAGGATGGTCTCGATCTCTTGACCTTGTGATCCACCCGCCTCGGCCTCCCAAAGTGCTGGGACTACAGGCTTGAGTCACTGTGCCCAGCCCTGATTTTTTTTTTTTTTTTTTAAGAAGGTCATTGGTAGCTTGATGGGGATGGCATTGAATCTATAAATTACTTTGGGCAGTATGGCCATTTTCATGATGTTGATTCTTCTAAACCATGAGCATGGAATGTTTTTCCATCTGTTTGTGTCCTCTCTTATTTCCTTGAGCAGTGGTTTGTAGTTCTCCTTTAAGAGGTCCTTTACATCCTTTGTTAGTTGTATTCCTAGGTATTCTCTTTATAGCAATTATGAATGGGAGTTCACTTTTGATTTGGCTCTCTGTTTGTCTGTTATTGGTGTATAGAAATGCTTGTGATTTCTGCACATTGATTTTGTATCCTGAGACTTTGCTGAAGTTGCTTATCAGTTTCAGGAGATTTTGAGCTGAGACGATTGGGTCTTCTAAATATACAATCATGTCATCTGCAAAATTTTAAATATATCCATTGGCCATTTGCATGTCTTCATTTGAGAAATGTCTATTCCAGTCCATTGTCCATTTTTATTTATTTATTTTTTGCTATTGAGCTGTTCAAGTTTCCAATGTATTTTGAATATTAACCCCTTATCAGATGTGTGGCTTGCAAATATTTTCCTGTAACCAGTAGATTTTATCTTTACACTGTTGTTTCTTTGCTGTGCAGAAGGCTTTTAGTTGCATATAGTTTTTAGTTTGACTTGTGACTGAAGGATGAACCTGAGGATGTTGAGATGTACATCCTCCAGCAGGAGGCAAAGAACTGAATTTAGGTTAGTGAGTCAAGGAGTTAGGATCCTGTCTTTACGTCCTGGTTCGCATTCAGTGGGAGAGGGGGCTTTTTTAAGTTCAATGCAGACTGATGAGGCTCAAACATTCCTTTATCCAGATCATTAAAAGAAGGGCATAAAAACAGAGAAAAGTTTGTTTGGAAGTTTAATACAGAGTAATATTCATTCCAACACCAGACTGAGGGAGAAACTGTCTTGAAACTCTGTGGCTATCATCTTTTAAACCAGGAGTAGGGGAGAAGCTGTCAGAATGGTGCCACCATGTGTCAGAGTAAAGAATAGCAATAATTGGGACAATAACAGCAGCAAACAGGAGTCCATGGCAGCTTGCAGGAGACTGGGGTTTTGGGGACAGGTGGTGAAAGTATGATAGATAAAGGCTTTTTTTTTTTTTTTTTTTTTTTTAAGTGAAATACTGATGAGGATTCACTATGGCCTGGGAAAACAGCATTATATTAGGATAGTTACCTGAGCCTTTTAGTTATTTCCAAGCCTGGTGAAGGGAAGGTTACTTGCAGAAACTGGAGATTGTAGAAGCACATTCTCCTTCTCTTTTTTTTTTTCTTTTTCTCTTTTTGAGATGGACTCTCACTCTGTCGCCCAGACTGAAGTGCAGGGATGTGATCTCACCTCACTGCAACCTCCGCCTCCCGGGTTCAAGCAATTCTCCTGCCTCAGCCGCCCAAGTAGCTGGGATTACAGGTGTCTGCCACCATGCCCAGCTAATTATTCTGTATTTTTAGTAGAGTCAGGGTTTCACCATGTTAGCCAGGCTGGTTTTGAACTCCTGACCTCAGTTTATCCGCCTGCCTCAGCCTCCCAAAGTGCTAGGATTACTGACGTGAGCCACAGCAAGAAGTGCATTTTTAGACAACCAGGAAAACTTGAATTTGGTGTTTATCCTTGAGTGAGATTTGTAGATCATGACTAAAATCCCCAATAGCTTGGGAAGTTTAGGAAGGATTTTCCTTGCATATAGGAAGTAGAGAGGGCAGAGGTAAACAAGGGAACTAGCAACTGAGCTTTGGGTTCCAGGAGGCACAAGAAGGTTCCAGAAGTGACTGAACATTGACATCTCGAGCTCGATCTCGAAATAAGTCCAGGCAGTCAAAGCTGGCCTCTAAATGTGGCTGAAATTGCTGATCTGCGTATAGTTTATAACTTTTATAACTTCACACTCCAGGAAAGTAATCTTGTGATTTTACTACGGCCAAAATGAGCATCTTGTCTCATTGCTTTATACTTGAGGACAAAAGAACTGAGAAGTTGCGTTAGAGATGACAATCACGGAAGCTGTCGTACTTCTGTACTTCCTCAGTGAATCAGGCCTGTGTGTAGCCACTGCTGGGCAGGCTTTCCTCTGCTGCCTGGGCCTTTCTGTTCTCCTCCATCCCTGACTGCTTTGTAACTATTATTTGGACAGAGATGGGCACTTGATCCACGATTGGCTAGTGACTCATTAGATTATTGACTTGATATGAGACGGATTGCCATGCCAGTTGTATTTCTTCTTTCAGGTGTTTGAAATGGAAAATACTGAGAATATTAGTCGTTTCCGTAGCTGAAGCTGAAAGTATGCGCAGAGGGTCTTAGAGGTAGAGTTAGCTCCATGATGTTGGTGAGGGTCCATGTGGGATTACGAGGAAAGGACAAACAGGAGCTGGCAAAGATTTTCTGCCCGAAACCGCATGCCAAGAGGAAAGTGCTGGAGACAGTTGACGATCACTGAAATTGCCTTAGTTTCTGATGGCTACCTTGTTCCAGGTCCAGTTCTAGCTCAGCTCCACTCCATATCTGTGCTTATGAACAAACTCATCTTTTGAGGCCCATTGAATGTCTTTTCCTTGCAATGGACGTATTAGTCAGGGTTTCTAGAGGGACAGAACTAATAGAGTATATATACACACACACACAAAGGGGAATTTGTTAAGTATTAACTCACATAATCACAAGGTCCCACAATAGGCTGTCTGCAAGCTGAGGAGCAAGGAGAGCCACTCTGAGTCCCAAAACTGAAGAACTTAGAGTCTGATGTTTGAGGTCAGGAAGAATCCAGCAAGGGAGAAAGATGTAGGCTGGGAGGCTAGGACGGTCTCTCCTTTTCATGTTTTTCCATCTGCTTTATATTTGCTGGCAGCTGACTAGATTGTGCCCACCAGATTAAGGGTGGGTCTGCCTTTCCCAGCCCACTGACTCAAATGTTAATCTCCTTTGGCAACACCCTCACAGACACACCCAGGAACAATACTTTGCATCCTTCAGTCCAATCAAGTTGATGCTCAGTATTCACAAGTCCACCCCTTGTCAACTTGAACCCATACACATCTCATGAAATCACACATAATCTTCAAATAAAGACAATAATAAGGTCATAATTATACCTAACGTAATACAACTATCCTTCATAAAACTGGAAACTCACCAATCCCCAACTCCGATACTATTACATAAAGGTAACAATACATAAATGCTGATATGAAGTCAATACATCTTATGTCACATGATAAAAGGAAATAAAGATATTTTCTTAGTGTAAGTGTATACATGCACAAACATGTTTTTAGCAAAAGGAGGAAATACTCATGACAATGACAGTCCCCGTTCTGCAGCTGGTCACATGGTCGTAGCTGGTGTTGATGACAACCTTCTCCTACTACCCATTCTGTACTCCCTTTGCCTTCAGCAAGCACCTCAGCAGGTTGTGTGTTTTTCCTGGTGGAGTGACCCAAACCTTCATTGCTGTGGGGTCAGGACCATTTGGAGTCCTGCCTGGATTGGGCTGTTGTAGTTTCCCATTGACCTTAATCTCAGGGCATGGTAATACTAAGAGACACCCCAAGGGATCTCCTGTATTGCATGCATACTCTTCCTTACCTCTGTTGTAGAGTGGTAGGCTGATTTCATCTTGATAGTCCAGGGCAATCACCCCAGACAACACTGTGACTCCATTCTTAGCCTGTTGACTTAAAGGTAGGAGGAGCCCAAAGTATCCACGTGGCAATCTTAATTTCTAGTTTAATGGAATTGTTGTTGTGCTTCCTGATGGCAGCATTCTTCCTTCTGGAACTAAGACCTTTAAGCCAGCAGAACATAATGTCGCAGGAACAAGAAGCAAAAATTTTGCTAGTTAATCACTTGTGATGGTGAGTGGTGCCACTCCCACTTCCACTCCATGATTCCTGGACCTGTGAATCCTGGCTATGGGAGAAACAGTACCATATACTGGACACTGATTCAGAGCATGCACGGCCTTCTGAAGAACTTTGCCCCAGCCCTGCAAAGTATTGTCACCTAGTAGGCCTTGTAATTGTGACTTCAAAAGGCCATTCCACCATTCTATCAATCTAGCTGCTTCAGAATGATGGGGAACATGGTTAGACCAGTGAATTCCATGAGCATGAGCCCACGGCCGCACTTTTTTAGCTGTAAAGTGAGTGCCATAGTCAGAGGCAATGCTGTCTGGAATACCATGATGGTGAATAAGGCATCTGTGAGTCCACAGATGGCAGTCTTGGCAGAAGCCCGCATGCAGGATAGGCAAACCTATATCTGGAGTAAGTGTCTATTCCAATGAGAACAAACCTCAGCCCTTTCCATGATGGAAGAGGTCCAATATAATCAATTTGCCACCAGGTAGTTGGCTGATCACTCCAAGGAATGGTGCCATGTTGAGGGCTCAGTGTTGGTTGCTGCTGCTGGGAAAATGGGCACTCAGCAGTGGCCATAGCCAGGTCAGCCTTGATGAGTGGAAGTCCATGTTGCTGAGCCCATGTGTAACCTTCATTCCTCCCACCATGGCCACTTTGTTCATGGGCTCATTGAGCGATGACAGGGGAGGCTGGGAAAAGAGGCTGAGTGGTGTCATCCTATCCACTTGATTATTAAACTTCTCCTCCACTGAGGTCACCATTGGTGAGCACTCACATGGCATACAAATATCTCCACAGTGACCACTCAGAGAGGTTTATCCACATACCTCTTTCCTAAATTTCTTTTCTTTTTTTTTTTTTTTTTTTGAGACGGAGTTTCGCTCTTGTTACCCAGGCTGGAGTGCAATGTCGCGATCTCGGCTCACCGCAACCTCCGCCTCCTGGGTTCAGGCAATTCTCCTGCCTCAGCCTCCTGAGTAGCTGGGATTACAGGCACGCACCACCATGTCCAGCTAATTTTTTGTATTTTTAGTAGAGATGGGGTTTCACCAAGTTGACCAGGATGGTCTTGATCTCTCGACCTCGTGATCCACCCGCCTCGACCTCCCAAAGTGCTGGGATTACAGGCTTGAGCCACCGCACCCGGCCTCCTAAATTTCTTTGTCACCAATTTACCAATCATGATTCTTCCAAGTCCCTGACATTCTGCCAAACCATTGGCTATATTTCATGAATCAGTATATAATTGCACATCTGGCCATTTCTCCTTTCATGCAAAGTGCACAGCCAAGTTCTGCCCACTGGAAAGACTTTTTCTTCACCACCGTCCTTCAGGGATGTCCTAGAAAGGGGCTGTAGTGCTGCAGCTGTCCACTTTTGGGTGGTGCCTGCATATGGTGCAGAACCATCTGTGACCTAGGCCTGAGTCTGCTCTTCCTCTGTCAACTGATCATAGGGAACTTCCCGTGATTCCCGTGGTGCAGGTTGGGGGAAAGAAGGCAGGTGGCAGAAGTGGAGACCATGGGCATTTGAGCCACTTCCTCATGTAACTTACGTGTGCCTTCAGGACCTACTTGAGCCTGATCATGTATATACCACTTCCATTTGATGATGGATTGCTGCTGCACATGACCCACTTTATGGCTGGATGGTCAGAAGGCACCCAGTTCATGTAGGCAGTTCAGGACTCATGATGACTTGATGACCCATAGTCCAGTTCATGTAGGCAGTTCAGGACTCATGATGACTTGATGACCCATAGTCAAATGTTCTATTTCTACCAATATCCAGTAACAGGCCAAGAGCTGTCTCTCAAAAGGAGAGTAGTTATCTGCAGAAGATGGCAGGGCCTTGCTCCAAAATTCTAGTGGCCTCCATTATGATTCACCTATGGGGGCCTGCCAAAGGCTCCACACAGCGTCCCTATCTGCACTGACACCCACCTCAAGCACCATTGGATCTGCTGGGTCTTATGGCCCAAGTGGCAGGGAAGCTTGCACAGCAGCCTGGACCTGCTGCAGAGCCTTCTCCTCTTCTGGACCCCACTCAAAACTGGTAGCTTTTCAGACCACTCGATAAATGGGCCAGAGTAACACACCCAAATGAGGAATGTGTTGCCTCTAAAATCCAAATAGGCATTGGATTTGGCCCCTCCTACAACCAAGAAAGTGGCATACTGGGCATTGTACCTCTTTCTTGGTTGTAGGAGGGGCCAAATGCAGCAACTTCACCTTAGAAGGAATATCTCGACGGGCCCCACACCACTGTCCCCCTAGAACTTTTACTGAGCTAGAAGGTCCCTGAGTTTTAGTTGGATTTATTTCCCATCCTGTGGCACGCAAACATCTCACCAATAAGTCCAGTGTGTTTGCTACTTCTTGCTCACTGGATCCAGTCAGCATATCATTGATGGTAACGGACAACTGTGATATCTAGTGGAAGTGAAAAGCCATCAAACCTCTCCAGATTAAGATTATGACAGGAAGCTAGAGCTACCATGTGATGTTGAGCCTACGGGTGCACAGAAGTCGAGAATTGAGATTTCAGAAGATAAATGGAAATGCCTGGATTTCCAGGCAACAGTTTTCTGCAGGGGCAGGACCCTCATGGGGAAGCTTTGCTAGGGCAATGTGAAAGGGAAACGTGGGGGTGGATTTCCCACATGGAGTCCCTACTGGGGCACTGCCTAATGCAGCTGTGAGAAGAGGGCCACCGTCCTCCAAGCCCAGCATGGCAGATTCACCGACAGCTTACACTATGCTTCCGGAAAAGCTGCAGACACTCAACTGGCAACCTGTGAAAGCAGCTTGTAGGGAGGCTGTACCTTGCAAAGCCACAGGGGTGGAGCTGCTCAAGACCATGGGAACCTAACTTTTGCATCATTGTGCCCTGGATGTGAGACCTGGAGTCAAAGGAGATCATTTTGAAGCTTTAAAATTTGCCCTGCTAGATTTCAGACTTGTGTGGGTCCCTGTAATCCTTTTGTTTTGGCTAATTTCTGCCATTTGGAACCACTGTTATTTACTTAATACCTGTACCCTCATTGTATCCAGGAAGTAACTAGCTTGCTTTTGATTTTACAGGCTCATAGGTGGAAGGGGGTTGCCTTGCCTTAGATAAGACTTGGAACTGTAGACTTTTGGGTTAATGTTAAACTGAGTTAAGAATTTGGGGGATTGCTGGGAAGGCATGATTGGTTTTGAAATGTGAGGACGTGAGATTTGGAGAGACCAGGGGAGGAATGATATGGTTTGGCTGTGTCTCCACCCAAATCTCAACTTGAATTGTATCTCCCAGGATTCCCACATGTTCCTGCAGGGACCCTGGGGGAGGTAGTGGAATCATGGGGGCCAGTCTTTCCCATGCTATTCTCGTGTTAGTGAATAAGTCTCCTGAGATCTGATGGATTTATCAGGGATTTCTGCTTTTGCTTCTTTCTCATTTTCTCTTGCTGCTACCATGTAAGAAATGCCTTTCACTTTCCACCATGATTCTGAGGCCTCCCCAGCCATGTGGAACTGTAAGTCCAATTAAACCTCTTTTTGTTCCCAGTTTTGGGTATGTCTTTAGCAGCAGTGTGAAAACAAGCTAATACAACGGAAATAGCTGAGATCCAGCAGAGATAAAGGGAAAGGAAAGCCTTCCTGGGATCATAGACCAGGAAGGCCTCTAAGTCCTTGGATGGTGAGAGCGCAGGTCTCTGAATTGGCCAACACCTGGGCAGAGCTGCAGACATGTCACAAATGTCATTTCATTTGGTCCTTATAACGACCTTAGAGGACAGCAGAGCAGGTACTATTACTGTCTTCATTTTTTACTTATGAGAAAAGTGCTCGAGGTTTAATGAATCACTCTGAGCTGTGTAAATAATACCTGGCAGAGATATGGCTTGAACCTAGGTATCCCCACTTGAATTGCCTGATTTTTCTCACTAGGCCAGGCCTTTGGTCCGGTACTATGCATCAGAATCACCTGGCTTCTCATGATCCTTGTGCTTGAGCCTCAGCCTTTCAGAGTCTGATTCAGTAAATCTGGGAGCTGGGTCTAAGCCCCTGTGTTTTTTCACTATCTGTGGGTGAATGTGAGGAGCTTCCCTTGCTAAGCATCTGTCTCGGACAATGCAGGCTCAGCAGTACCTCCATTGTGGTGTGTTGGAAACAGATGCTTGGTGCCTCAAAGAAAAATTAGCATCGAGACAAAGGATCTTTCAGCAATGCAGTTTTTACTTCCTGGACTGCAGGAAGGGTACCCTAGCTAGCCATCTATACATCTCCAGACTAAAATATCAATCTATCCACTTTAGGGGTCATGTCTTACATAAGCAGAATAACCTGTGCTACGAGAGTACAGTAAACAAAAGGAAACACACACATTTATCCCTTACACGTTTAGGGTCATCCTTATTGCTGTGTCTGATCTCTGTTGGCTGGAGCCAGACCTCACAATTTAAAGTAAAATCTGATTGGCTAATAACTTAAAGCTTTTCTAAATAGGTAAACGCAGTGGAGAGCTGGGACATGCCTATGAGCACGTCCAGCACAGATATCTTGGTTAAAGTACAAGGACATAGAAAGTACGACCTGCCTGTAAGCACAGCATGTCTAACAGCTACATAGGATAGGGCTGAACATAGTTATTAGCACATACTTATTCTTTAACAAGAAAGGAAACTTTAAAAAGGATCTTTCCTACTTCTCGCATGGTGTTACCCCAAGCTGGCTTACAGACTTCAGCCCCGAAGAAATGCCATATGATGGGGAGAAGTCAAGAAACCACTTTTCACTCAGCATGTTCAGTGTCTAAGGAAAGAATGGAACCATGCTGGTGTCAAGGGACGATTTAGGGCCTTTTACCTTCACAGTCTAAATCAACCACCCATCCTTTGACAAGGACAATTAAAACAATGTTATGTATTATGTGGATTTTTATCCTTATAAAAATATAGTATCTTAAAAACTCCTTTGAAACATATAATCCACCTGCAAAACATAGACCTCCTATGCAAATGTAGTTTTCTAGCCAGTCCCATAGCTCCCTTTTCAGGTCGATTGTCACCATTAAACCCCTTCTCTAGATAAATCCTGGAGCTATCAGGAAGACTTATATGTGATGCTGAAAGAGGAGTTACTTTAGTAGTGAATGAAAAGACAGGTAGCCTGAGAGAGAACGTCAGGGGTCTTCTGGCTGCAAGCCCTTGTTGATTGGGCACTAGACCGAAGTTGCAGAGGCCTGGGGAACTGCTGGGTCATGGCTGCAGAAGGACAGTGTCTCCCAAGTTCCTTCTAAAAAGGAAAAGAGCTGAGCTGTCTGATGCTGAAATGCAGTGTAATTGTAATAGGAAACTGCCCCAGCAGTGACAAAAAAAGATCGCAGGACATGCAAGGAGGTGGAGGGATCAAGAGGGAGACTGTCCATTGGCTCTTTCTCCAAGAATGCTCCTGATTTTTTTTACTCTGTTGTCACTTGACCTCTCCTGTTGTGCAGCTAAGCATCTTAAATTACAAGGCTGGCTTAGTCCCATGAAGGGTTTCCAGCAAGAAAAACTTTTAGGAGGAAAGAGTAGATGTTAGGTGAGCAGAAAAAGGACTTAGAGTCCCTCAACAATTGGGAAGTTGGTTTTCTTGGGTTCTGAGGGGGATAATGAAGCTGAAAGGATGTCTGCTCCACAGGAGACGAGACACAGGACAAAGGATACAAGGTGACAGTAGAGAAAGGAGATGTCCTGCAGAGGGAGCTTTGAGGGGATGCCAGGTTGGAAAAGCCATAACAAGAATGTTAGTGTCAGAAAATAGGAATTTACTAAGACAAACGTAGCTCTTAGTTCTGAGTGTGAGCTCATGGAGGATGGAGATGCCAGAATTTCACAACCACAGTGGAAAAGCCGGATGCCACGAGCCTGCACTCAGAAACACAAGCTTTGTGCTGTGCTGCTTGAGTTTGAGAGCTGGCCTCTGGGCTTTGTCTCATTCTACTTGTAACTACACTTACCTCCTACTATCCTGGGAATCAAACAAAAATGGTTGAAGAAAGCAACAATTCTGTCCCCACTACTTATTTAAAAAAATAAATATCAAGTGGCTGAGTGCCTTCTGAAGTATAAAACTCTACCTTTATGTGGGTTAATTTGCACATAGCAAATGCTGCTTCCTGTGGGTCCTTCCTGATTGGAATTGAGTTTTTAAGTGGCCAAATCTGCTTAGGTTATTCTGCTTATGTAAGACATGACCCCTAAAATGGATAGATTAATATTTTAGTCTGGAGATGTATTTTTAATTCTCTAAAGACTTAGGTTTTGTTAGGTACCAAGTATCTGGCATTAATAAATAGAATAAGTTGGACAGATGGTACATGACTTAGGAATGGGGAGATCTGACTGCTTGGTAGCTGAAGACATTAGAGCCTGAATTGTTAATCCTTTTCTTTTTCTTTTTCTTTCTTTTTTTTTTTTTTTTTTAAGACAGAGTTCTCTCTGTGGCTCAGGCTGGAATGCAGTGGCACAATCATGGCTCACTATAGCCTTGAACTCCTAGGCTCAAATAATCCTCCTACCTCAATCTCCTGAGTAGCTAAGACTACAAACATGTACCACTATGCTTGGTTAATTTTTAAATAATTAATCTTTTTATGTGAATAATTAATAGGATTTTAGGAGTCGAAGTCTATGTAGTTTGAAATACGCTAGGTAATTTCCCAAGGGGCATGTCATGTAGGTCAGATGGGAGGGTTCTCATTCTGTGATTTTTTTTGAATATTAATGTTTGTTTAACCTGTTTGAGTTAGTATGTGATGACTAGGAACACAGATAATTATTTGACCTTTAAAAGGTCAGGATGGAATCATGGCCTGTTAAAGTAGTGGTATTTATTGCCTTGAACAAAAAACACATTGATGAAAAGGTCCTATAATCTCATAAGTAGGGTAGATATTTCAAATTGTATGTGTTTCAAAAACTAAAACTACCTACTGAAGTGAAATGATATAAAGTCTGGAATTTTCTTTAACATTTTCAAGACGACTTAGAAAAGGTGGAGGTAGACTAGATCAGCAAGATGATGGCAACCGTGAAAGCTGCGTGATGGACAAACAGGGACTCATTATACTTTTTTTTCTATTTTTCTGTAATTAGATGTTTTTTTCTATAATACGTTTTTTTTTTTTTAAGTCAGAAAGTAGGGTCCAGATAACTAGATGCAATCTTCAGCAAACTCCAAAGTCCTGACCCAGGAGAGGACTCTGATTTCATAGAGGTGCTGGTGAATCATGTGTAGCAGAAACATGTAACAGCCAGGGATCTGGGCTGTCCTAGACAGGTGAGTCAGAGGTGGTGGCCAAGGAGGGAAGGCAGGCCTCAGAGAGAGAAGCCAAATATGCCAGCATACATTTCTCACTGCAGTCTAACTGTCTTCAGACCGGTCCGTTTTCAGTTAGAGTGGAGAAATTGAGGCTCATGGCATGCCCTTCAAAATTAACTGTTTACGTTTTTCTGTAGGAAAGCCTTGATGGTATTTGTTAGGACAAGTTAATCATCTGTAATTTTCCAGGCCAAAAAAAAAAAAAGATTTGGGGCAGGTGGAATTTTGCCAGTGAGACAGCTTGGTTCTGCCCAACCAGATACCATCTCTTTTGAATAAGAGTTTATGACTTTTCCCACAGGGGAGCTTTGAAAGTTAGAGAGGTACTTAGAGGTGCTATTTCCCTTTGGTTAGGCTTCTAAAATAAACACCCTGGAAAACAGAAAAGTTATTAAAATATCAGGGACTTAAAGTTACTGATGAAGTCATGGTTCTCTGGTTATCATTCCATACTCTGGAAGTATTAGAGTCTGGGCTTTGGAGTTTGATTTTAAAAAGTATTGATGACACAGAGCTAGGTGCATGCAGTCCAAAGCTGTTAGAGGAGGGATTGTTCTCCCTCTAGCTATATGTCTTAGGGGCCAATACTACCCAATAAACCTTGGGCACAAGTTCATGTACCAGCTAATAGTTACTGCATGTTTACCATGTGCTAAGAACTGTGTTAATATAAGGTCTGTTGCATAAAGGCTCTTGGATGAATCTCATTCAAAAGCATGCAGCTAGCAAATGGGAGCGCTGAGACCAGTGTACGGTGTGACTTAAAAACCTTTATGATACTCAGCTAGCAATCAACAGAAGTTTTTCATGTTTTTTGCAGTCTCCTAACCATTTCAGTCTCTGGTCCCTCCCCAACAAGAAGCACCAATGCTAGAAGTGAGAGAAAATAGTGCTAATTAGTTCCCAATTAGAAGCCTGAACAGAGAGCAGAATGAGAAACAAGCGAGCACAGCTCAGATAACGAAGTGCAGGACAGAGGACATACACTGGGGACACGTCTGGGCCATTTTGCACTTTGAAAGGCAATTCTGTGGGCCTTTTCTTGCCGCCCTGCCCTGTGAGCTTTCTGCTTTCTGTGACTTGATTCTAGCATCTGATGAAACCCAGTGTTCACAATGGAAATTAAGTACAAGGGCTCGGTGACAGATGTTCCTTTTTGCCTTGAAGGAAGATAAACATGTAATTTAATAGACCAAAATGTATGCATTGGATTCTTCAGAGGTTAAGCATATGGATGCTCCCACCCCCTCCAAATAGATCTTGTTTATTTAAAGCTTTGCTTGCGGTTGCGCGGTTGCTATTAATTGCAGGTGACTGTCTCTGCCTTTGCCAGCCTGCTAGGTGGTGAGTGCTGTGGCTTTTTAACCTCAAGTTTCAGCTGGTCAGAGCCTGGAGTCAGACTTGATCATGGCAGCTGGAACAGCGTGAAGTTGTCTTGCTCTAGGCGGCTTGTTATCTTTGGAATAATTGAGGTGCACATGAATCTACCAGGCCTTGGGATTCTTCTGTCCTCCATCCCCACCCCACATGCATGTGGCCTGTCTCTGGATTGCACCCTAGTTCCCCTGCAGAGGCCAACACTGCCTAGCTCCCAACGGTCTGGTCCTGTTTACTGTACTCTCGTATCTTTGCTGGGCCTAGCTCTAAAATCTAACAAATCAACTGGGTATAGTATTCTTCTACCCTGCCCCATCCCACCATTGCTGATGGGTGGGTTGGGGCAGGGTAGAAGAATACTGTACCAATCACAGGGTAGAAGAATACTGTACAAATCAGCAAATCATGAATCAGCACGAAGCTTGATTTGTGGAAGGGCTGGGGCCTGGAATATTGACTACTAGCCACCTTTGAAGCAAATTTCTTTGCTGACCACTCATTTATAATTTTTCTTGACTCTTTCTTCTTTCTACTTACTACCCTACTCTGGTCTTTTCCCAATTCATCTCTTATTTTAAATTTGTATGGTTCATTCATTCATCAGTTATTTTGGGGAGCTTCACCTTCCACATGTCAGGCACTGTGCTAGGTCCTGATAGATCAAAGACAAGCATGTCACAGTTCCTCAAAAACAACTTACAGTGTAAGGGAGTGTCTAGGCTTCTAAATAGATGATCACAATATATTTGATGAGCACAGGATCCATGTCTGTATAGAGAGAAGATTATGAGTAGGGAGGGGCACATAGCTCAGCAGCCCATTTAAAGCAAGAAAGACTTGGATATTAAAGAATGGGATGGACATAATATAAAGGAAACTCCAGACAGAGAGCAAATGTGAGTGTAAACTTGGAAGTAAAAACAGCATGTTGTATGTAAGGAACCGTAAGCATTTTTGTTATGCTAGCAGATAAAATTGAATCAGGGAATAATGAAGAGGGAGGCTGGAAAGGTAGGTAGGTGCCTTATCATGAAGAGTGTTAAAGGTAGGGTGACTGCATCATCATTTTTCTAAACCCGATGCTTTCTTTTTTTTTTTTTTTTTTTTTTTGAGATGGAGTCTTGCTCTGTCACCAGGCTGGAGGGCAGTGGCATGATATTGGCTCACTGCAACCTCCACCTCCCGTGTTCAAGCAATTCTCCTGCCTCAGCCTCCCAGGTAGCTGGGACTATAGGCATGTGCCACCATGCCTGGCTAATTTTTTGTATTTTTAGTAGAGATGGGGTTTTGCCATGTTGCCTGGGCTGGTCCCGATCTCTTGGCCTCAAGTGTTCCGCCTTCCCTGACCTTGGCCTCCCAAAGTGCTGGGATTACAGGTGTGAGACACTGCACCTAGCCAAGACTCTTTGATGAGTGAAAGAAGTCTCACTAATAATTATCCTAGGGAAGAAATGGAAAACCAGAACCCTCTCACGAAAACTGGGAGGCTTTCTCACCCTACAATTAGGACAAGTTCAAAGACTTGAACTTTACGCTGTAGGCAATGAAGATGTATCGAAGGGTTTCAAGTTTGTGGTTGCTTGGCATCTGCATATGCTTCCTGTTCATGGAAGTGGATGTTCTTTCCTATAGGGATAGATGTCCCCTCCTACAGCTATCAGGCAGGTTGGGGGCAGGTGTGTGACCCAGTCTCTGCCAGACGGATGCTGTGGGTTGGGACCTTAAGTTCTGAGGGTGAGGAGGGAAACGTGTGAGCATGGGGTGAGCTGTAGCCCTGCCGGAGGTGGTGGTCTATAGAGCAGAGTTCTAAGCAGACCATTCCCGTGGCCCATTCTTGGCTGTGCTTTGTCTCCCCTGATACATGTCTGTTTGCTGAGCCTGGTTCTCTAGGCTGTGCATTGATTGGGCACTCTGTGGTCCTTTCAGTAGAACGTTTGTTTGTGAGGTGAAGTCACAGTTGAGGCGTGTTTTGGCTGGATCACCCTGGCAGCTGTGCGGAGGATGAAAGCATGGGAGGCAGTTCAGCACACTGCCATCACAGAGTGGCATGGTCCTTCTGCCGTGTTCTGAGAGGAGTTCTGAAGACCATTCGCAACCATCTTCGTCTCTGAGCAAAGCATAAAGAGCGTGAGACCTGCCCATGATTGTCCTTCTTAAGGCCTTAAGTAATCACAGAGAATGATGATAGGCTGGAGGTGACCCCACCGGGCCCTCCACTGCTGCTGCTGGACACGTTTCCAGCACAGGGAAGGGAGGCTGATGGAGAACCGTCGGGACATTTGGCTTGAACTTTTCAAAGCCCAAATTATGCTGGCCATAAAGGAAAGGCCCTGAAGTCTCCAGGGCTGTTCCTCATGAGAACAGTAAATTCTTCTCAAGAAGAGGGGACAGAAAGCGACATTAGCTAAATATAATGAAAGATGCCATTTTGCTCTGATCTTTAAAGGATTGACTTAATAAGAAAAAACAGTGTATATTTTTTGAACTTGCCTTAATTAAGAAAATCACTGAAGCTGTGCTACCCATAGTTTTCCTCATGTTTTGTGTGCTCCCTTTGTAATCCATTAAATTTTGTGGCATTAGCAGGGATTTGAAGCCCCGGATTTAATCAAGTCATTTTTCCTGCATCAGCACTTTTGCACAGTGCGGTGTGTATTAAGCAGTGTTTTAGTGCATTGTCTGACCTTACCTCTTGCACTGTACTTCCTAGTTATAACTTCTATTTTGCCATTATATATATATATATATATATATATATATATGAATGATCAAAGGCTATGAATAGCACTTGTGAGTTTTCCCCAAAGGATCACAAGAACAGTCTAACATGTGGAAGTCAGGATTGTTCATGCATTTGGATCTGTGCAGACACAGCCTGGCAGTCTGCCTTTTGACATTGTATGACTCTCCCTACACCCTGCTTTTTTTTCCCCAATGTTAAATCATTCTAAATATGCTATTCAAGATTCTGGCTCACCTATGAGTGGAACCAAGTTTTGGACACACTAGGCCATCAGATCTGAGAAAAATCATTTGATTGAACTGCGTGGCCCTGTTTTCCTACTGAAGCTATGCTGATAACCCCTTCTGCCTGTCTGACTGCCAAACTGTCCTCTAGCGGCTGAAGTCTACATCTTTAGGGACCTGCTTTCTGTTTTCTCTCATGAGAACATGCTTCCTCTCATTGCACATGATGCTTTTTAGCATTGAAAATGTTCAAACCCTTGTTCTCTTGGCCTGTACATGTGCCTGAGAGGATAGCAAGAAACTCATCCATGTAGCCTCTGTTACCTCTCTGAGTCAAATGGGAAAGCAACTCTAGAATAGCAGATTTGGCAACCGATAGGCTTAGTTTATTTTCAGAGCAACTTCTCAGTGAGTCATATCTGGGAGCATTGATAGGCCACCTTACTCTGAGCTCTGATGGATGAAGTTTGGATTTGGATGAGCCTGAAAGGTGAAATAATGTCTGAGCTGCAATCATAGGCTCCCTGATTCTATCTATGCCTCTATTTCTCCTTCCTCTGACTTTGTTTCCCCTTCTTTCTTTCAAGTCTGGTTTGATCCTTTGCCTATTACATCTCTTTCAATAGAATTGCTTTCCAAAATATGACTCTCTCTGACCTTCCTCTGTCTCAGTACTTTAGTCCCATCTGTCCCATCAAGTGCAAAGCTTGGAGTTTGGCCTGCAGAGCCAAAACAACTCATTTCACCGGGAAAAGCCCCATTGCTTCCCCTCCAGGCTTGTTGGCTTCTGCACCTTAGTCAGCACTATCTCAGAGGCAGTTCTTTTCTTATTTGTATTTTTATTTCAATAGTTTTGAGGTAACAGGTGGTGTTTGGTTTCATGAAAAAGAATAATGGTCTCCAACTCCATCCAGATTGCTGTGAATGCCATAATTTCATTCCTTTTTATGGCTGAATAGTATTCCATTGTGTGTGTGTGTGTATGTGTGTGTGTGTGTGTGTGTGTGTGTGTGTGTGTGTATTTGGCAACCAATAGGCTTAGTTTATTTCCATATATATATGTATTTATCACATTTTCTTTATCCACTTGTTGGTTGATGGGCATTTAGTTTGGTTCCATATTTTTGCAACTGCAAATTGTGCTGTTATAAACATGCATGTACAAGTGTCTTTTTTATATAATGAATTCTTTTCCTCTGGGTAGATACCCACTGGTGGAATTGCTGGATCAAATGGTAGTTCTACTTTTAGTTCTTTAAGGAATCTCCATACTGTTTTCCATAATGGTTGTACTAGTTTGTATTCCCACCAGCAGTGTAAGTGTTCCCTTTTTACCACAACCACTCCAACATCTGTTATTTTTTTATTCTTAAATAATGGCAATTCTTGCAGAAGTAAAATGGTATCTCATTGTGGTTTTGATTTGCATTTCCCTGATCATTACTGATGTTGAGCATTTTTTTTTCATATGTTTGTTGACCATTTGTATATCTTCTTTTGAGAATTGTCTATTCATGTCCTTTGCCCACTTGTTGATGGGATTATTTGCTTTTTTCTTGATGATTTGAGTTTCTTGTAGATTCTGAATATTAGTGCTTTGTCAGATGTATAGTTTGTGAATATTTTCTCCCACTCTATGGGTTGTCTATTTACTCTGCTTATTATTTCTTCTGCTGTGCAGAAGCTTTTTAATTTCATTAGGTCCCATCTATTTATCTTTTTTTTTTTTTTTTTTTTTTTTTTTTGCATTGTTTTTGGGTTCTTGGTCATGAACTCTTTGCCTAGGCCAATATCTAGAAGAGATTTTTTGGATGTTATCTTCTAGAATTTTTATGGTTTTAGATCTTAGATTTAAGTCTTTGATCTATTTTGAGTTGATTTTTGTATAAGGTGAGAGATGAAGATCCAGCTTCTTTCTTCTGCATGTGGCTTGCCAATTATCCCAGCACCATTTGTTCGATAAAGTGTCCTTTCCCCACTTTATATTTTTGTTGGCTTTGTCAAAGATCAGTTGACTAAGTATTTGGCTTTAATTCTGGATTCTCTATTCTGTTCCATTGGTCTACATGCCTATTTTTATACCAGCACCATACTGTTTTGTAGTATAGTTTGAAGTTGGGTAATATGATGCTTCCAGATTTGTTCTTTTTGCTTAGTCTTGTTTTGGCTATGCCTTTTTTTGTTTGTTTGTTTTGTTTCCACATGAATTTCAGGATTAGTTTTTCTAGTTCTGTGGAGAATGATGATGGTATTTTGATGAAAATTCCACTGAATTTGTAGATTGCTTTTGGCAGTATGGTTATTTAACAGTATTGATTCTACTCATCCATGACCATGGGATATGTTTCCATTTGTTTCTAAATACTTCTGAGGACTCTAAGAGGCATTTCTCATCCTCATACCCTTAGACTCTTTCGACCTGGGCTGGAATCAGGACATTCACTATGAACAAAAACTACTGGGAAATGAGAGTGAGAGGACAGCTATCTGACCTTTAGCAGGTTCTTTAACGTCTCTAAGCCTGAGAATCTTTGTTATAAAATGGAAATAATATGAAAAGGTTGCTGAGAAGATTCAGTGAAGTCACATATGTAAAATTCTTAGCAATGTCAAGAACTAAGAAGGATCTGAGGTTTTACCCTTCTTGTAAGCTAACAAGTTAGCCTGCTACAGGTCCATGGATGCCACTAAAAGGCACAAGACTCCTGGGTCAGAGACAAATGACTTTATTATTCACAACCACAGCAGTAGTCAGAGGATCAGAAATTATGCTGGTGGCTTGAGCTCTACTTCCCATGAGGGAAAGCTGGGAGGGCCAGATGATGCCTGCACATGCAGTGAGGTTGTGTTATAGAGAGGAAATCTGATTTTATGGAGCCCCATTTTTATTTATTTTACTTTTTTGTGCCTGATGTATTTTTTTTCTTTTTTCCTCCTTTTTTTTAGATTTATTTTTTATTTTGGTAGGTTTTGGGGGAACAGGTGGTGTTTGGTTACATAAATAGGTTCTTTAGTGGTGATTTCTGAGATTCTGATGCACCCATCAAATAGTGTACACTGTACCCAGTGTGCAGTATTTTGTACCTTATCATCCTCTCACCATTCCCCCTGAATCCCCAGAGTCCACTGTATCATTGTGATGACTTTGCGTCCTTATAGCTTAGCTCCCAGTTATGAGTGAGAACGTACAATGTTTGGCTTTCCATTTCTGAGTTACTTCACTTCGAATAGTAGTCTCCAATTTTGTTCAAGTTGCTCATGAATGCCATTATTTTATTCCTTTTTATGGCTGAGTAGTAGTTCATGGAACATATATACCAGATTTTCTTTACTCATTGGTTGATTGACGGGAACCCCATTTTAAAATAGTGGGCAGTAAGTAAACCTTTTTATTTGATTGGGAAGAAGATACTGGTATCTTTCAATGCTTGTAGCTCTACAAACATCAGAAAAAAACAGCCCAGAACAAAAACAGTCAGAGGGCCTCTGTTTACAAGATTTGTGAGAATACAAAAGAACCTTTGAGAATTGTCTCTTAACGCAGTACCTGGCATCTGATGAATTTTGGCTGTCTTACCTAATATTGTACTAGCATACAGTAAGTAGTTAGTTAAATGGTAGCTATTAAATGATGGACCTTTTCTTTTTAATTTTAATTTAATTTAATTTAATTTGTTTTTGAGATGGCGTCTCACTCTGTCGCCCAGGCTGGAGTGCAGTGACACTATCTCAGCTCACTGCAACCTCCTCCTCCCAGGTTCATGCAATTCTCCTGCCTCAGCCTCCTGAGTAGCTGGGTTTACAGGCGTGTGCCACCATGTCCAGTTAATTTTTTATAGTTTTAGTAATGATGCGGTTTCACCATGTTAGCCAGGTTGGTCTTGATCTCCTGCCCTTGTGATCCACCCACCTCAGCCTCCCAAAGTGCTAGGATTACAAATGTGATCCATCGTGCCTGGCCATGGTGGACCTTTTCTTGAAAATAATGAGACTCAAATTTCTGCTGGTGAGCTAAATTTAAGGTATATGCAGAACCTATCTCAGAAGTCTGATACATAGTAGACATTAAATATATATTACTAAAGGAATAAATACTATAATACATATCTATTAATATGTATATATATATATAAATCATACATCATTATATATGAAAGAATAAATAACACTTTGGAAATTCTAAACAAATATGAAATGTGATTATCAATCTGCAAACCATGTATGTTTTCCTGTTTTCCCTTTTAACATGTAATTTTTCTTCCACAATATTTTACATATTGTAGGCTCCTCATGAGTAATGTCTGAAAGGTCAGTAGCAAAATAAATAAAATGCAAAATTTTCAAATTTTAATTGTAGCTGTGACTTATACTTCTTTCTTGTCATGTGTGGTATCAAGCTGGTAAAGTAATTAGGATTTAAAAATTCTCTCTGTACTATAAAATGATGAAACATGTTTCTGGTCATGCTCTTGTGAAAGTTTTGAAGACATTAAAATGGCTAAAAAGGTAAACGGCAAAAGAGGAGAATTAAAAATATAAATAACACACAAACTGGATGAGCTACTGTACAGTAAATTGAAAGTTGATAAGCCCAGGAATAGAAACGCCTATATTTCCCATGGCAATTTGCCAAGATTCTTGCACATCTCGCTATAAAAAGTGTTTACCATGGCCAGGCGCTGTGGTTCATGCCTGTAATCCCAGCACTTTGGGAGGCTGAGGTGGGCAGATTGCCTGAGCTCAGGAATTTGAGACCAGCCTGGGCAATGTGGTGAAACCCCGTCTTTACAAACCCAGGAGGCAGAGGTTGCAGTGAGTTGGGATTGTGTCACTGCACTCCAGCTTGGGTGACAGAGTGACACTCTGCCTCAAAACAAACAAACAAAAAACTCAGGAGTCACATTGTTGTATGTAAAAATTTTATGCTGCAAAAGAAATAGCACTCGAAGATAAATCCTCTCAGCAAGGCAATTTACTTCCATAGAAGGGTGTGGCTCACAGATGGAGCAATGGTGGCCGCACACTTGGACACACTTATTCCTGAGGGGGGTCATCCCTACTGCTGTGTTGTTCCCCTATTGGCTAGGGTTTGACGGCACAAGCTAGACTAATCCTGATTGGCTATTTTAAAGAGAGCAGGGGTCTGAGCTGGAGTGGCAGGGTAGGTGTTTTGGCAGGAAGGATGGTAATGGGCAGGTCAGAGCACGTAACAAGGTGTGACCCAGGTCAAAGAAGGTTACCAGAACAGGTGACTGGAGCAAGTGACCAGGATGAGTCAGGATGGAGCTGGGGGGTCGGGGCAGGGGGGTGCCGGGGGAACAGATGTGAACTACTGGTTAGAACCACTGAAGAAAGTTGTTTACTGGAATTACAAGGAAGTCAAACTTTAAAACAGAGAATTAAAGAAGAGAGCTGAACGTGCCGACATACCGATTCTTTGAAGAGAAACTTGGGGTTCACTATAACATTAAACAAATGGCTCAACCCTGGTCACCGTTTCCCATTGTCTGGATTTACTGAAGGATCCATTTGGTAGAGGTCAGAGTTGTGTTAAGCTAGTGATGGAGGATTGGGGGTGGGGGATGAGGAGGTCAGGGGTAGGGTGAGAGTGAAAGAGGAGAGGGCATTAGGCGTGTTTCTCTTCACAGGGCTTTCCTGTGTTCCTGGGAAGGTTTTTATTTCCTGAAGCTCCAGATTGCCTTATCTGCAAATCAGGGAGGATGCTGCCCTGTGCTTTGAAGACTGGTACTGGATGTGGTGGGGGCAAAGCAGGGAAGTGCAGACTGAAATGATTGGTGCAGATTTGGTATTCTTAAGGTCAGAGTGGGGCTGCTGTCTGTCTGTTTGGTTAGATTTTTAGGGGGTGTCTGTGAGGCAAATAATGAAGAAAACAGTAATACTGTGCTGTGTATCACCTGCTGCTCTTTAAACTATAGTTAAATTTCCCCTGATAATTTCTTTTCCATTAATCCTTCTTTCTCTGTGAGAAAATCTTTGGAAAATTGTTGACTTGGCACTGAAAATATTTTCTTGGCAAGTGCTTTGAAATTGTAATTGTATTAAAGTGCCTTTTTCTTCTTTTTCTGACCTTTGCCTTTAAATAACTCCCCCTCCCCCCACACACCATTCTCTGTTGGAGAAAGAAGAATAAAATACACTGTGCATACTTATCCTCAACACATCATTATTTTTGAACCTTTGGAGAGCAGTAAAATTCTCTATTGTGAGGGAATTTAGCCTTAAATCAACAGCACGTCAGGAAGCATTAGTGAGGCACAGTATCGCATGCATATGTGGTTGGGTCTGATCATCAAGCATAAATGAGCTGCCAGCAAACCAAGCTACAGAAACAAGAGTTCTCAGTTCCTACGCCCATTCCCACGCATTTAGACCCTAGGGATGCAAATACGATATACCAATTACGGTAACATTCTCTGACCTCCCCTTATCAAGAAATATAAAATTGCGTGTTTAATATTCTGTGGAGCCATTATTTCAAAATTGATTTTTAGGCAATGATTACTTGTGTGTTTTTTTGCCTTCTGGGAATTTGGGGTTTGGAAGAGCAGTGTATTTCTCTTGATGTCTCTCTTGGATAAATAAAAAGAAAATAGGAGGCCATTTTCAGGTTGGCCTCAAGGTCTCTCCCATGCATCCAGACTCATTTTGTCCCTCCCTCCAGGGCTTATGCTTGGCCTACTGATCCTGGAGGAGAGAATCATAGAGAATCATGTAGTTGGAGAGCTGCAAATAGCCTGCCTTCATTTGTAAGTCATTCCGGATTCAGGCTAGGGAGCTGCAGCTGCTGATGGCATCCATGGAAATGACTCTGGCCTTGAGGCTTAGCTTCCCACAGAGGAGCAGTTTCTCCATTCTGCATCCTGTGCTTGATGGGAGACCTGACAAAGTGATGGCAGAGCTGGAGCCTGAGGAAAACCCAACAGAGCTTGCATTTCTTACAAAATACTGAATTGCTAAGTGCTAAATGAGATTGCTTCCATTTCCTGCTCATTGGCTGACAGGAAACAAATGCACCCTCAAATACCAGGTGGGGTTGGAATTAGGAGGGAGTAGTTGGAGACTACACCAAATAGCAGGGGGCCAACCGTGGGTCACACAAGGGATGTGGAAGTGTTTCATTCTACCTGATGTTCTTGTGGAATTAGTTGTTACTTAGCTACAAAGAATGTTCGGGAGGACCTGAATGGGGGTCTTAGTGCTGCCGTTGTATTAGCTGGGTGACCTTGGGCAAGTTAACAATTCTGTGCTTCAATGTCTTCATCTATAAAGAGAAAATAACAATTTGCAGGGCTACTTAAAGACAAAATGAATGTTTATATAATCTTCCTGGTACATAGTAATGCTGAATTAATGTCTCTATTCTTTTCTTTCTTTTTTTCTTTCTTTTTTTTTTTTTTTAACAACAACAGCAAAAAAACCTCCTGTCTTTTTCGTTTTTCCTCAATCCACTTAGAGGTTTATTTCACCAAGGTTAAGGACCATGGCCGATGACACAGCCTCAGGAGGCTCTGAGAACGTGTGCCGAATGTAGCTGGGTCATAGCTTGGCTTTATACATTTTGGAAAGATAGAAGTTACAGGAAAAAAACATAAATCAGTATACACGAGTATACATTGGTTTGGCCTGGAGAAAAGGGACGCGATGGGGCAGAGGCACAGGGGGGTTCTAGGTCATAGGTGTATTCAGAAAGATTTCCTAATTAGCAGTTGGTTGAAAGAATTAAGTGCTGCCTGAAGAGGTAAAGTCAGCTTGAGTTCAGATAAAGGGGTTCGTGGAAGCCAAGGCTCTTGTGAAGTAGATGAAGCTTCTAGGTAGCAGCCTCAGAGAAGATATGGTGAATGTCTCAGTTTAGTTCTCAAAAGGTGTCAGACTCTGCAGAAAATACCTAGTAATGGAAGGAGTTTCTTTACAGAAGGCAAATTGCTTCCACAAGAAACAGCTTTGCAGGGCCGTTTCAAAACATGTCAAAGAAATAACATACTTTGGGGATAAAATACTTTGGTTTCCTTCGGGACCTACTACCTGTCTTGTGATGCTATACCAGAGGCAGGTCGGAATTGTGTATGTTGTCGATACAAAGCGGCTGTTTTAAGATCTCCATTTTAATATTAATACTGGTCAGGGCTGGATGTGATGGCTCACGCCTGTAATCCTAGCACTTTGGAAGGCCAAGGCAGGTAGATCATGAGGTGAAGAGATCGAGACCATCCTGGCCAACATGGCGAAACCCCATCTCTACTAAAAAAAAAAAAAAAAAAAAGAAGAAATACAAAAGATTAGCCGGATGTGGTGGCACATGCCTGTAATCCTACTACTTGGGAGGCTGCTGAGACAGGAGAATCACTTGAACCCAGGAGGTGGAGGTTGTGGTGAACTGAGAATGCACCATTGCACTCCAGCCTGAGCAACAAGAGTGAAACTCCATCTCAAAAAAAAAAAAAAAAAAAAAAAAAAAATACCGGTCAGTTGTGTCTAAACTCTAAAAGCAGGAGAGTAAAATGAGGCGTGCCCGATTCTCATTTCCTGTCATGACCTGAACTAGTTTTTTAGGTTTCTTTGGAATCTTCTTGGTCAAGGAGGGGAAATTCATTCAGTCAGTTGGGGGGCTTAGAATTTTATTTGTGGTTAACATTCTCCCTCTTCTGGACAAGATTTGCCAGAGGCAACATCAATGATCAAACGTTTGATCTTGTCCCGTTGCTGAACTCATGTCTTAATGATTAGTCATATTAATCACAAGAGACTGGCCCTCCAGAAGCTCATTCTCTACCCCACTTAGAATGGGGCACCGACATTGCTTCTCTAGATTTCATAAGAAATGCTAGTTAGCTTCTGTGCCAAACTGCAAGTTGTCTCAGTAATGGACATAGGTAGGTTCTTGGGAACGGGGAGTCCCCTGTAGGTTGGGGGCAGGGAGTGAGACTGTAAGTTACATGAAGACAGGGCAGAGGATACAAGGTTACAGAACATAACAAACACACAAAAAGTGAATGAACGAATATAAGTTTTTGATGGCCAAAGTAGGGCAAGGGGAGAACTAATGAGGCAAATGGAAAAGAAGTGGCTCATAGCCACTTCCTGTTTCTGTATCTTGGTTTGCTTCCCATCACTTTGTAAATGGAGGTGGTAGAAAACACACACACCGACACACACACACGAACACCAAGAACAGTGACTAAGAAGAAGGAGGGACAGAGTCTTGAGTTTGCAAAAGAGCATGGTGGGCACAGAATTTGAAGTAATCTTAATCAATTAGTACTTTACATTTTGTAATTTAGAACCCTATGTACACATCACCTGGTCGAACTCTCATAAAATCTAGGATTTCTCCTATATTAGTTTCCTATTGCTGGTAGAATAAATTACCACAACTATTGTGGCTTGAAACAGGACAAATGTATTGTCTTACAGTTCTGGAGAGCAGAAGCCGAACGTGGATCTTACAGACTAAAATCAAGACATAAACAGAACTGCATTTCTTTTGGAAGCTCTTTGGAGGAATCTCTTTGCCTTTTCCAGCTTCCAGAGGTTGCTCTCAGGCCTTAGTTTGTGGCCCCTTTCTTCATCTTCAAAGCAAATTACTCAATTTCTGCTTCTATAGGCCAATCTCCTTCTCTGACTCCTTTTCTACTTCCTTGCCTTATACAGACCTCTTCTATGGGCCCACCCAAATAAGCCAGGATAATCTCCCATGTCACGGTTCCCACCTGAATCATATCTGCAAAGTCCATTTTTCCATTTAAAGTAATGTATTTACATTTTCTGGTGTTTAAGACACAGACATCTTTGGGGGACCATTTCTCTTCTACCACACTTCCCTAAATCACCCTTTCCTGGTTAGGTACACAGCTCTTCTTCAGTACCTTCTGAGGCAGCTCATTGTAATGTAAATGTTATCTGACTCTCTTTTGCTAGTTAAATGAAGGACTGAGTGAGTGGAGGAAGCCGCATGCTCTTTCTCTTTCCCTCTCTACTCTTGGGTTGAAAGAGGCCAGTTAGGAGCCAGACAAGAACAGTTAGGAATGCTTGCTAGGATTTTTGTCATTACCTTGAGTCTTGACAGGCAGCTCTCTGGAGGAACAGTAGCTTGGCTACCTACCCCCTAGTCAAAAGGGCCATGCAGGAATATGAAAATACTCTTTTAGCTTCTGATGAAAGAACTGGGCATCCTTATCCCTAAGGACAACACTGATTAATTGTAATGCATGCATAACTGCTTAGCCTATGATAAATTCTTCCACTGTCATTGCAAGGTACAATACCAACATTGCCTTGAACCAGTTCAGATAAACACCAATAAGAAGTAATTTATTTCTTCATTTACTTACTGCAGAATCAGTGGGAAGCCTCTTTCAACCCAAGGCTATCCATTTTCAAAGGGGATATGGTACAATAAGTGGAGGATCCCCCTGGCTCAGAAAAGACTGTGTTCTTCTTCTTGATTATTTTTATTGTAGAGTTATGACTATTCAAACAATTCTAGAACGCTCTTTCCTGTTGGCAATATCTCCAGGTAGCTCTCTTATTAGGTCCATTCAGTTCAGTGTTCTGATGTGTAGACATCATACAGTATAAAATTGTCCCATGCAAAATCTACTTTCCCCCAAATGTGTATTATCGACTTTTATATATTGCCTCAAAACTTCTCATCAGACATTGTACAGTGAAAAATGCTTTACTCTTGCCATCTGCCCAATAAACAGAATCACACAGTCTGCTCAATTACTCTAAGTGATCATTTAAGGTGACTCCCGCTACTAACACATCTCACTGCTGGGCATACTGACCCCACCCCCTGTTCCTGCTGCTCTGGCTGTGGTACACCCCTACTCCTGCCTTAGTTTGATGGTCTTTTTATGCTCATTGTTCCCAATTCCCAACATTTTATTAATCATTACGTTTTTTTAAAAATCTATTTCATTGGGTTATCATTTACATACAAATGTATGCATCAGTGTAAGCATCACTGCAATTTAGACTCAGAACATTTCTATTCCTATAGAAAGTTCCTTTCTCCATTGTTGCAATTAATTATTTACCACCCTCCTGCCCCAAGCAGCCTTCTGTTACTATAGATTAGTTTCCTTTTCTAGAATTTCATATAGATGGAATCATACGATATATATTATTTTGTGTAGGTTTTTGTTTTAAAATTTAACATCATGTTTTTGAAATTCTTTCATATTTGATATACAAATAGTTTCTTCCCTTTTATTACTTGGAAGTGTTCCATGGTATGCATTTAACACATTTCATATGTCTGCTCACTGGTTATTGAATACTTAGGTTGTTTCTAGTTTTGGGCTGCAATGAATGAAGCTACTGCGAATACCTGTATACACAAATATATGGATATGTAGTTTATTTTTTAATTGTTTTGAGTAAATTCCAAGGAGTGGAATTGCTAGACCATAGATAAGTATGCAAGTAACTTTATAAGAAATGGACAAAGTGTTTTCCAAAGTTGCTGACCTATTTTATATTCCTACAAATTTTGTCAGTTTTGTCTGAGAGTTCCTGTTGTACCACATGCTGGGCAGAAGCTGGTATTATAATCTTTTAAATTTTAACCATTCAAATGGGTGTGCAGTAGGATTTCATTGTGGCTTGAATTTCTCATTTTCCATAAGTATCATTTTGAGCATCTTTTCATGTATTTATTGGGATCCAGGTTTCTTCTTTTGTGAAGGATCTCCTAGCATTTTTTTGTCCATTTTTAAATGGAATGGTCTTATTGAATCGTAAGATTTCTTTCAAAACAACACATTTTATCTTAAAGCTCTGGGGGTCAGAAGACCAATCTAAGTTGGCAGGGCTTCATTCCTTCTGGAGACTCCTGGGGAGAGTCCATTGCCTGGCCTTTTCCCACTGCTGATGGTTGCCTGGATTCCTTGCCTCAAGGTGCCTCAGCACTCTGACCTTAGCTTTTGTCAAAGGTGCCTTTTGTTACTCTGACTTCCTGCCTCCCTCTTTCAAAGATTCTTGTGATTACATTAGGCCTTCTCAGATAACCCACAGTAATCTCCCTGTTTCAAAATCTTTAGCACAATTATATCTGCAAAGTTCCTCTTGCCCATTTGCAGGTTCTGGAGACAGGATGTGGACACTTCCAAGATCATAAAAATTTTCTTTTATATTATAAAAGTTTTATACCTTTAGCTATTATGTGTAAGTCTACAATCTATTTCAAATTAATTTTTGTTATGGTTTTGAGGTAACAGGGTTCATTTTGCTTTTTTTAATTTCCACTTTGTCCAGCATCAATGTTAAATAGACTATCCTCCTCCTGTTGAATTACCTTGACATGTTTGTTGAAAATCGGTTGATCATTTAACATGTGTATTGATTTCTATTCTCTCTGCTTATTTTTCTAAATGCAAAAGTGATTCAATCCTTGGCTTAGAATCATCGAATAGTTTCTAATATCTTAATTTTTAAAAAATATGACTTACAAGGCCCTTCATGATATGACCCTTTCTTCTCTTTCCTGTGATATCTTTCACCCTCAATTGTACTGACCACCTTCTAGTTTCTTGAATACACCATGCTCTTTTAACTCTAGCCTCTGCATACTTCTTCCTCTGCCTTGAGACCTCTTTCCTTCCTCTTTGCTTCACATTTTTCTTCTCATTTATTAAAAGACCATCACTTTCTATATTTGGATCAACCCAACATTTTAGTGTCTCAGATGTTTTACTTTTCCCAAATCATCAAGTGTCAAATAAAAATGTGACCATGATCTCTATGTTGATGATATTGATTGGCCTTTTAAGAAATGTAGAAATAATCTACAACATATAAAGGAACTTTGAGAGAAAGGCAGGAGTTTAAGAAATATAAGAAACTTGAGAAGAAATGGATTTGTTTTACACAAGTATTGGGGGATTGAGGAAGCCAAAGAGCAGAATAACTTACCTGGCAAGTTAGAGAAAAGGCAGCTAGCTGCTGGAGGGGATTTTGTCTAGGCAGATGTAGAGTATGAAGGCAGTGAACAAAGGGATGCTGGGCAGAATTCAGAAGAGAATAAACCAAAATTTAGGTGCCCTGAAGAGCAATTTCTTTTTAATTGGGAAGTATTGTTTTTGGCTATAAATGCTAGAGTACCCTGATTTGAACTGGTTTAAATATGAAGATAATTTATTGTCTCAAGAAGTGTTAAGTACAGAGGTAGAAGATGGGGGTGGGTCCAACAGCAGTACAATCTTGAGCTCATTGCCATTGTCAAGGACCTGGAATCTTATCTGTCTCCATTCTGCTGCCTCAGTGCAGGTGCCATCCTAAGGCTGGATCCCCTGTGGTAGCAAGATGGTTGCTGATGGCAACAGGAGCTGTTTTCTTCCTTCTTAATGTCTAGTAGAAGAGAAAGAGGGAAAACTTTTCCCCAAGCGGGGAATATAAGTCATTCCTTTTCATCTGATTGGACAGATTATATGCTCATCTATTAGCCAAGACTCATCCCTGGGTCATGTGCTAATTGGCACATTGATTGATGTGTAATATTCTTTGCAAGTAAAAATGGGTACATATCTGAATAGGAATGGAATTCCGTTGAGAAGGGGGAAGGAGAGACTAGATGTTGGATAGACAACCGTATTAGTTCATTTTTATGTTGCTGATAAAGGCATACCAGAGACTGGACAATTTACAAAGGAAAGAGGTTTAATGGAGAATTCAGTTTCATGTGTCTAGGGAAGCCTCCCAATCATGGTGGAAGGCAAGGAGGAGCAAGTCACATCTTCCATGGATGGCGTCAGGCAAAGAGAGAGCTTGTGCAGAGAAACTCCCATTTTTAAAACCTTCAGATCTCATAAGACCCATTCACTATCACAAGAACAGCATCAGAAAGACCTGCACGCATGATTCAGTCATCTCCCACTGGGTACCTGCCACAATGTGGCAATTACGGGAACTACAAGATGAGATTTGGGTGGGAACACAGAGTCAAATCATATCATTCCACCCCTGACCCCTTCCAAATCTCATATCTTCACATTTCAAAAGCAATCATGCCTTCCCAATAGTCCCTCAATGTCTCAGCTCATTTCAGCATTAACTCAAAAGTCCACAGTCTAAAGTCTTATCTGAGACAAGCCAAGTCTCTTCCACCTATGAGCCTGTAAAATCAAAAGCAAGTTACTTACTTCCTCAGTACAATGAGGGGTACAGGCATTGGGTAAATACAGCCATTACAAATGGGGCAAACTGGCTAAAACAAAGGGGCTACAGGCCCCATGCATGTCCAAAATCCAGCAGAGCAGTCAAATCTTAAAGCTTCAAAATGGTCTCCTTTGACTCTGTCTTACACCCAGATCATGCTGATGCAAGTGGTAGGTTCTGATAGTCTTGGGCAGCTCTGCCCCTGTGGCTTTGCAGGGTATAGCCCCCCTTTTGGCTGCTTTCATGGGCTGGAGTTGAGTGTCTGTGGCTTTTCCAGGAGCACAGTGCAAGCTGTTGGTGGATCTACCATTCTGGGGTCTGGAGGATGGTGGCCTTCCTCTGATAGCACCACTAGGTTGTACCCAAGGAGGGACTCTGTGTGGGGGCTCTGAGCCCACATTTCTCTTTTGCACTGCCCTAGCAGAGGATCTCTATAAGGGCCCTGCCCCTGAAGCAAACTTCTGCCTGGGTATTCAGGTGTTTCCATACATCTGAAATCTAGGAAGAGGTTCCAAAACCCCAGTTCTTGACTTGTGTGCACTTGCAGGCTCAACGACATGTGGAAGCTGCCAAGGTTTGGGGCTTCCACCTTCTAAGGCCATGGCCCAAGCTCTACATTGTACTCTTTCAGCTATGGATGTAGCAGCTGGGACACATGGCACCAAGTCCGAGGGTGCACACAGCACAAGGACCCTGGGCTCAGCCCATGAAACCACTTTTTCTTCTTAGTTCTCCAGGCTGTGATGAGAGGGGCTGCTGTGAAGACCTCTGACATGCCCTGGAGACATTTTCCCCATTATCCCAGGATTAACATTAGGCTCCTTGTTACTTATGCAAATTTCTGCAGCCAGCTTGAATTTCTGCCCAGAAAGTGGGATTTTCTTTTCTATCACATTGTCAGGCTACAAACTTTCCAAACTTTTCTGCCCTGTGTCCCTTATAAAACTAAATACCTTGGCCAGGCATGGTGGCTCAAGCCTGTAATCCCAGCATTTTGGGAGGCCGAGCCGGGTGGATCACGAAGTCAAGAGATTGAGACCATCCTGGTCAACATTGTGAAACCCCGTCTCTACTAAAGGTGCAAAATATTAGCTGGGCATGGTGGCGCATGCCTGTAATCCCAGCTACTCTGGAGGCTGAGGCAGGAGAATTGCCTGAACCCAGGAGGCGGAGGTTGCAGTGAGCCGAGATCGTACCATTGCCCTCCAGCCTGGTAACAAGAGCGAAACTCTGTCTCAAAAAAAAACAAAAACTAAATGCCTTTCATAGCACCCAAGTCACATCTTGAATGCTTTGCTGCTTAGCAATTTCTTTTACCAGATACCTAAATCATCTCTCTCAAGTTCAAAGTTCCACAAATCTCTAGGGCTGGGGCAAAATGCTACCAGTCTCTTTGCTAAAACATAGCAAGAGTCACCTTTGCTCCAGTTCCCAATAAGCTCCTCATCTTCACCTGAGACCCTTTCAGCCTGGGTTTCATTGTCCATATCATTATTAGCATTTTGGTTAAAGCCATTCAACAAGTCTCTAGGGAGTTTCAAACTTTCCCACATTTTCTGGTTTTCTTCTGAGCCCTCCAAACTGCACCAACACCTACCTGTTACTCAGTTCCAAAGTTGTTCCACATTTTTGGATATCGTTTCAGCAGCATCCCACTCTACTGGTACCAATTTACTGTATTAGTTTGTTTTCATGTTGTTGAAAAACACATAACCCAGACTGGGCAATTTATAAAGGAAAGAGGTGTAATGCAGAACTCACGGTTTCATGTGGCTAGAGAAGACTCATAATCATCATAGAAAGCATGGAAGACCAAGACACATCTTACATGGATGATGGCAGGCAAAGAGAGAGCTTATGTAGAGAAACTCCAATTTATAACCATCAGATCTTGTAAGACCCATTCACTGTCATGAGAACAGCATGCAAAAGACCTACCTCCATGATTCAGTTACCTCCCACTGTGTCCCTCCCACAATACATGGGAATTCAAGATGAGATTTGGGTGGGGACACAGCCAAATCATATCTACAACCAACAGCATTATTGGAGTCCAAAGGTGATAGATTGAGTCTGCAGATGTCAAGTTTGAGGGTTCTCAAAAGAAGCTGGAGTGAAACAGAGTAAATTAGATACCCCATTTAGGGCCAACAGCACTCTCAAGAGCAAATGTTATTGGGGCCTGCTCTGAGAGACATGAGAACTAGAAAACATTTACCCCCCACCCCCCACCACATTATGATTACAGAGGGATGGATCCAAATGTATAAAGCAGAGAATCTGAGTGTCAAGTGAGGGGTGGTAGAGAATAATTGACAAGGTTAGAATCCAGGAGAATGGGAACAGGTTAGGGTCTGTGCTAAGAGATGAGTTAGTGGGATTGGTTGAGTACCCTGGATTAAATCGTGAAGGTTTTGGAGGCCTGCTTTCCCATAGGTGTTGGAAATGTGGGTTGGGCCTGAAAATGTCAAGATCATGATTAGGTTAGAGTGTGGGTTCTCATATTTTCATATGCATTAGAATCACCTGGAGGGCTTGTTAAACCACCATTGTTGGGCCTGAGTCCCAGGGTTTCTGCTTCAGTAGATCTGGGGTAGGGTTTGAAAATTTGCATTTCTAATGAAGTTCCCAGGTGCTGCTAGCCTGGGGACTTCACTTTGAAAACTACTGGATTAGAGAAACAGCTTGTCAAGGCCTGTTAAACTAGTGCTTTTCAAAGTATGGTATGAGGGCCACCTGCTAAGAATCACTGGTGGAGACTGTTCAAGATACTAATCCCCTAAACTCTACTCCCAGAGGTTTGTGTTAGGAGCCTTGGAGAAGAACCTGCAAATCTACCTTTTATAAAACAGGTTCCTAAGATGATTCTTATGTTTCTATGGTTTGTGAACCACTCTAAGTTATGCGAAGCTCATTTAAACCATCACTCATCTCTGTGTGCTCTGTGTAGTAAGCAGGCTACTGCTCATCAGTAGCTCATGAGTAACAAAAAGTGACTCATCACTTTCTGTTGCTGCCAGGAGGGCAAAGAATCAAGCACTGGGGTTTTGTGAACTTGACAGAGAAGGGTTCAGATCCTGTGTGTGCCACATTCCATTTGGGGGACCTTGGGCAAAGAGATTTAACCATTTTGGGCTTCAAGTTCTTAATCTAAAAGATGGAATAATGAGACAAAGGTTATGTAATAGTCACTTAACATCATGTCTTTTTTTTTTTTTAATTTAATTTACAAAGGAAAGAGGTTTAATTGACTCACAATTTCACATGGCTGGGGAGGCCTCACAATCATGGCAGAAGGCAAAGTAGGAGCAAAGTCACATCTTACCTGGCAGCAGGCAAGAGGATGTCTGATTCTTAGTAAGGCCTCAGTAAGCAGTAACTATTCTATGATTTCCTCATATTCTTACTTCCAGCAGTATGGTATGCCAGTTGGCCCACTGAACGTGTATCTTGCCAGAGGCAGTTTCACATGCTGATTGACTTAAATCAAAAGAAGGCATCGGGAACAGTATCACGGAAAAAGATAAAAAAGGCCTTTGGGACTTAAAAGGCACAAGGGAAAAACTATTCTCTGGGTAGTGCTGGTGAAGAGCGAGAAGATAATGAGATGTTGTTAGAGCTTGTCTTCTACCTATTTGGTTTGTAACTCCTGTCTTCATTCATAATGCCTCACATCTTCCCCAGGACTATCTGTAATGAATGTGTGCACACACATGGAGGAGGTACATATGCTGTACACGCTTAGAGGTGGAGACTTACAGGGAGCAGAAGAGGTGTGGGTGGTCAGGCAAAATGAGGAAAATGCTACTGAAACTCAAAACAGACCACGAAGTCAAATGAAGCCTGGAGACATTTTAAGTGTGGCCCCCGAACTTAGCATCATTTTGTTGACTTCTTTTACTGCTCTTCATCTGTCTGGTCACACACATAAACAGGATTAAAAAATTTTTTTTTCTGTGTCTCTGCAGCACAAGGCCAAGTAGATGGACTGTGGTGAAGAGAGTGAGTGAGTGTTTTGGCCTCATCTATTCAATTGAACTTTCTCAAACAATCCAAACAGCTTCTCAAGAACCATTATTTTATCTTGTCCTTTAGATTTTCTATGAGTGTTTTCATGTCAAAATGTACTTGGAATCTAAAAGACAAGGTATTCTGCTACTTTTGGCCTTAAGAACCCTTTCTAGCTTTCGTCTGCAACTGTTCTTGCTGAGGTTGTTATGTGTTCAACATCTTCCCCTTATGAATCCTGAATATTCATATTTCCAAATCATCACGAGACAATGGGCCTAAAATTCAAAAGGAAAACAAAACAAAAGAATTTCAAGCTTCTACTTTTTACTTGAATACTATGGCATTTCTCCTGGGAAGCAAGTTCCAAATCATAGTAATTTCAAACTTGAAGGAAATTAAAACTAGCAAACTATGGCTCAGAACATTTAAGTTACACCCGAGTGTTGCATATTTAATTGGAGTCAGAAACCAGATCTCATGGTTTCTATTTCAGTGCTCTTTCTATTTCACAAAGCTCACTCTCCCATCCCTTGGATCTACTGCTACTAAAATCCTGAAAGGATTCAGAAAGGCATATTTGAGAGTATAACACTATGTCTGTCAAACCTAATTTAAATAGATTAAACTTCCATGGATTGCTAAACTATTCTGTAAGCTGGGTGATTAGTTTAACAGAATAACATGCTCATGTAGGACCACCCTCATTCTCCATCTCTGGACAGGATAACTAAGAGCCCTCAGGGAATTATTTGTTTCCTGAACTTAGGGATGCCTACTGGGGATCTGTTGGAGACCCTGCCTTGCCATGGTGAAAGGCAGACATTAGGGTTCATTTTCCCCAGTGTCTTTGGTACTTTTTAAACTCCTGAGCTAAAGGATGAAACAGAACCAGCCATTTCCAAGGACAATTGGAAAAAATCATTTAAAATTTTGGGTTTTCTTGGTTCATAAAGTTTTACTCTTAAATAAATGTTGTCAATATAATACATGCGCAGGTATAAATATTACCTGAGGCTTCTAATGAAAATTGGCAGTTTTTGCCCTATTTCTCCCACATCAGAGCCGAGCACTTTCAACTCTTTTTACTCTTTTCTAATATTAATTTCAATATATTGTATTTACTTGATTCCAAAGTTTTAGACATTTTCTATTGAATTCCTTTTATGATCGCTGATTATTTAGCTCTCTACCACTTCCTCCAATTTTTTCTTTATCTTTTTTTGAAGCAAGGTCTTGCTCTATTGCCCAGACTGGAGTGCAGAGTCATGATCATAGCTCACTGCAGCCTCAGACTCCTGGGCTCAAGGTACACCCCTGCCTCAGCCTCCCAGAGTGCTGAGATTACAGATGCATTGGCCAAAATTTATTCCCTTCCTTTGTCTGCTATAGTTAATTAGGCCACAGTCTTACTGCAACAACAATGAAATATCAGTCCTTACATGATTATGTAAAAAATACATTTTTTATACCTATGTAAAAAAACTGCATGTTCTGCACATGTATCCCAGAACATAAAGTACAATAAAAATGCATATATATACTGAATAGCTTACCAATATACTCTATATTCCCTATCTTGTTACTTAAAAAAATTTTTTGGAATTAAAAACTGCTTTATGTGTTTCAGCTCCTTAGTCCTAGAGACCTATTCTTATCTTTTCCAAATGCTCCATTAGATATTGCTGTTCACAGTTAAGAAGCTTTCCCCAAATGGTTTAATCATGTCTGATGATGATGTCAGTTACTCCTGCACCCACCGCTGGGCTGCTTTCACTTTACTCTGGTGCCTTGATCCTTCCACTCCAGTCTGCTTTCCTCGAGGGCTGTTGCCCACGGAATTCCTGTTTCTGTTCATAGGAAGATCTATTTTCAGAATTAAAAATATTATATGTGTTAGTCTTGAATATACCTTGGTTGTAACTGGGAATTAGGACTCCCTAATCAATTGCAATTAATTCTCATTGTCGGACAATATTTGCTTCTCTTTCCTTGTTTTTTTTTTTTTTTTTTTTTTTTTATTATACGAAAAGGAAAATAAAAAATTAGATGTAGCCTCTTCAGAAAGAACTCACATTCAAAATGTGAAATGTATGAGATAAATGAGTTACAGTATTGGCCTATATAATTCCTTAATTTCCAAGAGGCTTTTCTCCAAGAATTGGTTTAAATAGAACAGATCTAATATACTTAGGATTTTATTTGTAGAGTACAAAGAATTAGAAGATGGTGGTGATAGAGAAGAAAAGGTAAAGAAAAAAATGATTTAGGAAATAGTAAAGATTAAAAAACGGAAAAAAAAGTACTTGGAAAACTGTTAAGCTAATGGAAAAACATTAAATTCATAATAAATTTTAAAAATGTGATACAAAATGAAATTTTTTATGGTTTGTAAGATTTAAGGTGCCTTTTTCCTTGTAATAGAAGCTATGTTTTTGCACAGAGACAAAGTATGGTATTTTGTGAGAAGACGTGCTATGAATCATGAAAGGCTCTATTTCAGCAAGTCACAGGCAGAAAACAAATTTGAATAGAGCTGCAGCATTGTTGAAAATATGGTACTTTATTATTCTACATATACTTTAAAGACTATTGCTATGTATAAAAAGGTGGTCTGTACCTTTGTATGCTAAATAGCTTGTCTTCTTAATAATGTCTTTTGATGATTTGGTTGTAAGAGCATAGGCAGTTCTTGCTTTCATTTATACTATCCAAAAAATTAGACCATCTATAAAGCCCTCTACAACCAAAGTTCCTCTTTTCTCTGTATCTGTCAGCAAGTACAAGGTGGGCTCTTGGGAAAGGACTTTACTTGCTTAGCTACTGCAGCAGCTCTGTTTTGTCCAGACGGCTACAGATACACAGGCTGCACAGGAAATAACAGTTTATGAATCAATGAAAACACAGATTTGGAAATATGGCAATTTGAATTTTTAGTTAGTTGTGTAGCCTGGAAATTTGGCCATAACCTCAGATCAGAAACAGAGTGATACAAACTGAGTCTGTTCTACCATAGGTATTTGCAAAAGCTTCCTTTCTTCCTTCCTTTCTAAATAGAGAAACAGCCTTACTGTTATTTTCCCTGCAAGAATAGATATATATACGTGCTTTTTCTGGAAAAAAAAGTTTGTATAGAATAGAAAGTAAAATTAGCTCCCTATTCCCAATGTCATCCCCTTCCATCATAACTCATTGTTAATATTTTGTTATTAATCATTGCAAGTATTTTCTATAATGTGAATACAATTTTATTTTTTTTTAAAACAAAAACACATGGCAAGGTTATATTTTGCCTTACCACTGTGTATATATTAGACATCTTTCTGGGTCATTACCCACAGCATTACAGCTCATCCTTCAAATAGAAGTAGTATTATTTGTTCAACAAATAAATACTGTTGTTGATGATATTGTTCCAGTTACACATGGTGCTACAAGGAATGTCTTTTCACTTACATCTTTCCACACTTAACCCTTCATTTTCTATGATAAATTCCAGCAACATGGAATCGCTGAGCCAAACAGTGAATGTAATTTACATTGAACATATTGCCAATGGCCCTCCAGCAGTGTACTAAATACACTCCCACAAGATAAGTATAAAAGTGTCAAGTCCCCCACATCTTGCCCACACTGGCTATTGTCAATTTTTTTTTTTAACTCTTGCCAAACTGATAGACAAAGACCAATATTTCATTTTGCTATGAATTACATAAAAAGCATTTTGTTTTGTTTTTAAATCCAGCGCTAGTTGTGTTTTCTTCTGTAAAATGTTGTATCGTTTGGCTTTGGGACTCCCGCTCTGGTTGCACTCATCAGTACATTGCTGGGTGCTGTTGGGTCTTTCACTGCAATCTATTCCCTACCTGAGCACGGGGGTAGTTTCTTTCTGTCTCTGATATAGATTTTCAATATATGTACATACATAATCACAAGCCTTATACATATACCACATTACATACATACAATCACATACACATGCACACCATATCACACACAAAATCACACGTGCAATCATACACACATACCACATCACATTATAGAGTGTCATTTTAAAGCAATACAGATGAAATCAGTGTTCTGCCCCCTAGTACAGAGACCCATCAAATCCCTGGGACACTCCAAAAACCCCCGGATGATTGCATCCTTTCTCAGGTGCCAGCCTCATCATTTCAGTTCCCTGGAACCTCTCTCTAGAAACCTTTTGGCAAGCTGAGAGCTAGTTCCCTTTTGCTGGACATATTTGCCCTCTTGTAGCACAAATCACAAAGGCTGCAGGTAAGGATGTGGGAGCTAAAGTTCTTGGGTACAAACTCAAATTTACAAGGCACTGTTTACATCTGTTCACTCTCTTAATGCATATTATTTCACATTGAAAAAAATCCAAGGATTTTGAAGAATTAAATGGTGAAAAGGAATAAGTAGAATCCAGTTTTGTCTGGTTTTTACTCAAAACATTCTTATGTACCATTAGCCTAATGTTTCTTTCCTAAAGCACAGTTTTCTTTATTGATTTTTTTCCTTTGTCACCAACATTGCTCAAAACAGAACTGCTAAAATATGCTGACCTGTTTTCTTTCTTCCGAGTTCCTTAGCCATGAGACTTACACAGAACCTGTCCATCAAATTCAGGATTTAATTAAAATACGAAGTTAGATTGGGGAAATATGAATAATAGAACTTGAAAGGAATTTGTATATAAACATGACTTTTCCCTTTAGTATTCTGTGTATAAGCCTGGATCTAACTCTTTAGAGAGGAGTTCATGTAACAGAGTAAATTCTGAGCCAGACACACCTGGATTTACATCCTATGTGTGTATAACCACAGAGTAATTTCTCTTTCTGAGCCTTGATTTTTTTCTTTTTTCTTTTTGTGACAGTGTGTTACTCCAGTCAGCCAGGAGGAGTGCAGTGGTGCATTCATGTGAATCTTGATTTTTTTGACATGTAAAATGGGATTAATAAAAGTACCACTAGCTATGAGAATTATATGAGTATTTTGTACAATATAAGACCCACAAAATAATAGCACAGTAAGTTCTCACTTAATGTCATTGATAGGTTCTTGGAAACTGTGACTTTAAGTGAAAGGATGTGTTACAAATACATTTTTCTCATCAGTTTTTTTTTTTTTTTTTTTTTTTTTAGAGTGTTTTTTTTTAGAGACAAGGCTTCACCATATTGGCCAGGCTGGTCTCAAACTCCTGACCTTGTGCTCCATCCACCTTGGCCTCTCAAAGTGCTCGGATTACAGGCGTGAGCCACTGCACCTGGCCACATTCACATATATATATATATATATATATATATATATATATATATATATATATGTTTTTAATATATTTTATTGCACTTTAGGTTCTGGGGTACATGTGAAGACCTGCAGGATTGTTACTTAGGTACATACATGGTAGTGTGGTTTGCTGCTTCCATCCCCATCACCTATATCTGGCATTTCTTCCCATGTTATCCCTCCCCAACTCCCTACTCACCACAGTCCCTCCCCTAGTCCCCCCACAATGGACCCCAGTGTGTGATGCTCCCCTCCCTGTGTCCATGTGTTCTCATTATTCAACATCTGCCTATGAGTGAGAATATGCGGTATTTGATTTTCTGTTCTGTGTCAGTTTACTGAGAATGGTTTCCAGTTTCATCCATGTCCCTACAAAGGACACAAACTCATCGTTTTTGATGGCTGCATAGTATTCCATGGTGTGTATGTGCCGCATTTTCCCTGTCCAGTCTATCACTGATGAGCATTTGGGTGGTTCCACGTCTTTGCTATTGTAAACAGTGCTGCAATGAACATATATGTGCATGTGTCTTTGTAATAGAATGATTTATAATCCTTTGGATATATAGCCAGTAATGGGATTGATGGGTCAAATGGTATTTCTATTTCTAGGTCCTTGAGGAATTACCATACTATCTTTCACAATGGTTGAACTAATTTACACTCCCACCAACAGTGTAAAAGTATTCCTATTTCTCCACATCCTTTCCAGCATCTGTCTCCAGATTTTTTAGTAATTGCCATTCTAACTGGCGTGAGATGGTATCTCAATGTGGTTTTGATTTGCATTTCTCTAATGACCAGTGATGATGAGCATTTTTTCATAAGCTTGTTGGCCTCATATATGTCTTCTTTTGAAAACTGTCTGTTCATATCCTTTGCCCACTTTTCAATGGGCTTGTTTTTGTCTTATAAATCTGTTTTAGTTCTTTGTAGATTCTGGATATTAGCCTTTTGTCAGATGGGTAGATTGCAAAAATTTTTTCCCATTCTGTTGGTAGCCAGTTCACTCTAATGATTGTTTCTTTTGCTGTGCAGAAGCTCTGGAGTTTAATTAGATCCCATTTGTCTATTTTGGCTTTTGTTGCCATTGCTTTTGGTGTTTTAGTTATGAAGTCCTTGCCTATGCCTATGTCCTAAATGGTTTTGTCTAGGCTTTCTTGTAGAGTTTTTATGGTGTTAGGTCTTATGTTTAAGTCTTTAATTCATCTGGAGTTAATTTTAGTGTAAGGCTTCAGGAAGGAGCCCAGCTTCTGCTTTCTGCACATGGCTAACCAGTTTTCCCAACACCATTTATTAAAGAGGGAATCCTTTCCACATTGCTTGTTTTTGTTGAGTTTTTCAAAGATCAGATGATTGTAGACATGTGGCATTGCGTCCAAGGCCTCTGTTGTGTTCCATTGATCTGTATTACTGTTTTGGTACCAGTACCATGCTGTTTTGATTACCATAGCCTTGAAGTATGGTTTGAAGTCAGGTAGCCTGATGCCTCCAGCATTGTTCTTTTTTGCTTAGAATTGACTTGGCTATTTGGGCTCTCTTTTGGTTCCATATGAAGTTTAAGGTGGTTTTCTCCAGTTCTGTGAAGAGGGTCATAGATAGCTTGATGGGCATAGCACTGAATCTATAAACTACTGAGCAGTATGACATTTTCACAGTATTGATTCTTCCTTACCATGCACATGAAATGTTTTTTCATCTGTTTGAGTCCTCTCTTATTTCCTTGAGCAATGGTTTGTAGTTCCCCTTGAAGAGGTCCTTTACATCCTTTGTAGCAATTGTGAATGGCAGTTCATTCTTGATTTGGCTCTCTTTAAGTCTGTTATTGGTGTATAGGAATGCTTGTGATTTTTGCACATGGATTTTGTATCCTGAGACTTTGCTGAAGTTGCTTATCAGTTTCAGGATATTTTGGGCTGAGATGATGGGATCTTCTAAATACGCAATCATGTTGTCTGCAAATAGAGACAATTTGACTTCCTCCTTTCCTAATTGAATACCCTTTATTTCTATTTCTTGCCTGATTGCTCTGGCTAGAACTTCTAATACTATATTGAATAGGAGTGGTGAGAGAGGGCATCCTTGTCTAGTGCCAGATTTCAAAGGGAATGCTTCCAGTTTTTGCCCATTCAGTATGTTATTGGCTGTGGGTTTGTCATAAATAGCTTTTATTATTTTGAGATACTTTACATTGATACCTAGTTTGAGAGTTTTAGCATAAGGCACTGTTAAATTTTGCCAAAGGCCTTCTCTGCATCTATTGAGATAATAATGTGATTTTTGTCTTTGGTTCTGTTTATGTGGTGGATTATGTTTATAGACTTGCATATGTTGAACCAGGCTTGCATCACTGGGATGAAGCCTTCTTGATCATTATGGATAAGCTTTTTGATTTGCTCTTGCAATTGGTTTGCTAGAATTGTATTGAATATTTTTGCATCTATGTTCAGCATGGATATGGACCTGAAGTTTTCTTTCTTGTTGAGTCTCTGCTGGGTTTTGGTGTCAGGATGATGTTGGTCTCATAAAACAATTTCGGTAGGATTCCCTTTTTTTGGATTGTTTGGAATAGTTTCAGAAGGAGTGGTACCAGCTCCTCTTTGTATGTTTGGTAGAATTTGGCTGTGAACCTATCTGTACCTGGGCTTTTTTTGGTTGGTGGGCTATTAATTGCTGCCTCAACTTCAGCCCTTGTTAATGGTCTATTCAGGGTTTCGGCTTGTTCCTGGTTTAGGCTTGGGAGACAAGTGTCCAGGAATTTATCCATTTCTTCCAGGTTTACTGGTTTATGTGCATAGAGTTGTTTTTAGTAATCTCTGATGGTAGTTTGTGTTTCTGTGGAATAGGTGGTGATAGCCGCTTTATCATTTTGTATTGCATCTATTAAATTCTTCTCTTTTCTTTTTTATTAATTTGGCTAGTGGTCTATTTTATTGATCTTTTCAAAAAACCAGTTCATAGATTTATTGAGTTTTTTGAAGGGTGTTTTGTGTCTCTATCTTCTTCAGTTCTGCTCTGATCTTAGTTATTTCTTGTCTTCTGCTAGTTTTTGAGTTTTTTGATCTTGCTTCTCTAGCTCTTTCAGTTTTGATGATAGGATGGCGATTTTAGATCTTTCCTTGTTTCTGATGTGGGCATTTATTGCTATAGATTTTCCTCTAGACATTCCTTTAAATGTGTCCCAGAGATTCTGGTACATTGTGTCTTCGTTCTCATTGGTGTCAAAGAACATCTTTATTTCTGCCTTCATTTTATTGTTTATCCAGTCAGCATTCAAGAGCCAGTTGTTCAGTTTCCATGAAGTAGTGTGGTTCTGAGTTAGTTTCTGAATACTGAGTTCTAATTTGGTTGCAGTGTGGTCTGAGAGACTGTTTGTTATGATTTCTGTTCTTTTGCATTTGCTGAGGACTGATTTACTTCCAATTATATGGTCAGTTTTAGAGTAGGTGTGATGTTGTGCTGAGAAGAATGTATATTCTGTGGATTTGGGGTGGAGAGTTCTGTAAATGTCTATTAGGTTTGCTTGGTCCAGATCTGAGTTCAAGTTCTGGATATCCTTGTTAATTTTCTGTCTTGTTGATCTGTCTAATATTGACAGTGGAGTGTTAAAGTCTCCCACTATTATTGTGTGGGAGTCTAAGTCTCTTTGTAGGTTGTTAAGAACTTGCTTTATGTATCTGGGTGCTCTTGTATTGGGTGCATATATATTTAGAATCGTTAGCTCTTCTTGTTGCATTGATTCTTTTATCATTATGTAATGCCCTTCTTTGTCTCTTTTGATCTTTGTTGGTTTAAAGTCTATTTTATCAGACTAGGATTGCAACTCCTGCTTTTTTTTTTTTTTTTTTTTTTTTTTGCTCTCCACTTGTTTGTAAATCTTCCTCCATCCCTTTATTTTGAGCCCATGTGTATCCTTGCATGTGAGATGGGTTTCCTGGATACAGCTCACTGATGGGTTTTGACTTTTTATCCAATTTGCCCATCTGTGTCTTTTGATTGAGGCATTTATCCCATTTACATTTAGGGTTAATATTGTTATGTGTGAATTTGATCCTGCCATTTTGATGCTAGCTGGTTGTTTTGCCCATTAGTTGACACAATTTCTTCATTGTTTCAATGGTCGTTACCATTTGGTACATTTTTGGAGTGGCTGGTACTGGTTGTTCCTTTCTGTTTAGTGCTTCTTTCAGGAGCTCTTGTAAGGCAGGCCTGGTGGTGATGAAATCTCAGCAATTGCTTGTTCATAAAGGATTTTATTTCTTCTTTGCGTATGAAGCTTAGTTTGGCTGGATAAGAAATT